>NC_140575.1:1985401-2700401 GCF_057381845.1 Rhamphochromis longiceps | reverse complement strand
GGCTTGTTGTGATGCCAGATTGAGCTTATGGGCGAAACACTTCACATGCAGGTATCCCGCTAGCTGAGTGGCAATTGTCATATTAGAAGTATTGTCGGTGACAACTAGGGATGGGTATTGATAAGATTTTCACGATTCCGATTCCATTTTCGATTCTGTTTAACGATTTGATTCTCTTATCGATTCTCTTTAAAAAAGGAGAACACTAAGGTCGATTAGCTTAGAACTTTGTTTTATATCTTCTCTTTGAACAAGATAGAAACTTAGGAGTAACATGGCCTTACAAACCCAACAGTGAGATCTTAAGAGATCCACAGCCTACGGCTCTTCAATGGGGTGTCACAGGGTCCCCAGGAAAAAAAATTTATATGTAAAATAATAAAATAAATATTCTTCTCTAGCAATAACAAAGTATAACATAAATTGTTCTGTAGCAATTACACAGGTCCATGCGTCGCAAGTTAATGCAACCCTTTCTGCTGTGCTCAAACTTTCCTCAACTTTACGCTTCACGTCTATGTAGAGATTGGGTACGGCTGTGTCCGCGAGAAAACGTCGTGATGGTGTCACATACCTGGGTTCCAGCGTCTTGAGCATATAAGAAAAGCCCTCGTTTTCCACAATGTTGTAAGGATGCAGGTCTTTGCAGATGAAGTACGTGATAGATTATGTCATTTTCTTAGCTCGCTCTGAATTGGCAGATAGCTTTGTTAAGCTAAGAGTGTCCAGTGTTGGTCGATTTTTCAGTTGAGCTGATTTAGAGCTAGCTTTGCCGTCCGTGGTTAATGCTATTTTTGGATGGTGTAATGTAAGATGGGCCCTCATGTTCGTAGTATTCCCAGACTACTTTATTTTCATATGAAACACCTTGCAAATCCAGTATGTCATATCCATCTCATTTGTCCCATCCTTGTTAAAAATGTTCAAAATACGACCAGACGTTCGATTTAAACGCAGATGGCAGTTTCCTGATTTCTTGCTCTGCCTCCATCTTTGTTTGATCAATTTTCCCATGTGCTGACCTAACCTCTGCTGACCTCACTAGAGAAAAAGCTCAACCGCACCGGCTGGTGGACTGGAAGTTTTTGTAATAAAATATCGATGTCTGCTGTCCCTGTATCAATACATTATTAGCAAACAAAATATCGCGATACTACGCAGTGTCGCTTTCCCCCCCCCACCCCTAGTTTTTAGTTCATGTCTTGTGTAATTTGGTGTACCCCAGCCTTTCCTCCCTGTTTCCCCTTACTTAAGATTAGCTTCTTGACAGCTGAGGCATCAGTGTGTACATTACATGGATCAACTGAAGGGTCAAATGCATCTCTCAGGTCCTGTGTCAGGTGCATTTTTGGACTTTCTTTCAGACATAGTTCATATACTTCTAAATATCTGTAGTCCAAGTATGTACAGGGAGTGCAGAATTATTAGGCAAATGAGTATTTTGTCCACATCATCCTCTTCATGCATGTTGTCTTACTCAAAGCTGTATTGGCTCGAAAGCCTACTACCAATTAAGCATATTAGGTGATGTGCATCTCTGTAATGAGAAGGGGTGTGGTCTAATGACATCAACACCCTATATCAGGTGTGCATAATTATTAGGCAACGCCCTTTCCTTTGGCAAAATGGGTCAAAAGAAGGACTTGACAGGCTCAGAAAAGTCAAAAACAGTGAGATATCTTGCAGAGGGATGCAGCAGTCTCAAAATTGCAAAGCTTCTGAAGCGTGATCATCGAACAATCAAGCGTTTCATTCAAAATAGTCAACAGGGTCGCAAGAAGCGTGTGGAAAAACCAAGGCACAAAATAACTGCCCATGAACTGAGAAAAGTCAAGCGTGCAGCTGCCAAGATGCCACTTGCCACCAGTTTGGCCATATTTCAGAGCTGCAACATCACTGGAGTGCCCAAAAGCACAAGGTGTGCAATACTCAGAGACATGGCCAAGGTAAGAAAGGCTGAAAGACGACCACCACTGAACAAGACACTCAAGCTGAAACGTCAAGACTGGGCCAAGAAATATCTCAAGACTGGTTTTTCTAAGGTTTTATGGACTGATGAAATGAGAGTGAGTCTTGATGGGCCAGATGGATGGGCCCGTGGCTGGATTGGTAAAGGGCAGAGAGCTCCAGTCCCACTCAGACGCCAGCAAGGTGGAGGTGGAGTACTGGTTTGGGCTGGTATCATCAAAGATGAGCTTGTGGGGCCTTTTCGGGTTGAGGATGGAGTCAAGCTCAACTCCCAGTCCTACTGCCAGTTTCTAGAAGACACCTTCTTCAAGCAGTGGTACAGGAAGAAGTCTGCATCCTTCAAGAAAAACATGATTTCCATGCAGGACAATGCTCCATCACACGCGTCCAAGTACTCCACAGCGTGGCTGGCAAGAAAGGGTATAAAAGAAGAAAAACTAATGACATGGCCTCCTTGTTCACCTGATCTGAACCCCATTGAGAACCTGTGGTCCATCATCAAATGTGAGATTTACAAGGAGGGAAAACAGTACACCTCTCTGAACAGTGTCTGGGAGGCTGTGGTTGCTGCTGCACGCAATGTTGATGGTGAACAGATCAAAACACTGACAGAATCCATGGATGGCAGGCTTTTGAGTGTCCTTGCAAAGAAAGGTGGCTATATTGGTCGCTGATTTGTTTTTGTTTTTGAATGTCAGAAATGTATATTTGTGAATGTGGAGATGTTATATTGGTGTCACTGGTAAAAATAAATAATTGAAATGGGTATATATTTGTTTTTTGTTAAGTTGCCTAATAATTATGCACAGTAATAGTCACCTGCACACACAGATATCCCCCTAAAATAGCTAAAACTAAAAACAAACTAAAAACTACTTCCAGAAACATTCAGCTTTGATATTAATGAGTTTTTTGGGTTCATTGAGAACATGGTTGTTGTTCAATAATAACATTATTCCTCAAAAATACAACTTGCCTAATAATTCTGCACTCCCTGTAGTTTCCTCAGACTTTTAAAAGACACACTGCACTCCATGCAGAGGTATGGCAAGTTTTTGGCTAAAAGCTTTTGGGTATCAGCTTGTTAGTGAACACCTTCATATTTGGCTTTTTTGTAGATTCAGCTCATGAAATGGGAACCAATCATGTATTTTTGTGACAGGTGCCTAAAGATATAATTGATTCTCATTTATGTACAAACTATGTTTCATCTCTTGAATTAGGTGCCTTTTTTATAAGTACATATTGGTTCAGTAAATTTTATTTACTTCATACAGTAGCAATTTGCTTGTGTACTCTGTACGAATGACACTTGGTTTTGCTAAATCATGTCTGACATTCTTCCCTTATGTCTGTCTGTGGTACAAAATCAGCTGGTTAACTCTAATATACTGGAGAGAAAGAAAAATCGCCAGAACAGATTCCACCTCCCCCAAGATGAATTCCCTTTTCCTTTTGCTTGGCTTATTATTGCGCCACTCTCAATACAATATGTCCTTATTGAAGCTTTCAGATGCAAATGAGAGCCCTGTCACCTTCTCTGTGTCCCGCCTGACAGCTGTGAGGCCTGCTACCCAACCTCCTATAATTACTACTAATTGTTATTCCCCAATCAGGCATCAGCATAGCACTTCAGAACACCCAGCACCCTGTTATTTGGACTGGGGTGCTGTGATGTGGTATTATGTTGTAGGTTTATGTCTCTACCCTGTTAACGATTGGTTTTGATTTTTTAAAAAGTAAATAAAGAAAAAAAACATGAGATGTGAAGTAACTTATTTAGTGAACAAAGGAGAGTTTAGAGCGATTCACAGAAAATGATTTAGCAAAGAATTAGATTAAATTAGACTACAGTAAGTCTACTCAGTATGGTACTTGCAGCTGTTCTGCATTTGCTAGTTATGTTTCAAGGGACCTACTTTACTAATTTCTTGCACTATTAGAATAGCTTTGTATGATTGATAACTAAAAAGAATCCCTGTTTATCTTAAACAACAGTCCCTCAGTTTGTCCTCTGTCTGAAACAAGTCATTTTAGCTTCCTGTCCACTTCTTGTATGCCAGCTTTATTTTGATTGGGTGCCCCTCGTAAATGAAAGGTTTTGAACTATACGTGAGTGGAGCTTTATGCTAGATACAATCACATTTAGGATATCTGGTTTCATTGATATTATCAAGAAAAAAAGAGTAGAGAAAACTATCAGCTCACAGGGATCATTACATACTGACCTCAGGCGGCCTTAGGTGAGATTTTGGGCATGTTTAATACAGTCCCAATCAAAGGTTTAGGACCACACCTCCAAAAATCCCATAAACCCCCCAAAAACAGAAATCAAAGTTCCAAACATGAACTCCGTAATGAGCAGCTCCACCGTTATTGTTGATCACTTCAAAAATTCATTGCGGCATGCTTGATGCAAGCGCTTCCATGAGGTGAGTGGGAACAAGTGGTGAAGACGGCCGCATGAAGGGCATCTATTGTCTGGAACTGTTGTCCATGTTTGTAAACTTCCCTTGCCATCCATCCCCAAAGGTTCTCAGTTGGATTTAGATCACAAGAACACGCAGGATGGTCCAAAAGAGTGATGTTCTTTTCCTGGAAGAAGTCCTTTGTCCTGCAGCGTTGTGTGCTGTAGCGTTGTCCTGTTGATAAACCCAGTCGTAACCAAACAGACGAGGGCTCTCAGTCATGAGGACGCTCTCTGCAACATCTGGACACAGCCAGTGGCCGTTTAACGTCCCTGCACTTCCTGAAGCTCCATTGTTCCACTGAAGGAAAAAGCACACCAGACCATTATGGCGTCCCCTCCACTGCGGAGCGTAGAAAACATGTCAGGCGGGATCTGCTTGTCATGCTGGTAATGTTGGAAACCATCAGGACTATCCTCATCAGAGAATAAAACTTTCTTCTACCTTTCAGTGTCCCATGTTTGGTGCTCTCTTGCAAAGTCCAAATGGTCAGTTCTGTGGCGTTCAAGGAGACGAGGCCTTTGAAGACGTTTTTAGTTTTTGAAGCCCTTCAGTCTCAGATGTCATCTGATGGTTATGGGGGCTGCAGTCGGCACCGGTAACGGCCTTAATTTGGGTCTGTTCCATAACCCTCAGGATCATTTATGAATTTTCAAATGTCTCATTGCATCCCACCTCAGCAGCGATGGCGTGCTGTGAGAGACAATGCTTATGCAGTTCAACAACCCGGCCATGTTCAAAAGGGGAATGTTTTTTGCCTTTGCCATCAGAACATCATGACAGTGTGACTACCTGACAGAAAATGACAATGAATCCACATTTTTGCATTTTGCATTATGTGGTCCAAAACTTTTGATCAGCTGTAAAACAGCCTGTGTGTTTAAGTTTAAGTGGTGTGTTTAAGTGGTGTTTTCAATAAATTGCATGCTCAAAATTTTTTGTCTCACTCCCAGTTCTTCTTGTTGCATGTTGAAGTTCTACTTGGAACCTTGTTAAGATCCAACCATGCAAGATACGATTTTTTTTGCCATTTCTCCAAAAGTCTTAAACTTTTGATCGGGACTCTATCTGCCATTGTAGCAGCATATATACGACAGAAAGCACAATAGGACCACTTTTAGTGAAGTGCTTACTGTTAATAAAGGAAATGATGTATACTGAGCAGTTACTTGTAAGTGGTTTAAGCAAATCCAGGAGTGACATAATTGCTATTACTGTTGTAATTACTTGATGCTGACCAAAACAAATTCAGGTTGTATTTGATGCCATTTCAGTCAGTTTTTGGACTAGTGATTGATTCAGGAATAAAAAAATAGATAAATCATATTAGTGTTGTATGACAGCTTTCATACATTCCTTCTAGACAATGGGCCTCATATGTGGGAATATATCAGAAATGTTAATTTTCTTCTCACTGTAGCATTTCCTCATGGCGTTTATTTGCTTGCTGGTCTTTTTTGCATTTAATGGAATTGAGAAACTTTATGACAGTGCTGTATGAGATCGCTTTACTTTGGTATTTCTTCATTTATGTCTAAATTTAGATTTGACAAGTAAAGCACTGCTTGCCTTGCTTGTCCTGGCAGAACATCACTGGTTTCTGTTTTCTGCCGTCTCCCTGTGGTCTTCTTTTCTGTTCTTTCCCCACGTCCCACAAACCAGTCGCAGCGATGGCTGTCCCTCCCGGAGCCTGGCTCTGCCGCATGTTTCTTCCTGTTGAAAGGGAGATTTTTTTCCCCGCTATCACCAAGTGATTGCTCACAGGAGGCTGTCTGTTGCTGTGAATTAGCACTACGTTAATAAACTGAATTGAATAAAATTGTGTGTGTGCGTGTGTGTAGGTGGGAGATAATGTAGATGAATCAGATGCTGTTTGCTGCATTGCAGTTGTTTTCTCACATCATTTCCTGTGGGCATTAGACGGAGACAGAGAGTAGTTTATCTGTGTCAGAATGGTGTCTGTCTGTCTCTGTGCATGTCAAATCTATGTTTATCTGGACTGACAGCCCTGAAAATCTTGCTAGCACGCACGCACGCACGCACGCACACACACACACACACACACACACTTTGATCAGATTAGCGTGCACATATAATTAGTCTGGAGAAGAATATACACAGGGCTTTGGGCACCAATGTTTGTTATTCACACAGTGAAAAAACCATTGGATTTTTATGAATGGCTTTATTAAATAAAATAATAAAAAACATTAATATACAATATTAATTAAATACTCTCTGTTTAAAACATTTGCCTTTCAAGATATTAAAAATTAGACATTACAGCACATAAAAGTAAATAATATTTGTGTAGCAAATGAAAATAAGGTTTATAAGATTCAGTTTAAACACCTGCTCATATCTGTCTGTTTATATATGTCCATAGTCAGAACCTCACATACATCAGAAGTTTAACTGCTGAGCTTCTAACTTGCCAGAAATCCAAATGCACAGTTCTTCACTGTTAATGGTATTTTCCTTCAAAGTGCATTGAAAAGTAATTAGATTTAACTTCCAGTGCAGTTTAAAAAGGTAAAAGCTTTACAGTCAGCACTGTAGAGTTGTCAGATGTGTTTCTCTCATTATAATCTGGATAACAATATTTTTAGTATTAGTAAAAGTTCATTGGTGCTCAAAGATTTCTCTGGATGTTTACTTAGATAGCGCTGACTTTGTAGATCGTACAGGTGTCGTACTCTCCCTAGCTGCTTTTGGTAACAGATGGTTCTACTGTGGTTTCTTCTCTTAAGTATTAAAATGTAGTTTGTTTTTTCCTTCAGCACCCTGTGGACACAGCGATCCTTGTCTTGGCATTCCTGCTGGTAGTATGAAATGAAGCATCGGTTACAATCAGAAACTAGTTTGGTGTATGGAAAGCTTACATGAAACAAAGAGAGTTTGAAAACTGTCCATCACGGCCACAGTGTATCACAGGCATACGTCAGCCATTAAAATCAAGGAACCACTACTGATGGATCTAATTCGATAAATCAAATTCTTCTCACAATAATATTTTTTCAAAGGAAAAAAAGCCATTTTATTTTTTTAAATTAAAAACTCTGTCTGCTCTCCAGTTCTGGTGTAAGTGATGCAATAGCAACAGCTTATCTAACATCTCTAGAAGCATACCGTTGTTATTTTTGATGGTGAGTAATGAAATATAATAACTGTCCAACCAACAAAGGTTTGGCTACAAGCCTACAGCTGTAAGGCAAGTCTTATGATTGTAACCCTGTTAAAATAAAAGGGAGAAGCTTTGTGTCATCGTGGTTACAATAATGAACACATAAGGCTGTGGAGCAATACAGTTTAATGAAAGTGTATCCTGTAGTTTGGATGAACAGCAGTCCTCCATGCTGATGTTTGATTTTGTCAGTTCACTCATCTCAGCCTGCGTGATGTCACTGTGTTACCTTGGCGCACACTTTTATTCCTGGAAGGTGATTTATTTTATTTTATTGTATTTTTTTTACCTTCTAGAATCTACCAGCTCTCGGGCAGCTGAAGCCTTTGTAGTAAATCCTGCTCCCCTGTGATTTGAAGATGTTTGGATACGGGAGCACCACTGAGATGCGTTTGATGGTCCTTAATAATGTAGTTGTTTATGTATCTGACATTGCAGATTTATTCTTTAGAATGATAAAGTAGCTATTAGGAGACTGACTCTGAAAACAGTCCCGAGGATGCAGTTAAAACTGCACTTTGTATTAGTCTGACCCTCCTGCTACATTCTTTCTCTTTTTACAACATCGCTTCACCAAATCCACTCATTACCACTCCTAAAAACAAAGTGAGGGTCACTTTGTTTTTCATTTATTGAAAAGGACTCCTTCAGCTCTGTTGCTAAGTCAAGTGAAGTGCTTCTTATCTTCTGTTAAAACTATAACTATGAATCATTTGTACTGGAGCTGTAAAAAAAAAAGTGTATGAACACAAACCTTTAAATCTCGCAGAAAACAAAATGTTTTTTATTCCATCATCGTGTACCAAATTTTTCTTTGTGATTGAAAACATCCCTCGTTTGTAATTTTAGAGCACTGATTGTAATGTTAATGCATCCAAGTTGAAAATATACCCAGCGCTAACCTTGACCAATAATTTGTGCATCTATTTAGACTTTCAGATGACGTGAATAGGTATTTCTATATTACGCATCCAATTAGTCTGCATTTATGCAGTTGTTCAGTTTACTTGTGTTTTGTCCAGCACTTGTACAGACTCACCTCTGCTCACCTCTTGACATACTTACCATCTAAAGATTGCAAAATGAATAAGGCTTTGGAATCACTTTGTTCCATGACTAATGGTGTAATTTAGCTGCATTGATGTGCAGTAGGAAAAGTCCTTTGAAGTAGAGTAGAGCAAGACACTGATGCAGCAACTCAAGCAGCCATCTTCAACATCAAAGAGAACAAATAGTTGCCATGGAGGTAAACATCATCCCTCCGTCCCCTTATTCCTTTGTCATTACTTCTTTCTGTGTACCGTCATTTACTGTTTGTACTGAAGCAATACCTGAAAGCCTATTTGTGTGAATCTACTCTTCCTTTTCTGCTGGACACTTTATCAGGTATACATTCAAAGTACTGGGATTCACCTCCTTTTACCTTTAGCACTACCTTAATCGCTCATGGCAACAAGGTGTGAAAACATTCCTCCGAGATTTTGATCTACTTTGAAATGATGCAGTTGTTGTATTTGAATACAGTGAATTTACCAGTTTCAGATTATTTGAGCTTTGTTACATTGCGACCTGATAGCAGCAGCCATCAAAAGATGAGTACACTTTGGTACTAAAGGGATGGACATGGTCATACAATGGTGTTTAAACAATGCTCTCATGGTGCTACTGGGCCCAAAGTGTGCCAATACAATATCCTCCGCACCATTGCACCACTACAACCAGACTGAACCGTTGATACAAGACAGGATGAATGTTTGCATGTTTTTATCCAAATTCTGATCTTATCATTAGAATATTGCAGCAGAAATCCAAAATCTGTCACCACCATAGTAAAGAACAAACAGCGATAATTCCCCCAACGTTTCAAGCACAGTGCATACACAGGCAGGTTGACAAACATGGAGGAGCTGGAGGGGAGAGTGAAAAGCAGGTCCAATATTATCTCTCAAAATCAGCCAACCAGTGAAGCTGTTGAAGGACAGGAGAAATATATTCTACAGAAGCGGTTCTGGTAGTTACACGAGCAACTGCATTTTGGACCAGCTGACGACTATGGAGAAGTAACCAAGAAAAGACAGAATTACAATAATCAACGCGGAGTGTAACCAGGGCACATACAAAAATAACAATCCGGTCATTCAGTCTGACGTCACTAGTCGTGTCTGGACCTAAACTCCGCTGCAGGTCCATATATCAAACGATCACTATGGCATTACTGAGAGTTGAAAAACTGTCTAAAGTCTTTCATCTTTAATAAAATGATCAGCGTTCCGCTCTACCAGGTGTAACAATTGAGTTTAACATCCAGGCATCCATGAAAACGGAATTTATGACATTTAACGGAGTTAGAAGTTAGCAGGAAGTTAGCTTGCTAGCTTCTATCTAAATACAATATAGCATGTCCTGACTGCGAGGTTTTGGAAACAAATTAAAACGTACAGCTCTGTTATCACTTCCAACATAAATGAAGACAGAAAACTAAACAGCAGTGACGTTTGTAGGGTTACTGAAGTTGGGCTAGCTGGTATATAATAATGTGCTACGTGACCGCTAGCGACACAGCTATGTTAGCATAATATAAACAAGCTAACTTTTTTTCCACTCGATAAAAGTTAACGTGAGTGTTCTCGGTGGTCAGGAACAAATGTAATCGCATGGCAGGATGCTGTAAAAGGACCAAACTTCAGCCAGGAGAACAACTGAGATAATCCATCCACAATATGAGGTTAGTCATTCATATACTGCTGCATGGGCTGGGCTGTAGTTACATCCTAAGGTTTTAAAAACTGAGCTTAAATAAATGATTAGCGGTAATAAAAGCCGAGGGAGGTCAACAGTGATCACTGACTGTTTTAGGAGCTTTTTGAGATTAAATAGAAGAAAATACATAACACTAAACATGTTAACAACACAAAAGCCATATTAAACGCAGACTACTTTAGGCCCGCAAGTAGGATTCGTCACGTCATCACTTAACGACCGGATTGTTTGACATCCTGGTCACTTGCTTGTCCAACAACACTTAAAACTATTGAAAACATTTATAAAAGAAGTTTAAAACTACTTGACAAAAAACAGACTTCCCACCACCACTGTCATGTGTTAAAAAAACATAAATTATTGAACTTCAATAATTTAGTGGCACCCCCATACTCTGCAACCCGCCAAAGGGGGCCCAGGCCCATCCGGACCGGGGCCTAGTTCAGCAGCACCTTTTTGGTTCCCAGATGTTCTGTACTCATAAAAAACATTCATAGCTTTTGTCCCATCACTTTTGCATGTCATATTATAATAAGTGAGTCAAATTTTAGTTATGTATTTACAGCATAACAACAGAATTTAACAGTTTAATCTTTTAAATAAACATATTTGTGAAATTGTTTTAAACTTGTGACTGTTTTGCAGTTTTTTGTGTGTAGAAATGTGCCTGGCGGGACTGTCGATCGAGGACGCTGAAGATATCTACCTATTTGGAACCATGATAACAGGGTTCTTGCTGATCGGAGCTGGCTTGGCCCTGGCTTATCGGAGAATTAAGAGAGCAGAACCGGCTGTTCAAACCCCCCCAAGGCTGCCCGCTGGGATTGAAGCGATGGGTTGAGGCGCGACTTCTCACAACGAACGCAGCATGGTTAACACCTTGGAGACGCTTACAGCTGCCCTGAAGACTCAAAATAACACCATTGAGCATATGATGGGATACATCAGAGAGAGGCCTGCTCAAAATGAGACCCTTGAGCAAAAGTTGGATCACATCGCAGAACGGCTCACTGCAGTTGTGGGGTCTCAGAATCACAAGAATGACAACACCACGGACCAGAAGTTTGATACCATCTTGGGGAGGCTCGCGGCTCTACAACGGGAGATTGAGAGACCAGTGTCGGAGTGTTAAAGATCAGGTTTGAAATTCTCCTAAGCTGCTCGCATAAAAGAAAAATCAACGGCATCAACATGCGAACACCACGGCGCCAGCTGCACGGCTCAAGGCTGGAGCCGCACAAAAACTCCCTGATAACGACTGTGTTGAGTCTGTTCCTTCCCATCCCATGCAAGGCCACCTGGTTTGGCTGGAAGACTGTTTACTTAGCCTGATAGGGTGAAGGACACTGTCTCAGCTGAACTATGGACACGCACACACATACACTTACACTGATAAGCACTCACACATCCCCCCTCCCCTTCCAATGCCTTCGATGCTTGTTGCCTCCTGGGAACACGAGGCGGGTCTGGGCCCGCGCTGGTGAGTCGGCGCAGTGGCAGGATGGCTGCTGTGTTGCCTGGGATTACTCCTTTCCCCTACCCAACCCTGTTGCTGGTCACGTGCTCTATAATGTTGTGCTGTGGACATTTAAGTGCTTTTTTGTGCAGAGGAGTTTTTTTGTTTCCTGTTCTCATGCTGTCCTCTATAGCCCAGCATGAGCAGAGGTCTCTTTTTTTCCTCTTGTACTTTTCCCATTGTAGTGTACATTTCAGTGGTTTTTTCTGTAATGCAACCGTTCTCTGACTTGTATCCCCATGTGATGTCTGTGTTGTGTGTGTAAGGTCGGGGGGCGGGTTCATTTCACTGCAGTTTACTGCATGTGGCGATTAAAAGTTGATGATGATGATGATGATGATGGCCTTTATTTGTCAGTTGCAGGTCTTTTGCCCACAACCGAGATGACAGACCTTGCCGACCGTACATACAATACAAACATCACATTGGGGAGACAGGTCAGGCTAGGTAGCGAGGAAAAAAAACATTGAAATGTGTAACACAGAAGGATAATACAGGAATGCACAGATATCAACACACCACAGCACAATAAACACAGACAGCAACATGGGAAAGTGTTCCAGTGTGTACATCTGATCTGGGACCGCTGCAATCTTTCGACTGCGCCTCCAACTGACCCGATGTCCACATCAGAGGGGAGGCAAGCATTGGAGGTGACATTGGATCCAGGGTAGGGAGGGTGATGCGTCAGTGAGTGCTTATCAGTATCAGTATATGTATGTGTGTGTGTGTGTCCATAGTTCAGCTGAGACAGTGTCCTTCGCCCTGCCAGGCTAAGTAAACAGTCTTCCAGCCAACCCAGGTGGCCTTGCATGGAATGGGAAGGAACAGACTCAACACAGTTGTTATCAGGGAGTTTTTGTTCAGCTCCAGCCTTGAGCCCACAGCTGGCGCCGAAGGGATAGCCGCATTATGATGGTGGTTTGTCTTTTGCAACAACTCATGAGAATTTCAAAGCTGTTCTTTAACACTCCGACACTGGTCTCTCAATCTCCCGTTAATAGCTGCGAGTTTCTCCATGATGTTATTTACCTTCAATTCCGTGGTCTATTCAGGCTTTTGCTCACAGAGCAGATTCTGAGACCTCACGACCGCAGCCAACTGATCCGCGATGTAATCCAGCTTCCGCCCAGAGGTGTTATTCTGAGCCTTCACTGCAGCCGTTAGCGCCTCCAAGCTCTTAACCATGCTGCACTCAGTGAGCCCTTTCTGAGAAGTTGCGCCTTGTCCCATCGTTCCAATCCCAGCGGGCAGCCTTCGGGGGGGGGGTTTGAACAGCCGGTTCGGCTTTCTTAATTCTCCGATAAGCCAGGGCCAAGCCAGCTCCGATCAGCAAGAACCCTGTTATCATGGTTCCAAATAGGTAGATATCTTCAGCGTCCTCGATCGACAGTCCCGCCAGGCACACGATCCTCCATGTCTGCCACCCGTCCATCGTGTATCCGGCAGGGAAAGTACCTCCAGGGCACTCGGGCTCTCCTGAGCCCAGACTTCTCTTTAGGTTTTAGAAACAGACTGTGAGAGAGTGTTCCAGGGAAAGTAATACAAAAAAACACACGAGACAAGACAAGGACATAAGCAGGGAAGATAAGGGAGAGGAGAAAAAGTGCGTCCGCCTCCTCCGAGAGCCAAAGTAGTGACTTGAAGCAACTGATCAGCCTACACTGTCAGTGTCATCTGTCGTATGTAGCCACGAGCCATTATTAATAGTCAGTAACAGTACTTTGACCCGGGGGCCTGCTTCGTCTGATTATATGAAAATATTACAGTTTGATAAGATCAGCCAATTCCTTCTCCTTGTTCTGTCCACTTCAAGTGTTTTATCTTTTTCACACTCACTGGGTATAAGCAGCCATTGATGGACTTACACATATACATGCAACCTGAGTTTTATTTTTCCTGTTGCGTGTCTTACTTGGCAGGATATTGAGATAAGGACCAATGCAGGCCTGTACCTGCCCCAGATCAGCGACTTGTTGAACAGAGTTCCCCGGCAGATGCTGTTGCTGCTGAAGACCAATGACCTGCTGCGAGGCATTGAGACCACGCTACAGACCAGGGCCTCATCCTCATCCTTCATCAACATGTCCCGCTGCTGCATACGAGCCATAGCCAGGTAAGAAATGTACTTTCAGAAAGAGGTGACATAAGACATGACATAAGAATCTGTTAACATATCAAAGTCTTGGCTGGTCTGTGAGTTTTGACATGTTTCACTGGTAACATAGAATTTACATGAGTGACGGCTCTTTAGAGGTTACCTTGTTTTCAAACTGCAAACTTTTTGCTTTATGGTAGGTGGAAAAAGAATCAAATATAATAACCAGGGTGTTTTGTTTGCTGTATGTTGCAAACATGTGGAGGTTACTTTGAGTGACAGTTTGACCAAGACTTAGATTTCATACATGTAATGGAGGTGAATGAAATATTCTTTGTGCTCTTTGGAGCACTGAAAAAACCTTTTGATAAAATGTGGTATCACCTGTTCTAATTGCATCAGTTTTTAAAAATTGAAATAGGACACCCAAGAACCAAATGGACTCTCCAATGTGGACAGCACATCTCACTGGGTTTGTGCAGCTTAAATGAACAGAGGATAGTGAGGGAATGTGGCTAAAGAAAACTACATCTATGAAACTACCCAAAGGTCCAGTTGGGCTGCAGGTTGGTTCCATTTAGATGAACAATGTCAAGAATCCAAATATTCAATACCAATTTATCCATGACTAATGGTATGAGAACCTGGGCTTGAAGTGAAGGGCTCCATGGGCTGCTGATGAAAGTAAATTCTCATTTGTGTGTTCATTAACATCTTACCATTGTCATCCAAAAAACAACAAAACTTTACAAATAAATGTGGTTTCTTTTGATTGCACCATATTCTGTTTGTGTGTTTGGCAACAACATTTTAAAATGTCTGTGAAGATTCTCAGTCATCCAGGTCATCGTAGTCAAAGGAGCTTGCAAAGAAAAGCGTCTGGACTTCTTTAAATTAACGTCTTCAAGTAACTTAAAGAAGTCCAGACGCTTTTCTTTGCAAGCTCCTTTGACAACATTTTAAAATGTATTTTCCTAACGCTTTGAACATGTACAGAGCACATTGATTCATTCTTCTGTGCATCACAGTGCAAACGTCCTCACTATTCCCACAGTGGTAAACAGATGATGGCTCGTGCAATTGTCTGTGATTTTGTGTGAAACTCATGAGAAATGGCTTTTGAGAGAAATCTTGATTTTATGACCCAGACTGTGCCAAAGGCATAACCACTTCCTCTTTCTTCTGCTTTGTCTGACAGGCACAAGAGGACTAAAACTCAGAGCAGGAGAAGGCGTGTGCAGATCACGCTGGCCGAGTCTCTCAGCCTGTGGAAACTCTACATGTATGAACTGTTTCTGTGGCTGAAAGGATCCATGACCATTCTGATGCCATTACTACACTGAGACATATTTGGATGTCAACCTTGTTTTAAATTCATCTTTTACCTCAAGTGTCCACTCATTAGTGTTCAGATAATGATTGTAACATCGTTATCTGTAATTTACTCAGTATGCTGTACATTGCATTTTCAGCAGGTCACTATTGTTGGGAATTTTATGACGTGAAAAAACATTCTCCTGTAGGTTCTGTAGTGCAGAGATGGATCCTACAACATGAGCTCCGAGACATCTGGAAACCTGAACTTTTAATTTTAGCTTAAAAATGAAATATCGCAGTTTATATTCGGTAGGGAATAACACATACAAAATACAAACGGATTAGTTATTAGTTAGTATTAATTAGTTGTTAAAGGTGCATTATCTAAAATTGATGGTCAATAGAGCAGGAAAAATAGTAACTCTTACCAACACCTGATAAAACTCACCTGCAGATATCTACTGAGCAGCTAGCCTAAATGTTTGGCCAACAGCAAATTTGTGCTTTTGTCATCTTTTTACATGGTGGCACATACCAAACATGACATCATCATGAGGGTGGGTGTGGCTTAGCAGGTAGAGCGGGTTTGTTTTTCAATGGGAAGGCTGATGGTTTGATCGCCTCTGAGAAGCACGTGAGACAGTATTTGTGACAGAGAACGTCACATAAATGTTGCTGTATTAACTTCTATTCCTCTTGTCTTCATTGCATACCTCCACCTCTGCAGGCTTTCTTCCACCTGCTCCCCCACTCTCACTACAGATAAAAGTTTTATCCACACACGTCATAGCCAGGAGGACTCCTGCCTGAGCTCATCTCTTTACCTGCCCATCACCATTGCAACCAACAGCTGATCCCTGGTGTAGTTCCACCCCCACCTTGATCCCATCTGTCACTCCTATGCACACCTCACCGCTGCCTTGCTGTTCTCATATATGTCCTGTGCAGCCCTCACCTGCTGCTCTGCCACTCCTAATTTCCTCATATAATATCCCAGTTCCTCTCTTGGAATGCTGTCAGGCTGTCAAACAGAATGAACCCGACAGACGGAAAAAGAAAACGAAGGAAACGAATCATGACCCCTGGATCATGTATAAAACGTTTACCGTTAGGGTCATATGATCCTCTCAATGATAAGAAAATGGTTTATATTTGAATGTCAATTTAATGTAAGTCTGATACAGATCAGTTACAGATTTCCTACATACAGTATACAGTAGTCTGCATCTATCCCTCAGTCACTCGTTCAATGAAAATCACCTCACACTGTCCTAAACTCATTATTTACAAATGTTCTTGGCAAGAATGTCAAAAGTGGACAACTAAATGATGTAAGTGACCATTCCCCATGTTTTATCACAAACTGGTACAATCCCATTAAAAAATAATTAGTCAAAAACATATTTTCTCTCTGAATCATAACTGCAGTAAAATCTTTGTAGATGATTTAAATGAAGCTTGCTGTCTATAATGACTCTTCTTAACAGATACTGTCCAAACAATAAAACACAACTCTTACCTCACACCTCAGTGTCTGTCCTCATACATGTCCTGCACCACCCTCACATATGTCTCTGCCACTCCTGACTTCCTAACGTAGTACCACAGTTACTTTCAGGCACCCTAGCATATGTTTTCTCTAGATTTCCTTCTGACCTTCTGTATACTTCTCTGTTAACAAAAGTCCACTACAGTCTCTCCTGGACCTTTTTATACCTCCACAGGTGTGTCATCGGACCATTTGCCTCCCACTCTGCTTCGTAGCTGCCCTCACGTTCTCCTTTCGAATCATCACTTCCTGATTCTCTCTCATGTTCTTCATTCATTAGTCCCTCAGCGTATTCCTTTTACTCCTCAACAGTGTGTTACAAAGATGAAACACACGTCTTAGTACTCTGCTGTCTATCCTTAGTCTTAACCCACGTCACATCATTACAGCTTCCTCTCTCTGCCTAGCCAATCAGTACATGTCCTTTTCTCTGTCCGGGATCACATATAACTCATACAACTATAAGCCTTTTCGTTTCCAGTTTATTTTGCTGTAAAACCTCGCTCTTTGCTGGACACCTGACATCCCGCCACTCCTGTCTGCTTTCTCCATTTCCCTGATTATTCCACTTCTCTTTGAGATACCTTTCTATACTTTCTCATTCCACCACAAGAGAGGTCTCCTTGTCTTCTTTCCTCTGTCCACGAGATACACTAAATACCTTCTTGACTGTTTCACTCACCACTTGGGCTTTACTTTCCCAGTCATCTGGTAACTCGTCCCTAAAACCCAGAACCTGTCTCAGCTCCTCCTGGATAATATTCTTCTTTCTTCAGTTACTGCCATTTAGTACTTACCTCTGCCTTCCCACACACCACCAGTATACCCTAACCCAGGGGTCGGCAACCTGCGGCTCTTTAGTCCTTACAGTGGGGCTCCGCGTGGTTTGGGAAAATAAATTAGAAGTATTTAGCTGAAGTGTATTTTATTTATGTTAGTTCTTTTTTAACTTGTAGTTCTAAATTGTTAGATTATTGTGATGTTGAAATACAAAAATACAATTATATTCTATTATTTCTTCATTGCTCAAAATAAGCGTCACACTCGCGGGAGCCGGTGTACTCGCCGAAACACCATTAATTTATCGAGACTTTCAACCCCAGGTTGGCCAATTATGGATCTTCGGATCCACATTATGTCAGCAGCTCCACCGTGAACTATGTTAAAACAAACACCGCTCACGCCTCACAGACGACAGCTTACAGTCCTGCGTAAAGATGAAAGTGACTTCGTACAGCCCCGATTTGAAGACGCTGTGCGCAGAGGTTCAGGAGCAGAAGTCCCGTTGTAAACATATCACGGCAGACCTTGCCGTACGCACACAGCCGGCTGTAGCTTTGCAGCTCACAGCCCGACACACACCAACACAACAGCATAGATCGCACAGACGTTAAGGCGGCGAGGCGTGATTGCGGGTGCCGCTCAGGTGCGTCCGCCTCCCCTGCAGCGGCGCTGCAGACCACGCCCCGCCACACACATTAACCAGGTAAAATACATATTTAGAATTTTGTAAATATTTATTTTTCTTTCTTTTTTTTAGCAGCATAGAGCTTTTTTCCCAGTTATTTTTTAAAAGTCAGGTCAAGGCTCCAAAAGCACAAAGGTGATATAAGGGTGGCTCACAGCAGTTTTTGTTTGCTGGATCATTTTAGTTCAGCTGGGTGTCTTTGCTTTTGTTATATTTCTTTAAGAGTTAAAAATGTGTTAATTACTTAAATAAAATGTAATTTTCTCTGTAGCACTTCATGGATTTCATAAGCAGCACACCTTAGTTGTTCACACAAAGCATAAAGGTTAAAAACAATATATACAGTGTTATCTTCATTTTAGATGTCAACAAGTATTTGCAGCTCCCAGTGTTTTCTTCTGTGTGGAAACCGGGTCCAAGTGGCTCTTTGGTGTTAAAAGTTGCAGACCCCTGGGCTAACCCATGTCTACCCAACATCTGCTCATAAACTCTGTCTACTAACATCTGCTCCAGTTACCAGTCCCATAGTACATGTAAAGTCCCTACCTCCACACTCCTGCCTTCTTTCTCCCTGCCTCCAAGGTTTTCACCCTCTCCTCCTATGTTTGGGGCAACAGCACACAGTTTCCTTGGACAGCATGCTTGCCAACACACCGGAGGTTGTAGTTGTTAACCCAAGCTCTGACTGACCCGATACAGAAATCTCATTCTTGTTGATGTTTGATTTGGCAGAATCCCACTGCTGACACAACCCTCCCCTTTTATTTGGGCTTAGGACTGGAACCATATTTTACATACTGCACCTTTAAAACACACGGTGATTACTCTGGATGGCAGAGCTTCCAAATGAATGTAAGAATATTTAGCTCTCATTACCGGTCATGTTATGAAATTCAGTAGTCCTGATATTGAGACAGGAAGTATCATAAGCTGCCTTTTAGCCCTGACTTGGCCAAGAGACTCATAACATTATTTCATAATTATCGTCAAATGTTTCGGTCTAAAATTTCAAAAAGGTCTGCTGGAGCGAAACAAACATGTAAAGGAAATGACGTCATAATAATAAAACAGTGAAGCAGCCAAGTGCCACATCTTTAAGCCTTTTTCAAAGTGCCACAGATACAAATGCTGTTTCAATGCTATGAGCCAACAAAGTGATGAAGGGTGCTGAGAACTAGAAGAACAACCTGTACGAAGCTCAGTCCTGACAGTATTTCTAACTCATTCCTGCTCCTCTACAAAATACCTCAAAGATGTTTCCATCAGATCACAGGTTTCTGCTGATGGTGAATGCATCTGATGGATAAATAGCTTATGATAGAATTATAGTATGTGACTGACCGTGTTTACCATTTCAGAGTACTGTTGATCTTAGGTCAAATACTAGGCACTCATCCCTTAAGCGCAGCAGTTTGTGTTACTGACTGTGAAGCTGTCTGAGCTGACAGATAACAGGTACAGCGATGACAGAGACTGAACTTTTCACACCATCTCTGAGCCTGAGTCCAGCTTCAGAGAAAGCTCGTTCCTGCCCCTTGTATCCACAGTCTCATTCCAAAGCTGGGTGAGGGTAGGGATGCAGACTGACTGGTAAATCAACAGCTTCAGTTCTGGAGAGCATCGCAAATTCACATAAAAATTATGATATTAGTATTTATTCATAATTTTTAAGAAACCAGACACTGGATGGTTTACAACAGACAGGAACTCCATTTCTGTTTCTGTGACATTCATGTCTTTTATTGTTTTATGCAGAAGTTTCGCTTCATCTTATTCAGTGGATGACTTTTGATTTATGAGGAGAAAATATTATTTTAGTGTTTGGCATAAAAAAAAAACTGATGTTCATTAAAGTTTTTCTATTTTTATTGTCATCTTTACTTCTGGATCCAAGTCAAATAGAAAAGGCTTTGGGTGTAGTGGAAGTTCAATGACATCTTCACAGTTCACCACCGTGTTAGAGCACACAGGCCACAGTGTTTGTACTTTGCACTTCTTAGAATTAGCATGTGCAAATAATGAGGAAATCCTACACATGTCTTTGAAACAGCTGGTACGACGGAGATTATCTGAGACTTTACTGATTCTTCTATGAAATGATCCAGCACTGACCCTTGTGCCATGGCTTGAAGTAATTATCATTTTAGGTAATGACTGCTTATTGTTATGTTATTATTCTTATCTATTGAGCATGGAGTGTTTATTTTATTTGTATTTTTTTATTTTTTTTGTCCTGTTAAAAATTAAACGATTTTGTGTGTTTTGAAAACCAACCACTGCGTGTTTTGACTTTATTATTGAAATACAATAACCATGGTTAATAAAACGCAAAAGCCTTTACAAATTATTTCACTACAACAAAGAATGAAATGATCATAATGAATATCACGTTTGTTTGGAACGTTATAATTAGCAGGTGGACTGTTTTAAATCAAGACTGTTAACCTGGAAACTGGTCTTATTTTTTCTTTGGTTATATTTAGACTCAAAATATGTCTGATTGTAAAGTTAAGGTTGCATCCAAAAAGTACACACTAATCAGAGGATGTTAAACTGTGACATCGAATGATGTTGATAAAGTTTTATTAACAAGATTTCCACTCAAAATTTTGTAGGCTGTAGCTCAGGAGCTAGCACGGTCAATTCCATAATTAGATCTACTGATTGGATGGTGGTAAATGGAACCTGGGGATTCAATTCCTGGGTGCCTCAGTCTGCATGCTAAAGTATCTTTGGGAAAGATACTGAACCCCAAGTTGTTGATGAGGCATGTTTTATAAAGTGCTTTGAGTGCTAAAGTAGAAACGGGCCATTTACCATTTACTCACTGATCAGTAACAAACTGTATAAAAAAATAACTTGAGTGTTACAAGCTAACTAAATGTAAAATGTAGTTGACTCCAGTTATCATATAAATATATATGATGGTACGTTTTTTAAAAAAAGTTTATTTAACCATTCATTTTACGTTTTATTATTGGCGATTATTATTTATTTTGATAATTATCTCCGGCTGTTACTCTTAAATTGAGTCATATCATGTGCAGTTGCCACCAATCAAATGAAAATATAAAACACTATACCTGTATCCCACTAATCAGTGTTTTTGAAGGCCCGACACTGTGATTCCTGTTTCATTCCTTCTGTGCCACAGAATGTTGTTGTTACTGATAAATGGGTAACAGTCACACTTCATTATCTTGGACACCTACGCTGTAGTGTGTTTCCATTCATTTATGCAACAGTGTCTGAAATGGTTGATCTGATATCCTCGTGTTGGTGTTGTTCCCAGATCATCATACTAAATGTTGTTCCAGGATCAACATTGCAAGTGACCAATCAGAATGTTGTGACGTCATACTTTTGCGACTTCGGGAAAAACCGGCGTAAAACAAAAAACTGTACTTAAACTGCGTGAAACCGCCTCTGTCCGCCGATCAACAGACCCTGACCCTAACCCTAACCGTAACCCTTTAATAAACAGTAAGCAGAATTGATATTGTCCTTGCCTCATTGGAATTTCATAAATGCACGAATGGAATAACGTCACAACAATGTGATTGGTCACTTGCAATGTTGAACCTGGAACAACATTTTCATGATGGTCTGGGAACAACACCGACACGAGGATATCAGATCATCCGTCTGAAATAATCAGCTGGCACAAACAAACCAAACAATAAATAAACACCAAACTTTGGACAGGCAGAACACTTCACCTTCTACAGCTTTTTGAATGCTGTCCATATGTATTTAGGATTGGCGTGTGCTTAATGATGATGTCATGTTCAATGGGCTTCAGCTGAGTTCTGAGCAGACAGACTGCTCCTGCATTTATCTTTGTGCTTCCAGTGACACGGTCAGTGAATGGCAGCCATGCATAATCAATCCATCATTCGGTAAATTAAGTACTCTACTTCTTCCTAAGGGGAATTGGTATTGCAGCAGTGTAACAGACACTGAAGAACCCGTATGTTTGATGGATCTACTCTGTTTCTTTTTCTACCACACATTCATCTTTTTCATCAGGGGACTTTGACACAGGTAGAAATTCTTCATTACAGAACTCTAAAGGTTCAGTTTTGGAATATCACAAGACTAATTAGTGACAAATATCGGGGCGATCGTGGCTCAAGAGTTGGGAGTTCGCCTTGTAATCGGAAGGTTGCCGGTTCGAGCCCCGGCTTGGACAGTCTCGGTTGTTGTGTCCTTGGGCAAGACACTTCACCCGTTGCCTACTGGTGGTGGTCAGAGGGCCCGGTGGCGCCAGTGTCCGGCAGCCTCGCCTCTGTCAGTGCTCCCCAGGGTGGCTGTGGCTACAATGTAGCTTGCCATCACCAGTGTGTGAATGTGTGTGTGAATGGGTGGATGACTGGATATGTAAAGCGCTTTGGGGTCCTTAGGGACTAGTAAAGCGCTATATAAATACAGGCCATTTACCATTTACCAAATATGAGTTACTAAAGGTTGTATCTATGAAAATCTTCATCTAACCCCGCTGTTAGGTGATATGTTTGTGTTCCTCAAGCTTGAGTCCTCTACCAGGAGGTCCTGCACTGTAAGAAAATACATACATATTCAATAATCATCCAAACATCCAGAAATCCTGGACTGAAAGACAGCACAAAGGCACTAATCATGGCAGCACAGGAACAAGCTCTGAGCACAAGATCCATAGAGGCTGGGGTCTATCACACCAGGCAAGACCCCAGGTGCAGGCTGTGTAAAGATGCCCCAGAGACAATCCAGCACATAACAGCAGGGTGCAAGATGCTAGCAGGCAAGGCATACATGGAACGCCATAACCAAGTGGCCGGCATAGTGTACAGGAACATCTGTGCCGAATATGGCCTGGAAGTCCTGCGGTCAAAATGGGAGATGCCCCCAAGGGTGGTGGAGAATGACCGAGCTAAGATCCTGTGGGACTTCCAGATACAGACGGACAAAATGGTGGTGGCTAACCAACCGGACATAGTGGTGGTAGACAAACAGAAGAAGACGGCCGTAGTGATAGCGGTTCCAAATGACAGCAATATCAGGAACACCTTTTATAATTATGTATATATGTATATAATTACCCTAACCCTAATGGAAAAACAAGGTTCAAAATAAAATTGAAATATCGCAGACAGGTACAATTACACACATCTGCTGTAAACATGTCAATATTCCAGTGAGAAGAATTATAATTCGTTGTCCTTATGTCAATCAGGCAATTTGGTATTTAGGAACTGGTCCTCAAACTTCAGTGTTTCAGGTTGAGCTATCTGGGAAAACAAAAGTGAACATTTAACAAAAGCAAAGTTTAGTTGTGTGTAAAATATATATATTGTAAGGTTGTAGGCAAAGGAACAGGTCAAACCAGGACGACAGGGCCAGCCCACTGCAGTAAGCCCACTCATGACTTTCACAGTGTCAGCCTTTCAAGCTCCACCAAGTTCTGAGTGTCCTACAACATTAAGCTGTAATCAGTGTCATTATATAAACTGTATATAGTTAGCATATCACATCACTATACATGTTAAAGGACATGTGGCTCCTAGCAGAGTATTAAAACCAACTAAAATAAAACCAATAGGTTTGATCATGTCACTGCTGGCATGTCTTCACAAAATAAATGAAACAAAAACACTTTGAGTATTTCTCTAATTTAGAAATTTACAGAGATATTTTGTTTTTGTGCAACCTGGACTTTATTTTTGTTTATCTGGTGATTGTGCATAATGATTCTGTATCTGACCTGTACAGACTACAAAGTGCGTCATCAGAGTCCCTCTAAGGTGATTCAAACTTTGTTTCCTCAGAGGCTGCATGAAATTCAAGGACACTGATACTGTGATGCATGTGTCTCATTTCTCTCTCTTCTGATCTGATGAGCACAATTAACAAGAGATTATGTTGAAATGGATATCCATGTGTGATTAAGCTAATAATAAAACAGCATAAATTTAATGAGACATGAAGAAAAGTATCTTCATGTAGTTACTGATAAATCATGTTAAAGTACAAGAGAAATGTAAGGAAATTATTTTAAAGTTTAAACTTTATTTTAGGCTGTGCTGCAGTGAGGTCACAGAGGGAGGATGATAGGGTGTGGCTGGACATCAGGTGATTCTCTGCTCATTTTTCTTGTGCTGCATCACTGCGGCCACAGCACCAATCCGTCTGCCGATCTCCCGCTCCCTTCTCCCATCACTCGTGAACAAGACCCCGAGATACTTGAACTCCTCCACTTGGGGCAGGAACTCATCCCCGACCCGGAGTGGGCACTCCACCCTTTTCCGGCTGAGAACCATGGCCTCAGATTTGGAGGTGCTGATCCTCATTCCCGCTGCTTCACACTCGGCTGCGAACCGTTCCAGTGCGAGCTGGAGGCCCTCACCCGATGAAGCCAACAGAACCACATCATCCGTGAAAAGCACAGATGAGATTCTGAGGCCACCAAAGTGAAAGCCCTCCGCCACTTGGCTGCGCCTAGAAATCCTGTCCATAAAAATTATGAACAGAACCAGTGACAAAGGGCAGCCCTGGCGGAGCCCATCACCCACCGGGAACGAGTCCGACTTATTGCCGGCAATGCGAACCAAGCTCTTGCAATGGTTGTATAGGGATTGAATGGCCCGTAGCAATGGGCCAGACACCCCATACTCCTGCAGCATCTCCCACAGGACACCCCGAGGGACACGGTCGAATGGCTTCTCCAAGTCCACAAAACACATGTAGACTGGTTGGGCAAACTCCCATGCACCCTCAAGTATCCTTGAGAGGATAAAGAGCTGGTCCAGTGTTCCGCGACCAGGACGAAAACCGCATTGTTCCTCCTGTATCCGAGGTTCGACTAGCGGACGAACTCTCCTTTCCAGCACCCTGGCACAGACTTTCCCAGGGAGGCTGAGGAGTGTGATCCCCCTGTAGTTGGAACACACCCTCCGGTCTTCCTTCTTAAAGATGGGGACCACCACCCCGGTCTGCCAGTCCACAGGTACTGTCCCTGATCTCCACGCAACATTGCAGAGGCGTGTCAACCAGGACAGCCCTACAACGTCCAGAGCCTTCAGGAACTCGGAGTGGACCTCATCAACACCAGGGGCTCTGCCACCAAGGAGTTATTTAACTGCCTCAGTGACCTCGCCCCCGGAAATTGGCGGGTCATTCCCCTCATCCCCAGACTCTGCTTCCTCCTCGGAAGACGTGTCAGAGGGATTAAGGAGGTCCTCGAATTATTCCTTCCACCGCCTGACAATTTTCTCAGTCGACGTCAGCAGCGCTCCGCCAGCACTATACACAGTGCAGGTAGAGCACCGCTTTCCCCTCCTGAGACGCCTGACGGTTTGCCAGAATCTCTTCGAGGCAGTCCGAAAGTCTTTTTCCATGGCCTCTCCGAACTCCTCCCACACCCGAGTTTTTGCTTCAGCCACTGCCCGAGCCGCATTCCGCTTGGCCTGTCGGTACCTGTCAGCTGCCTCCGAAGTCCCACAGGCTAACCAAGCCCGATAGAACTCCTTCAGCCTGGTGGCTCCCTTCACCTCTGGTGTCCACCATTTGGTTTGGGGGTTACCACCATGGCAAGCACCACCCACCTTGCGGCTGCAGCTCAATGCAGCAGCTTCGGCAATGGAGGTGCTGAACATGGTCCATTCGGACTCAATGTCCCCAGTCTCCCTCGGAATGCTGTTGAAGCTCTGCCGGAGGTGTGCGTTGAAGATCTCACGGACTGGGGCCTCTGCTAGACGTTCCCAGCACACCCTCACTACGCATTTAGGTGCACCAGGTCTGTTCAGCGTCCTCCCCCGCCACCTGATCCAACTCACCACCAGGTGATGATCAGTTGACAGCTCAGCCCCTCTCTTTACCTGAGTGTCCAGAACATATAGTCGCAGGTCTGGTGATCAGGGAGGCTGTTCCTCCCAATCATGCCTCTCCAGGTCTCGCTGTCGTTACCCACGTGAGCATTGAAGTCTCCCAGTAGGACAACAGAGTCTCCAGGCGGAGCACCTTCCAACACCCCACCCAGCGACTCTAAGAAGGCTGGGTACTCTGAACTGCCACTCGGCGCATAAGCACAGATGACAGTCAGGACCCATTCCCCGACCCAAAGGCGCAGGGAACAAACCCTCTCGTCTACTGGGAAGAACCCCAACGTACAGGCAGCAAGCCGAGGGGATATTAGAATACCCACCCCAGCCCGCCGCCTCTCACCAGGGGCAACTCCAGACTGAGACAGAGTCTCCTTCCCCACCAGAGAGGTGACATTCCATGTCCCAATTGCCAGTCTTGGTAGCCGGGGATCAGTCCGCCAGGGCCTCCGCTTCTGGCCGCCGCCCGGCACACAATGCACCCGACCCCTATGGTGCCTCCTGCGGGTGGTGGACCTGCGGGAGGTTGGGCCCATGTCCCCTTTTCGGGTTGTGCCCACCAGACACTCACTCTCAGGCACCCTCCCCGCGCCTGGCTCCAGGACAGGCCCCGGTAACCCATCCTGGGCAGGGTGAACTGTTCCTTTGATGGCCTTCTCATAGGGGCTTTCTGAATCGCTCTTTGTCTGGTCCGTCACCCAGGACCAATTTGCCATGGGAGACCCTACCAAGTGGCCGAAGCCCCTGGAGAACATAGCCCCTGGGGTCCCTGGGACACACAAACCCCTCCACCATGATAAGGTAGCAATTTGCGGAGACGCTGCGTAATAGCCAGTTCACAAAAAGCCAGTTCACACCTTCTTGTATTGGAAGTGCCTGGTCGAGAGCCAACAACCTTGTAAACCTTCCCTTTCACTCTTGTTGCTATCCTGCCATAAATCACCCTGACACAGCCCACACTCTGTGACACAGAGTTTATGTCACACTACTTGGGCTGGTTTTACCTGCGTTCAGTTGCTGTGGTGTTGCCAGCCACCTCCAGCTCTTCCTTTCATATTATCTCTGACTTAATCAAATGTCATATCTGTTGTCACCTTAGATCATACACATAACTAAAGGTGGAATGATTAGTTATTTGACAAGATTTGTTTTTACTGTTTTGACCACCTTTACTGTTTTTGATCCCTCCACTGCAAACATGTCATGGTCTCATTTATATACAACAGACAACTGGATATAATTGTATAAGCCGAACCATCAGCTGACGTGTCCTTGCATTCAGCTGATCTCCCAAGACTGCATGACTGAACTAATGTTATATTGTTACAAGTTACAAGCTTTAAGCTACAAATAGTATCTCTCAGAGAGATGGGAGAAAATGTGAAGAGCCCAAAACAACCTAAGATGCTTGAACATGTTGAAAATAAAAAGTCAGAGCTACTTGATACACAGTTTTCCAAAAAAATCCAGTTGGCATAATGGTGCTATATTATATGTACTATATTTAACCCTTAACCCTAAGGGTTTGTGATACCTGCAGAACACCACTAAGGTATATCCACACAATTTCCTCACACTTTGAATTAACATGTGCTGTAAATGGATGACCTCTCATACTCCTTCAGAGCTCTTCCACCACGGGAGGGCTCGTCTCTGCTCTCTCTCCATGAAAGAAAGAGAGAGCTGCTCTTATTAGCATTGGCATCCCTGGGTGGCTCTGTGTGATAGAGATGGATGGTCCTCCTGTGGCAAGTATACGCACGCACGCACGCACACACACACACACACACTATACAATATATCTAGTGCAGTCATGCTGGTCTTTATCTCTTACAGACAAACACACAAACACACTGGTCTGAGAAAACACTATAATGCTAAACCGTTGGGAGATGAGCACCTCTGCATCTTTTGTGTGATTTTGGGTGAATCTAGATTGACACATTTGGAGAAAATTTGTCCCCTGACATGTAGAGGAAATGCCAAAAAATCAACACACATTTGAATTCACCTCACAGGGCATTGCAAATGAGCACAGCCACTGGATGTTCAGTGTCTTGTCCAGAAACTGTTTCCCTTTTGACACTTTTACAGTTATGCAGTTTGGCTGGGTCAACTGCCCAGACAGACAAATTATCAGCAGACTGAGTAGTGAGTGTGTCTCTGAGACTGGCTGGTGCAGGGATTATACCCTGGGAAATGACAGGCTGATGTTCAGAGTGTGGCCTGAATTTCAGAGGAAAAGAATTTATATATATAAGTTAAAAGCCACTTGTTCCATCTTGTCTTTGTTTGGAGTCTTTAAAGAATAAAACAAACTGGTGTGATGTGCTGCATTTGCTGGTCCCTGGGGTTCCTTATCAGATTCTGGGAGGGCTGTGATGTTTGATGTCTGGCATGGTGGTGCAGTGGAAGCTTTATGCGTCAGATCTCCTGGTCGAGTGGGGACTTCCTGTGTTGAGTTTGCATGTTTTAACTGTACCTTTGTGGGTGTCTTCCAACTTCCTCCCACAGTCCAACGGATGCAAATTAAGCCAATGTGTGAATCAACGGGTATATCCCAAAAGGTGGATATACCCGTTGATTCACACATCTGGACGTTTTCAGTGCAAGAAATGTTTCATCACTCATCCAGGTGACTTCTTCAGTCTCACCTGACTGCAGGTTTCCAACCTTATAAACAGCACATTTGCACAATGACCGAAACTAGCACCACTGAAGGAACAATGGTTTCAGTCATTAACATTACTATAACATTATAATATATATAATATAATATATAATAATATATTATATATAATATGTATAAGACTGAGCTCATTTTAAATACTTAATATTGTGTTTAATGTCCAGCATCAGATTCTGTAATCATGCTGTAGTGGCTGTCCTGGGAGAATCACTGAAAGGTCTAGTATGTTAAAATAGTAATAGCAAAAAAATCATCTCAATTAAAAGGCTTGAGCAGTGTGTGACATGGTTAACTGCTAATATCTACATAGGAGATTAAAAATATTAATGAAAAATGAAGATGAAGTGTTGGAAAAATAGCTTAAACATATTAGATTCGCTCATTCTCATAGATGCTAATCTGAAAGTGCTGCTGAGCCTGCACCTAGTCAACCTGCCTGTTTTATTACAACAGACACAGTCTGAGCTGTAGTCCCCTCCATCACTGTCATGGATTTCCTTACTAATGTACTAAAGGACTTATTAACAACTTTTTTACACTCCATCTTCTCTACATGACACATGTTGGCCAAGATGAAACTTACCCGTTACAGTTCTGAATCACTTAAGGTCAGTTACTTGCTATTGCTAGCTCTGTTTCCATACAAGGTGAAGGTTGTAACTGATCTCAGGGCAGTGAAAGCAGCGCAGCTTGCCTCCTATGTTGCTCGCCCATCAGATTGTGGCCAGAATAGTGGTTTACCCACAATGCCCGTGCACAAACCACCAGCCTCTCAGCTTTCCCAGCTGCAGTCATTGTTAACAGGAGACAGACCCGCCCTCAGACACAGAGAGAGCTACACAATGACTATATAAAAGATGAGGCTACCCTTCCTCCCATTGTACAAACTTAGAGCCAAAACTTCCTGTTTGTTAAATTATTAGGTACATTAGTATGACGTTATTTTTGTGCCACTATTCTGAGCACACGTAAAACAAATTTGAGCGCACGTGAAAAAAGTTTGCAGGTACAAGTGTTGTATTTTGAGGAGAAATTTATTTTGAGCAAAGAAAAGCTGAATTTGAGTGAACAAAATTCATTCCTGTGTGCAAAAACTGTATTTCAGTGTTTGCTGTTATCCACACTCACACACAATAACAGCCCCTCTCACTCAGTTTTTGCATTTGCGCAGCTCCGAAAACGTTAGAGCACTTATGCAAATATGTGATGTCCTGATGAATCGAGCAGGTATTTGAAGTTTACACAGAAACATTCTCACATGAAAATATCTTAAAAGTTTATTTTGTGACCCAGAAAGAGTAATATTTCAAACCCCGCCACTCTGTGTTCCTCCACCACTGCCTCGTTTGAGTTTTGGACGAAATGGATTCTGGGATATTGCATTTCATCATTTTGAGCTGATTGGAGACCAGAACAGCCAATCAGAAAGAGTGGAGCGTGCACGGGCAGAAATGTTGAGAGCGCGAACAACACTTTGCGAGCGAGCGCAAGTGCAAAAACTGAGCGAGAGGGGCTGCTGTTGTGTGTGTGTGTGTGGATAATAGCAAACACTGAAATACATTTTTTGCACGCAGGAATGAATTTTGTTCACTCAAATTCAGCTTTTATTCGCTCAAAATACATTTCTCCTCAAAATACAACACTTGCACCTGCAAACTTTTTTTACGTGCGCTCAAATTTTTTTTTACGTGCGCTCAGAATAGTGGCACAAAAATAACGCCATACATTAGCCTCTAGCATATGCACTGTGTTAAACATAATGATGCTCTATTCAGTCCTGCAGAAAATTATACACATTTTGCATAAACATGTAGGAATGACTCTAAATAAACTCAAACAGCACACACTATTAGAAAAACACTGACACAATTCTAGATGAGTTTTTAGTTCAACATGCAAGAAAAAACGTTTGACCTTTATCAAGTTCTATTTACTGCTGTCAGAGAAATGTCATGTTTTCTTCATGCAGCGGACGACATTCAGTTACAGAAGCAGGTCTGAGATCAGAAGCCAACACTAAACTGAGCTACTGTTTATTTTCCTTTATGAATGGAACTGAACTGAATTGAACCAAACCTTTGTTCAGACCTCTTCAGTTAGTTGGACCTCATTAGATAGAGGGGTAAAGACTCCACAAGGCCCAGTATAGGTTTCAGATTTCAGTGGCTCACACTCTGGTTTCAAACACACTCTACAATAAACCTTCACTAACTAGTGGATTATGTGGTGGCCATTTCAATCCTTTCTATACAGTCTGTGGTCAAAGTAAGCTCACGTTCAACTGAACTACAGCTAAATGAATCAGTGGGTCATTATACTGTGAGTGATGTTGTGCATAAGTGAGATCATCATCTTCATCAACAAACAATGACCCAATGCACTGATAATGAATTTGGTTTCAACAAATCACATTAAGTATGAAAGAAAAAAGAATAAAACTTCTTATATCTTGACAGATCACCATCACGTGTCTGGTAGAGATTTTTTCTGGCTTCTTTAAGTCAGACTCTGTTAGGCTCTCAAGGCCACCGTAAACCCAACCCCAACTTTGTGGCTCTGGCCTGCTCTGCATCATAGGCCAAAGCAATATCATTATTCCTCTTCAGGATAATAAATAAGGTGTCACTATCCATTGGCCCACACTGTTCACAGCACAGCAGCACAGACCACACTCTGTCTCAATAGCCGCTGATGTAAAACAGGGTTACAGGGTAAGTGTTTTTTTCTTCCCTCCCATCTGTCTCCTTCTGGCTTTCTTCTGTTGAGTCACCTGACAGAAAGTTCACTCACTGAAGCCTCTTGGTAATGTCTTCTTAGTTACATCGAGGCTGATATTTTCTTCTTATTAAAAATCCAATATGCCTTTCACTGTGGTCCTCCCTCAGCATGACATATGCGATGGAGTTCGTTTGATTTGAAATTTATGGTAGAATTAATCAATGTGACGTTTCCTGTCTATTGGAGGAACCTGGCTGAATTGATTCCAGCACTGTACTTTACCTCACTTTCACTCATCCATTTAGAAAAGCTTTCATCAGTGTGCACTCGACAAAAGTAGTGGCCCACCTAGACATTTACCTGTAAGAACTACTCTCCACTGGAGACCAGTGCCATTGAGCTGTTGGTACACAGTTTCTATAATTATGTCGATGCTAGAGGAGGTTTGGAGCTCTGCAGTTATTGAGTCAGCGGAGTGTTGGAGTCTTACACACAATGCCCGGCCCACTCAGCAGCCCTGCTCTGTAACTTTACATCGGCTGCCACTTTGTGGCTGAGTTGCTGTGATTCCTAAACACTTCCACTTTGCAACAAGACCAGTTGATCAATATCAGGAAAGCAGAACATTTCTCAAACTGAATTGTTGCAAGGGTGCATCCTATGCAGCACTGCAGCTGGGGTGAGAGGGGATTTTTTAATACATATAAAATTCCCCACTTGCCCTGAGGGGGGTATTTATGCTTCAAGTTTGGGCTCTCTTTCAGAGTTCTGGGAGCTTCAGGATCCTGTGCAGTATCTTTCCTGTTCCTACGACTGCGCTCTTCTGGACAGAGATTTCTGATATTTGGCCAGGGCCTGCTGGAGCCACTTGCCCAGCTTGGGGATCACTCCCAGTGTTCCCCACAGAGGAGCTCTTCTCTGAGCCCTTGGTATGTCTCCAGCTTCTTATGTTCCTTTTTCCTGATGTTGCTGTCACTCAGTTAAGCTACACATATGACTATGGCTGTCTCCTGCTTGTCCACCACCATTTTCTCCGTCTGTATCTGGAAGTCCCACAGGATCTTAGCTCGGTCATTCTCCACCACCCTGGGGGGCGTCTCCCATTTTGACCCCGGGACTTCCAGGTTATACTCCGCACAAATGTTCCTGTACACTATGCCGGCCACTTGGTTATGGTGCTCCATGTATGCCCTGCCTGTTAGAATCTTGCACTCTGCTGTTATATGCTGGATTGTCTCAGGGGCATCTTTACACAGCCTGCATCTGGGGTCTTGCCTGGTGTGATAGACCCCAGCCTCTATGGATCTTGTGTTTCAAACTTGTTCCTGTGCTGCCATGATTAGTGCCTCTGTGCTGTCTTTCAGTCCAGCTTTTTTAAGCCATTGGTGGGATTACTGGATGTCAGCCACTGGTTTTTCTCCTTGCTCCTCTTTTTTCTTGGGTTTCTACTACCTGAGATGTTCACTATGCACATGGTCTATTATCGCCATCTTGTTAATGTACTCATGGGGATGGTCATTGTCTCATGCTGGATGGGGGTTATGGCACTCACTAGTCCCCGGCCTCCTTCTTTTTGCTTAGCATACAACCTCAGAGTGCTGGATTTACCATGCATGGCAAGGAGCTTCCTTGTCTTGATGTCAGTGGCTTCTATCTCCTATCCATCTTCATCCGCTTTATCCGAGGCTGGGTCGCGGGGGCAGAAGCCTAAGCAGAGAGGCCCAGACCTCCCTTTCCCCAGCCACCTCCTCCAGCTTATCCGGGGGAACACTTAGGCTTTCCCAGGCCAGCCGAGAGATATAATCTCTCCAGCATGTCCTGGGTCTGCTCTGGGGCCTCCTCCCGGTGGGACATGCCCAGAAAACCTCACCCAGGAGGCATCCTTGTCAGATGCCCGAACCACCTCAGCTGGCTCCTTTCGATGTGGAGCAGCAGCTGCTCTACTCTGAGCCCCTCCCGGATGGCCGAACTTCTCACCCTATCTCTAAGGGAGAGGCCAGCCACCCTTCGGGGGAAGCTCATTTCTGCCGCTTGTATCCGCGATCTCGTTCTTTCGGTCACTACCCACAGCTCGTGGCCATAGGTAGGGTAGGGACGTAGATCAACCGGTAAATTGAGACCTTCGCTTTTACACTCAGCTCCCTCTTCACCACGACGGACCGGTGCAGCGTCCGCATCACTGCAGGTGCAGCACCAGTCCGTCTGTTGATCTCCCGCTCCCTTCTCCCATCACTCGTGAACAAGACCCCGAGATACTTGAACTCCTCCACTTGGGGCAGGAACTCATCCCCGACCCGGAGTGGGCACTCCACCCTTTTCCGGCTGAGAACCATGGCCTCAGATTTGGAGGTGCTGATCCTCATTCCCGCTGCTTCACACTCGGCTGCGAACCGTTCCAGTGCGAGCTGGAGGCCATCACCCAATGAAGCCAACAGAACCACATCATCCGCAAAAAGCAGAGACGAGATTCTGAGGCCACCAAAGTGAAAGCCCCCCGCCACTTGGCTGCACCTAGAAATCCTGTCCATAAAAATTATGAACAGAATCGGTGACAAAGGGCAGCCCTGGCGGAGCCCATCACCCACCGGGAATGAGTCCGCCTTATTGCCGGCAATGCGAACCAAGCTCCTGCAACGGTTGTATAGGGATCGAATGGCCCGTAGCAGTGGGCCAGACACCCCATACTCCTGCAGCACCTCCCACAGGACATCCCGAGGGACACGGTCGAATGCCTTCTCCAAGTCCACAAAACACATGTAGACTGGTTGGGCAAACTCCCATGCATCCTCAAGTATCCTTGAGAGGATGAAGAGCTGGTCCAGTGTTCCATGACCAGGACGAAAACCGCATTGTTCCTCCTGTATCTGAGGTTCGACTAGTGGACGAACTCTCCTTTCCAGCACCCTGGCATAGACTTTCCCAGGGGTACTGCCCCTGATCTCCACGCAACATTGTAGAGACGTGTCAACCAGGATAGCCCCACAACGTCCAGAGCCTTCAGGAACTCGGAGCGGACCTCATCAACACCAGGGGCTCTGCCACCAAGGAGTTGTTTAACTGCCTCAGTGACCTCGCCCCCGGAAATTGGCGGGTCATTCCCCTCATCCCCAGACTCTGCTTCCTCCTCGGAAGACGTGTCAGTGGGATTAAGGAGGTCCTCGAAGTATTCCTTCCACCGCCTGACAATTTTCTCAGTCGATGTCAGCAGCGCTCCGCCAGCACTATACACAGTGCAGGTAGAGCACCACTTTCCCCTCCTGAAACGCCTGACGGTTTGCCAGAATCTCTTTGAGGCAGTCCGAAAGTCTTTTTCCATGGCCTCTCCGAACTCCTCCCACACCCGAGTTTTTGCTTCAGCCACTGCCCGAGCCACATTCCGCTTGGCCTATCGATACCTGTCAGCTGCCTCCGGAGTCCCACAGGCTAACCAAGCCCGATAGGACTCCTTCTTCAGCCTGGTGGCTCCCTTCACCTCTGGTGTCCACCATTTGGTTCGTGGATTACCACCATGGCAAGCACCAACCACCTTGCGGCCGCAGCTCAATGCAGCAGCTTCGGCAATGGAGACGCTGAACATGGTCCATTCGGACTCAATGTCCCCAGTCTCCCTCGGAATGCTGTTGAAGCTCTGCCGGAGGTGTGCGTTGAAGATCTCGCGGACTGGGGCCTCTGCTAGATGTTCCCAGCACACCCTCACTACGTGTTTAGGTGCACCAGGTCTGTTCAGCGTCCTTCCCCGCCACCTGATCCAACTCACCACCAGGTGGTGATCAGTTGACAGCTCAGCCCCTCTCTTTACTCGAGTGTCCAGAACATATGGTCACAGGTCTGGTGATACGATTACAAAATCGATCATCGACCTGCGGCCTAGAGCGTCCTGGTGCCACGTGCACTTATGGACACTCTTATGTTCGAACAAGGTGTTCGTTATGGCCAAACTGTGATTTTCACAGAAGTCCAATAACAAAACACCGCTCGGGTTCAGATCAGGGAGGCCGTTCCTCCCAATCACGCCCCTCCAGGTCACGCTGTTGTTACCCACGTGAGCATTGAAGTCTCCCAGCAGGACAACAGAATCTCCAGGTGGAGCACCTTCCAGCACACACCCCCCCCCCCCCCCAGTGACTCTAAGAAGGCTGGCTACTCTGAACTGCCACTCGGCGCATAAGCACAGATGACAGTCAGGACCCGTTCCCCGACCCTAAGGCGCAGGGAACAAACCCTCTCATCCACCGGGAAAAACCCCAATGTACCGGCAGCAAGCCGAGGGGATATTAGAATACCCAGCCCAGCCTGCCGCCTCTCACCAGGGGCAACTCCAGACTGAGACAGAGTCCAGCCCCTTTCCAGGAGACTGGTTCCAGAGCCCAAGCCATGCGTAGAGGTGAGCCCGACTATATCTAGCCAGTACCTCTCAACCTCACGCACTAACTCAGGCTCCTTCCCCACCAGAGAGGTGACATTCCATGTCCCTATTGCCAGTCTTAGCAGCTGGGGATCAGTCCGCCAGGGCCTCCGCTCCTGGCCACCACCCGGCACACAATGCACGCACGATCTGATATCGTCGTGTTGGTGTTATTCCCAGATCAACATAGTAAATGTTGTTCCAGGATCAACATTGCAAGTGACCAATCAGAATGTTGTGACGTCATACTTTTGCGACTTCGGGAAAAAACGCTGTAAAACTAAAAACTATACTTAAGCTGCGAGAAACCGCCTCTGTCCGCCGATCAACGGACCCTGACCCTGACCCTTTAATAAACGCTAAGCAGAATTAATATTGTCCTTGCAACATTGGAATTTCATAAATGCACAAATGGCTTGGCGCGTCAAAGAATAACATCACAACAATGTGATTGGTCACTTGCAATGTTGATTCTGGAACAACATTTTCATGATGGTCTGGGAACAACACCAACACGACGATATCAGATCATCCCACAATGCACCCGACCCCTGTGGCGCCTCCTGCGGGTGGTGGGCCTGCGGGAGGATGGGCCCATGTCTCCTTTTCGGGCTGTGCCCGGCCGGGCTCTATGGACTAAGGCCCGGCCACCAGACGCTCGCCCTCGGGCACCCTCTCCGGGCCTGGTTCCAGGGCGGGGCCCCGGTAACCCTATTCCGGGCAGGGTAAATTGTTCCCTTGATGTTCTCTTCATAAGGGTCTTCTGAATCGCTCTTTGTCTGGTCCCTCACCCAGGACCAATTTGCCATGGGAGACCCTACCAGGCGGCAAAAGCCCCCAGACAACAAAGCCCCTGGGATCCCTGGGACACACAAACCCCTCCACAGCGATAAGGTAGCGATTCACGGAGAGGGCTTCTATCTCCACATTTGGCCAATTTATAATCCCAGCAGGGTATCTGATTATTGGCAGGGCATAGGTATTGATTGCCCCAAATCTTGTTCTTCCAAATCTTGTATCCTCCGCAGGACTTGCCTGACTCTATCCAGGTATTTGGTGGTTGCAGTTTTTCTAGCGGCCTCTTCATGATTCCCATTTGCCTGTGGGCTCACAAGGTACTTGTAGCTGTGCTTGATGTCTGCAATATTGCCTTCTGGTAGTATATTCCCCTCAGTTCTGACTACTTTCCCTCTCTTTGTTACCATCCAACTACACTTCTCCAGTCCGAATGACGTTCCAATGTTGCTGTAGATCCTAGTGGTGTGGATCGGTTAATCGATGATTCACTCTTGGCATACAGGTTGATGTCATCCATGTGGAGGAGGTTGCTGACGATTGCTCCATTCTGTCGTTGGTATCTGTAGCCAGTCTTGCCAATGATCTCACTGAGGGAGTTCAGGCCCATGCAGGACAGCAGTGGGGACAGAGCATCTCCTTGGTAGATGCTGCACTTGATGGTGACTTCTGCAATTGGCTTGAAGTTGGCCTTTAGTGTTGTTTGTGTCATGTCCATTGAATTCCTGATTAAGGGTCTTGGGGTCCCGTTAATCTTGTACAGTTCTAGACATTTCTACACAGCAGCCCTGACATCTAGCATGTATAACACGTCTCTTAGCTTTTCAGTTGCACAATTTTTGCCATTTCTTCCACACTACATTCTGCTCTACAAGCTGCGTGAGTGCACAGCAAAGGTAGGGGAGGGAACAGCTATGTTAAGAGATTTGATTGGGCAATACAGTGTCAGTAATGAAAGTAATTGAATGGACTGCTTTCAGAGATTATAGGGCTGGTGCACAGCCAGTACTTCAATTGACCCATCGACCCAAAAGTCTGTCAGCCCCCAGTCAAATTCCTGATATGCCACATTAACAGTCTGGCTCTGGCTAAAAATAGGGATTGGAATTGAGTTTCCAGTAGGTCAATTCCTTGGAATTGTTAGTTTGCCTTTCAAAGTCACTTGTACTTGTGCTACAATCAGCTGATTTTAGATCATGTTTCAGGAAAATAGTGGCTGGTGTTTATCTTTGCTTTGTGCTGTCGCCTTTGTGTTCATACATTTTTTTTCTTCTTTTGTCTGTCCCGTTTGGTCCTTTATCCATCAAAATTGTTGTCTGAAGGCCAACAAAGATGCCCAACGGATTTATTTTACCAAGTGGATCATCACGGCTCTGCCATATCTGTCCATTTGATCGACCTTTGTTGTTATTATTTTATTTTATTTTATTTTATTTTATTTTATTTTATTTTATTTTATTTTATTTTATTTTATTTGTGAGGAAGATCATATATGTGCCCCTCGTGCGCATCCATCAGCCAGCATGCAGCCTGTTACAGCTGCTCCTGCTTTTTCGCTTTAGTTTAACTGTTTTCTTACTTATTTCTTTGTCCTTTTCTTTGTAATTAGAGTGCCCGTCTGTTTTAATAGCTTACCTTTCATTCATGTGGATTGAGAGAGTTTTGTTCTGCTTGTGGCCGCGGAACTGTTACTTTTATTGTGTAAAAGCCCCTACACACCGCACAGGTTGTTTACTTCAGAGATCAGCTGATTGCCCTGATGTCGGCTAGCTTATTGGTCAGATCTGGAGGAAAACACGCAGGATGCAGAGGTGGAGAACAGAAAAGGAAAAGGAAGGAGACGGTGAGACAGCAGAGCCTCAAAGAGAGAAGGAGGTACAAACCATGTCTGCTGCCTATTATAACGGGGAACGTTCGGTTGCTAGCAAACAAGATGGGTGAACTAACAGCACTAGCATGGAGTCAGAGGGAATACCGGGAGTGTAGCTTGATTGGTTCATCAAATTACGCATGCACCAGGATATTCCAGAAGACAACGCATCCGTGGAAGGCTTCCGCACTGTTCGGGCTGATAGGGACAGCGCCGCTAGCAGTAAGCAGAAAGGAGGGGGGCTTGTTGTTCTTGTTAACAACTGGTGGTGTAACCCTGCCTACATAACAATCAAAGAAAGGATTTGCTGCCCGGACATTGAACTGTATGCTGTTGGACTCAGGCTGTATTATTTACTCAGGGAGTTCACCCATGTGATCCTGGTGGCTGTTTATGTTCCTCCCTCTGCTAACCCCACAGCTGCATGTGACACTATCAGCACCCAAGTGCCTTCACTGTGATCTTGGGTGACTTTAACCATGTCACCTTGGACAATACACTACCAACATTCACACAGTATGTGGTCTATCCCACCAGGGGGGAGAGAATCCTAGACCTACTGTATGCTAATGTCCTGCGCTATGTGCCGATTGTGAGGAGGGAACCTGTGATGACGACAAGCATTAGGAGGTGGTCAGATGAGGCCTTAGCAGAACTACAGGGCTGGTTTGAGTTGACTGACTGGGAGACACACTGAGGACATCAACTGGCTTACTGAGTCAATTACTGACTACATAAATGCACTGATTCCATTGTTTCAGCTCAGACTGTTCATTGTTACCCAAATAACAAGCCGTGGGTGACTAAGGACATCAAAGCTCTCCTCAATGACAAGAAGAGGGCTTTCAGAGGGGGCAATAAAGAGGAGGTGAGAACGGTACAGGTGTTACTAAAGGACAAGATCAGAGAGGCTAAGGACAATTACAGGAGGAATCTGGAGTGGAAACTACAGCAGATCAGCATGAGAGAGGTGTGGAGTGGAACGAAGACCCCTGTTTCAATCCAGGGGGTCAACGTGGACATTGTGGAGGACTACAAATACCTTGGAGTACACATAGACAATAAACTGGACTGGGTTAAAAACACCACTACACTCTACGGGAAGGGCCAGAGTCGTCTCTGTTTTCTGAGGCGCCTGAGGTCCTTCAACATCTGTCGGACAATGCTCAGGATTTTCTATGAGTCTGTTGTGGTCAGTGCTATCCTCTATGCTGTTGCATACTGGGGCAGAAGGTTAGGGTTGCAGATGCCAACAGACTCAATAAACTGATCTGTAAGGCCAGTAATGTTGTGGGGATGGAGCTGGACTCCTTAAGGTGGTGTCTGAGATAAGGACAATCCTGGATAATACTTCCCACCCACTCGATGACATGCTGGCCAGTCACAGGAGCACACTCAGTGAGAGACTGAGATTACCCAAACGCACCACAGAGGAAGTAATTCCTGCCCGTGACCATCCCCCTGTACAACTACTCCATCTAACACACTGTAAACACTGTAATAGTTACACCCATTTGCACACACTCTACAGTAAAAAAGCAAATCACAAAGTTCACAGGTTAGAGTCAAATGTTAATCATATAAATTCCATATATATTGGTGTGTGGGATTGTAGCCTATAGGTTTATTACATTGAATGGTAATTAGGAGACAATGCGGTTCATTTTACAGAGGTAATTAAGTAACTACAGTATTCTCTGTAATATGAGTAATAATTAATTAATTTTTTGGAGAAATGAAGCCAGCACTGATCACAACAAAGAGGGGAAACACCTCCAACATGCACAAACCTTTGATCACACGGCATGCAATTAGTTTGAACAAATGTAATGTCTTAGCAGTGGTGGTGACTCTCAAAGCAGAGCCAACGAGAACACAGTGAGAATCGATAAGTGATACTGATAATGGAATCAATATAACTAAATTCTTATCAATTCTCATCCCTAGCTATAACTATTAATGAATTGTCAAAAGCTCAAAGCTTCGACTGTGTCTCATTTTCTGCACTAAATTCTGCTGCCAATTTGTGATTTTAGCCTATAAATCATAAATTACTCATAACATAACATAATGCACTGTCACTCTATTCTGAAGTAGGTTTGGCTATATTTTGCAGTGTTTTTTCCATTTTCTTGCAGCCACTTACATGCTACCTTAAGGTGACTAAATGATACATTTCTAAAGACCCAGCAATATCAACAGTTTCACCCAATACTGCCTGGCAAAGCACCTGCAGCTGTGCCCAAAGTCATTCATACTGTGTGTGCTTGAGCTTTTGAAAAAGCAATGAGTATATGATGTAAAGAGCCATGTGATCTGTCCTTCCTCTAGCATCTGCAGAGCATTTCAGTAAACTGGCTGAGTATTAGAGTTTGTCTGATTCAGCACGTTAACTATTTAGAGGATGAAAGGGAGAAATACTGAGAAGAAATTTATCGTTTTTAAAGGGAGTGTAGATTTTAGTAATTAAAAAAAGGAAACGCCTGAAAGGGGAGAAAAAACTCACCATTAATAAGATATTTTGCCAAATGAAGATAGTGAATTAATTAAAAATATGTAAATAAACTTCTAAATTTATAAAGAAGCAGAAACTACAAAAGATCCTACAAGGAGAGGCCTTTGGGGATTATAGGACATTTAAAAAGGGACAACAATGAATTTTTCACTTTTCAGAAGAGAAGGTGATGACTTTTATCAAATGCTAGCAAAAATGAGAAAATCTGGGGGCAAAAAACAGGCCATTTATAATTTGAACCAGGTGAAGGAGAACTGGCGAGGGAAATTGTGAAGCTGTATCTACCGAAAGATAACTAGTACCTAGCTCGCAGGTAGGCTAAATTCTTGTGGTCTATCCACACAGTAAATGGATCTTCGGCAACTCCTACCAATGTCTCTATTTCTCAAAAGCTAGCTTTATAGCTAGCAATAGCAAGCACACATTTCTCAGAGGCATCAAACTCAACAATGAACTGTTAATGCAGGTCTGGTTGTATCAAGAAAGGTGCTGACATAAATCTCCTTTTCAGGCCCTGAAACACTACCTTCAGTAGAAACTGGTAAAGCCAAGCGCTGGAGCAACTTCAGGGTTGTAGGGGTTAGTCAGCTGCAGCTTTTACCTTTTACATATCAGTCTTCACCTGCCGACTCTCAAACACATATCCCAGCCAGGTTACAGATTTTACATGTAACTCAAAGTTTTCCATTTGGTAGTTTTGCCAGTTTGTCGATCTGTATTTGGACGTATACTCAAACAGTGACTTGGTGTTCTTTTTGTGGTAGAGTATCCCTTCCTGTTCCTGTTCGAACACACAGTGGTGTTTTTGTGTAGCTTATCTGCGTAGCAATTTAATTAAATTAAAACTTTAATTAAAACCTTATAGATATAACTTCTTATTTCATAGTGTAATCTTCATGTGCTTCATCCAAGCACTCTCTTGGATACTCTTGGAGGGGACACTCTCTAGCTGTCCTGAGCAGCTGGGGAAACAGGATGGCTGGGTGACGGCGAGGAGGAAGTCTTAAACAGAAGTCCCAGGTACACCACCAACCTGTTCATATATCTAACCATTTTTCCCCACTCGGCGACACACCCGCCGGGGGTCCAACTCTGGTAATTGGTGATTCTGTTCTCAGACATGTGAAGCTAGAGACACCAGCAACCATAGTCAGTTGTCTTCCAGGGTCCAGAGCAGGCGACATTGAAGGAAATTTAAAACTGCTGTCTAAGGGTAAACGTAAATTCAGTAAAATTATAATTCTTGTCGGCAGTAATGACACCCGGTTAGGCCAGTCGGAGGTCACCATAATCAATATTGAAGGAGTGACATGTTTAGCCGCATGTTCTCCTTAAATTGCTGGCTGTCTGAGTGGTCTCCAAAAAACAGTGTGGGCTTTATAGATAATTGGGAACCTTTTGGAGGAAACCTGGTCTTGTTAGGAGAGACGGCATCCATCCCACTTTGGATGGAGCAGCTCTCATTTCTAGGAATATGGACAAATTTATTAAACCCCCCAAAATATGACTATCCAGAGTTGGGACCAGGAAGCAGAGTTGCAGTCTTACACGCCTCTCTGCAGCTTCTCTCCTCCTGCTACCCCCCCAAAACTCATCTCCACAGAGACTGTGTCAGCTCCCAAACAGACAATAAACTATCAGAATCCTTGATGCGCAGGCCGACGGTGTTTCTTCTTCACTCACTATGTGTTAACAGACCTCTCTGCATTGAATCATATCTGTTATTAACCTCTGTCTCTCTTCCACAGCATGTCTTTATCCTGTCTTCCTTCTCTCACCCCAACCGGTCGCAGCAGATGGCCCCGCCCCTCCCTGAGCCTGGTTCTGCCGGAGGTTTCTTCCTGTTAAAAGGGAGTTTTTCCTTCCCACTGTCTCCAAAGTGCTTGCTCATAGGGGGTCATATGATTGTTGGGTTTTCTCTGTATCTATTAATGTAGGGTCGACCTTACAATATAACGCAGACCCTACCTTGTATCAAGGCAACTGTTGTTGTGATTTGTTGTGATTTGGTGCCGTATAAATAAAAGTGAACTGAACTGAATTGATTGCTCATTCTCTCAGGTCATTCTCAACTACTTTTGACCTTGGGACTTGGGGTCTACCACACCAGGCAAGACCCCAGGTGCAGACTGTGTAAAGATGCCCCTGAGATATTCCAGCACATAACAGCACGCTTCAAGATGCTAACAGGAATGCTATAACTAAGTGGCTGGCATAGTATACAACAACATATGTGCCAAGTATGGCCTTGAAGTCCCGCAGTCAAAATGGGATTCCACTAAGATCCTGTGGAACTTCCAGATAAACATTGACAAACTTCTGATGACTAACCAGTGGTGGGCAAGCAGAGGAAGAAGACTTAGTCACATATGTATCTATATCAACTGACAGGAACATCAGGAAGAAGGAACATTAGAAGCTTGAGAAATTCCAAGGTTTGATAAAGGAACTAGAGAAGATGCAGAGTATGAAAGCAACAGTGGCCCCTGTGGTACTCGGTGCACTCAGTGCAATGATTTCCAAACTGGGTGAATGGCTCCAGCAGATCCCAGGGATGACATCTGAGATCTTTGTCCAGAAGAGCACAGTCCTAGGAACACCAAAAATACTGTGCAGGATAAATACAGCCTATTTTTATGTCGCTGTTGTAAAGCTTGTGACTATAGGTCTTTGCGACAATGTTGCATTACAATGCCCTGGTTACTGCTAATGTACTGTTTTAATCAGGGTGCAGACCTCTTCACTGAGACACTGATTATTGGTAATAACTTACAGATTACCAATAGATCAGTGTTATAGAGTGCCACTGGTCAAATATTTGTGGTGCAACAACAAAAGTTTATCTACTACTTATTTAAGCTACAGATGTCAATAAAAGCAATCAGTTAAGTGGTCTTATGTTTTATGACGGATCTGCTTACTGGGAAACAGAGCCTTTGTAAGGATGCTTCTGCTTATTCTGAGACAGTGTGAGCATATCAAAGGCGAGTATGGGCTTACCAGAGTGAATGAATATTGCTGTTTAACACTATTATGGACCACTTCAGTCACTTGACATTGCTGGTCATTGGCATGTCAACTTTCTTTTGTCAGTATGTGCGCCACCCCCTGACAGACGTATGCAGCAAAGAACCACATATCTACACACACATACACACCCCCTCCTTGCTCCTTGTGGGCAGGCATGATTTATATACTCTGAGGTGAAGGAGATAACAAAGTAGTGTGAAGAATAGAGCTCTGTTCACAACCACTCCCTGTTCCCCATCCTTAGTATATATACTGTTAGAGGGCAGTAAAACGCTCCGTTCTCTTTCTCTTTATTTCACTTTATCTTTATCACCATCGCTATCCCTCAGTACTAGACCCTCTGCAGTTAAATGTCTTTCTTTCTGTCTGTCTGTTTTTCTTGCACTAATTATTTTTTTGCAGAGAAGATGAATAAGTCCCCCAGAGGGATCACCTTAAAACTCACCAGAAGCCCTATATATCACTCATTTGACCTCACTGCAGGGATTTTTCTATTCAGTATTTATGTAAAATGCAGAGAAACAACTTGTTCTCACTCTATCACAGAGCTCAGACAAACACATTAATGTACTGTACTGGGTGAAACAACGTATGCTACTCTTATTTTGTTCCCATTGTAAATTCAAATCTATATACAGCCAGTGCTGTTAAAACCAAAATGTGTTGTATGTTGAAGTATGTATGTTCTTCAGGGATCATGAATATGCTCACCAAGTTAGGGGTGGCTGTAGCTCAGGAGGTAGAGCAGGTCACCTACTGATCAGAAGGTTGGTGGTTCAATCCCTGACTCCTCCAGTCTGCATGCCAGACACTAACCCAACTTGCTCTCCGATGTGTGAATGTACTTAGAAAGCAGTGCTTGTGTGACTGAGTGAATGTAGATAGAGTGCTATGAGTACTCTGGGAGAGTAGAGAAGCGCTATATAAGAATCAGTCCATTCACCAAATGGGCATGAGACTGATGGCACAAGAAAAGATCATGGAGTATCTAAATCAGAGAACCTTTAGGCCAGGTTACATACTTGTCTCTCCAAACAAGCAAACTACAATTGTAGATTGACATGGAGAGAAACACTCAAGGAGCTTACTTGGTCAGTAATTACAAAGAGAAACTATAAGAACTAAAAGGCTCAAGACACTAAGGAAAGAACCAAACATGATATGTTACAGTAAACAAAAATCTCGTCATGAAATTTGTATCATTCATCATCCCACTTAAGTGTTTAAAATGTCAATTTTATTTTGAGTGAGCTTTTGGGTGTAGACTTTGGCCATAGCGCATTTGCTTTTTTGTAGTTCAGCTGCTCTAAACAATTTCCAACAGTTTCTTCTACGATTGACTCCATCAAGAGAGAAGAGAGACTGTGGCTTTGAAGGGGGCGGGGGTGTGGTCTCTGGCTCTGCTGCAGTGAAGTGCAGTACCATTTCTGCAGAGAGTGTGGCGCAGGTGCTGTTTCAGGTCATCTGCCGAGTCGGCATCCTGAAAGAGATACTGACTGATCAGGGCACGTTGTTCATGTGTCGCACACTAAAAGAACTGTACAAATTATTCTGCATTAAATCTATTCGGACCAGCGTCTACCACCCTCGGCCGGATAAGACTTTAATGTCCATGATTCGTAAATTCATGAGGACGAACACAATTGGGATCGCTGTTTAGACCTTCTGTTGTTTGCAGTGAAGGAGATGCCCCAGGCCTCCATGGAATTTTTTCCCTTTTCAACTGCTGTTATCAGGAAGCCACGGGGGTGTTGGTGTCACAGGGCGGAATGGACAAGTTTAACTTGGTGTTTTTATTTCCTTGCATGTAGTGCTGTGTTTTATTTTTTGATCTTTTAGATGGACTGGTTGGTAAATGGACTGGTTCTTATATAGCGCCTTTCTACTCTTCTGAGCACTCAAAGCGCTTTACACAACTTGTGCATTCACCCATTCACACAAGCGCATTGTTCTAAGTGCTTTCTAAGTAACATTCACACACATTCATACTCCGATGGATGCATTGGAGAGCAATTTTCGGGTTAGTATCTTGCCCAAGGATATTTGGCATGCAGACTAGGGGAAGCCAGGAATCGAACCACCAACCTTCCGATCAGTAGATGACCTGCTCTACTGCCTGAGCTACAGCCACCCTTCTTTTATTAGCGTGTAGTGTTTTATTTTTGTGTGGTTATTGCGTGCTTTTTATTTTGATATGTGATTTGTTCTGGGGGGATGCCCATTCCACCGCCCCTCCTGATCATTAACCTGACACACCTGGGACCAATCAGGGTTCGCCACAGCTATTCAATAAGAGGGAGAGAGAGCGTGAGAAACAGGGGGAGAGACATGGCGTGGTGACCGGGGTTGGCGACGGCCTGGCATAGCGACACAGAGGTGAGAGGGCCTCCTCTCTCCCTATAGGGCCTCTGTGCCCTCCGTGCCCTCAGCCCTATAGGGAGAGAGGAGGCCCTCTCTCCTTTTAGTTTGCACCAGAACGAAGAGGCAGACAGGACGGCGACAATGCTGCCAGTCTCTGCGCCGTTTGGACTTTATCTTCGTGGCTGAGGCCATTGGATTTTGGCTGTATTGTTTTAATGTTTTTAACTTCATGTTCTGCCTGGACAGAGTATTTTAGGGTTTTCTATGTAACTAAATTAACAACGTGAGTTATATTTTCTACTTCCTTTGCTCCTCCACTGCTCTCCCCGTTCTCCCGTTTCCCTTCTGTTTCAACCTACCACCTAGTGTCCACTTATATTTGCCCTAATTATGGAAAACTGGGAGGAAGGTCCAAGCCCGGCAAAAAATGAAAGTCAGTACTAGGGATGGGTATCGTTTAGGTTTTATCCGATACCGGTGCCAAATCGGTACTTTTGAAACGGTGCCGGTGCTCAAACGGTGCTCAAACCGGTGCTTAAAGAATGGAGAACACAAAATTGGTCCAAAAACCTCTCATGTTCAGCTGTTTTTTTGTAAAAAGATAACAATGTTAGCCTTTTCTGCAGCTATGGGGCATATATGGTATCACTCTTGGCTGGAAGCAGTGCTTAAACAATGGAAAAAACACAAACTTTGTCCAAAAACCTCTCATGTTTAACTGTTTTCCACTTTTTCTTTGGTCATTTTAGCCTTTTTGGCCAGGGTGAAGGGAGCATCTGCCATCAAACAAGAGGACAGCCGCATGTAGCTATGATGATGTTTGCTAGTTCATCTTACATGCATTAATGTAATAACGTGGTTAGCCTACTCAACGTAAATTACACTCGAACAACATTAAGCTCCTCACGCAGAGAAGAACGGCTGCTGCTGCATCATCATCCTCATCATTTCTGCTACACTGGCAGGGCTAGGGGCCAGGACTCTCCTCTTTGGGTTTTTGGAAGATGTTGCTAACTCCGGGTCTGATAACAGGCACCACACCCGCAGTAGATGTGCTCGGTTTGAGGTCTCGCAGCAAGCTATCAAATACGGCGCATTTCTCGGCTTTTAAAAAAAACGCTATGCGTCGCCAGGTGTTTCATCGGATTCTTGGTGTTACCTCCTTTGACAGTATCACAGTATCAGCTTAAAGCACTTGTTGCTGCTGAGTTTGCATCTTTTGCTGTGAAGTACAGCCAGACTTTTGACCGCTTCGCCTTGGGCATTTTTAATCTGTAGCTCTGCTCTAACAGAACTACGTACCTGGCCCCGCCTACTATCCTCGGAAACGTAAAATGATTGGCTAGAAGTGTATCACAGCTCAGGAAAATAAAGCACCGAAATGTGCGCTGCTTTTTGGTCTGGTTACTACCGTTTATGTCAGAACCGGTGCCATCATGGCACCGGATACCGGTACCCATCCCTAGTCAGTACGGCATGGACCTGAGAGCAAAGCTGAAAATGCTTCTCTGGAGAGCCTGGTTTAGGAAAGAGAGTTGTGTTTGGAGGTGCCATATTCATGCCTACCCCATGCCCCGGGTCCACGAGCTCCTTGACCGGTTAGGCACCACTCAATTTTCACGACGCTGAATTTAACCAAGGACTACTGACAGATTCAGACTCCAAGAAAAAAACAGCCTTCTCTGCTCTGTACGGTTTAACCAATTCGTCACACTTCCGTTTGGCTTGTTCGGAGCTGCATATGCATGTGCATGTGCATGTGCAGCGCGTGACTGACGGGGTTGGCTGTGCAGTGTCACAGCCAACCCGAAGAAGTGTGCGGTTGGATGGAGGGAGGTACAGAATCTGGGGTACCACTTGGGGGGTGGACAGGTGCGCCCACAGGTGGAGAAGACAGGAGCTGTTGCATCCTGCCCGTGTCCCAGAATAAAAAGGAGGTGAGGCTGGCTGGTTATTATCTCAAAGGGCAGTGCCAAGGTAGGGCAGCTGCTGTCATTTAGTAATCATGAGCTCCCCTTTTTCAGTGACACTGGAACCTGAGGGGAGAGAGGAGTATGGAGTGGGGAAGCAGGTGGAAGCTGACTGACCCGACATCAAAAAAAAAAAAAAAAAAAAGAACGCTGTCATATAAATAAAAACACTGGAAACTGTCACCTGAACACTGCGTGGGTCCCGACCACTTCACAATATGCATTACTTATTTTATACTGTGAATTATTCTAATCCAAGAATATAAATAGAGTTCAGTCCCTAAAGAGTTTGTAAAAGTAGACTTTATTTATTTTTATCTTTATATATCTTTATGAATTTTTCTGTCTTTAGTACTTTTGATTCAGACTTTTTTGATCCAAAGTTTGGACTGACTCTCAGTAAAAATGTTCACTTTGAGTCTAAATTAAAATTCAAAATTACTGTCTTTAAGCAGTTTTGAATGTATAATTTCCAACTGTTACTCTGCCCTGACACACTGATGAAAAACACAGAGCATGTACAAAGGTTATAAAACCTTTAATGCAACAGTTATTGCTTAGCTTGTTGTTCAGTGAGCTGCTGGTGCTGTTCACTCACATGTTTAAAGTGAATATAGATGTTTTACCCTTTCATGCATGAATTATAACAACCTTAATCAGGATTTTTTCTTAAGTATTTTTATTCATCTTTAGGCATGAAAAAAGACTTTTGAACTTAACATGTACTCTTCAAAGAGTTTTTACATGTCCACTTGAATTTGACAAACGAATAAATAATATACACTATGTGTTGTGTTTATGTGCAAGTAACCATCAACACTGACACAAATACAAGACAGCAGCCTTTGAATAGCTGTCCACTATGTGTGAAAGGGTTAAGAAACGGAAATTTGTGTGAACCCCCCACTGCTCTTGTGTGCCTTTATAGCCTTTGGAGAGAGTGGAAGGAGTCCGAAAAGATCTTCCTGCTACATACAAGCTTGAACTAAGGGGTTGCATAACGGGTCACTACAAGTAAGAAGGTTTTTGAATTCTAAATCACAAATTTTAAGTCAACAGAATGTGATCTACAGAATGATCACCCTCACAGGAAAGAATTAACAATGAATCAAATGACATTTGGAGATATTGTACCATTTGTAACACATTATTGAAATAGTAATTATATTTTAATAAAAATTGCACCATTTATTAAACTTTTTGTACATGTAATTCAGAATTTATTGCTTCATTGTTTGTGATTAAACATCGAAGGACCTTTTTTTGTAACGTGGGTGGTGAAAAGGGGCTAATAGCTGCTTCACTTCAATACAAATGCTCTCTACAGGTGTACAGCCAATAAATGCAAGGGACTCCTCAGATGCAAGCAGTTTGAGTACTAAGAGGATCATTGGATTCTCTTTACTGTGCAGTGTCAGAAGAATCGTGTAAAGCAATCACGAAATCAAACGGACAGATTAAGTGGAATTAAATCCTGTTACTTTAAAATACAGGTCAAGTTTGGGTACATCTGCTTATTCATGGATATTTCTGTATTTAATGTAAATATATTATAAAACACTATGAAACTAACACACAAACTGTAAAGCAATGTAATAATTGTTACATTGTTACAGTCACTGCTCAGCATTTACTTTAAGTAATACATCATAAAGCAGAAATAGAAACATTTATTTTTGAAAATAAGAGCTAAACTGTAAAATGTATTGTAAACATGTCGATAAATTATAAAAACAAATGTTCAATTCAATTCAATTTTATTTATATAGCGCCAAATCACAACAAAAGTCGCCTCAAGGCGCTTCATAGATACAGAGAAAAAACCCAACAATCATATGACTAAAATAACTTACATTTGGAACCCCTGGCCTCTGAGACAGGTTTTAGAAAACATCGTTTCTCTACTCAGAACGGCACTTTTTTCAGTAAGTTTTATGTTAAGAAACTGAGGACCAGTGTTGGTCAAGTTACTTGAAAAAAGTAATCAGTAACTAATTACTGATTACTTCCCCAAAAAGTAATCCCATTACTTAACTGATTACTTATTTTCAAAAGTAATTAATTACTTAGTTACTTAGTTACTTTTTAAAAACACGATTTACAACCTGAAGAGGTGATAAAACAATAGATCTTTCAGCCCAATTCTACTTTTTCTGCATAATCCATCATACAAAATGTAATCAAATGGAAAAGTCTCTTTTTTTAACTTGTTTTATTAGTTTTAATCTTTTAACTTTATGCATCAAGCAAAAATTTAATTATCTGCAACATTCTCTGACTGGAAGAAATTAGTTTAACATTTAAACTTATTTTCTGCAGATTACAGCACATAATTTTTTTTTTTTGTGTTTACACTCACTCTTTCAGATGCAAGTAAAACACAGCAGAAAATAAATAAAGTCAAAGACTCAGCGGTCCTGTTGGATCTATTTTCACCTGTAAAGCAGGAGTGGGGTAGGCGGAGGTTTACCCTGGTGCAGGTGTGGAAGAATCTGTGAGTTTCTCTGTGAGTTTCCCATTACGTCGTAGCTACTCGGTGCTTGTTCGGAAGTTTAGGGGTTTTTTGCTGTAAAAAGAAGTTTTCTTCCCACGCACAGCGGACACTAATGTTTTTGTCACTTTTTATGGAATCAAACTCAAAGTAAGGTCAGTACTTCCACGCTTTAAACGCTGCACGCTCATACTCTCTCCCACAATCGATATGTGATCCATTGTTGATCTGCACACAGCTGTTGTCACGAACGGCGCACTCGCTTACGTCACTGTCATGAGACATTCTCGCAAAAAAAATCACGGTTTTAGTAACGCAGTAACGCAGCGTTCCTACGGGAAAGTAACGGTAATCTAATTACCGTTTTTGCAATAGTAATCCCTTACTTTACTCCCTTACTTTACAGTAACGCGTTACTGCCCATCTCTGCTGAGGACATACAGTCCACTTTCCCTCTCTGTGTCTCTTGAGCAGTCAATGGTTCCCTGCTGTTTGGCTGCATAGAAACAGAAAGATCCACCTGTTAATCCCATCAGCATGTCCGTGGGGAAAACAGGTTGTTATATGCAATAAAAGAATTTGGAGGCTCCAAGGAAGAGATGCTACACCTTTCGGAGACCTTTTTATCTTCACGTCATCGACCTGACTTGCCTTCTTTTTTGTTCCTGCAGACATGTAGATGTCAGGATTCCCTATTGTGTGTGAAACATAGCTCTGTGTGTGGTATGATGTGCATGTATTAACCTGTTAGGATGTACTTGGGAAAACAGACACTATTTTATTGAATAAAGTAGCCCTGTAACGACTGTGTTTAGTCTGTTCCTTCCCATTCCATGCAAGGCCACCAGGGTTGGCTGGAAGACTGTTTACTTAGCTTAGCAGGGCGAAGGACACTGTCTCAGCTGAACTCTGGACACGCACACACATACATATACACTGATATGCACACACTCATCCCCCCTCCCTTTCCAAACGCCTTCGACGCTTATTCCTTTCCGATGCTGACGGTGGATCAAGGAGACCAGCGCACAGGCTGCAGTACTGTCTAATTCGGCTGTCTCTCACCCTTTACCCCCCTGTTACTTGTCATGTGTTTCTTTGGTGTATTAAGAGTTTTTCATGTGCAGAGGTGTTTTTTTCTGTTCTCAAACTGATCTCCCTGTTGGAGCTCAGTCTGGGGGAGTTATTTTTTTCTCCTTATCTTTCCTCATGTGGTGCATTTTCCATTGTTATACCTCTCTGACCTGTCTTCCCCATGTGATGTTTGTGTAATGTATGTATGGTCAGAGGGTAAGATGGCGCCGCCATTGCGTGCAATAGGTCGGCAGCCTTATGAAATTTCCTCTTGTGGGACTAATAAAGTTATATCAAATCAAATCACACGAGGAAGAATCATTTTCTGGTGGATTATGAAGACAACATAAAACCACTTACTGCTTAAGCGACAGACAGTGAAATATCCTCGGTTTCTTAACATGAAACTCATTGTTAGAGCCAGGGGTTCTAGTCAGCTAACATTAACTACTGTAAGACCGCAACCAACAAACCAACCCGATGAGGTCATGTCCTGTACTGGCACAATGTCAATAAACATGCTATAAAAACTTTAACTTTAAGCACTAAATGTCATAGCAGCAGGGGTGTGGAGTTATGAGATGCAGGTACTGGCTTTTATGCGATGAGTGAGCTTTAATTACACGTAGTGAAAATACAGACAGGAGCAGAGGTGGTGAGGACAGGAACTAAGAAATAACCTAAACTGGGAAAATCTAACAAATGAATCTGAAACCTAAACTCACAGGATGACATGCAGTGAGAAACACTGGATGACTCACAGAGGAAAACAGGAAGCTACGCGGAAATACAGAAGCACCAGTGATGAGCACAAGAGACTACACACTATCAATACACACAGGAGGGAGGACGCAATCTGAATACACTGACATCAGACACGGACCTACAAAGTGTTTAAGGTGAGATAAAGGCCATCGAGTGCCACAACAATCTTATTAGCAGGCGTGTCAGCTGGCAAGATAACAGGAGAAACGAATCACTGTAAGGCTCCAGTGCAACATTACTTTTTTTACATTATTAGTCAGTTACTTTTCAAAAAATATGAATAGACATTTGTAGATGGTTGGTAGCTGCTATTTTAGAAAAATTAATATGTTCTAACTTGTTCATAAGCCTTTAGTAAACCTTGAAGTTGGCCATAAAACTCTGTTAGTAAATGGTTAACAAATAACTTGAAAGTCAGTCATAAACCGAATGATTATTATTATTAATAATAATAATAATAATAATAATAATAATAATAATAATAATAATAATAATAATAATAATAATAATAATAATGGATTGCATTTATATAGCGCTTTTCAAGGCACCCAAAGCGCTTTACAATTCCACTATTCAGTCACTCTCACATTCACACACTGGTGGAGGCAGCTATGGTATGTATGTAACTGTCATGTAATATGATAACATCTAGTGATCTATTAATCGCTTTCCTTATGTGCTTATTTACATTTTACCTGCTTCCCTTAAGCCATATTATTAGAAGGCATAACATATCTGTAACCCTAGTCATGACTCTTGACAGCTTGGTGAGGTTTATGATGATTTTTTTTTTTTACAAAAGAGCATATTTGTCTTGCACGGTTGTAGCATCTCCGACTAGACAGCTTCCCAGCCGACATCACACAGTCACTGAAAAAGGGGGGAGATGTGATTACTCAACGAGGTGCAGCAGCCCACCAGCCTCCCTAGCACTGCCCCTCGAGCCTGGCGCACCACCCCTCCCTGAGCGTGAGGCATATTGACTGCCTTGAATTTAAAGGGCTGTAAAGTCAAATACAACCTGGTGATCGGGCATTGGCATCCTTCATGTGGTGGAGTCACTGCAGTGGGGCGTGGTCTGAGCAGAGGGTGATGAGTGTTCGAGGAGGTAATTCTGAAGGGAAATGAGCTCACGAATACCACCTGGCAGTGTTCTGCCCACTGGACTAGATCTGGGGCACCCTTTCAGGTAAAATCAGTCAAGGGGCTGGTTAGGTCCTGGCCTGGCTTTTTATAGCAGATAACCTTAAAAATATTCTGCCGTAGATCAAAAACTGAAGAAAACCATGTTGAAGTGAAGCAGAGCAAAGTTACAGAGGTTTGATTACAGACACAACTACGAGTTTTGTAATTTGGCAGAATTTAAAAAGTTTACATTTCTTCGGTATTGAACAGCAGACATTAGGCTTCCTTGTTGGAGGTCATTCTCTATTCTATTGTTTATGCACATATGTTTTCAAAGTACTTATACCACATTTAAAAGTAAGATTGTGTTGGCTTTTTATTATTAGAGTTACAGTCATACATATTTTCAGAAGCTTGTATTTAATCTGTATAAGAAACAGTCATATTAAGCAGCTTGCAAATTACACATTTATTGAGAAAATTACATATTTTTATTGTAAGATCATGAGGGAGGAAACTATATGGTTCTCCAAAAGAGAAAAATAAAGAAAAACTCCATATTATGGAGTTGACAAGGTGCTGACGGTGGTGACACACTAGTAGAAAACAAGATATTATTTCTTTCAAAATGACCATTAAACCTTAACAACCTTTGTAATATCACAAGACGCATCATAACAATTCTGTTTTTGCACATGTCAAGTTCTACATCTTAATAGTTCACCAGCAAGTAGCTGCCTACTGCTCCTTGATTCCTAAAGTTCTCTGTGGTTGTGTGTTTAGACGCTGCTGGACTTTCTCTCCTTTTGTTTCTGTGCTTGTTTCCAAAACCTTTCAGATCACTGATGTTCTTTGTTTTTCCCTCTTTCACTCTATTTCTCCATCTTTCCCTTTATGAGAAACTCTTTCTTCAACTCAGGCTGGATGTTAATTGTTTCTCTCCTTCTTTTTTGATACTCCCTGTTCCTTCTCTTTCGTTCCTCTACTGACAGGTTCCCCTTTGCTATTCTAGCCTGAAATGTACCATTTTGTAATTACTATAATTTTTCTGAACCTTATGCTTTTTCACAGATTAAGGATGAATATTCACAACACAATTATGCTTTAAGGCAGCGGTCCCCAATCTTTTTTGCGCCACGGACCGGTGTATGCCCGACAATATTTTCACGGACCGGCCTTTAAGGTGTCGCGGATAAATACAACAAAATAAAACCAGTACTGGTACCGAAAAAAAGAAGATTTATTCATAACACACGTGAAAAGACCCAGGAAAACAGAGTCAACGATAAAAACGATAACAAAATAACGCTGAAAACCGATAAAAACCCTGAAAACCATACATTTCACACCTGAGCCTCAACTCTCGCGGCCCGGTACCAAATGACCGCTGCGGTTGGGGACCGCTGCATTAAGCAATAGAAATGCTATCCGGCCATTAAGTCTGATGTCATTAGCCGTTTCCAGGTCCAAACTCCGCTGCAGATCCCAAAGTCAAAGGAACTCTGCAGCATCACCGAGAGTTACAAACTGTCTAAATTCTTTCATCTTTAATAAAATGATCAGTGTGGCTGCTCTACCAGGGGTAACATCCAGGCATCCATGAAAACAGAATATATGAAATTTAACAGAGTTAGAAGTTAGATTGCTTGTTTCCACCTGAACACCAGCTCTGTTATCACTTCCAACATAAATGGAGACAGAAAACTAAACAGCAGTGACGTTTGTCAGGTTACTGAAGCTAGCTGGTATATAATGATGTGCTACGTGATCGCTAGCGACACAGCTGTGTTAGCATAATATAAACACAGTGAAGCTGGAGGATGAACGCTTTTTTCCACTTGATAAAAGTTAACGTGAAGGTTCGCAATGGTTAGGCTGACAGTGATCACTGACTGTTTTTAGGGGCTTGTTCAGATGTAATAGAACAAGATAAAAAGCATTAAAACATTTTAACAGCACAACAGCCTTAATAAACACAGAGTAGTTTGGGCCCAGAAGCAGGATTCATACATCATCAATTAAAGAACAGCTCTCGGGCACAGCTAGCTCAGCAGATGCCACATGATCGGAAGGTTGGGTGTTCAAATCCAACGAACAGAGGCGATCCTGGATTGGTAGCTGCCCACTGCATCACTGAGCGAATGGGTTAAATGCAGAGGACTAAGCATGTTCCTACAGGATTAATAATGTATACATAAACAATGAGATTCAATATAAGGCAAATTTGATTATATTTGACACATCTGTGAAGCAGAAATATCAGTAAAATACACAGGAAGTAATATGACTGAAATATTAGTAAAAAATAACTTAATATAAATGGTGAATAGCACACTTTTGTGGCATTTGTCAACACCATTAGAAAAAGGGTCAACACCGTCAGACAAAAATCCTGATGGTGTTGACACAATACCCGACTTTCTCTCATAACACATGTTTTTCTGACAGAAGCCATCTTGTTTTTCATCACTTACTTATGGCCTCTACAATCTACCTAAATTAAGCTCTTTTTACAAGAAAAAATAATTAAATCCTGGATTACATCAACTGTGGTGTTGACGCACTATGGTTGTGACACAGAGCTTTATCAGAAAGGTGTGCAATAAATGAAATAAAAATAAAAACATTATCACAGCAGTGACCTCATGGCATGTGTATCAAACAGGAAGTGGTAAAGGGGTCCTCAGAGTGTAAGCTGCCCACAATAATTCCTGATTTTTTTGTACTTTTAAAAATATCTGACGGTGTTCACAAAAACTCTGGACACGATTTTAATCACTTAAAAAATATTTAAAAATAAATTTTCAATTGCATATTTTGATATAAAGTATTAACTTAAATACTTAATGAACAGAGCCATGATGTTTAATTTAACATTACTTTTAATTTTTTTTCTGTATTTTAATATTATCACACCTGCTTCTGGACAATGGATTTTTAAGGTACTGGTAATGTATTGTACCACTTAAAATAAATATATATGTATAAAAAATGCTAAATCATACTTTTGTTGTATAAACATTGCCTTGGTTTGTCTTTTAGGCAGTTGGGTAACACTTGTATGCATATTTTTAACCACAAAATTGGGTTTTATCTGCCGGACATGTTTTGTCCCTTATCTCGAGAATCACTGAATAAACAGATTTTTTTGATGTTAAACTGATAACCAAAAACTGACAATGTTTTTTAAACCCTACCATGGTTTTTTGTGTCTGTAATCAAACCATGGCAAATTGGTCCTGGGTCCTGGGTGAGGGACCAGACAAAGAGCAAATCAAACAGACAAAAAGCGATTCAGAAAGCCCCTATGAGAAGACCATCAAAGGAACAGTTCACCCTTCCCGGGATAGGGTTACTGGGGCCTGCCCTGGAGCCAGGGGAGGGTGCCTGAGAGTGAGTGTCTGGCACAACCCGAAAAAGGGACATCTTCCTGCAGGTCCACCAACCGCAGGAGGCACCGTAGGGGTCGGGTGCATTGTCATCACCAGTGTGTGAATGTGTGTGTGAATGGGTGGATGACTGGATATGTAAAGCGCTTTGGGGTCCTTATGGACTAGTAAAGCGCTATATAAATACAGGCCATTTACCATTTACCATTGTGTGCCGGGCGGTGGCCAGGAGCGGAGGTCCTGGTGGACTGATCCCCAGCTACCAAGACTGGCAATTGGGACATGAAATGTCACCTCTCTGGTGGGGAAGGAGCCTGAGTTAGTGCGTGAGGTTGAGAGGTACCGGCTAGATATAGTTGGGCTCATCTTGATGCACGACTTGGGCTCTGGAACCAGTCTCCTGGAGAGGGACTGGAATCTGTCTCAGTCTGGAGTTGCTCCTGGTGAGAGGTGGTGGGCTGGGGTGGGTATCCTGGTATCCCCTCGGCTTTCTGCCTGTATGTTGGGGTTTCTCCCAGTGGATGAGAGGGTTTCTTCCCTTCGCCTCCGGCTCGGGGAACGGGTCCTGACCGTCGTTTGTGCGTATGCGCTGTGTGGTGGTTCAGAGTACCCAGCCTTCTTGGAGTCCCTAGGTGGGGTACTGGAGGGTGCTCCGCCTGGGGACCCTGTTGTCCTACTGGGAGACTTCAATGCTCACGTGGGTAACGACAGCGAGACCTGGAGGGGCGTGATTGGGAGGAACGGCCTCCCTGATCTGAACCCCAGCGGTGTTTCGTTATTGGACTTCTATGTAAACCACAGTTTGTACATAACGAACACCGTGTTCAAACATGAGAGTGTCCACAAGTCCATGGGGCACCAGGACGCTCTAGGCCGCAGGTTGATGACTGATTTTGTAATCGTATCACCAGACCTTTGGCCATATATTCTGGTGAAGGGAGCCACCAAGCTGAAGAAGGAGTCCTATCGGCCTTGGTTAGCCTGTGGGACTCCGGGGGCAGCTGATAGGTACCGACAGGCCAAGCGGAACGTGGCTAGGGCAGTGGCTTAAGCAAAAACTCGGGTGTGGGAGGAGTTCGGAGGGGCCATCAAAAAAGACTTTCGGACTGCCTCGAAGAGATTCTGGCAAACCGTCAGGGGTCTCAGGAGGGGAAAGCGGTGCTCTACCTGCACTGTGTATAGTGCGGGTGGAATGCTGCTGACTTCAACTGAGAAAATTGTCAGCATGTGTCCACTGGCACCAGGGTGCTGGAGAGGACAGTCCGTCCGTTAGTCGGACCTCAGATACAGGAGGAACAATGCGGTTTTCGTGCTGGTCGTGGAACACTGGATCAGCTCTTTATCCTCTCAAGGATACTTGAGGGCGCATGTTTGTCCAACCAGTCTACATGTGTTTTGTGGACTTGGAGAAGGCATTTGACCGTGTCCCTTGGGGGGTCCTGTGGGGAGTTCTCTGGGAGTATGCGGTGTCTGGCCCATTGCTATGGGCCATTCGATCCCTATACAACCGTTGCAAGAGATTGGCCCACCTAGCTGGCAATAAGTCGGATTCGTTCCTGGTGGGTGATGGGCTCAGTCAGGGCTGCCCTAAAAAACTGAGCCATGAACTCAGGGCGTGGGATAAGGATCGAACTGTGACTCCTCGTTCACTTTGTGGTAGTCGACACAGAACCACATAGACCCATGCTTCTTTACCACACGAACTATGGGGCTACACCAAGCGCTGTGCGACTCTTCTACTAGACCCATTTTCAGCATTTCAGCCAATTCTCTCTGAGCAGTTTGTATCTTATGCTCAGCTAACCTGTAGGGCCATGAACCCAGCATCACACCACCCAGTGTGCTCTATGAGATTGGTATGGCTGGGCAGGGGGGGAGAACACATCTGAAAACTGCTGTTGCAATGCAGCAGCATCTGCTCTTTAGGCCTGTGTGATGGTCATCACAATGGAGGGAGGTGGGAATTGCCGATTGCACCTCCAGCACCAACTCATGTCTTTCATTAAACATGCTCACCAGAAAAACGGTTTCAGCCTCTTCCCATGCTTTAAGGAGGTTGAGGTTATATACCTGTGTGGGTCCTCCCCTGTCCGACTGTACCACTTCATAGTCTACGTCCCCCACTCGCAGTGTGACCACGAAGGGACACTCGAACAAGTGAGTAACACAAGCACACTATCTCCCAGTGAAAACTGCCTAACCCCTCTGTTGTACAGGCACTGCTGACGTTCCTGGGCCTGGAACAAATTTTCTCGTGACAATCTCCCCAAAGTGTGCAGCTTTGCCCTCAGGCCCAGAACATATTGACTCTCATTTTTAGCTGGGCTTGAACATGGCCTGGAGCACCTCCCACACTGTAAACAACAGAGGGTCTAACTAGTGATCACAATTGCGTTCAGCTGGTGCCCACCAAAGCCTGGCGTATACCTCCATTGCACCTTAGTGGAATGCTGTACATCCCTTCTGGATTGGGGGAGGGTGACCTGAGACACCTGAGACACTCCTGTCCACTAAGGTGCAATGGAGGTATACGCCAGGCTTTGGTGGGCACCAGCTGAACGCAACGTTACAGTATAATGTACCTTGATGGGACGTTTGTTGTGATTGGGCACTATGGAAATAAGAATAAATTAAATAAGAATTAAACTGAAATGTTTAAGAAGTCAGCAGTAAATGATAAGTATCTGACTTGTTTGTTGATATATTTACCAATTAAGGGTACAAAATGATCAAGATCATTTTACATTTTTGAGCAAATTATATTAAATGTATAATTGATCTAAAATGTCAAAGAACATTTTTAAACTGTGCTCATCAGCCACTTGGGTTTTGTGACAAGTGTGTGAGACGTTCCAGGAAAGCCCCTGAAATGCAAATAAATGGCAGCTAAAAACTTCATGTGTGTCCCTGAAGTTTGTAGCTGTCATTTACTTGTCTGGACTAACAAGTGCAGCAGGAAAAAGGTGCTTGTTCCTGACCTGTTATAGAATATTTATAAATGTGGAGTAAATCACTTACAAAGCGTTCTTGATTCCATAATGTAAAGAGTAAATCATTCATTCCATACAAACATGTAACTCTAGCATTCATTGATGTTCTTCCCCCGTTACAGGTCACTAAACTGAAATTGTGTTACATTCTTTACTCTTGTTTTTATGTGGAATGAACTCAAATAAACCTTTTGGTTAATCACTTGGGACAGCTAGGAAAGAATTTGTATGACATTTAGCTGTTTTTATGAACAGTAATAACACTATGGAATCACATTGTGGTCGTAAATATTTTGCACTTCAGACTGCAGGATTTTCTTCCTTTCAGCTGATTGGTTAATGTCATGTCAATCACAAATTTAACAATCCAATCAGAGAACAGATGGGTTTGGCTGCCGGAGGACACTTTGCTGAGCATCAGGTCCTGGAAGGTTTTGGAGATGGAGGAGCGACAGCACTTCTGCGGCGCAGTGTGACTCACAGCACTGGTCCTGGGTCAGCCCTGACTTTGTGTTAAAGTAATACTAAAGTAATAATGGTATTTCTGATCACTGGTATACCACAACTAAGGCGACCTGACTATATTTCCTAATGAAGCAATAAAGTTTGGCACGAAGGTGACAGACTCACTGAGAAACGGCCTCAATAGAAAGGTGGCTTACATTCTTAAGGCAAGGAAACCGGCTGAAGTGGTGCTCATGATCTTATTAAAATTGATGGAACTTTGAAAGCAAAAAAATACTGTCAGATTTTGATCAACCATATAAAACCATCTGAAAACATCTTTCCACATGGCACCGACTTTTCACTATGACAAGAATCCCAAAGAAACTGCCAATGTGTTAAAACCATAACAGGAAAAATCCACAATGGAAAACTATCGGTCGTGGATTGGCCTGTCCAGAGCCTCAACATAACTGAAGCTCTGTGGGTTCATTGTGACAGACAATAGAACAAAAGCCTGTCAACACAGTGAAACACTATCCCAGCTTACAAAGGGCAAGTCTGGTATACCCAGAAGAGTTCTCCAGTCTGTCACAGTTTACAACCAGTCACATTAAATTCATTTAGGTTAATTTAGTTAATGTTTCAAAATATATTGTGAAATATTATGAAATTATATTTGATTAATTTTAAAAGTGCAGAGCCAAACAAATGATTTAATATGATTTTGAAAAGTTTGATTGCGTGTTTTTTATCCCTCAGTTTTCATAGAATTAGCATTGTTTGTTTTTGTATTGAAAAATAAAAGGAACAAGATTGTCGGCAAATGACAAGAAATTTCAATACTTAAATGTGTTTGAGCAGATTTAGCTTTAAAGGTGTTTACAGATAGTTTGCAAATGTAAAACTTGCTTCAAGGACTTTGAAGAAAACATGTTTAATGTAAGGAAAGAAAATAGTGGAGATAAAATCACTTGTTTTGTTGACGTCTTCATCGAGGTTGTAATCAGATAGTGACATCATTCTACTTCTTCTTTGCAACCACAAGAGGTCACTTGCTCAAAAAACTGTAGTCCTGCTGTTTTCAGAGCTTGAAAAAACTGCTTTCAGGAAAGCTGTGGACGGCCCATTCAGCTCCATTTCACTGTGTTGCAGAAAGAAAAGGGAAGACCTTCAGTAGAGTTAAAAAGAACATCTGGGAACCTTTGTAGGACACAGTGTGATGAACTGAAATGTGGAACATCTAATACAAGAGCTTTGATGTCATTTAGTGTGAATGAAAAACAATAAGGTAAGCAGCATATGTTTCCCTGAGTAACTTTATCCAGGTGGAAAGCAGGTGCTTGACTGTGTGTGTGTGTGTGTGTGTGTGTGTGTGTGTGTGTGTGTGTGTGTGTGTGTGTGTGTGTGTGTGTGTGTGTGTGTGTGTGTGTGTGTGTGTGTGTGTGTGGAGGCGGTTACACAGGGAGATTGTCCATGTCATGCCTACCTCTGTTTATTCAAATCTATTCATCTAACAATAAGGCTTTTGCGGGCAGGTCTTCCCACAGTTGAAATGATTAGAACTTGCTGTTCAACTCATTTTTGGATGGTTTGCTTTTTATTTCTGATAATGTCAAAGTCATTTTATCCTTGTAGTAAGATGAAGAAAGTAAATTATAAACAGTGGGTCTGTTTGCTGCACTGACAGTGTTGGATGTCCTTCATGAGTCTTAACAGGAACACACATTTTGTTAAACGTGTGTTTTCTCTCACCAAATATATGTACTACCCAATAATCTGAAGCATGTTATTATACAGGTGATGAATTAATTTCCCTCAGTGAGCACTGCAAAAGATAATAAAGGTGAAACATTTTATGAGGTGTCTGCGGGCATTTCAGCACCTTGGATAGCAGCACTGTTAGCCTGCTGCTGACAGGCTCCTCCTCTAATAAAGCTTCTCTTTAGTGAAGATCTTCTTATCTCAGCTACAGAGAAAGGCCACAATAAAGGGAGTTATTAAAAAAAGGTAATTTAAAGAAAACTTTTTTGTCACATATTCTTCAATTATGGTTAAAACAAAAACAATGTAATGCATAACCAGTCAGGTTATCAGTAATATCGATTACACTGTAAACACAGCACAAATCAATGGCTGAGTGCAGCTACACCTTACATCATGCTCTTCTCCACATGTGAAGCCCGAAAGATCTGGTATGCTGCTGACCCACGGTGATAAAGTGAAGCACCACACCTCCTGACAAAGCCTATTACCAGCCTAAAGCGCAAAAGACCATATTTAGAGGTGTGTGAGTGCGAAAGAGCGGGCCGTTATTAACCAGTATGCCTTTAAATGGCGTGTACTGGTGCTGAGGAGAGGGCGGACCTGGGTGGCGCGCGCGTGTGCGCCTTTCGCCTGCAGCCGCTGCAAGTGGCACCGAGCTAACAGCGGCTTTTGTGCCCATGATGCACCGTGGTCGTCGCACCTGTAAGGAAGGATAAAGCTGTCACTGTACCGTCTCTACATCAGCACCACCGGCGCCGGAAACACTGCTGCTTAAAAAAAAAAACACAAGTCTGGACTAGAAGAGGAAAAAAGATCTCTGTGGAGTTGGATTTTAGCAGTTGGATACTCTTGGCTGTCTGTTTAACTAAGGTCAGTAACGTCGTCTGTGTAGTCTAGTCTGTCCATATCATTTATCCACGTATGACTTGAACTGAGACAGGAGCATGTTCCAGGGAAAATATGGGGAAGAGGCGGATCGAGTTTCCACTCCTGACGGACAGGTACCACGGGACTAGCCACTTTTACGGGAGTTTCCCCTTCACTCACAATTTTTACGCACCGAAACGGCGAATGTGCCGAGTCTCCTTGAAGGAAAAGTCGCGTCTGAGGGGCTGAAAATGAGAATTTCTGCCATGTTGTCTTCTAAATTGGTCTGATGGAACAGACGCACAGTGACTGGCGGGTGTAGAATTACACCCCCCTCCGCTCTCTCGGTGTTTACAACAGAAATGCTCAATTTTCGTTTCATTATATTTCACACATACACAAATAAACATGCTCGTGTTGAATATGAAAAACGGGGCTTTGAGGGAAACCTGCAGAACTCGTTTTTAAAATGATGAATAATAGATGAGGTGAACGCCAGGTGTCCAGTGTCCGCGCATTGTTCTTGTCTGCAGCTTTTATGCTGGAATGTCAAACACACTGCGACGCCCTTTAGGCCCCACAAACCCAGCCTACAATCTTTACATTTAGCTTCATGTCATTTCGTGTCATTTGAGCAGTTTGATTCATGACCTTCCGGAGATGGACAGCGCGCGGCGGCAGGCTGCACGCTTCCTCGCCATGAAATAACCACCACATTCCTCAATCACCCCCCATTTTTCTGATTTTTTTTAAGCTAAGCGCAACTCAACGGAATTCTTTAAAAGCCTTCACATTACTCTATCAAGATCAATAATAGCCGGTTCAGTTTTAGCATTTGCTTGGAAAACGAACGTGCTCCGCTGAAATGGAGCATAGCGATTATATGTGAGGAAAATTTCATTTCCGTAAAAGGAGTTTTTGGATTTTGGTTTTCCCCCTGTGGATCAAATGGCGTCCGCAGTAACAGCAGGGAGGTTTGCTGACTGCTCCTCTCAGCAAACTGCCTTTCATGGCGCACAATAAGCTTACAACTTTTTTTCATCTGCATCACTCCACATTTGCTGAAGGGGCCTGTTTTAACTGGGCCCGATTATAAGATCAACTCGAATTCATTTAACAACAACAACAAAATAAATAAATAAATAAATAAAATGTCATTTTAATTGGACAGTGTTTTCCCCCTTTTACACCATTTTTTTTACACTGCGGCAAATGCAGGATGTCTCATTTACATCAAATCTGACTGTTTTCCACAGGACAAAAACAAAAGGCCCCGCGCTTGTATAAGAATCCACCGTCTGCCGCAAAATAACAATCAAGGCCTCGATCTGACGCCGTCTAACATCAGCTCTACTTCGAACCCATGAACAAGAGTGAAAATGAGTTCAGGCGGATGGCAATTAGATATTTTTTTCTTCGCCGCTGCAGTGCATATTTCGATGTGTCGGATTTGTAGAGTTAATAGGATTAGATTTTTTTTGTGTGCTTTTATGCACGGGGAATTCCTAATCTGGATTTTTTAACGCTTCTGTGGATGGGCGTAACCCAAACCTAGAGAATGCGTCTGTTTCCCCTGCAAAGGGCCCAATGATGTCTCATCACCTACACTTTAAATGGCTAATATTCTCCGAGGCTGACAGTTCTAGGAAGAAAAAAAATCTTTCGTTTGATTATTTTTAAATATTTCTCGGCAGGTTGTGTTAAATCTGATTGTAAATGTGTGTTCATTATTAACATGTGATCCAGTGTTGGGTTGATATATACTGAAAAACGCCTCAGAATACGACGCGTGTTTGATGCAGAAATATAAAACACCCCTTTAATTTTCCTTCATCCTAATTTAAGGTTAGGGTGGTGGTGGTAGTGTGGAGGGTGGGGGTGATTCGGGTAATTTGGCTGTCCCTTTTCCCCCGTGGTTGGCAGCCGATTAACTACGCTGACAAATCAAGTGTAAAAAGCCAAGGGCTCTCAAGGTACCACTAATCCCACTGGGCGGGGAGAGTCAAATAATACGCAGCATTCTGGAGAATGCTCTTTTCTTTAGTTTGGTCGTTTTCTGCATTTTTTCGTTGTGAGTGTGTCATAGTTGGGCCATAAAAAATCTCAATTTTGTGAACAACTGATCATTTAAAATTGTATGTGTCAGCCTGAAAATACAAGTTATTTCTGATGAAGGTTTTAGGCTTAATGATGGGCAATTCAATAACCGAGTTTTTGGATAACATGAGAAATATAAGGTGATTAAAATACCTTCAATCAAATGAAAAAAGTCCTCAGCTATTAGGCTGTCTGGTGTTACGTAAACGGGTGGTGGCGGTGTGTGTGTGGCTGAGAGGTGTATATCCGTGCTTTGGCTGTCGCGTACACGTGCAGTCGTTTATTCTTTTTATTCGAACGTGCACACTCGTGATTAGACTTATGGAGTGTATGCTGTACGCGTGCGCTCGCGTGTTGCGTGTACTGCCGTTGGTAAAGTATAGGCGTCTGTGGTGTCGTTGAGCACACATGCACGAGGCTGTGGGAGTTTGTGGGGTGCTGGGTGCTCTCTGACTGGGTGATGTAATGCCGTGAAGGGTGCTGCAGCAGAAATCACGGAGCCCAGGGAAGGCGTGTCCTGCCTGCTGAGAAGCTGGATAACAACACGGTGCCCACGCGCAACCGCTGCCAAATACACCCCCCTCCCGCTCTCTCCCTTCCTTTGCTCCACAAACACACACACACACCGTCCCTCAGCTTAGCTTTCTTTTATGTTGCTGTTATTTAATTTAATGAACTTGTAGTTTATTTAAAAACGAACAATCTGCAGTAATAAAATATGGAAGCTTTTAACAGGTCAGCAAAGAAAATGAGACTGAACGTTGACTCATTTCATGCTGAAGGTTTTAGGGTCAGAATTTAATAATGAATATATTTGGTTTCCACGACGTTTCTCTGTTGATACGTTGAATTGTTTGATAATTGTATGAATAAAAATATAAAACAAAAAACAAACAAAAAACAAACAAACAAACAAACAAACAAACAAAAAAAAAACCAAAACCCAACAATGTTTTCAGTCAAACAAATTACAATTTCCACCTTAAAAAGATGAAATGATTTATTTTAGTCGACTTCTAATAGAGATTCTGCACATTTTGCCAGTACCTTGGTACATATGATGGATTGTTAGGTTGTCGTCATATGAGATTTTCATGGCATGATTTTCATGTCTGTTAGAATTATCAAAAAACATTATTACTGTCTAAAAAAGCTGAACAATGATCATTTGACCATCTCTTAATCTCATCTGTAATTTCATGTTTCATTTCATGCCAAAGGAATAAACACACGAGTACAGAGAAGCAAAGAGACGTTCTATTGAGGAACAAATACACGCTATCTCAGCGGCTTGTCCAGAGGTTTCAGGACATCACAGCACATCGTCACATCCAGTCTGTGTAGAAGAACTGAGCCCAAATGCATCTGCCTAAAATGGTGGATCAGTGCTGCTCTGTGTACCAGGAAAGGTCTGTTACAGACTTGAAGTATGTGTTTGCAGTGTGATGAAGAATAGTGTTAGGGTGTTTTGTGAAATGCATGAGTGGGAATGGATGAGGTGGAACATCCCTCCCTCCTCCATCTCTGTTTCCACTCATCTTTCCTTCTGCTGTCTCTCCTCCTCCTCCTCGCCACTGTCAGCATGCATGTGCTGCTCAAATGATTTTGTACCACTGCAGCAATAAAGCCAGCAAAGAAAATGGCACTTCTTTGAATCCGCTGTGAGATGCAAAATGGCCAGTGTCTCTGTACGTATCTGGAGGCTTTACTCTCAGTGAGATAAGCGCGTCCCAAAAATCTGTAGCCTGAGATATTATCGTTAAGCTATGGAGGACATTTTGTCTCTGCATCTGGACAGCATTACCGCATGCGTGTGTGTTTTTGTGCAACGGGTTACGCTTGTGATCAGGGCACCTGCTGTAAAATTACTGGCAAGTAGCATCAATTTAAACACAAGAGGCCAGCCGATTGGTCGCTTTCATCTGCATTTGCACACACACACACACACACACACACACACACACACACACACACACACACACACACACACACACACACACACACACACACACACACACGCTTCACTCCAGTCCGTGTGGCTCTTAATAGGATTCAGTGTGCTGCTGCCTTTTGTCAGTGAGTGTATGTGGACTCGTCCCTGTGGGGTTCGTCAAAGGAGCCTTTTACCGAGAACAATGATCCATGCCGTTTAGCCTTTTAACCCCCAACACTTCTCACACAGCAACAAAAGACACACACGTGTGCACACGCGTCGTGCAGAGTGTACACATCCTGAAACCAAAACTGCAGACTTGCATCCTCAATTTCTTACTGCCTAATACTGCGATGCCCATGTGGGGCTGATAATGCAAATTACGACTACAACCACAGAACATTTAAAAATCAAGATTTTACTCATTTGAACATTCATAGAAGATTTCAAAGGATTTGAACTATACCTGCAGCCTGTGCTGCTAGCTGGAAGTTCCTGTTTTCAGTAAATCAGCTAAACATTATGTTCTCACCATCCTGCAGGTCTTTTAAAAAATGTAATTAATTTTTTGGGATGCGTATTAAAGTGATGCAAAAATGTTTTGTAGATGATGGCTGCTACTCGAGTAATATAAAATGCACATTCTTAACATCCTTAATATCCGAGTAAATGAAATGATAAAGTTTGCTTCTAAATGCAACATTTAATAATCATCTTTGGCATTAATGAAGAAGAGAAGTGTTTCCAAGAGTGGAGCAGCTGATAATTGAGGGGTTCAGCATAGCACAGTGAGATAGTGCAGGTGTACTAATTGAAAGGCTGGTATTTTAAATCCTGGCTGCCCTAGTCGGCATGCTGAAGTACCCTTGGGCAATTTACTGAACCCTGAACTGATCCCGACGGATTCGTTGGAGTATGAATGCACGCTGTGTGCATTCACTTAGATGTGGAACGTGCTTGTGTGAATGAAACATGTTCTATAAAGTGGTCTGAGTGAAAGGTGCTCTAAAAGAACCAGCCCACTGTAGACATTGTGTGTGCTGATAGAGTCATATGACACAATCATCACACAACACGTAAAAGTCTTACGAGGATCGTTTTGGAGGTTCAGTGATATGATGATGCAAACATCCGTGGCTGTCTCTGTTCTGGTTTCGTTTTGAATTCTGTTATTTCTGCTAAACAGACACTGCAGAGACTCTCTCCGTCAAAAATGGCTTAATTTATGTCAGTAATGCCAGTTTGGCCTTTTTTGGCTGCTTTACTTTACTGGGTTACATCAAGTTGTATTACCATGGTAACCCAAGCAAACAACCAAGTAATGATCAACAACATAAAACAAAATGTTATGTGTGTCCGTGTAAAACAGTATATTAAAATATTTCTTGATTTCACTTCTCAGTTTATACTTGAAAAGTGTCCAGCGATATTAACACGACTGCACTGCATGTTTATACTGGTGTGTTCACAGAGGTGAGCATTCCTGTGCAAATGGTTTGCATAACTCGTACCACTGGGCACATACTGAGGCTGTATGAGTAGTTGACACAGTTTAGCCCAGAAAACAATTTGCAGTGACATCTGGTTAAGACTTCATAATTAATCATGATCCACAGTATAACGAGCCCACATTTCAAAAGAGCTGAAAAATGAGTGGTGAAGATTTTTCACCCAAACAGTTGTCACATGACATCTCGCCAGAGCTCCCACCCCGAGACACAGCAAAGGATTCGGGTGGTGTTTCAATAAACTCACCGAGAGTGTAAATATTCAAAGGGCTGATCTACGGTTTCATTTTTAAAAAGATGATTTATTCTTATTGTAGACCGTGTACAGAAGAAGCTTTGTGAAATACTCTGGTCGGCCGATCTTCATACATTTAATAATAATTATCACATACAACAACAAAATACATCAGTACTGTGTGTACAAATAAAAAACCCACATCATTGCTGTAAGTGTCACTATTACATTTATGTTAGAAGACTGTTTTAGATCAAAGTCATGAAGGTAACATTTTTGTATAATTTTTGTCAGTTTGTGACACCAAATTAAAAGTCTTTAAACGTAAAGTTGTCATGTGAAAATGTATCAAAGTCCTTCATCATGATCAACTATGAAGTTTAACTGATCCTAATGCTGTGCATGAAAAAAAAGAGCTTAATTTTAGTTATGTCTTATTTATAATGGGGTTTTACACACACACACACACACACACACACACACACACACACACACACACACACACACACACACACACACACACACACTGAGAGAGAAAATGCAGCAGTAATAATTCTACGTAGTAATATTGTACACAAATATATATTAGAAACATTGTATGCACGACAGAATATGTATTGGAAACATTGCCAGTTCCAACACTAATATTAATGACTTTTCGGTGCAGGCCTGTAACAATGCCTGCTAAATATTACCCTGATTATTATATAACAGGGAGCAGTGCGCATGAACAGAACAGAAAAAGTCGAACTTCATGTTGATTATTCAAAGATATTGTTTTCAGTTATCACTCAGGAGTGGAGGACGTACTTGTTGCAGTGGAGATATGGATTATTATTATGTTTACATGCCTCCTCCACGCTCAGGTTGGCCTGCGTTCTTTGATTTTATAATTTCGCTGTAATTTATCCGCCCTTACCCGTGTTCACAATTTCATGGCTCCATGTCGGAATATGTCGGGAAACTTTGAATTCTAGAAAGATTTATTTTACTGCGATGGTGAGAAAAACTGGTTGCTGTAGATCACAGTGGGACATGACCTGCTGGTGAATTAAATGTACAGCTGTATACATTTCCTCGTCTGATTCATTATGTGCACAAAAACTACTCAGTAAGGCACCAATTTTTTTTTAAATTTTTTTTTACACATTTTAGTATTTAGTAAATTTTAGGGAAATTTCACTGATCCAAACAGTTAAAGGAACCCTGTTTATTCAGAGTGTAGCATTAAGTCAACTAAACTTCTGTGATCTTGCTCCGATCAGTTACAGCGCATCCAGAAAGTATTCCAAAATGGATTCAATTCATTTTCACCTTAAATTCTACACACAATGACCCATAATTACAAAGTGAAAAATGTTTGAATGAAATTCTTGCAAATGTATTAAAAATTAAAAGGAATAAAAATGTACATAAATATTCAGTCTCTGTCCTGACACTCAGAATTGGAAGTGGAGGATGAAAGTAAGAAGCAGGGTCTTGAAATTGACAAAGGACTCCCAGACCACGAGAAACAAAATTCTCTATCCTACTATTGCTGTTTCCCTACTAGGGTGAAACCTCCTCAAAAAACCCAGGTGAGTAGTAGAAGTTTAGGCCCAGCAGGAACTGTGAGACTAGTCAGGGTCAAGAGAAAGATGAATGCAGGAATTTACAGAGACATCCTTAATGTTAACCACTCTGTTAATGTCCTTAAGATGCAAGACCAGAGCCCAGACTTGAACCTGATTGAACATCTCTGGAGAGATATGAAAATGGCTGTGCACCGATGCTCACCATGCAACCTGGTGGAGCAATCGAGCTTCTGCAAAGATGAGTGGGACAAACTTCCCAAAGACAGGCGTGCCAAGCTTCTAGCATCACACTCATGAAGGCTGGAATTGCTGTCAGAGGTGGTTCAACATAATATTTAGCAAAAGCTGTGAATACTTATGTACGTGTTACATTTTTGTTCTTTATTTTTAATACATTTACAGGAATTTAAGCTGTTTTTTCATCTTCTCATTAAGGGCTATAATGCAAAGAATTATGAGGTGAAAACAAATTGAATCCACTTTGGAATAAGGCTGTGACGGGACAAAATGTGAATACTTTCCAGATGCACTGCAGGTAACAGGTGTTGCTAATCACTTTGAGGTGCCTTGGTGTTAATGAGACAACAGAGGAGCAACTAAGGCTACGTTCACACTGCAGGCAAAGCACATCAAATCCGATTTTTTTGACCCTATGCCACCCATATCCGATCATGGTGTGACAGTGTGAACGGCACAAATCCGATATTTTCAAATCCGATCTGGGTCACTTTCGTATGTGGTCCTGAATCCGATACATATCAGATGTTTTAGAAAGCGACTGCTGTTTGAACGGTCAAGTCGCATTAAATCCGTCTTTTACGTCACTGACACAAGACAGACGCCAATTATCAGCGCCGGGGAAGCGCCCGAGAAGACATCGCGAACGCTTCCTGGCCATCCCGTGTAGATGTTAGTGAAACTGTTGGGAAGACAACGTGAACATTTTATTTGTACTATATAATCTGCAGATTCTGACAGAAATCTGCAACTATCCTTTGAAGCACCGCTACTCTCTAAAACAGCAATAAGGATCATTATTAGGTTATTTACATTATTATGTAAATAACAAAATAACTTAAAGCAAAATTTGGGAAACGTAAAGTCCGAAGTCTTTCTATTAAGGGCCATCAGTCAAACAATATTGTTTGCTTTGGGTCTAAACAGAGCGCGTTGTGTATGACATCTTCTTTTGCGCATGCGGGCCGCATCGAGCGTTCACACTAGAGCACGTTTGCTGTCGCATTTTATTTGTAGTGTGAACAAGCAGACAAAAAAATTGGATTTGATCAAAAAATCGGAATTGAGCATTAAGACCTGCAGTGTCAACGTAGTCAAAGAGACAGCCACAAAACAAGAATGGTTTTACAGGCGGGGGCCTCTTACAACAGGATTAAGATCGGTAGAGCCGTACAAAATGACCTCTGTCAGGCCACAGGTGCGAAGGTCTCGGACCAAACAATCAGAAACAGACTTCATGAGGTTGACCCACCGTCCTCTAGAGGGGCTTGTGATCACTGCCCCACACTGTGGAATACGACTGGGATGTGCCATATATATCAGAATCAGCAGGTCTACCACAGGTTCACCTTAAGCACATGTGACAGACACGGAGAAAGAAGGTTGTGCTGCCTGTAATTTTTTTTAGCATGACCGGTTTGGTGGCCATATGATGGTCTGAGCGATATAACCATAGAGGGACGCTCAGACCTCTTCAGGTTACACAGAGGCACCTGATCGGTATCGGGATGATAGACAGATCGTCAGACTTGACACATTGTCGGGGTTCTTCTTTATGCAGTGGCTGGTCTCATGTGGACTTCCTAGAGGATCAAGGACTCCATTGCCTGACCTGAAGCCAAAAAACATCTCTGGTTCATTATGTTTCGGTCCATCTGGCCCTGCCAGGTTGCATCTCAGACTGTCCAGGAGCTCAGTAAAGCCCTGGTCCAGATCTGGGAGGAGTTCCCCAGGACACCATCCTGCTCAATGTTGTCAGGCATGCATAAAAGCACATGAGGACCATACAAATTACTGGGTACTATTTTGAGTTGCTGCAATGACATTTCAGACTAGCCTCCTGTGTTTCTTTTCCACTTTTACTTTCCATCCCTGCCCTGATGTGGCATCTTTTAGTTGCTACCCAGTCCATATCAGTACAGATAGCCAGTTTTTCCCCAAGTGTTCCTTTATTATTTTTTATTTTTAGCAGTGTGGTGTAGAAAATATAACTCCACCAATTTTGAACACTTCCTCTGCAGCACTGGCTGAAATGAAGCCCCGAACCATAACAGAGCCTCCACCGGGGCTTACACATTGCTGTACACACTTACTTTTGTGCTGCTTTTCTGACAGTTTCACCTACAAATTTCAATACTTGTATTCATCATACTGTAAGTCCAGTTGCCACAGATGTTTGTAGACGAGTGCTTGTGTAATTTGGCATAGATCACTTTTTTTCTTCCTTAAGATCGGCTCCATGACAGCTACGTGAGACCTTTCTAACGGCGCTCCAGTGAACACAAGCCGGATGAACTGAGGGTCCAGGAGCAAGTCTTAGCCTCTGTGTCTTTAAATGTTTCGCTGTTTCTTAAAGACATGGTTTTCAGATATTATCTGCTGTGTGTAGTTTTTTAGGCCTGACACTTCTTCTTTTGTCCTCCAGGTGTCCAGTTTCCTTCAATTCTTAAAGGTCAGATGTGTTCTGAGATATGTCAAGTTATTGGTGCAAAAAGACCATTCGATGCTTATCTTTGTGTTGTGTTTGTTATTTGTTTTTTATAGATTAGACTAAAGACGATGTAGTTTAAAATGAGTTCTTTTCTATGCTGTCCTCTCTTGAGTTTGGTGCTTTTTGATGCTTGAGTGCTTCATAGGTTAGTGTTGGGAAGCTTAACTAAAAACAAAAGCAAACAGCTCTGAAAATGGACCGGATTGAAAATGAGTGAAAAGCAGCTATGATGAAAAACTATTGAACCTCAGGCTCACTGTAAGCTCGTTGTTCTTTGTCCTTGGACGTGAATAAATCAAGAAATAAGTAAAGCAACGAGAGGTGTCTCAAGATGTTTGGATAGTACTGTGGAAGGACTTGACAGTTCATACAGAAAGCATAAATATAATTTTTTGGAATATAAAAGACCGAGTGTACAATTTGTCTGTATTAAAAAATATATAAACTGAGATTTTATTAAATAAAATAGTATTTAGCTAGTGGATCCGTGCCTGCTTGTGTTTTTTCTGTGCTTCTTTTTATTCAGCTGAAAGCTGAAGCTGAAAGCTGTCTCTCCAGGCTGGTCATCAGATAAAGGCAGTGCGCCTGGCTGACTGATAGTCATGCACTGCCATGAGAATAATGAGACTAATTTCCCTAGCAGATGACCGATAACTCCCAACAACCTTTGTGGAGGAGGGAAAAATGCAGTGATTTCACAGGCACTGTTATTCAGGATTGTTTTCTGCAGCGTGCAGGTTAGAAAGAAAAGGTTGAATGTATTTAGTGGACCATTCACAGCTGAGTGTGTAACCTGGTTTTTCCCTCTGATTATCTCTGCACATCTCTGAATATGAAATAAAGATGATGAAATTCTAATAAACAAAACTGCATTTTTTACAACAAGTGTTTTCCTAGCTGCTATGTGCACAGATGCATTTTAGTGCTCCACTTTGTGTCTGTGTCTGCCACTGAAACTGCATCCATGTGAACAGCCTGGAACAGAGCTGCAGTGGTCTAGCATGTGTGCTGCATAGTGGACTCATTGTAACCATGTGCCTTCTGTTTTGTGACAGGGATGTAACTGCAAAAGGCCAGCGGCTCCCCTGCCAGCTCCACATCCCAGCAGACAAAATGAAGGAGGAAATTCCACTCACATGACCTCGCACCACAAGTCTCCATCTTCGTCCGGTCTGAAGAGCAGGGCGACGTCTTAAAGGTCTCCTCCTTCTGTCAGCTTGCTCGGTAACATTTAAAAGGACAACAATCACTGCCCTGCAACACCTGGACAATTTACCTTACGACTGTTAACTACAACGACTGTTCTCCTGCTATTGCCCTTTCCCTCTTTTAAAGACATATTTTTTTATAATAAATGTTTATCCAAATATATCTATATTGAAGATTGAACTGTGGAACCCTGAAACTGAGTCCAGTCCCTGAGATTTGAATCTAACCGAATTCTCGTCAGACATTTTTTTGGATTAAGAAATTACTTACAGCTATGGATCTTGTAGGTTTTTCTATCAGGCTGCATGTGTTCCTCAGCACATGCCTGGGACTGGAGTTTTTAGGTACACCAGGTCAGTGGGCACGCTACCTCCGCTGGGATGCCAGCACCCGCGGTGACCTCAGCTTCCAGTTTAAGACAGAGGCCTCAGACGCACTGTTGCTGTACTTTGACGATGGAGGTTACTGTGACTTTCTACAGCTCTCAGTGGCGGAGGGACTACTGCGGCTGCGCTTCAGCATCGACTGTGCTGAGACCACTGTTGTGTCAGACAGACGGGTAGATGACAGCAGCTGGCACTTTGCCACCCTGAGCAGGTACAACCTGCGCACAGTGCTGGTGCTGGACGGCCAAGCCAAAGCAGGCGAGGTAAAGCCTCAGCGTCAGTTCATGAAAATAGTCAGCGACCTGTTCCTAGGTGGAGTGCCTCAGGATATCCGCAGCGGTGCACTTACACTGCCTACAGTGCGAAACATGCAGCCCTTCAGTGGCACAATCGCAGACCTCAAATACGGCATCTCACAGCCCCTGTTCCTAGGAAGCCTTAACGTGCCGCTGGAGTCGGAAGGATGGTGCACCGTGAACCCGTGTGAGAATGGTGGGATGTGCACAGTGGTGGACGGAGAACCGGTTTGTGACTGCTCCAAAACAGAATACAAGGGCCGCTTCTGCAGCGAAGGTAAAACACCTAGAAATCCTGCTGCTATTGATCCTGAAGGATTTAGACAGGACTAAAACTGCTAAAAAGTTTAAACTTGGCGTGTCAGCCTCTCAGTATCCTGGCGGTTGGTAGCGACGTCTTCCAGGGTATAGTTATGTTCCCCTTTTCTACTGTAATGAGACTTTATTTGAAAGATCTTCTGACATCTTCTGTTTCTGAAACAGCGTTTGTGTTAGCATGTGGCTAATAAGCAGTGTAACCCCGCCTATATTCTTACTCCTACGTGGTTTCGCTCTAAGAGGCAAAGCTGAACTAGCTCAAATAAGAATGGGCTTTAGCTGGGACAGTATATAGCCGACTTTAGTGAAAATAACTTCATAATAAGAATGTTAAAACATTGTCCTTTTGCACATAACTTGGCTTTTTTCCCTCCGCTGTCACAGCAGGAATCTGGGCGAGCGTGTGGATGTGTTTTTGTATGATTACACCATAAAATCAGAATCTAATCCAGCCACAGTTAGTGAAGTCCAGGTTAATGACATCGGCCCTGCAGGCAGTGATAAGGATGTCTTTCCAGAGAACGGGCCCCCCCGAGTCCCTTTTCTTTACCCAATCACACGATGGCAGGTGCTTTATATCACATCCTTTTGTGCTGACAATTTTGCTGGAGCTGTGTTTCAATTGCTTTACAGATGTATGTAGCCAGGGTGAAATTGATTTCTATTTAAAGAAACCTCCTTTACTTATTTCCTCCCTACAGGCCAAATAAAAGGCACGTTGATTGACTTTACATAGAAACTTCTTGTCATTTGATAAATCCTGAGCTCCGAAAATTCGCTTCTTTCTCTGTGAACAGTACCACTGGTACATGAAATAGATCCCAGCACCTCTCCTTTTATGTGCGCTGAAAACTCTTTCCATGAATTTAATTATTCACAATCAATACACATTTGTCCAAACCACCATCCTTCAGCTACTAAGTAGACACAATAATCTGACTCCTTATAAGATAATCAATACCACTTAGATGAAAAAGTCCCTGGACTCTTTTTTTGTTTAATTAATTTAGATCAGATGTCATTTAAATACATTTATTCTTCTCTTTTCCTCCGTGTTTCATAGACTTTGGCGTGCTTCTCTTAACCTTTCACAAATATAGAATTTCCATCCCATTTGGGCTGATGCCACATCCCCAGCACACAGACAAAGGCCAGGGAATCTGGAGTTTAAAGATTAGACTCTTTTAATCTGTCTTCGAGGTAGGAGGAGGTATGAGGGCTTTCCTTTTTCTCTCTGTCTTGGTGGTAGCTCAGCTGCTTTGCCTTTGTACAGCTGATTGAAGGAAGGCATTTAACTCACATGGAGGGAAGAAGTGTTTGTGCATTGATTCGTGTCTTTTGGTTGCTTTTGAGAACTGGAGAAGACTGCCTAACGTTTAACATCATGTGCAGAGTGGAGGACTGTCTGCTTGAGAGGGGAAGCCACACTTTCTGTATACTGACCTGTCTGCTCCCAGAGCCAGTCCAATATATAAGAACATTTTGTTATCCTGCTATCAGACCTGTTATTTGCCTTCATCCTTTACTATTTAGAAGATTTATAACAATTCTAAATGGGACATTTGGGCAGGGATCTTTCAGAATTTAGTTTAGTTTCCATTTAGTTTCTTGTTTTTTGTCTTAAAGCCTGATTCTTTGGGATGCGTTTGCTGACGTTTCCTACAATATGGTTTTTACATGAATAGAATGAAACCTATAAAGACATGTCTGTAGTCTCAGCTCAGGGAAGCATTTGTCCAAGTTTGTTCTGTCTTTAGACTGATGGATTAAAAAAATGATGGTAACTTAAGATAATGAATATGATAAAGGTGACGTCAGAAGATTATATTGCTGTAAGAGAGAGAGCCCACTTTTGAATCTGTTACCATCTAACCATCTGTCAAAACTGGCACAGTTTCAGGAAACAGAAGCAGATCAACACAGGTACAAGTTTCTCTAGTTTTTTTTTACTCAGAATATTTTTATTGAACAATTGTGGATAAAGTTAACAAAACAAGAGAGAAAAAGACGAAGGGAAACATAAAAACAGGCTACACTGAATACAAAAAAGAACTTCTCACGTTGGAACATAAAAAACATACAATTAACAAAGCGTTTCTCTAGTTTTTAAAACACATGAAGGTGGTGTAATAGGTGGTGTAATAGGTGAAGTAGTAGGTGGTGTAATATGTGGTGTTATAGGTGGTGTAATAGGTGGTGTAATAGGTGAAGTAGTAGGTGGTGTAATATGTCGTGTTATAGGTGGTGTAATAGGTGAAGTAGTAGGTGGTGTAATATGTGGTGTTATAGGTGGTGTAATAGGTGGTGTAATAGGTGAAGTAGTAGGTGGTGTAATATGTCGTGTTATAGGTGGTGTAATAGGTGAAGTAGTAGGTGGTGTAATATGTGGTGTTATAGGTGGTGTAATAGGTGGTGTAATAGGTGAAGTAGTAGGTGGTGTAATAGGTGAATTAATAGGTGAAGTAATAGGTGGTGTAATATGTGGTGTAATAGGTGGTATAATAGGTGAAGTAATAGGTGGTGTAATAGGTGGTGTAATAGGTGAAGTAGTAGGTGGTGTAATAGGTGGTGTAATATGTGGTGTAATAGGTGGTATAATAGGTGAAGTAATAGGTGGTGTAATAGGTGGTGTAATAGGTGGTGTTATAGGTGGTGTAATAGGTGGTATAATAGGTGAAGTAATAGGTGGTGTAATAGGTGGTGTTATAGGTGGTGTTATAGGTGGTGTAATATGTGGTGTAATAGGTGGTGTAATAGGTGGTGTAATAGGTGGTATAATAGGTGAAGTAATAGGTGGTGTAATAGGTGGTGTAATAGGTGGTGTTATAGGTGGTGTAATAGGTGGTATAATAGGTGAAGTAATAGGTGGTGTAATAGGTGGTGTTATAGGTGGTGTTATAGGTGGTGTAATATGTGGTGTAATAGGTGGTGTAATAGGTGGTGTAATAGGTGGTATAATAGGTGAAGTAATAGGTGGTGTAATAGGTGGTGTAATAGGTGGTGTAATATGTGGTGTAATAGGTGGTATAATAGGTGAAGTAATAGGTGGTGTAATATGTGGTGTAATAGGTGGTATAATAGGTGAAGTAATAGGTGGTGTAATATGTGGTGTAATAGGTGGTATAATAGGTGAAGTAATAGGTGGTGTAATATGTGGTGTAATAGGTGGTATAATAGGTGAAGTAATAGGTGGTGTAATAGGTGGTGTAATATGTGGTGTAATAGGTGGTGTAATAGGTGGTGTAATAGGTGGTGTAATAGTGGGCAGGCAGGTGGGTTTACTTCTAGATGGGCCCAACATAACTGTTACTCTCTTTGTTAAGCCTGTTATTGTTGCATTATTATACGCAGACCATACTTGTGTATATGAACTGGTTCCTATATTGTGCTTTCCTACTCTGAGCACTCAAAGCTGTCCTCCGCACTCACTCACATTGGTGGCTTGCATCTCCTTTATAAATAAACTGAGGACTTTGCTATTTGGGAGAGTAGAGCTGCTACTCCTCCACATATTCTCTGTATGTATTGAATGTAATATTAACATGCTCAGCACTTTTATGGATTTGTATTCTCAGAAGTATGATGAATGGACTATAGAATAAATCCTTGGGACTAGTAGTCACCCATTATCAGTCATGTGGTGTGTGTACTGGTTAAAGTGGACTGTTTATGTATATCTTTGAGTGCGCAGAGTAGAAAAGCTTTATAAATACAGGTCCATTTACTGTTTACCTCAGCCTTATGTAATATATTCTGATGCAGTGTTTCCGAAATAATGACACCGATGTCTGAACAGCTAATGTGAAGCCAAAAGCTCAGGCTGCTCTGACACATAATGTGCAATGCAAGCAAACAGAAATAATAATAATTAAAAAATGTACGTTAAAAGATTATCATTAATTTAAAGATAAACGACACACACACACACACACACACACACACACACACACACACACACACACACACACACACACACACACACACACACACACACACACACACACACCTAACAACCTTTTATCTATTGACCCTTGTAGTTTGATAGGCTGCTTTCTCCCGACCTTGATTTGGAGCCTCCATGCTGGGACCCATTCCCATTGTTGATTTATGTCTGGCTCTCCCTCCTTTGCCGATCCGCCTGGCTGCCTTCTGCAGAGCAGTGATAGGTGAGGGATGCAGGGGCCTCTTCCAAACCAGAGAGAATTTAGATTAATTTTTGTTAAGGCATAAATGACATGCTTAATGAGGCTGGCTGGTATGGATTGGTCGATTGGCTGCTTTCTGAATACATTATGGAGAGAAACTGATATCTTACTGAAAGTAAACAAATACAGCTTTTAGCATATATTCTAAATTTATTCTTCTAAAACACGTGTAAATTATTTAGAGATAATGACCAATGTGATTAAAAAATGCAACTAAAAAGAATCTTACAATATAAATATCAGAAACCAATCTTTGTCAAGTTTCTTGTTGGCCTTTTCCAGCTTTTATCAGACAGATCAGTGAAGCAACAACAGGAAAGCAGGGCAGATATGTGGCAAAGGGTCACAGGTCAGACTTGAACTCAGGCTGGCCGCTTTCAGCCATATGGCATGTAGGCGCCGGCTCAATGCACTGAGCTAACCCGCTCCCCCCGCTCCTCTTCACTTTCATTTGTGCTTTAGCCTTTCATTCTCACTCTACTCTGTCTTTGTGAATTATGCATCATCCCAAGCAGAAGGAGACTCAAAGCAGGAGAGATGTACTGTAGTAGTTAGCAGCCAGTTTACTCACAAACAATAAAGTGAATATCTATGAACAAGTGCCATGTGCAAAACATACAAGCCATCAGGTATGCAAGGAATACCACTTTGCACTTCGGGAGGTAATATAATTGTGACAAACATGTCTGTGGTCACATTTGCTAGTTTTAGCAGCTGACAGAGCAGGTGATCTGCTGTCTCCACTTCTGCCAGTGAGGTTTAAGAGCTGGATATGCCTACTTATCAACTTTACTAGCTCTTTCCACTTTTTCCAGCATATTGGGAACAGTAAGCTAATAGGATACATTAGATAGATACATGGTCATTGTTTAAGTCTTCAATAAAAATTCTTAAAATTCAATATTAGTTTTTCGGCATGTCTGTTTAGGTTTGGCAGAAGATAAGCTGATTCTTTGCTGTGACAAAAAACCGACATCTGATCGATGGTACTTTATTTAGAAGCATGTGCACTTGGTTTTAAACTCATTAAAACAAAGATGCACCTTTGTGTGTTAAAAGTATCTGAGGAATGTGCGATGCAGTAAAACAGCGCTAATTGTTTAACCACTTTAAGTCAACCAGGTTACTGAGAAACCAGTAACTCAGAGGTCGTGCCACATTTTAGCCACATACCAAACAAGCGTTGTTTGAGAAACTAAAAGAAGCAGGTAACAGTGATTTCATTATACTGAGCTACCAGCTGTACTGAACCTGGACATGAGCAGGTAGCTTCTGCTGCACGGCTCAGCTGTGTGTTCATATGAACATGAACCATGGCGGCTGGTGGAAACTTAGTTCTTTAGGTCCCTGAATGGTGAATGTGTGTGTAGATAAGTGGTCAGTGTATTGGTTTACCTTTTGTGTTTCTAATTTGCAGAAAAAAAATCAGTTAGCCAACAATGATGATAGAAAGTAGGTTTTGAATGCCTCATTAATCACTGCGCTCTCACACTTTTTCCTGTACATCATGAATCATCCCTTTAAGTAATCCACTTTCAGCTCTAATCCTCTCCTATCCTCACGTCACCTTTCGGGTACTGAATTAAAAGCAGCACAACCTTACTGGTAGCTGTGTATCCACTGATGAATAAACAGATTTGTCAAAGTCCTCGTGAATCACCTCAAAGTGTTTAGTAAGTAATTTGTAAAAAGCAATTTCTGAGGTGAGCTGGAGAAAACAGAGAGTGTTCAAAGGTTCCTGATTCGGTAGTTGTATTGAATTAAATGCTACGAGGCTCCCAGTGGACATCTGTGAGTGTTTGACTGGTTTGTTGACTGGAACCTTCATCAAAAATGTATGTGTTCACATCTTTCTCTGTGTCTCTCCTTTGCTGCAGACACACACACACACACATGCGCGCGCACACACATACACACACACACACACACACACACACACATGCACACACACACACACACAGGTGCACACACACACATACATGCACACACACACACACACACACACGCACACAGGTGCACACACACACACACGCACATACACACACACACACACATGCACACACAAACACACACACACAGGTGCACACACACACATGCACACACACACACACACACACACAGGTGCACACACACACATACATGCACACACACACACACACACATACACACACATACACACACACACACGCACACACACACAGGTGCACACACACAGGTGCACACACACACACACACACACACACACACACACACAGTTGTTGAATTTTACTTGAAATAGTCTTTCGGCACTTGGAAAGTTGGATCACCTGATGCTACTGTAGCACATTTTCTAACCCCCTATCTTGTACCACTGATAGTGGTCTACAGTCCAGAACAATCTACTTTGTGAGAGAATTTGTATGTTTGTCCGATGTTGACTAACAAATTGTGCTCCTGAAGCCAGTTATTTCATCAAGTTTGGGCTGCTGACACCTTTTTTGGTACGCTAACTGCTAGCGCTAACAGCTCCCACAGTTTGTGCTCGCTGCAACATGTTTTGCATTTAGATGGTAACGTAATGTTAAAGTGCTTCGTGGTATGCAGTGGTATTGAAATGAAGTTTGCCTCCGATCGGTCCTGGCAAAGCGACCGTGGCTCAGGGGGTTGGGAATCGCATCTGTAACCGGAAGGTCGCCGGTTCGATCCCTGGACTCTCTGTCCTGGTCGTTGTGTCCCTGGGCAAGACACTTTACCCTACTTGCCTACTGGTGTTGGCCAGAGGGGCCGATGGCGCGATATGGCAGCCTCGCTTCTGTCAGTCTGCCCCAGGGCAGCTGTGGCTACAACTGTAGCTGCCTCCACCAGTGTGTGAATGAATAGTGGTATTGTAAAGCGCTTTGGGTGCCTTGAAAAGCGCTATATAAATCCAATCCATTATTATTATAAAGCGCTTTCTTCTGATTCTTTGTAGCTCTGATGTGTAATCGGTATACCAGGAAATCGTATATACACTATACACTACCATTTTAGAACACCCCAATTATCCAGTTTTTTATTGAAAACATTTTATTTTTTATTTTTTATTTTAATATCTCATTCACTTACAATGAAAGCATAGTACAAATAACCTATAGACCTTCTAAACTTTTGACTCATCAAAGTAGCCCCTTTGGCAGATATAACAGCTGAACACACCTGTGGCTTCTGTCTACAACAGAAATCAGATATTCTCCCATATCTGTAGCAGAAGTTCCCATAAATGTGGACCTTGTAGGTTGCTTTGGTTTCACTCTTCTGTCCAGTTCATCCCAAACCAGCTCGATGGGGTTTACGTCTGGAGACTGTGCTGGACACTCCATGTTTTCAAGCTCACCATCTTTATTCCTGAGGTAGTTCTGGCACAGCTTCAACTTATGTTTGGGGTCATTATCTTGCTTCATCATGAGGCAAGATAATGGTCGGGTTCATGCCCCGACCTAGTTGGCACCATACCAGAGGGTGCTGCATGAATGCTGTGGTAGCTGTTTTGGTTCATGGTGCCTCCCACTCTACAAGTCGCCGACCCTGGATCCAGCAAACAGCCCCAGACCATCACACTTCCTCCTCCATGTTTGACAGGTGATGACACACACTGTGGAACCATCCTTTCACCTACTCGACGACAAAGATCCTGTGTGATGAACTGAAGATTTCACATTTGATCCATCGGTCCATAATACCTTCTTCCAGTCTTCAGCAGTCCAGTGTTGGTGTTTCATGGCACAGACAAGCCTCTTTGTCTTGCCTGGCTTTCTCGCTGCAACTCATCCTGTCAAACCTGCAGCTTGAAGTCTTCTCTTCACAGCTGAAACAGACTTTCTTACTACGAGCACTGTTAAGCTGCTTGAAGCTGTTGTCCTGTGAGCCGCCATCACATGACCTGATTTAGTCGTGTCTCTGGGTCTGTCAGACTCTTCCTGTCACAGTTTGTTTCATAGTGCAGAAGGAAACTGGACTCACTGACACCTTGACTTTCTTTGCAGTCTCTCTGTAGGACAGACCTACATTTATAAGAGTTATGATGGTCCGTCTCTCTTCCATTGTTAATTGCCTTTTTCTCACCCTGTTTGTACCAACACACTGCTTTCTGCAGCACAGTACTGTTCAGCTGATGCTGACGAGGGTACCACAGTGTGTCCAACACTGCTTTATGCAGACAGACGGGGCTGTAAGTAATCCAGAAAGGTTGGAACACCTGTAGGAATTAGTAGCACCAGCTTCCAAGGCTTGAAAGCTGGTGATACCTGGTGATCCTTCTCCCAGGTGAGGGAGCCAATGAAGCATGTGGATGGCAGGATGTTTTCTGGTTCGGCCGTTTCATCCTCTGAGGCAAAGTCAAAATATCCAAAAAGCAGTGACCATGGAGCCTGATGAGAATTCAATCATTTAGATCATAGGTGTCAAACTCTGGCCCGCGGGCCAAATTTGGCCCGCAGCCTAATTACATTTGGCCCGCGAAGCCATACCAAATTACTATTAGAGCTGGCCTACTGGTATTATACAGCTAATATATATATTGTTTAGTATTAAGCTTTGCTTGTTCCATATTCAGTTTTTCAGCAAAACTTGTTTGAGTCCATAAGAAAAGATTCATTCTTATATCTGGAGGAAGATTTTTTTTTTTTCAATAAATATTAATGTTAGCCCACGACTTTGTTCCAGTTTTGAATTTTGGCCCACTGTGTATTTGAGTTTGACACCCCTGATTTAGATATTTCTGAACAGACTAAACGACAAATGGGTGTTTGGGTGTTGCCACAAACAATGTTGCTACTCCTCTAATGCTAACTTTACAGCTTGCGGCTCCCATTTTCTGACATTACAATGGCACTCATCAACAGTTAGATGACAGGAAAAAAAGAGCAAGGCTATAGTTTACTTTCTAGAGTGGACCGTTGGGAGAGGGGTGTACCAACACCAGAGGTAGAGGCGTCAACTTCAGTAATAAAATTTGCAAATCCTAGGAAGCGCTGAAACTGCTTCTGAGTCGTGAGGGTGTGCCAGTTCACGGCTGCTTTGACTTACTCCAGATTGGTCTTCATTTGCCCACCCTCAAATACAAAACCAAGTAAGGTGACCCATGGGACTCACATTTCTCTGCTTTAACATATAACGAGTTCTCCAGTAGACTCTGTAGCACATGCCACAAATGGACATGGTGTTTCTTCAGACTTCTGGAAAAGTTTAGGATATTGTAGAGATATACAAACATTAAGAGATAAGGGAAATCACAGCATTAGTGGCTAAAACACTGCAGGGTGCTTGTGAGTCCAAAGGGCATAGAAACTTAAAATACTTACAATTTGTAAGGTTTGTGAAAACAGTGGCCCTTTGAAGTTATTAGAAAGCTGAACTTTCAGAGGGAGTTGATTTTTTTTTTATTGTAATTTGGTCCGAAATGTGGTAATTGATGCATGGCCTGAGACTGTTGTCTTTCTAAGCGACAAAGAAGAATCCTGCAACCACAGGAGAAGAGGATGGTATGTACTCAAGGTGATAGAAGTTACATAATCTGCTGTAGGCAACAGAGTACAAGAAGGAGATCTATGGAAGAATCCTAGGTGGTGGGAGAGAGTGTTTTATCTTTACTGAAGACTGTTGGAGAACATGATATGCTTGTGATACCAAGGATAGGTGGGCTGCTCTGGATTCTGACTAGCAGGTGGAACAGCAGACTGGAGACAATGTGATGAACAAAACAGGCTGCAAAATCTAAAAGATTGCATGCTCATGGTGATTGCTGGAAATAACATGGAGGAGTCTGGTGGTTACTGTAGCGATAATGTGACCATCTATTGAAGATGCTGTAATGGGAGTGTATGGGTGTGTGTTCTTCTGTGGGTACCCTCCATGTCTGAGTGGATGTGTGCTGTATGTTGATATATGTCTGTCTTGTATGGGTGTGTCTGTGTTTGAATTGGGAACAGGACCATGCGTTTCTGCAGAATTTCCTGAGGAAGCTGGTCATTGAAACTGAAGTCTGTCCTGTCAGTTTCTGGTCATGTCTCTTAACCAGTTCTCTTCATCTAAGTTTAGCTGTGTACACATTACAATGCTACTTTCAAAAGAACGTTATTTGGATTTCAGTATATTACAAGACTTTTACAGTTGAGCTTTAGTCATTAAACATGAGGCAAAGGATCAAATGTGACAATCAGAACTTTCAAAAGTAAGTTAAAGAACTATTAATACTACTAATGTAATATAGTAGATAAGAGGAGAAATACACACAAGGTTATTTTGGTCTCCTAACCACATGGAGACAGTCCACCAAATCATCAAGCAACTAAAGCAGTTATTCAGTACAGATGCAATCAGACTGCTGCTCCACACACCTGGACAAGAAGCAAACTGTTAAGAGAGCTGGTTTTCAAATTTGTGCAAACCCTCTCTTTATTGTGCAGGTTCAACACAGGTCATCAGTTCCAAGACTACGGTGCACCTGGAAAATATTCACAGCACTTCACTTGCTCCACATTTTGTCATGTTACAACTTTATTCCAAAATGGACTTTGGGGTGGCTGTGGCTCAGGTGGTCGAGCAGATCAGCTACTGATCGGAAGGTTGGTGGTTCGATCCTTGGCTTCCCCAGTCTGCATGCTGAATATCCTTGGGCAAGATACTAACCCTGAGTTGCCCTCCGATGCGTTCATCGTGTGAATGTAGTTCAGTTTGCACTTGTGTTTAGAAGTGCTTGTGTGAATGAGGCATGTTGTATAGAGTGCTTTGAGTACTCCAGGAGAGTAGCAAAGCACTATATAAGAATCAGTCCATTTACCATTAAATTAAAAAAGTTAAACAAACAGTTTTTAAACATAATAAACCAAAAATTATAACATGTACATAATTATTCACAGCCTTTGCTTAGTACTTTGTTGAAGCACCTTTAGAGATTTACAATTGCAGCCTGAAGTCTTTATGAGTATGATGCTACAAGCCAGGCACACCTATTGTCTCAAAATATTCTTTGCTGAACCTCTCAGGCTCCACCAGGTATGATGTGGAGCATCTGTGTCATTTTCAGATCTCTCCAGTGTTCAACTGGGTTCAAGTCTGGGCTCCAGCTGGGCCATGCAGAAACACTCAGTGAGGTCCCAAACCCATTTCTTTCTTATCTTGGCTGTGTGCTTGGGGTTGTGGTCCTGTGGGAAGATAAACCTTTGCCCCGCCAGAGCGCTCAGACCAGGTCATCATCAAGGATGCCTCTGTACGCTGCTGCATTGAACCTTTGACTCTGAATAGTCTCTCAGATCCCGCTCCTGAAAGTCTTCCCCACAGCATGATACTGCCACCCTCATGCTTTACTTCTGAAGGCTGTTAACTGTTACCATTCATATTAAAGAATATGTTTTATTTAAAATGTCCCACAGTATTTTAAGTGTGGTACAAAGTATCCATGAAACGCATCTTGGTTTTCTTTTTCTTTCTTCTTTGTTCAGCAGTTATTGCTTTCTACCCAACTTCATTATCAGTCTATTTTCTCACCTGGTTCTCACTGCATATGCACATTTGATAACAGCATAACACACTGCTTAGTTATGTGAAATAACCAGTAATAACCAATAATCAGTGAACATACTCAAACAGGGGCTACAGGGGCTGTCAAAGTACGGAGGCATCCGTGATGATGACCTGGTCTGACCACTACCACTACAAGTCCATCGCTGCTTGTTTCTTTTCCTCCTCTCCTTCACTATCGTCCTCTGTCACTCAAAAGGTAAAATGAACAGGGAAACAGATTTACAGTCCAATAAGGTTTATAGCAATATTCTAATATTGAATAAGGGCTGTTGGACAATAGCTAATGTCCATCTAACTTAGAGCTGGGCGATATGAGATTTTTTCATATCACGATATGTTTTTTTCATTTCAGGCGATAACGATATCTATCACGATATAAGCCAAATAACTATATTTGTAAGATTTAAATGTGCCGTTGCTCACAAGTAAAATGTGAAATAATCAGCAGCTTGTTTTTATTTAAATATTTATTTCCCATAATAAGTTCAACAGGGTAGATGTACTTAAGGAACATGAGACTTTTTCAGCTAAATAAAGGCAAATATTGCAAACTACACAAAAGGCAGCCGCTAAAGCGTTTAAGTTTCAAAATAGAACAAACGAAACAGACTAAATTGTCAATTCCACTTAGAAACAAAATATTAATTCTAAAAATAAATCTTAGTTTGTTTTACAGAAGAACAGACAAAACTGACTAACTTTTGTCAATATCAAATAAACTGAGAACTAAAAGGAAATTCTCAATCTCTCCTTGTTGTATAGCTGAGCTTTTCAAACAGTTTTAACAGTTACTTTAGTCTGACAAAAGCCGAATGACGAATCAGCGCTTCCAGTCAGAGACTGAGGCTACGTCCACACGTACACGGGTATTTTTGAAAACGGAGATTTTCCGTTTTCGTTTTAAAAAATAATCCCGTCCACACATAAAGGCAGAAATGAAGGAAAACGCTGCTATGAACATGCCAAAGCAGCAGGTGGCGCTAGATTCCTAACCGTGCAGAAATGTTGGCCAATCAGAAGTCTAGAAGCCTCGGTGGGAAAAAGTAAACAAAGCTGGGGCATAGAAGCAGAACCGAGTCGTATGTGTGGAGGGACAGTAACTGTGTGTATATGTAAGCATTTAAACACTGCAGAGAGTAGAATTAACAGTATTGTAGAAATTCATTTCACCGAAACAATAACGTGGCGCACAGTGTGACGCATGCACCAGTTTATTGTATTTCCAGACTTGCTTTCGGCACAATTTACAGTGCACGCTACTCTGTTTTTTGTCAGACTTGAAATAGCCGAAATACCTTCACACTACGGAACTTCTATGGCTCTTCCGTTCGACAATCTCTCCGGCATTGGAACCATCATCTGTTTTCTCTTCGGTCACGCTCGGTTGATTTTTCTAGTCGGCACACTCATTTCCTCCATTACCCGCTGGCTGCTTCCCAAACAAACACACGTGCGGCTTGGCACTTGTGCTGTATGTAACAAGTCACGCGACGTGACGCTGCGGCTGTGATTGGTTCGGCTCTGCGCTACTTAATTTGGATTGGCTGACCTTTTTTTTTTTTTTTTTTTTTAAGAGGACAAGAGCGGCGAGGTCTATCGCGATAGCTTAATTTCTCTATCGAGTAAAAGTTATATCGCGATACATATCGTTATCGTTCTATCGCCCAGCTCTAATCTAACTGTACTGTAAACAATCACCTAAGCCCAGTTTGACCACATTAAGAAACTGTAACAAACGAAGACAATAAAGTACATCAGTTCCTTGGCCAGCAGACTGAAGGTTAAAGTTACAGTTAAAGTTGGCTAATGTTAGCTAACGTTTTAACACTGTTTAGAGAGCAAGTCTACATAAACAGACACTTCTAAGTCATATGAATGACTCTGCGTTTTTGCACTTTTGCTTGCTAGTGTTTCAGGTAATGTTTGTTTTCAATCTGCATCACTGATTTCTGTCATGAAATGAACCTTTGACTTTCTTTCTACTGCACCAACACATCTTATTTACTAATGATAAGCCTGCACACAATGCCTCTTAGTGAGTGATTTTATTTATATAGTGCCAAATCACAACAACAGTCACCTCAAGGCACTTTATATCAAGACATTAAAACTTTGTTTTATTCTAACTTTTACTGTCTTCAGTAGACAAGCTGTCAAAATGTAACATTAGAAAACAATGTCAGAAAATGATACTGAAATTCATTGCTATTGCCATTGTTAGCTGGAGCACTTCATAAAGGGGTTTAAAACCTACCAATGGTTCCTCCAACTTTCTTTGTCTTCTTCTGAGAGTCACGTCATTCCCTCTGTGAATGATTCTGCCAGTTCTCCGAAGGCTGTGCTCTGCTTCACTGAATTACAGAAAGCTTGAAACTCTTTGTGGAGAATTTCAAGTAGTGACAGACATGCATCAAAACTGGATCGTTTTTTTATCTATCGACTCCAGAACGTCCACCATAACGTTGGAAATGAAAACTAACCAGTCAAATGTTGGTAATCACTGGTGTGCCATCATATTCAATACTGCCGAGACTTTCATTGAAATATGTCGTTATTACAGCTTGTTGTGTACACACACACACACACACACACACACACACACACACACACACACACACACACACACACACACACACACACACACTTCCTCCCCCTGATTACCACTGGATCAGCTTGTTTGACATTTGAGCACAGTTGACAGTCTTCACTTTAAACTGAATTAATATGTAATGTATATCAGATTGACTTCCATCTGCCTGCGTTCGTGTTAACTCCCTAACATGCCCAATTTGTCCATGCTAAGAGGATTTAATGGATCGCAAGTCAGTCACACCATTGCTTCATTTCTGTGAGTGGCCCAAACGAATACAGGAAGATATTCTTCACTGATCTAAGAGCAGAATTGGTTTTTAACCAAGAACATTGTATCTTTTGCTGCTAACTAAACCTATGAGCTGCTCCAGAATAAACTCACTAGTCTGTTTTTGCAAAATATCTTTGCATTCGTGACAGCTAGAATTTGTCATAACTCACTTGCATGACTTTTTTCTTTCTCTTTTTTTGTTTTTACCATTTTACCTTTTTAATATATTTTATATATTGTATTTGATAAATAAGAATTGACTCATCTGTCAGTAATAATGGATAAGAGCTAAAGTTTGGGTCAAATATTTAATTAAATGTAACCTAATTGAGTGTATTTAATTAGGTTAACATAACAACACTGCTTTACTTGTCTATAGTCTTTTACTTTTTCAAAATGCAGATAATAAAAAAATCAATCAAACTAGTTTATATATCTGTGATTAGGGCTGGGCCATATTATACCGTTCACGGTAATACCGGTATAATGTTAGGCAACGATAGGAAAATGAAATATCGCGATAGAATGGGAGTAAAACGCGCATGCGCAGTGCCTTTGTTTTCATACGCACATGGCCGATTGTTGAGTGAAACAGATGAACCAGAATTGGTTTGTAAAAATGGTGCAACTTCTGTGATGTGGAACTGGTTTGGTGTTTGTCCGTCAGATACACAACAAAGCACATTTTTTTGCAGAGCATGCAAGCGGCCGTCGTTATTGTCGTATTTGTCGGACTAAGATGCTCTTAAATCTGGGAGTAATCTGGATCCTAAACTCCGTATTCTTCAGGTCAAACAACACTGCAGCATCACTTAGAGTTAAAAACTGTCTAAATTCTTTCATCTTTAATAAAACGATCAGCATTGCTGCTTTACCAGGTGTAACTATAAAGTTTAACTTCCAGGCATCCATGAAAACAAAAGTTATTACATTTAACGGAGTTAGAAGTTAGCAGGAAGCTAGCGGAAGTTAGCTCGCTAGTTTCGCTAGTTACCTAAGCATGATATTGCATGTTCTGACTGAGAGATTTCTGAAAAAAATCAAACGTACAGCTCTGCTATCACTTCCAACATAAATGAAGACAGGAAACTAAACAGCAGTGACGTTTGTAGGGTTACTGAAGTTGGGCTAGCTGGTATATAATGATGTGCTACGTGATCGCTAGCGACACAGCTATGTTAGCATAACATAAACAGTGAAGCTGGAGGACGAACACTAACACTTTTCCACTTATAAAAGTTAACGTGAAGGTTCTTCATGGTTAGAGACAAATGCAATCGCATGGCAGGATGCTGTAAACGGACCAAACTTCAGTCAGGAGAACAACTGAGATAATCCATCCACAATACGAGGTTAGTCATTAATATACTGCAACAACATGGGAATAGAGCAGCTGCCAGAGAATTCAACATTAATGAATCAATGGTACAGAAGTGGAGGAAGCAAGAAGAATGAGTTTAATAAAGTTTGATTTATCTGACTGCTTTGTTTCGCTTAATGTGCCTTATAATCCCGTGCACCTTATGGTCCGAAAAATGCGTACTGCACACTGCAGTTTAATGTTGCAAAGCACCTCTTTTTAACTTCAGTGGATATTATACATGGTTATGCTCAGGATATGTCAGCCCATTTCTACTGGAAATGCCTTTTGGTTAAACTTTCAGCAAGGAATTTGCATTTGCACTGTTACATTTTTATAAAGCTTTAATGTACATAAAAACCAGCTTCTTGTTTAAGTGAAAATAAATGGAAGGTTGTCTTTTTGCGCTAGTAATGTTGTGGAGTTGTATTTTGTCTCGCATCAATTATATCGTCGGTTATATCGTTATCGCAAATTTTCAAATATATATCGTGATAAATATTTTTGGCCATATCGCCCTGCTCTATCTGTGATTGGTTCAGAAAATGTTTTTGATTAAATTGGGCCTGTTAGAAAACCTGATTAAAAAACTTAAAGTGAATTAACACTAATTCAAATATCATCCCATTTTGCTTTTGAGACTACCATATTTCTCAAGACAATGGTGTGGCAGATCACATTTCAATATTTCCCTAGTTACCTGTAAATCACCGGTGTCAACAAAAGTTAGATAGCTGTTCTGTTCAGTCTTATAATGCCAGTTTACAACAACAGCTGTCTCAAAGCAAGCCTTACTATATTAGAAAAGCCCAATGATCAGATGATCTCTTATGAGCAAGCACTTGGGAGAATTGATAAGTTAATAGAAGAATTTCAGTTTAACAGGAAGAGACCAAACATAGCTGCAGTAGAGACAAAAGGGAATGACTTGCAATAGTAACAAAGAGCAACAGCTACCTAAATTGTACTTTATGTACAGAAGTCCGTTATCTTGCAGCAGTATTAATTCATGACTGCATACAAATCTGGATACTGTGGCTCTTCTGAAAAAGAAAGCAACCAGTCAGAGACATTTGACTCCCTGGTACAACCCACAAATATGAGCCTTCAAGTAAAGAACTCATAAGTTGGAGAGGAAATGACACCTTGCTAATTTAGAAGATCTTCATTTGGCCTGGATAAATAATTGCTCTATAAGAAAAAAAAAGGGTCTTTGTAAAGCTAGGACATCTTACCATATGTAAGAAAGAGGAAAATGGGAACCTGCCAGGTTGTCAGCCTTGTACCCAGGCTAATAGAGAGTTTGAGCTCTGTTGAGCTATTGCTTTAGCTTTGACTAGTGATGACTTCACTCATTTCTTTAAAAGTCGCCTTCCCACAGACGTGCCTGTAGTGGTCGCTGATGTTTGCTAGTACTGTTACCCTCCTATCCTTATTTACTTATTTTCATTCATTTTCTCCTTTAAATCATCAATAAGTCTAATTCCTACAATTCATTAATGTTTCAGTTTTAAATATGATCAGTTTATCTTTATTAAAACAGACCTGTTTTACGATTGCGGCAATTAATTATTTACTTAAAAAAGCTTTTACTGTCATAGCAAATTATTGTATAGACCAATTTCTATGCTTCATTTTATTAACAAAATATTGTAAGAATAGTTCAAAAATAGCTGGACAAGTGTATGCAAAGAACTTGTTTATTTGCGGAGTTTCAGTCAGGATTCAGACTATAGTGCAGAAACAGCACGAGTGAATGTTACCAATTATCTTTACATTGCCTCAGAAAGTGGACTTATTCGATTCAGTTTAATTCAATTCAGTGTTATTTTATATAGTGCCTTGAGGCAACTTATCGTGCTACACCTCAGTGCATCATTTGATATTCTTGACAATAATATTTTATTATATAGATTAGAGCACACAATTGGTATCAAAGGAACTGTGCTGTAATGGTGTGACTCGACTCTATCTGACAGACTTCCATTTGTTGTTAATGTAAATGAGGAATCTTCTTAGTTATGGGGTTCCGTTACTTACACTACACCAATGCCAAGTAGCTGGTGGACCTAATATCAGACCACAGCAACCTTTCTGAACAGGCAGACATCCAAGACTGGCTTTCCAGTATGAGGAGTTGGACACCACCAAGCCCTGACATGATTCACGCCTACTGGCTGAAGAAGCTGACTGCACTCCATCGTACATATGAACCAGCTAATAACCAGCCAGTCAATGAGAGATACCCAGAATGGCTAACCGAAGGCTGGGCAGTCCTGACACCCAAGGACCCCCAGAAGGGACCGGTCCCCTCCAACTACCGACCAATAACCCGCCTCAGCACCACGTGGAAGCTCCTGTCAGGCATCATAGCGGCTAAGATGAACATGGCTCAATAGATGAGAAAGGAATTTGCAAGAATACCAGAGGCAGAAAACACCAGCTACTGGTAGATGGAGCAGTCACCCGAGACTGCAAGACTAGGCTGACCAACCTGTGCACCACCTGGATTGACTACAAGAAGGCCTATGACTCAATGCCCCACACCTGGATCCTGGAAGGCCTAGACCTATGCAACATCAACAGGACTTCATCAGGAACTCAGTGGGGGTGTCTCTCTTCTCTTCTTGTCCTTAGCGGGTGACCAGCGGTGGTGGTCTGCCGCGCAACCAGTACGCTGCTGTAGGTGCCGCAGGTTCTCTTGCTTGACCAACGATTATCTTCCACGCTTTTCGATCTAGGGCGATGGTTCTTGCCTGCTCGAGGTCAAGTCGAAGGGCCTTCAAATCATCCGGGATTTGTTTCATCCATGTCTTCTTTGGTGCATTTCGATGCACCCTCCAATCGGTGGGGCGGGTCAACCAGAGTAGGCCATGGGGGTAGCGGCTCGGGTCCATTCGACAAATGTGGCCAAACCAACGAAATCGGCGGCGCTGGATTAGGTGGCCGATCGTCGGTTGGCTGCCGCAGCTGGTGAGGTAGATGTCATTCGAATGACGGTCGCGAAGGGAAACGCCGAGAATGCATCTAAGGCAATGCATTTGGAAAACTTTGAGCTTGCTCAGGTTGTGTTTGAGCATTGTCCACGTCTCTGCGGCGTAAAGTAGAATGGGCATGATTAGGGTTCGGTAAAGGCGGATCTTTGTCGCCAATGAGATGTTGTTCTTCTTCCAGATGCACCAGAGCAGGGAAGCGAATGCTGCCGCCGCCTGCCCAATTCTGGAGCGTCTCTCCACTGATGATGCCACTTTCTTCTCCTCGACGAGGGACCCCAGATATTGAAATTGTTGGACTTGTTTGATCTGCACACCGTCGAGATGGATGATCGTTGGTAAGCCGTCGGTGGTCAGGACTTTGGTCTTCTCGGCATTAACCTTGAGGCCGTACAGTTTGGAGTGCACTCCAGTGGGGGTGTGGCGTACAACACTAGAGGCCAACCTCAAGCCCATAGCACAAGTCACCATCAAGTGAGGGATCTACCAAGGAGACGCTCTGTCCCCACTGCTGTTCTGCATAGGCCTGAATCCCCTCAGTGAGATCATTAACAAGACTGGCTACGGATACCAACTACAGAATGGATCAGTTGTCAGCAGTGTTGGGACTAACTAAACTAAACTAAATTATGATAGGACCCTAAAAAAATTACTATGTACAATAATGGATTTCTATACATTTTACATCAGATGAAAACATTTGTTGCAAGATTCAGATAATTATTTGTTAAAAGTGAGACATTTTAAATGAGAATAAGAATGAAAAGTATTTCTTTGTGCCCCCCTTTCCCTTTTAATGCCCCACCTGCCCCCCTGGCAAAACTTTCCTAGACCCGCCCCTGCACAGTTACCAGCTGTCAGCTACATTAAAAAAAAGGATCCTGGTGTTATTAGTCTCTCAGAAACAGTTCATAACTTCAACTCATTCATGTCACCTAAAAGGTAAACCTGTTTCTCCATCACCTGTTCAGCTCTGATGATTCAGTAAGGACATCTCCTGGTTTCATCTTCATGTTTCCCTCTCACCACATATCCAAACCGACATCATGACCAGCAGCTTTACAGCTGTGGCTCCAGCAAACATCAGCTGATACTAGAAATTAATATTAAACACATTCTAACAACAGCTGATCAAGCTTAAACGTGCTGCTGTTGTTTAACGCGACATCTGCTGGTTTCCTCTTTCTGGCGCAAAGTGGACGATAAATAAACAAGAGAGAAAAGCCGATCAGCTGATCATTGATCAGTTTCATGATTGAAGTAGAAACAGGAGAGGGAGGGGGAGAGGATGAGAAAAGAAGAGGCAGCTGTGCAGCAAAGACAATAATTCCAGCTTTGTGTCTTTTTCATTGTAGCTGAAGTCCGGGACAAACTGTTCCTTTTCACCTCAATACGAAACGTGTAATATTGTCTTTTCGATTCTGTTTTTTACTGGACGGTTGGAAACTCTACTAACTAACCTTATAAATAAAATAAGACAAAACAAGTTCAACATCATTAACATCATAGCACCCGCCCAGCTGTATATAAACTCCGTCATGCTAGCTAGTACGCAGTACGAGTTATTGTAACTGACTGTAAAAACTCAGCATAACGAGAATAAACTCCACCTAAACTTGGTTTATATCTGACCCAGAGAGACTGCAGGTCATAACTTCTTACCTGAAGTTCAGTTCACCGCCTCGGGTCTCTGCTCCTCCTGCATTTCATCCACCTGCCAGCGTGTTGCACCTGCTGCCCTCCACCACTTGCTAATGTTACTGAATCTGTGGAAGCCCCGCCATACCCACCACCAAACAACTGAGTTATTTTTACACATCTCCCAGCATCTGGCCAATCCAACACCTTTCATTGTTTATACCGTTTATACCGGGAAAAAAACGAAAAAAAGAAAAATTGCCGATGGCCAGTCCAGCTATGCCTATTTGGGATTAATGACATACTGAAAAATGAAGCAGTACATGTGATGCTTTTGAGATGCTATAGCATGGAGGATCACAATCTGCTGGTACTTTTCTGCGTTTATCATTTTGACAAGATCCTCAGCACCACTGGTTGAAATGTAGTCCCAGTCTATGTGTGAAGTTTGCATTTTCAAAGTTTCAACTGAACACATGGAAAGATATTTCATGCTGTTGTGACAGGCTCCCAGGAACAACAATAGCAGAGAAATACAATCTAAAATTTGTTCTTTGCTAACTTGTTCTTTATAGATTCCACAATTATTCATTTCTTGAATTAAGTGATTTACAGGTTAACTGGATTAAGAAGCAAGCAAACAAACAATGTTCCACCTAAAATTGGTTTCCAGTGGCTTTAAATCACTGATTTTGTTGGGTTTCTCTCCAAGCCTGTGTTCAAGGTAAATAAATATTAGTTGCAATGATAATTTGTACTGCTTTTAACAGCATACAGTATGAGTTCTGTGTAGCAAACTAAGTTATACAGAGATCTATTTTTTTGTTGCCATCATTGTCTTAGTGGATTATTTTGCTAATGTAAGTAAATTTGTACGTAAAAAATAGATTGAAACTCATATAGAAGCTCAGTTTTCTTGCATCTGTGACAAAAGCTCAAATAGCTCCATATTTCCACATTTGTATCTGTGGATATGCAAACATGCAGTTGTGATCACAAGTTCACATCCAATCATCATCATCTAACCCACGCAGGGTCAAATCAAATCAAATCAAATCAAATCAAATCACTTTTATTGTCACATCACATGTGCAGGCACACTGGCACAGCACATGCGAGTGAAATTCTTGTGTGCGAGCCCCACAAGCAACAGAGATGTGCAAACACAACAACACAAACGAGCAAAATACAAGAATGGCCAACCTGAAACTAATAAATATATGTACAATATATAATAGTGTATGCATTTCTGGATGTGTATACTAAATATTTTCCTACGTGTGTGTGTGTGTGTGTATACACATTTTTACAAATTAAATAGTAAAAAAAAAAAAAAAAAAAAAAAAAAAATAATAAAATATATAAAATATACAGAGTTGAATATGTGCAGAACAAGTGGCATTTATATACAGTGTGGAGTGCATAATGTTGAAGTTCCAGTAGTGAAGCTGAGGTGTCTATGACGTGTTCAGCAGTCTGATGGCCTGATGGAAAAAGCTGTCTCTCAGTCTGCTGGTACAGGACCGGATGCTGCAGAACCTCCTTCCTGATGGAAGCAGTCTGAACAGTTTATGGCTGGGGTGACTGGAGTCCTTGATGATCCTCCCCGCTTTCCTCAGGCAGCGCTTCCTGTAGATGTCTTGGAGGGAGGGAAGCTCACCTCCAATTATCCGTTCAGAGCACCGCACTACTCGCTGGAGAGCTTTGCAGTTGTAGGCGGTGCTGTTGCCATACCAGGTGGTGATGCATCCAGTGAGGATGCTCTCAATGGCACAGTGATAGAAGGTCCTGAGGATGCGGGGGCTCATGCCGAATCTTTTCAGTCTCCTGAGAAAGAAGAGGCGCTGCTGCGCCTTCTTCACTGTTTTGTTTGTGTGTACTGACCACGTAAGATCCTCAGCCAGGTGTACACCAAGGAAGCGGAAGCTGCTCACTCTCTCCACAGCAGCGCCGTTGATGGTGATGGGGGTGTGTACTTCTCTGCACCTCCGGAAGTCCACTATCAACTCCTTTGTCTTTGCGACGTTGAGGGTGAGATGGTTGTCTTGACACCAGTGGGTCAAAAGTGCATATACAGGCTCAAATAAATAAAGTGTGTAAAATCTCACTGCAGTCAGCTGAATTCTGCATTATTATTTTATACTCGGATAAAGCGGATGAGGATGGATGGATGGATGGATGTTTTATAACATGACAAGGCCAAGGCCTGTTAAACGTTTTGTTAGTGATCATGATTGACTTCTTTCTGTCAGCATAATTTGTTTGGCAGCACTCTTCTGATTGGCCTGAAGATCCAAGAGCTAAGAAAGAGAACTGTGGTCAGTTATCCAACCAGAGTTTTGTCACAAGCTTGTTGATACAAACGTATCCTGTTAAGGTTCAACTTGCTAAGGGACATTTCACCAAATATTCATGGGGATTAATGTAGACATGTAGATCCTGTATTTATACTGAGGTTGGGGATTGCACCTAATACTTAAATAAAGATCTGTTCTGTAAATGGTAAATGGCCTGTATTTATATAGCGCTTTTACTAGTCCCTAAGGACCCCAAAGCGCTTTACATATCCAGTCATCCACCCATTCACACACTGGTGATGGCAGCTACATTGTAGCCACAGCCACCCTGGGGCGCACTGACAGAGGCGAGGCTGCCGGACACTGGCGCCACCGGGCCCTCTGACCACCACCAGTAGGCAACGGGTGAAGTGTCTTGCCCAAGGACACAACGACAGAGACTGTCCGAGCCGGGGCTCGAACCGGCAACCTTCCGATTACAAGGCGAACTCCTAACTCTTGAGCCACGATCGCCCCTGTACAGTTACTCCACCCTGAAAGATGCCCATAATGAGTCTCAGACCACAACCGTAGATCTTTGACATTAGGGCCTTTCTGGCTTTAACATTTGACATTTTTATTTTTTCTTTGCATGTCTTCGTGCTGTAGTAACAGTATACTATTACAGAATAAATGAGGTAATGTGACTTCAATGCAGGATAAGGGGAAATGCACACATGCGTGAGAACAAATGCCTTTTTGTGCTGAACATTTCTCTTTGTATTTCCTGTCGTGATTGTGGTTCAAAGTGCTGCTGCTTTAAGTGCTACTTGCTGAAACATTCTGCATTGTAAAGAACATGCAAAAGGCTGAGTGTACTGCCAGCCCTCTGTATGAACTATGTGTGTAATTATTTGCATGATAGTCAGCATGCAAGAAACAAGTGTGTTTCTAATACTACCTTTGCTTGTTTTCTTTGTCTCCTTTTTTTTGCTCTAGAAATCAACAGCAACAACATGCCAGGTGAGTGTTTTTAGTGAATAATGTCAGATGGAAGCAGATATTCAGACAAGTGCAAACAGACTTGGTGACGACAATGTGAAGCTACTGTTCCAGCTTAATGAAATGTTCCTGTCTGTGCTTTAACATAATTCACATTGCATTCCCTGAAATGGGATATTTCTTTTACAAAGGAGGGACAAATGACTAAGACTATTACTATGACACTATGTGTTAATTATTCAACCATGTGCAGATATTAGGTTTATCTTTCAGTTACAAATGTCCATAATATTTCTGTTTATTCCTTCAGAAATCTGATTTTCAACACAGATTATAGGATCCTGCCTCTTGGGCTGTCTCATCATACCAGTAGTTACAGATTACTTACCTCTAACAAGTTCTATAGAGATATTTAAGTATCTGATTGAAAACAAAGAATTTATTAAACTAGAGCATTGCATTAATTCTCATTATTTTACTGTCTTTGCACAAAAGTGATGAAATTCAGTTCTTGTGGACTAAAACTTCACAGGACATTCATGGTGTGTCAAATGCTTGGACAGCTCACGAGCTGGCCTTCAGGAAATCATATTTAAAATATTATATATTCTGTCACAATTCATTTTAAAGCAGCTATAATACTAAAAAAAGACTAAACCAAAAAATAGAACTGGACAATAACCAGAAACAGAAAAACAGACATGTCACTCCCATCAACTGGATGTTTAAATAAGCAGCTGTGTGTTAGCGTGACAGGGACATAAACTAATAAACTGAAGACATTTCAATAATGTGTTTATAATTTGTGTTTGCTGCCTCAAACAGCCAAAGAGCAAAGAGCAGAAATCGCATTTTTATGTCTGTACAGCAGGTCAGTTGAGTTCTGCTACACAAACGTAAAAAGCACACATGAGCTTTTTATGTGTTATACTCGTTACGAGGAAGCCTCCTGCTCAGGCACAGGAAGCTTTGTGGCACCTGTGTGATCTGATGTTATGCTTTCACTATGGGTAAAAGCATGAATCATCACAATACCAGAGGGTATTGAAACTAAGTGTTCTCTTTGCTGAAATATTCTCTCTCTTTCCTCTCTTTTATACCTTTCCTATTTTCTTAAGGCCTTGCACATATGATGGCAGAGCAAGGTATGCCTCTCTTTATGTCTTTGCTACAAGTCTATCTTTGGTTGTGACTCTGTTGTGCTGTGCTGTGGTTGTTTTTGATGGTGTTGTTCAATACACGATGTTATTTTATTTCCCCTCTCTCCTTCTTTTTACTGTCCTAAGAAAACTGTAACAAACAAAGCTTGTTTTTTTCCTGAAATGTGTTGTCCTGGAGAGACTGTAGCTACAGTGGGCAGCATCAGACGTAGTCTGTAGAGTGTTTCTGGAAATCGGGCAGAGCCAAGCGTTACAGGGTGGAAGTTGAAGGAGGAAGTTCAGAGATGAAGTGAGACAGAAACAGCCAAGGAGGTGTATGATTTATACTGTGGACAGAGGAAAGAAGACAAGGACAATTGTCTTTTGGTGGAATGAGGATGCACAGGACAGAAAAGGCATTTCCCAAAGGAAGGAGTGGGAAAGGCAAAGAAAAAGGCTTTTATTGGTTTGTATGTAAAACGTGACACTAAGGAGAAAGATGGATTGGCAGTGATTGAGCTAGAAACAATGTGAAACAGGTCAGGGTGATTAGTGATAGAGATGGACACGGGTGTTCACTGCGCACACTAAAAAAAAAGGAATAGAGATGGAAATGTAGTAACAAGTTACAGGTGTGGTACGAAGATGGGAGGAGTACTCTGAGAAGCAGATAAATGAAGAAAGATGAGAGAGAGATTAGGATGGATGGAGGAAAGTTAGTGATTCAGAAAGTGCAGAGAATTAATAAGGAGGAAGTGAGCAGCTTTAAAAAGGGATTGAGAGTGAAAGGCACTTGGTCCACATCACACACTGGTGCAGGTGTGTAGATGTCTAGGAGAGAGGAGCTGTGCCGGTACTGATGGCTACAGAGGGAGTGGAACCATACCATGAAGCTATGAGAAAGAGTTTTTAAAGTGACCCGATGATCAGTGAGCAGCAGAACGAGAATTACAAATGTGATGCTTGCTCTGAGAATGTTGATGGAGAAGTATAGAGAAGGTCAGAAGGGCTGCACTATTTCTATCTGGAGAAAACGTGTCGTAATGTCAAGAGAGACACACTGAGATGTCTAGTGAGAGTAGGAAGACCGGAGAGGTGAAAGTATGCAGTGGAAAGAAGAGGAATGAATGTCAGTAGAAACGGGACAAAATGCATGAGTATGAATGAAAGGGTAAATTAGTGAAACAGCTCTGCATGGTCATGTAATATATATTGTAAGTTTATTTTCATGCATGCATCTCTACTTTTAGATATTATACAAATTTCCTCATTTTCCTGATGAGTGTTCTATCCGCCCCTTTTCCCAGAAGTCCTCTATTTGAGTAGTTACTGCTCGTGGCTTTCATGTGTTTGAGATGTACAGTTACATCAAAGATGGTGCTGTGCATTATTGAATTCTATGACATGATATGGTTGGTGTCTGCTATAATTTGGACTAAATTTCCCTCTTCTTCTTCTCCCCTCTCTGGGCACTCTTGGCTGTGGATTCTGTGCTGTCTCCGCCTCCCCTGCTCTTCTAGCTAAAAGCAAAGGTACAGCTTTTTCAAAATCTTTCCTTTTCCACCTCTATGAAAAGCGACGGTTGCTCTGTGAGTGTTTAAGAGCAGTGCAGTGTTATGTGTTTGATGTTTTAAAGGTGTGTATTTGTCTGTATTCACTTCTCTTGTGTAATGGCTTTTCACAGAGAGTGCTTGGAGTAAGCAAGTAATTAAGCCAACTTTAATTGAAGAAGGAAAAAAACACACTGTGTTGCTTTCTGCTTGTTTATAAAAGCGTGCATGTGTTTTGTAATTTGATCTGAGTTGTATACAGTACACCTGTGCAGAAGCTGCACATGTTAAAAGAACAAGCGTCACTGTGGGGCAGTTTACAGAACAACCAGGAGAAAATAAAGGATCTTCTCCTGGCTGATGGAACCAGTGACAGAGCAGGTTGTCCTTAAACAATGCTCAAAATGTAACCAGTGTGTTGTGGTCTGAGAACAATGTAGGTGCATTTAGTTTATTTATGTTACTGATAATTCATCTTATCAAGCAAAATCATGCAAACAGACCACTGATACAGAACAGCAGATCATTTAAGCTTTCCAGTAATTTAGTTTTTAGATAGATGCTGTTGATGTTCAATACCCGATTCTGCATCTCTTAATATAAACGTGCTCCAGAGAAGGGAAACTGCTGTTGGTGACCTTTTGGGCAGATTTCTGCAGCGCCGTCTTGTCAGCCTCAGAGCAGTTGCCATAACAGACAATTATAGAAGAAGTCAGAACACTCTCCACCAGAACACGGTACCCCAAGATCAGCTACTTCAGCCTCCTCATGAAAAACAGTCATTGATCAGCTTCCTTCATAATACTGGCTGAATTCGTGGCCCATGTGAGGTTGCTCTTCCACCTCTTTCCTGTACGTAGAGATCAGAGATCAGACCAACAACAGCCATCTACAAACTTCAGAATATGATTGCCTGGATACTTTGCTGAGTAATCACGTGAGAAGTGTACACAGTAGAGGCCACCATACACACCGTTGTGGAGAGCTGGCTTTAAGTTTGATGGTGGAGGATGGCCTGCCTGTCAAGACGTCCAGCACCCAGTTACACACAGTAACAGCTTATTGGTTAGTGTCTGTGGAATGATGGTATTAAATACAGAGTCAGAGTTCAGAAAGAGCAGGCTGACACATGCATGAGAGCAGAGTGGATGACAGACTGGTTCTTCCTGTATGCATGCTGCTGTGGACCCACACTGATGTCAACTGACTCCTGAATGGGGCCAAAAGCAGCCATTCCAGCCACTTCATGATAAGTGGGGTGAAAGCCACCAGGCAATAGTTACTCATGGCTTTCTCAGCTGGGTCTTTGGGCACTGGGAAAACAATGGACCAAAGCCAGAGAGAGAGAGATGTTAAAATTGTCAACACCATGGTGAGTTCCTGAGCACACAGTCTTAAAACCCAGTGATGCTCTTTATTTCCTTCCACATGCTTCAAGGGCCACTGGTGAAAAAATGACCATGTATATTTTGGGCATAGGTTGCCTTTCCCAGTTTAATATCTGCATCCAATTCCCTCCCTGCTCTTCTCAGTGCCACTGGATCTTCAGATGCAAACGCTGAGCCCTGTATCCTTCAGAGATCTCACCTCCACATTTAGCCAGGGTTTCTGATTAGGAGAGATGATTATAACCTTTGTGTTACACATTGCACTTGCTGATGTATCCACAATCTGAGCAAGCAAAAGACTTTAAAGTCCACCCCGCCATCCAGTGGCGTGTCTAGAAAATTTTTGTTGTCCTATAAACCTAATAACCGAATGCGCTTTTAACTCTTATTAGAATGAGATTTTAACCACTACGGTGCAAAGTTTTTAGATACTGCATTGATAAAGTACAAGAGATACAATCAGTCAGTGTTTATTCAGCAGTCAAGGACAGCAATATTTGCATAGTATTTTTACTGACATGTAGTGCACATATGTTTTGGGCAAAAACATTTTTGAATAATAAAATACAAACATTTGTAACAAACAATTGACAAATTAGCCAATGCAAAACTTTCTCTGCCTGTTAAAAAAAGAAGATAATCTTCTCACAATCTGGTGTTTGATTTTGAAACAGGAAAAAAGTGGAGAAACAACTGAAAAGACTAACATTTGAATAAAACCTGAAAGCAAGTAAATACTTTCTATGCTGCCTTATGGTCAACTTTGGTAATATTGATCAAGAACAACACTGGCTGATGATGAAATCCAGTCAGCTGGCATGGTGACACTGCCAGTATTAACCTGCAGGGCTGGACTGGGACAGAAAATCGGGCATTTTGACTACTGACCGGCCCACCAGGTAGTAAAGCCATAAAGCCTTTGAATGAAAACAAACCCTGTGGTGACAGTGATGTACAGTCTTGTTGGTATATGTATGATTTCTATACATTTTACGTCAGATAAAAACTTTGGTTGTAAGATTTAGATAATTATTTTTTAAAAGCTAGATATTTTAAATGAGAATAAGAAAGAAAAGTATTTCTTTGTGCCCCCCCCTCTCCCTGTTAATGCCCTACCTGGCCCCCTGGCAACACTTTCCTAGATCCACCCCTGCACAGTTACCAGCTGTCAGCTACGTAGAAAAAGGATCCTGGTGCTATTTATCTCTCAGAAACAGGTCATAACTTCCCTTCAACTCATTCATGTCACCTAAAAGGTAAACCTGTTTCTCCATCACCTGTTCAGCTCTGATGATTCAGTAAGGACATCTCCTGGTTTCATCTTCATGTTTCCCTCTCACCACATATCCAAACAGACATCATGACCAGCAGCTTTACAGCTGTGGCTCCAGCAAACATCAGCTGATACTAGAAATTAATATTAAATAAATTCTAACAACAGCTGATCAAGCTTAAACGTGCTGCTGTTGTTTAGCGCGACATCTGCTGGTTTCCTCTTTCTGGTGCAAAGTGGGCGATAAATAAACAAGAGAGAAAAGCCGATCAGCTGATCATTGATCAGTTTCATGATTGAAGCAGCAACAGGAGAGGCAGGGGAGAGAATGAGAGAAGAGGCAGCTGTGCAGCATAAAGACAGAATAAATCCAGCTTTGTGTCTTTTTTTCATTATAGCGAAAGTCCGGGACAAACTGCGTCTCTTCTCAGCTCAATACGAAACGTGTAATATTTTCTCTGATTGAGGGACCATTCCATTTTTTTAAGGAGCCGTTGGCAACTCTACTAACTAACCTTATGAATAAAATAAAGTTCACTATCAGTAACATCATAGCACCCACCCAGCTGTATATAAACTCTGTCAAGCTGGCTAGAACACAGTACGAGTTATTGCAACTGAGGGTAAAAAGTCAGCACAACGAAAATAAACTCCACCTAAACTTGGTTTATATCTGACCCAGATGGACTGCAGGTCATAACTTCTTACCTGAAGTTCAGTTCACCTGACACTCGGACTGGCGGCTGCCTCGGGTCTCTCCTCCTGCCTCCCCTTCCCTCATCCACCTGCTGGCCTCTGTGGAAGCCCCACCATAGCCACCACCAAACAACGGAGTTATTTCTACACATCGACCTGCATCTGGCCAATCCACCACCTCTCATTGTTCATGCCATTACAAAAAAAAATAAAAAATAAGTCACTGGGGATATGCCCGACGGCCAGTCCAGCTATGTTAACCTGCAACCAAATCTGCAGCTCCATACAGCAATGTTACGACTTAGATTATATCTTATAACTCATAACTCTTATGTTAGCTGCCCTCAGTAGCATACTGTCTGAAATATTTGATGGCTGCAATAATTCTTTAAGTGTTATTTTTTCCTTGGTATTCTAATTTCACCGAAGTTTACTAAACTCAACAAACTTAATATTACTTACCAGGACATTTATTCTGTCCTCATTTTCTTTCACCGAAAAATTGTTTCCTGCAGTGCCGTCTTTCTGCTTGGCTCTCCTACCTTTGCTAACGTGATGCACATAGCGCAGAAGCCGGTGCTGCATTCACTTACACTCGGATATCTGAGCTTCACCGTGAAAACATAATCGGACATTTGATATTTGATTGAATTTTATTGTTTTGTCTTTGGGGTGGCACCTGGGGTGGCCAGTCTGGTTGGGGGGGTGGCCTGTGCCCCCCCAGGCCACCCCGCTGGACACGCCACTGCCGCCATCATGAATTGCTGCCTCTCTGAAAACCTGCCAATTGGTCTACTCAGAATAGTCCTGGAAGCATCCTTCTAAGCTCATCACGTGAGCTAGGATAATTTTCAAGCCCTCCAAGTAATGGCCCATGGTGCTGAAGGAAGGGAAGTTGAATTGGCTGATTTTAGGGACGGTCATCTCATCCATCATTGAGCAACCAGTCAAGAGTTTGGGTAAGCCTGAAAGAATCCAGAAGCTAAATCAAGAACTTGGAAAGTGGCTTACCAAGGTCAACAAATCTGGCCTGTCTGGTAGATTTAAAACTCGGATCCACCAGCATTCCATCCTGTCCAGAGTCCAGCAATCACTGCTTTTACAATTTTACATTTACAATCACACATCTTTAATATGTGTGATTGTAAATGTGCTACTGAAATTCTAGATAGTATAGAGTGTACTGGATTTATAAAGCAGAAAGCCTCCCGTCTGTTATAATTTTATAAAGTATTAATTGAACTTAAAAAGACTTGTTCCACTGCATGTACAGTTGGTGCCACTCTATGTTTGATGATCACATAATACTTCAGCATGCCAATTCATTTGGAAATTTAAGAGCTGCAGTAGGTGTTGGTACAAAGTCTTCAGTGCAAAAAGATTGTCGGGTGTTTGTCCTGAGAAGCTGTGATTGGCTGGATCTCGCTGTGTACACCTGTGATGGCTTCCCCCATTCACAGAAAAAGCTTGTGTAAGCTCCTGGAGATTCCTCTTCCCTCACCACCTGTGCGGTTTTTCTTGTTACTGTGTCTAATCCTTGAGCAAGATGTAGACATTATTAGGTATCACACACATACACAGGCTCCCTGTTGTCTCGTGTTAGGCAGACAAGAGGCTCTGTTCTGGCTCCATTTGCATGGCAGCTCACTGGTGGCAGAATAGCAGAGCAAGAAAGGAATAATAAAATTTGGTGCGTCTGCAGTTGTGGAGTCACATTTCTTGATGTTTTGGGCTGACATAAAGCGATTCTGTCCTCATCTTGTTCAGATATCTGGTCAGACTCTTTTTGTCTTTTTATTATTTCCATGGTCAGTCACCCTCTCTGCTCTACTTATCTGTCTTTGCTTTCTTACTCTGCATCTTTTTACTCCTCTTTTATTGTCTTTCCTTCACTGCCTGCCCCTCTTTCTTTGGCTCATCAGTTTTTGTTAGCTTCGTTCTCTGTTTGTATTTTTTCTTTTATTGCATTTTTGTATACCTTCTGCTCATTTACATAAGCCTATGCGTTGTGATGAAGCAGTTAAGAGAGTGTGTGCAAAAATGCACACTGGCAATAAAGCTGTCGCAATCGTAGCTGAAACTAGTTTGTAATGTGAACAGTTCTGAGTTGTAAAGTCTTTCCTGAGATAAAACCGTATTCAGTTTTGTTGCCTGTGAGGATGCACTTTTCTGTTTCCACTGGTGTTTATGACGATGAGTGAACAATATCACTACCATGCATGTTATCTTGCTGTTGCTTCAGACATCACTTGATTCATACAAACAGTAAAAAATCTCTCTGATAGATAGTACATGAGCCTATAGCTTGTTTGTAAAGATACTGCAATAAAGTATCAACCTAATATACAATTAAACCGAAATGTTAAAGCAGTTTCGATAGAGTGCAGTTTGTGAAAACAATACTGAGACATATCCATAATATTGTCTTTCTCTAATAAGTAGTTCAGCTGCTCTGCTGTTACTCTTTTTCCAAAACCTTTGACACAGAATTCTAGACTGGTCTGTAACTATTCGACAGAGGTGCGTCTACTGTGGTTTCTTTGGCCCAACAGCAGCTTGTTTGAGCTGGAAACTGAGCAATAATCCTTTCCATGATACAGTGGCCAACACAGTCAAACACAGTCAAACACACTAATTAAAAACAAAAGTAGGAAGGACATCGAGGGGGCTTGAATTTGGGGGACATTATTGAGACAGTGATGGAGAAATACTAATGTCAGTGACCTAATTTACAAATTGTTCAAAAACTCATTGTACTCAGACCTGGTGCATGTGGAATATTGGAAGAGACAATATTGTTGCATCAGGTGAGGAGGCCACCCATAAATGTTCTAACTTGTGACAATATCTCATAAAATGACAAATATTTATCCAAGGACAAGCATGTTACCATTGGACAATATTTTGTTTCAGAGTTGCTCCTGTACCTGAATAGATTGAAAGTCAAAGGATGAAAGAAAAGTGTCATGAAATGTGGGGATTATTATATGTGCAGGGCCAGAAACATGTTGCTGAAAGTTAAAATACTCTGTGATAATGATGAGATCAGCAGCTGTCCTACAAGAGTCCATCAATCAAGAGTTCGTCAATATGAAGGTTAAAATCTCCCAGTGTTACATCCATCTAATGATAAATGACAAAGGTCATTAAATTCAGTTAAAAAAGAGTCCAGCAATGCCAGCAGGTAATAGATTAAAATAAAAGGTTTTCGGAGAACCGACCTTAATCGTCTGTAACTCAAATGAAGAAAACCGGTTTGAGTTCATCAGGCAGCAAGTCCTCTGCTATGACTCAAAAGACACGACGTTCCATTGACGGAGCAGCCAGAGAAGTGAATATAATCTATATGTCGCTGCCACGTCCGAGTCAGCAACATCAACTCTACAGAGTCCTTAATAAAGAGATTATTTAGAATAAATAATGTAAACATTAAACAGGGCAAACTGGATTGGTGACCATTGATTGGGACATTCAGCAGCTCACTGGAATTCAACACCTGTACACATCTGCGAACCTGCATTGACTCCTAAAACAGATAAAACGATCACTGATGAGAGGACATCGCTGCCACCAGTGAAACAGACCCAGATGACCATTCTGCCATCGAGCCGTGGACCCAGAGCCACAGACAGCAGGGCAGTGTGCCTGCCAAGTGACAGGAGAGGAACTGGCCACAGGCGCTGGGAGTCTCCCCACAGCCAAGAAGCTAGCCTCCAATGCTGCCTGTTTCACCTCGATAATAACTCTGTGTGTTGTGTACAGTATCAAACACTCCACTGAGGAACACAGAACGGAGGAAAGGCTTTGCTGTAGTTGCTCCAGCTGTCACATTAGCTGTCCAATGAATCCGTAATGTACGTCGATCATGAATTCAAACAGCATACAAAAGAAAAACATAACGCTGCAAATGGCGATGGCCGGCAATAAAAAACTACACCAGCAGCGGCAACCAAACATGGGTGCCACCTTGAAGAAAGCCCATCAATACAGATATTCAAGTACACACATTGATCCAGTGCTGAGTAAAATTGGCCTCTAAAATAAATCTGAAAATCCTGTGAAGCTGTTAGATCAGGTCATGGACACAGCGATGTGGGAGTGGGGGATGCTTGGACATTTGGGTTTTCTGTGCTTGACTGAGTTCTGGTAAGTGTGCCAGACTCTGAGGCTAGCCAATAATATCAATGCATCAATGACAGCAGGTAGATGATGAGTAGGCCTATGAGTGTATCCAGGAATCAGGGTGAAATATGCTGTTAGTTCACCCTGGAAAGCAGTTATTTTATTGGCTTAGTTAAAGTCGTAACAACAAAGCAGCAATATTACAGCTTGCACTTCTAAAACATTTATATCAGTTACTTGGTGTTGGATCAGTGTTAGTCCCAGTTTTATTTATTTTATCCATGTCAGTATTCATTTCCAAATTCAGCACTGTGAGATGTATTTTTGTACTGATGTTCTGTAACACTGGTAGCACTGCAGACCTGCTTTTAACAACTCGCAGAATCATCTGCTGAAACCAAAAAAATGATCCCTCGCATATTTTGATTATAGATTATAGATTTATTACTGCAGATAACACGATAACCCTCATCTCTGTGAATTTAAGAAAAAGCGTCTTTGTTTGTTTTTAAATGAATTTGAAAAGAATACACAAAAGCATTTTGGGAGACTAATCACTGCAGCGATGTACAGAGACATCTTTGATCTAAACCTGCTTCAGAGCGCTCTGGACCTTCGACAGGTTTGTCTTTAAAGAGGACAATGACCCGAAGCACGCGGTGAAGATAACAAATGATTAACTTCAGGATCATGTGAACATCCTTGAGTGGTCAGAGCCCAGACCTGAACCCAATGGAACTCCTCTGAAGAGATCTGAAAATGGCTGTGCACTGACGTTTTCCATCCAAGCTGATGGAGCTTCTGAGGTTCTGCAAAGAAGAAACTTTGTCTAGTGTCATACTCAAAAAGACTGTAACTGCTGCCAAAGGGGCTTCAACAAAGTATTGAGCAAAAGCTGTGAATACACATGTACATGTTACAATTCATTTTATTTTTTTCCACTCTTACTTTGGTGTTTCGTTTGTACCTGGGTTGATGCAGATACAGGCAGAACATTCAAACTTCATACAGAAAGTTTCCATCAGGCTGGTGAGTTCAAACCCAGGCCGTCTTTGGAGGAAGGTGGAGAACGATGTTTACATGTTCCATGTTCTCCCCTTGCCTTCGTGGGTTCTTTCCAGGTTATTCCGAAAGGTTTAAAATGACCAAAATGTGTGAATGGTTGACTGTTATCTTTGTGACAGACTGGCAGCAGATGTGACAGGCTCTAGGACCCAGAGATCTTATGTGCCATTCTACTTATTTGCTATTTGTTATATGTTTGTTGTTTTTAATGTAATTTTTAAATGATGTAACAAATAATTTCCCAAATCAAATCACTTTTATTGTCACATCACATGTGCAGGTACATTGGTACAGCACATGCGAGTGAAATTTTTGTGTGCGAGCTTCACAAGCAACAGAGTTGTGCAAAAATACAATAACGTAAAACAAGCAAAATATAAGAATGGCTACATCTGAAAGTAATAAATATATGTACAATATATAATAGTATATGCATTACTGCATGTGTATACTAAATATTTTTCTACGTGTGTGTGTGTGTGTGTGTGTGTGTACACATATTTTACAAATTAAATAGAGTAAACAATAAATAAAATATATAAAATATACAGAGTTGAATATGTGCAAAACAGTGGCGTTACTGTACAGTATGGAGTGCATAATGTTAAAGTTCCAGTAGTGAAGCTGAGGTGTCTATGACGTGTTCAGCAGTCTGATGGCCTGGTGGAAGAAGCTGTCTCTCAGTCTGCTGGTACGGGACCGGATGCTGCAGAACCTCCTTCCTGATGGAAGCAGTCTGAACAGTTTATGGCTGGGGTGACTGGAGTCCTTGATGATCCTCCCCGCTTTCCTCAGGCAGCGCTTCCTGTAGATGTCTTGGAGGGAGGGAAGCTCACCTCCAATTATCCGTTCAGAGCACCGCACTACTCGCTGGAGAGCTTTGCAGTTGTAGGCGGTGCTGTTGCCATACCAGGTGGTGATGCATCCAGTGAGGATGCTCTCAATGGCACAGTGATAGAAGGTCCTGAGGATGCGGGGGCTCATGCCGAATCTTTTCAGTCTCCTGAGAAAGAAGAGGCGCTGCTGCGCCTTCTTCACTGTTTTGTTTGTGTGTACTGACCACGTAAGATCCTCAGCCAGATGTACACCAAGGAAGCGGAAGCTGCTCACTCTCTCCACAGCAGCGCCGCTGATGGTGATGGGGGTGTGTACTTCTCTGCACCTCCGGAAGTCCACTATCAACTCCTTTGTCTTTGCGACGTTGAGGGTGAGATGGTTGTCTTGACACCAGTGGGTCAGGGCGCTGACCTCCTCCCTGTAAGCCGTCTCATCACCGTTGGTGATAAGACCCACCACTGTAGTGTCGTCCGCAAACTTCACAATGATGTTGGAGTTGTTAGTGGCTGTGCAGTCGTAGGTGTAGAGTGAGTACAGGAGAGGGCTCAGTACACACCCCTGTGGAGCACCAGTGTTCAGTGTGATGGGGGATGAGGTGATGCTGCCCAGTCTGACCACCTGGCGTCTGTCAGACAGGAAGCTAAGGATCCAGCTGCAGAGGGAGCTGCTCAGTCCTAGATCCTGCAGTTTCCTGTCCAGCTTCGAGGGAACGATGGTATTGAATGCTGAGCTGTAATCTACAAACAGCATCCTCACATACGTGTCTCTCTTCTCCAGGTGTGACAGGGCAGTGTGTAGTGTCAGGGCTATGGCATCATCAGTGGACCTGTTGTGGCGGTATGCGAACTGTAGAGGGTCCAGTGAGTCGGGTAGTGCAGAGCAGATGAAGTCCCTGACCAGCTTCTCGAAGCATTTGCTTACGATGGGGGTCAGGGCTACAGGTCACCAGTCGTTCAGTGAGGAGATGGTGGAGGATTTGGGTACAGGGACGACGGTGGCCATTTTGAAGCAGGCTGGGACTACAGACAGAGAGAGGGAAAGGTTGAAGATGTGCGTGAACACTCCAGCCAGCTGAGCCGCGCATGACTTGAGGACGCGGCCGGGAATCCCGTCCGGACCAGTAGCTTTGCGTGCGTTCACCTTCCTGAAGCACCTCCGCACATCCTCCTCAGACACAGTGTGCGCACTGACGTCATCCGCGGTGCGCACACTGTCCGGTCTCATGGTGTTCGCTGTGTCGAATCTAGTGTAGAATACGTTTAGATCCTCACACAGAGAGGCCGTGGTCTGCGGTGTGCTGAGATGAAAAAGCGCATCTCATCTTATTACCCTGTGATCTTATATGTTACCACATTTTGAAAAGTCACACGCACCATACAATGAATAATACGTTTTCTAGGAACTACACGACTTGCCATGTGATTCATACTGGCGAGCTACTCACAGCCAAGCTGTTCATGCAGGGCCATACTGTGCCATGTACCTTACTGGCACAGGTCACGTGTCAACAAACAGCAGTGGCAACAAAAATAGAGGCAAAACACACACTGAGAGAGAGAGAACACAAACACTGACAAAGCTTAATTCTCTTGGGTTCTCTGGTACCAGCCCACACAATTTACCTGCAAAACTAAGGCAAAATGCAGAAGCAGCGTATGAAAGTGCACCCCATCATTCAACAGTTTAACTTTAGTGCTCTCTTGTTGTGCAGTTTTGGTCATATAATTGTTACAGTGTTGCTTCAGTGTTCCATTGAGGTTTGTGGACATTTGTTTATGAGCAGTTCTTTCATTTCCTGTCAGAACGGCTGATATCTTCACTGTTATCACTGTGAAATTGCAACACTTGTTGTTCTTGTTTTGTTGTAAATTTGCTGATGTGCTTGGGATTATTGTCCTGTTGCATTTCCCTGTTTGGAGCACACTTTAGCGTTTAGACAGATAGCCTTACATATTAATCTAAAATACTTTGGCATGCAGAAGAGATCATGGATTCAATGACTGCAGCACGCCTGGGCCTGTGGCTGCAAAACAAAGCCAAACATTATCCTTCCACCACTGACAGTCGGTATGAGGTATTTATGCTGACATGCTGTCGTTGTGTGGCGCTGTGCATCGTTGCCAAACATCTCCACTTTGTTTGTTAAGTCATTTCAGATGCGATGAACTATGAATAACTTTGTATTAAGATGTGCTAAGTGTTGGGGTGTGTATTAAGATATTTATTGGGACCCTAACGGCCTGACCTTTTGGTGAATGTGATGGGACATGCGTTCCTGGGAATAATGGTAATTGTCTTAAATGTTTTCCACTTTGAATAATTATTCTCACTGTAGACTTCAGATTGTTTACAAATGACCTCGTAAACATTCACAGACTGAAGGGCAGCTTGCTGATGTCATCCTTTCTTGGCACTGATTAGCTGATCATCAGTTAATCAGGTGCATTTTGGCTTATTTTGGCTAAATAAACAATGACACAGTGCAATATGTCAAGGCTGACTAAAACCTTATTTTTACCGTGTCAAATGTGTGTGTGTGTGTGTGTGTGTGTGTGTGTGTGTGTGTGTGTGTGTGTGTGTGTGTGTGTGTGTGTGTGTGTGTGTGAGAGAGAGAAATATTTGAAACATTGGTTCACGAAGGCTTCATTTAATAAACATATTACCCTTCGTGGTTTTGTGCCTGCCGCCCTCTGGAAGGTGCTACTGAGCAATAAGCACCTAGAACAGCTTTTAACTAAACACCATTAAATCTGTCTCATAACTTTGTGCCCTGCTGGGACACTGCCTTGTAATCCCTGTGTGCTTATATAGTAACTAATACTCGTTCTCTCTTACTTTATCCAACTAAAAAATATATAAATGTAAGAATATAAAAATACAAAGGGTCTTTAGCCTTTAATAAAGCAGCTTGTAATGACTGTTGTGAATGGGAACTATACAGGTAAAGTTGAACTGAAGTTTTTTTTTCATTGGTGAAGAAAAGGTAAGATTATTTTTCAAATCAAAATCACTTTCAGTTGATGAAGGTGTTCTCTGAAAGCTCTTCAAGGCTCTGCACTGACTGCAAACTGCAAACACTTGAAGCTGGTGTCAACCATACAACATCAAGGTCTCTTTTGTTTTTGCATATGATGAATTTGAAATAATGCAAACAAATGCAGATGTTTTTTTTAAATTGAATATTTCAACCTAATTGTTTCAGTGTATTTGAGACAAGACGCTGCCATATGAGTTCTAAAGCAGTCTATAACTTACAGCTTGCTATTGTTCTGATAACACTATTAAGAGTAGAGTATGAAAATCAGGAATTGTCTAACAGTTTTTTATTTAGCTGCAGAATGCATCTGCAAACAGTGAAGCAGAACACTGACACTGTCCCACAGACCACACAGTGGATTGCAACCCATTAAGATTTCAGTCCCAGTAGTCCATTTGCCGTAAAGCAAACATTTTTCTGCTGCAGAGCACAACCTAGACAACATTTCAAAGAGGAGGTTATGGGGGTGGGTGAATGAAACATGCTTCAGGGGAAGAAAAACATAGTGTCGATCTGGGAAACGATTAAATCCAGATTCCTACCAACAACATTTCTCACCCCCCAGAGGGGACTGACACGAGCAGCAGCTCAGGAAGAGAAATTGAGTGAGAGAAAGATGGAGGAGGAAAGAGAGAGATTATGAACGAGAATGTGCTAGTTATCTTAATTAAATGCAAGTGGATTTTATGCTCCTCCTATTGATTTCTGCCAGGGGCTTTGTGTGTATTTCAAAGGGAAAGTCTGCTCTGTAATGCTGGTTCAGAAGCATTTTCCTTTTTTTTGCTTTTTGCTCATGGCTGATGAGACTATTGCACTCAACAAACTAGCGAGACATTAATTAAAAAGTGCAACCAAGCTAAGCTCTAAGAAACAATGTGCAGATGTCAGACTCAATTTGGCTTATACTTTAGGTACAGAGTTTGATAGAACAAAAAAACATGTGATATGCATGGAAAGATAGAATAGTGCACATTTGGAAAGATATCTGTTTGCATGGATGCTTTTTATTGTGTGTGTGCACCCACCGCAGTTTGCCAGTAGAGATACCACCCCAGTTTCAGGAGTCAGGCCACAGGTTGCAGATAAAAGCTGATATATTCTTCCCGGCTTCCCTTTCCTTCCATGTGTCATCCCTCCAGTTTTGATTTTGGAAGGTTAATGTTAACATATTTGTCAAGCTCACTGTGCCCCAGGCAGCACTGCTTAAGTACTTCTTTTGCAGTTTAAGTGACCTGCTTTCTGGCATCGCCTTTTTCCCATTACTGGGAATAGCATTTCATTTAGATGGCATCAATCATCTTTCTCACCCCCCCCTTCCCCTTTCTTTGCCTTTTTTTTTTCATCTGTTTTAAAAAAATATATTTACTGCACTCTCTTTTTGCTTTCATAACCTGGCAATTATGGTTTATGCCTCTTATTTTAATATATAGGGGGGGAAATAACACTTGAATTCACTAGGTGCTATTAACATGAAGTTCTAGCCAGACGTTGGTAAAAACCCGTTCAATCCACACATGTGAAGAAATTAAACCCTAGATGTTAATAAACTAAGTTTTGTGTAATAATAATGTAGTAATAAATTACAGGGAAAACTTATTGAACACACTTACTGAAATTTATTTAATGCTTCATATAAAAGCCTTTGATGATTATGACGCCTCCTCCACAGAAACAGTTTCAGCTGGATTCAGGTCAGGTGATTGGTTGGGCCATTCTAGGAGTTTATTTTCTTGTTTCCTTGGCCGTGTGTTTAGGACGATTTACTTGTGACCTGTAGGGTGTCCTGGTGCCACGTGCACCTTTATGTTTGAAGTTGGTGTTTGTTAGGGACGGACTGTGGTTGACACTGAAGTCCAATCACACTGGGACACCACTGGGTTCAGATTGTGCAGGCTTTTCCTCTGAGTCACACATTTCTAGGTTTAATGAGCATTGACTGGGTCCTGCCCACCGAGCTTGGGTAGGGTGAAGTGGTTCCTCGTCTTTCCTTACTTCATAGGGTCACCTGACTCATTCTTCCTTATCCAGGATCAATTTTCCTTGAGGGACCAAACCAGCATACCTCCTTAGATCACTGGGAGACACAAATCCCTCCTTTGCAATAAGTTGGTGATATATATATATATATATATATATATATATATATATATATATATATATATATATATATATATATATATATATATACCCAGTGTAGACCCTCTAAACTAAGTTTGGGGGATGTGATCTTTCAAGAAATGCAGACCAAACTGTTGTTGTTTGTTTACTTACACAGCATGTCTTGTAGAATTAACTGGAGTCACCAGCAACAGCATAGTGCAGTCATATCTCAAGTCTAATAACAGAAGACAGGAAATGATCAGTAAAGAAACAACTTCCCCAAACCAAAGCACAAATAAAACAATAAGTAAAACAGGCTGGTCTAAAGAATGATTAAAGTTCAGCCTGATTAATATAAATGTCACTGACAGTTGTTAATATATTGGAAAACCAAAATACTTACCACTGAGTTGATGTCTTTCTGTCCAACAGCAGGAGTGCTGGTCCCGAGCCTCCCGAGCAGAGGGAGAAAAAACAGAACATTTTTCAGAAACTGATTTGATCCTTAATGGCTGTGCAATCATTGTAACATAGAGTTTGCTTATGTTGTTAAATAAAGGCTAGATTTGACATTAATAGATGCCACAGATGTTCAAAAGCTGCCACAAAGCATGAAAAAAATGGACGTCTCCGAAAACGTCGGAGCATTTTTGCAAATATGTGATGTCTTGATAAATTGAGCAGATATTTGAACTTTACACAGCTACATTCTCGCCTGAAAATATCTTAAAAGTTTATTTTGTGACCCAGAAAAAGTAATACGTTTTTTAGCCGCGCTCCTCCGCCATTGCCGCGCTTACAAGTACGCACAGGCTCCGACAACCGGTGACAAATGCGATCCTCCTTTTCCCCAGACTACCCTTTCTGGGTCACAAAATAACCTTTTAAGATATTTTCAGGCGAGAATGTAGCTGTGTAATGCTCTAATATCTACTTAATTTATCAAAATATCACATATTTGCAAAAGTGCTTCCACGTTTTCGGAGAGCTCTGTTATCCACCAGCGCGATAGCTGACCGGGAGGTCAAGGCTTGATAGAGTCCAGGAGCACAGCTAACTCCTGGCTTATTGTATTCAACCCCCCTGCACTCTTTTGCTACTCAGGTCAAACACGATATATATAATTAGTTAGTTAGTTAGTTATGGCTATGGATTGAAAATACCCCCCACACCCCACCACACCCCTAACGGCTGCACCTCCCGAAGAATTTTGTCTGGGCTCTTATCTCACTTTTTTATTTCAAACAATCAACAGAAAATTTCACAGACATAGTTTTATGTAAGGTTTAAATCTAACTATGAAACAAATGACACTCCAAAAGACCCCGGGCTTCTGACAAAATGACCCGGGCTTAAGCCCAGTAAGCCACCCCCCCCCCCCCCCCCCCCCCCCCGCTCTGCCAATGGTTGACTCCAGATATCCCGAACACTATGTCGATCTGAGAAAGCAAGACCGAGACAGCGAGACCAAGACGAGACCGAGGGATCCGAGACCAAGACCAAGTATAAGTGGTCTCGAGACATCCAACTCTACTAAGTCCCCTACTGTACACTGTGTACACACATGACTGTGTTAGTACCCACCCAGACAACGTAGTCAGATACTTTGAGGTGGTTTGGGCATCAGATTAGAATAAGCTAATTATATGAGATGATGCTCATAATATGTTAACTGTTGTTGTATTTATATAGAGCTTCTAATACTTCTAATACTTTTTCAGTACAAGCCACATTCATATAGATTCTGTGCACTTTTATGCATTTATTTATGCATTGAGGTAATTTGGGGTTCAGTGATTTGCCAAGCAACCCTGTGACATGCAGACAACAGCAACTAAGCCAGCAAGCAGCAGTGTTCTGATTTTACAGCCCATTTTACATCTTTAGGTGCACCACTCGAAGAATCACTCTAATCTGCTCACGTGACATTAACAGCAAAAATCTTAAAAGTCATCACTCTTGTGGTCAGCCTCAGTAAGAGCTCTGGTCATGAGGTCATGAGTTTTTAAAATATACCAAGAAAAATAATATGAAAGTTTCAGATTTTAACAAGGCTCAGTAGTGAAAGTTGAACACTGAACTGGTGCAGCTCAGGAAGTAGTGCTGCTCAGCTACCACTGGAAGTCTGTCAGTCGGTACCTACTCTACTTTACACGTTGAACTATTCTTGGGCAAGAAATGGAACACCAAATTTATGTGTCCACACACTAAGTGCATATATGTGAGGTATACAGCTGTGTTTTAAACATAATGTAATGTTCTCTGTTTTCTGAAAAATTACCACTGAGTCACACTGGCCATTTGTTCTATTCTATTCTATTTTGGATCTTTTTATTTAATCCTACAATGGCCCAATGTTTAAATGCAACTTAAGAAAACACCAGTAAATAGAAAAAGACTGCAGAAAGAAACAAAACATAATGTAAGGTGAATAAAACACAAGGGGAGTAAAAATTTCTTAAAACAGCTGTAAAAGTGACAGAAATCAAAACAGTCAAAGTATTTCGAGGTGCAAAGTCACATGTGTTTTGATTGCATGATTCATGTAACGCTGCCGATGTTTGCTTTTAGCCATTTACCGTTAGCTTGTCACTTCCACACTGTTCTGTCACATTATTGAAAATACTCTGTTTTTTGTGAGGTTTTTGTGAACGTTTGCTGTGTTTTTTTCTGTTTCCTGTTCAACTTCTGTCGTTGTTGGTTTTTGTTTGTTTGTCTAATACCCATTGTCTTTATTCAGCTTCCATTGTGTTTTGTGTGTTTTTGGAGCATTTTTCTATTTGCTGGTGTTTTCCTAAGTTGCAGTGCATTTGAACTCTCTGGGCCGCTGTGTGATCCAGACTACTACATGACATCCTATTTGGGAAAACCAAGCAGATGTAGTTTTACTATCTCAGTTTCTTTACACTGACATTTCCACTGTTTTGTTGAGTGTCTGTGAAGGTTCTCAGTCATCCAGGTCATCGTAGTCAAAGGAGCTTGCAAATAAAAGCGTCTGGACTTCTTTAAGTTGCTTGAAGACGTTTCACCTCTCATCCGAGAAGCTTCTTCAGTTCTAAGGTCAAATGGTGGGGAGTCCCAGATGCCCATAGTGGACCTCATCACAGCCACAGAATCCGCCATACGGATTAATAAATGATCACAGACAGAAGCAGAGCAAATCAGGATGAAAGTCTCAGCCACCCTCTCCAGTGCCAAAGTCCCTCCGTCCAACCTCACAATACAAGAAAAGAAGGCCGTCGCTTCCCTGAGCAAAGACCACAACATCACTGTTTTACCAGCTGATAAGGGAAGATGCACCGTGGTCCTAAACACTACAGATAACCATACAAAGATCACTACTCTCCTCAGTGACAACAATACCTACGAAGCCTTAAAGCGAGACCCCACAAGCAGCTACAAAAAGAAAGTTATAGCTTGCCTTCAAGACTTTGAAAAGGACAAAATCATTGACCGCCTTACATATCACCGCCTTTACCCAGGGGATGCCATACCCTGCATCTATGGACTTCCTAAAATCCACAAGGAAGCTGTCCCACTCAGACCCATAGTCAGCAGCATAAACTCAGCTACTTATAACATTGCAAAACACCTTGCTACCATCCTTGCTCCTCTCGTGGGGAGCACCCCACACCACATCAAGAACTCCACTGACTTCACTGACAAGGTCCAGAAACTTGCCCTGGATCCAGATGAAACCATGGTGTCCTTTGATGTAGTCTCTCTCTTCACTTGCATACCCACCACGGAGGCCGTGGAGACTGTCAAAAAACGACTACAAGAAGACAGCTCCTTGGAGGACAGGACCAACTTCACACCCGATCAGATCTGCACACTGTTAGACCTCTGCCTCACCACTACATACTTCAAATACAACGAGGGCTTCTACAGACAAAAACATGGCTGTGCCATGGGCTCCCCCGTGTCACCTATTGTAGCCAACCTTTACATGGAGGAAGTGGAAAGGAAGGCTCTTGGCTCTTTCAAAGTAAGAGTACCCAGCCACTGGTACAGATATGTGGACGACACCTGGGTCAAAATCAAGACACAAGAAGTGGATTCCTTCACTGCGCACATTAACGCTGTGGATAAAAACATCAAGTTCACCAGGGAAGACACAAAGGACAACTGTTTGCCTTTCCTGGACTGCGCTGTGCACATCGAAGAGAACGGCAAACTCAACATCGAAGTTTACCGGAAGCCCACACACACGGACCAGTACCTCCTCTTTGACTCCCATCACCCTTTGGAACACAAACTTGGAGTAATTAGGACCCTACAACACCGGGCAGAACGTGTTCCCTCTAAGCCTGAAGGGAAAAAGAAGGAACACACACATGTAAAGGAAGCACTCAAAACTAAATGGGCGTTCTTAAAGTCAGCAAAGAGGCACAGAAAAGAAGACCAGACACCAGCGAGGGAGGATAAGAAGGACAGACGCAACAACATTGTCATCCCCTATGTAGCCGGTGTATCAGAGAAACTCAGGAGAGTTTTCTCCAAGCATGACATCCCGGTGCATTTCAGACCCAGCAACACGCTCAGACAGAAACTGGTTCACCTGAAAGACAAAACGCCAAAACACAAACTTAACAATGTGGTGTTTGCTGTACAGTGCAGCGAGGAATGCTCAGACCTCTACATTGGAGAGACCAAACAGCCACTTCACAAGCGCATGACACAACACAGAAGAGCCACCTCCACAGGACAAGACTCAGCAGTCCATCTGCATCTTAAGGATAAAGGACACTCTTTCGAGGATGCCAATGTTCACATTTTGGACAGAGAGGACAGATGGTTTGAAAGAGGAGTGAAAGAAGCATCTATGTCCACTGTGAGCGACCATCTTTGAACAGAGGCGGGGGTTTACGACACCAACTCTCTGCCATCTATAATCCAGTTTTGAGTTCCCTCCCCAGACGCCTTAACGCCCACTCACATCCTGGGCCATCTGACCTCAGGAATTCGCATGATAAGGTGGGGCCAGGTTTCACAATGAACACACCCAAAACTCTGGCTGATTGGGACCCACACCCAGTTTCACACCTTGGCTCAGGCGGTTAGAGGATCATCAGGGGGTCCTTTTGTCCCTCTGTGGGGGGTCACTCCCACTAGGTTTATATCTGGGACTCTCCACCATTTGACCTTAGAACTGAAGAAGCTTCTCGGATGAGAGGTGAAACGTCTTCAAGCAACTTAAAGAAGTCCAGACGCTTTTCTTTGCAAGCTCCTTTGACTGTTTTATTGAGTGTACTACACTTGAAGTGTGTGTTTGTGTGTGTTTACTCTGACACACGTCATATTATGTATGCTGACGGTATGCCCTCAGGCTGCATATAGCTGTCCAACCTGATTCTTTGATTCCAGTCAAATCTAAAAAAATGTTGGTCTGATAGTACAGTTTACCAAGAAATAAACATCCAGTAGTTTCTGAATGTGGACATTATTATTTATTTATCTTAAATGTAATTGTTTAAACTGAATGTTTATTTTTTTAAGTGTATTTATTGTGTGTTCTACAGAAATGTTAACCGTTGGGAGATTTGGACTTTGGTTTAACCATCAGATATAGGTCATGGATCTCAGAGACAAAAGCTGAGCATATTTTTGTCAGGACCGCATTAAAAAGACTTTAAATTTGGTGGTATTGTTTGTTTACACATAGATTTGCCATCCATTTTTGTTTAACCAATTCAGAATGAAAATATTGCTGTTAACTTTAAAGTTGTTGAGTCATTCAGTGCAATGTCACCCAAGCTAATCCAAGGGTTGGCAGCTGACAGTCATGGTAGATTTTGGACCTAATGCCAAGACTGCCCTGACAACCGAAGACGCAAGTATCCAGTATCTGTTTTACCTGCAATATTATTTCTCTTACTTCCCCCCCAACAAAAGCCATGAAAAAGGTCTGGCCTAGTCTTCATGTTCCATTTAATACAAGATACTTTACAGGTTTTAGTGAAGTTGTGTTGCCTTTTTTAAGACAGAGAGATAAATAGGCAGATGGAGAGCGAGAAAGAGGAAACTTTACATATTACATATGAGTACATAAATCTAGGCAGGTTGATACACTGAATATTCGTTTTTTCATCATTGCCCCATCATTGATGCATTCAAGGTTCAAGGTTCAGATGTGAAGCTGTCTTTGTGCTACAGAGGAAGAAGAAATATTAAAGATAAACCGAGTTTAATCTTCTGGCTGTTAGTTTAAATACAACTTTTCAACACGCAAACACTTTCTGTAAAGTTTGGCAGTCAGTCTTTCTGCTACAGGTCCAATGACAGTCATTTACAGGAAAGTAAAAAGTGTGTAACAATTTTACTCTGGAGATAAAAAGTGTAAGAAAGAGAGGACAGAAGAGGAACATGAGAGCTTCTTTTCTAAAGTAAAGGCTACTCAAAGTGGCATTACGTAATCTAGAAATTTAACGCTTACGTGTAAATCCTTACTCATTTTATATTTTTTATATGATGTTGGATTTGATGTGATAATTCATAATAATCCCGTAATACATTAATAATAATCCCATCATAATAATGTTATAAGTTTATACTGGACTGGGTGGGTTTAAACGGGAGTAAACTGGGTAGCTTACAATGATTCATTTAACAGTGATAAACTACCGTATATTCCACACTATAAGGCGCACTTAAAATTCTGAAGTTTTCTCAGAAATCGACAGTGCGCCTTATGTATGAATTCCGGTTGTGCTTACTGACCTGGAACCGATTTTACGTGCTACACGGTGCGCAGAAATCTGTCAAAAATGTTGTAGTACGACTTTGGTAAGCTATGAAGTCGCCCCGCTTGATGGATTGTTGGAGCATTACGGCTACCGTAGTCAGGAGCCTCATGCTGTCCACACAGACAATATTAACTTGTAAATGATTCACTAACAATGTTGTCAACACAAAGTTCTTTATTTAGAGCACATTTCTAAGGAAAGATAAGTTACTGAAAAAGTGCTTGTGCTTAAAGTGCGTTGGCACTCTTTGGCAGTATTGTAGACAATGTTAAACTTAATCATCACATCGGCTCCTCTGACGACCTGCTTGCCGCTGAAAGGCAGTGTTAGAGGGGACACTTGGGCAGTTATCGCAGCATATAATGTGTTTCCTGGATACACTGTGCTTTTTCAGCATTCAGAGGTTGATGGCTCCGTGTCAGAGCTGGCTATGAATTTCAGACAGATCAGGCCTTAACTTAACAAAAAATGTATCAATAGTTCTTTTCATCTTTTCTTATTACCCACAGCTACATCCCCTCTGTCAGGCCTAGGCTGCTCATGAGGGCTGGGCATCATCACTGATTTCTATAATCCATTCGTCTCCGATTCACAAGGTCCTGATTCGATTCAGTTTTGCCTGAGACAGTCAGAAATATTATAATTCTGATCATTTATCAGAACTGATACATGTGAGACTTTAACAGAGGTGTGAGCATCACAGTAGAGGCCTTTGTGTCAAAGTAACTGAGGATAAAACAGAAAAACATGAAGGAGATTTTCCTGGCCTGGATTTTTATAGCAGAGAAACTTAAAAATATTCTGCAATATTGCATAATTTGAAAAAGTTTAAATTTCTTCAGTATTGAACAGCAGAAATAAGTCTTTCTTGTCTGAGGTCATTTAAGTAAAGTAAAAAAAAAGACAGCGGTCGACAGCGCTGTAAACAACGGTAGACTGATGGGTAATGGTCAGAGGGCCCGGTGGCGCCTGTGTCCGGCAGCCTCGCCTCTGTCAGTGCGCCCCAGGGCGGCTGTGGCTACAATGTAGCTTGCCATCGCCAGTGTGTGAATGTGTGTGTGGATGGGTGAATGACTGAATGTAGTGTAAAGCGCTTTGGGGTCCTATGGACTAGAAAAGCGCTATACAAATGCAGGCCATTTAATAAGTGAATGAGTAATGCAGAAAACAGAGATTTGAGATGGGAAGCTGAGAGACAGCTGTGCATGAAGTGTGATTTTATTGTGGTGGAAGCAAAACAGCAAAAGTAAGAGTGAATTAATGACGACATTTAACAAATGTGAATCGTAGTTTGGATCTTCTTTTGCTGCTGGTTCAGGCAATTTTGGTTGGAGAGAGATAAAACCTGCAGCTCAGAATCTAGCATAAAAAAGACACAAACGCAAAGCGCGGACCCGCCGTCGCATCAGAATCAGTGAGCTGTCGGCTTTCAGCCCCAACGGTGTGTCCGTGTACGGGCCGTCGGGTGAGAAAGCAGAGACAGAGAAATTTGAGACCAAATTGGTCTCTCTCTAGAGCCCTGTACTAATAAGTATACACTAATATATAATATTTATTAGTGTTGTCAAACAATTCAAATGTTTAATCAGATTCACCACAGGGTTACTGTAGATTAATTTTGATTAATCACGATTAAATATTCATTTTTATTCTATATTAATCGCATTATATTGCATGAGTAAACAGACTTGAGAAAACAGTTAAAATATGTGTATTGAACATCTTGCACATTCATGTTAACAAAAAACTCTGTAAACATTTATCCACTCTGTCTGTCACTCTGGGGAGGCACTTCAAGTCCTTGAAACGAGGAACCAAAGCTGTGTAAAGTGCATGTTTTCAACAATATTAACAGGTCTGCAGTTTGTTGCAATCCCTTTGGCAACTGTGTCAGTCAATATGTCCAAGCTAGACTTACTGCGTCCCCGATGCTCCGTGAGTGGTTTGTCCAAGCTGTGTGAGACGTTAGCCAAAGTGCTAGCAGCCTAACGTGTGCTTCACGTCAATGTGATATTTTTAGATGGTTGTGCTTCAGTGAAAAGGAAATTCCTTGTTGCACAATGTGCATAATACTTTTATTTGTTTGTTTATTTGTTATTTTTTAATACTCAAATTTCCCATCGAGAGAGCCAAAGTGCGTTTATCATTTTCCATATTGAGTTGATTGATTCAGCCATTAGCACACGTGCGAAGGTAACTCTACTTGGACAAACTGCCCGAAATGTGTTGACAGAAACATTTCGGGGATTTTGAATCATTCTGCACTCCAGATGCGTTAATTGCATTAAAGATTTTAATCACGTGACCGTGATGGCGGATTCATTTGCGTTAACGTGTTAATTTTGACAGCACTAATGAAAACAGACCTTATGGTCCAAAAAATACAGTGTATTGCAGTAGTCCTATTAGGCTGTAGTATTTAGTGTTTTTTCTTAGTTTAGGTAATAGATAACAGTACAGACGATAAAAGAGAGAGGGTTCCCCCACCCGTCAATTCCTACTTTAACTAATAGTCAGCCTTGTGATAGAGGAGGATGCTGGGGAAACTGGAGACCAACTTTGGCAACTTTCTGTAAAAGGTTAATGATATGCTGGTGTATCTCTGAAGATACAATAAAGTAAAAGTGTATCAATTTGGCCAAAAAGCCAAGCAACAATATTACAAACCTGAATGTGGCCATTCTGCTCTGTGCAAGAACTATATGGTCTCACAGCGGATGTCCAAATTATGATGTTAAAACAAGTCATCTGAGAACCAGTTTTAGGTTGTGTAAAAAGATAAGAAAACACTGTCTGTGTGTGTTTCTTTCACACACTGTTTCTTTCTCTTCTTTCAATGTAATTGCTTTCTAATGTTTCCATGTGTCCCATTAAAGTCCAATTAGTATATTTTGTTCAACTTCATATTTATTGTAGACGCTACACAACTTACCAAGATGCAACGAAACTCGTCTCCTCATTACCATCGTCCCACTGTGCATGACGGTGTCAGCCATTGTCACTACCACACAACCCCACTTTATTGTCCTGTCATTATTCAGTCCTCAGTGAGCCTCTGTGGACTCTATCAGTGGCTTCATCTTGTGTTAAAGGCTGCAGTGAGGGAGCAGTGACAGGATCCAGTGTTCTATAGATATTATCTTCATGTCACGATGCTTGCAAGCATAACTTGACATTTGTGTGTTTGCGTGTGGCAAAAGTGTCAGGGGTTTGCTTCCTGTGTTGACTTTGTTGTTCCAAGTGTGTACATACACAAAAATATTATGAAACAGAGTGTTAACTGATTGGAGCAAGCTTTGACTAAGTTTGTACGTGTTGAGCTATTCCCACATGTACAGCAGTGTTAGTGTCATGTTTAAAAAAGTCCATTGATTCTAGTCTGAGTTCATTATTGTTGTATCTCACTGTAGTTAACCACAAAACAACAGCTGTCTGCTGTCAATACTGCTGCCTGTTATTTCCACTTCAGTAGCACACCATCCAACAGTGATTGAAGAGGTTGAGATCATTTACAGTTATGACTCTATACACTGAACTACTATTGATTCTCAAACCTATTAAAATCCTTATTCTATTTTTGAAAACACTATCATATGTATGACAGCATAGTAACACACATGATAGTAGAGTAATAATTTGATGCATACAAGGTCTTGAATAATCAGGCCCCATCTTATCTTAATGACCTTATAGTACCATATCACCCCACTGAATCATACCTGTTATTAACCTCTGTCTCTCTTCCACAGCATGTCTTTATCCTGTCTTCCTTCTCTCACCCCAACCAATCACAGCAGATGGCCCCGCCCCTCCCTGAGCCCGGTTCTGCTGGAGGTTTCTTCCTGTTAAAAGGGAGTTTTTCCTTCCCACTGTCACCAAAGTGCTGCTCATAAGGGCTCATCTGATTGTTGGGTTTTTCTCAGTATGTAATATTGTAGGATCTACCTTACAATATAAAGCACCTATAAATGATAATAACAACAATAATAATATAAATAGGTAATAATCACATAGTAAATTAATATAACCAATGGTATAGATGAGTAATAATAGCAAGGAATTTATTTTGCACGGTTACAAGAAAAGTGACTGAATATAAATATTTTGAGAGCATTTTACAAATAAGTAAATGCAGTTAATAGAAAAAGCAGTGCTTGTATGCTCAGGTATAGTTGAATATATAATAAAGTACATAAGAACCAATCCATTTACCACATTATTACTCTGTTGCCTCACACTTCCTGGTTCCAACTCATTCTGTAGAAAATGATGTCTCATTGGTTTTTCCGTCATATTACCCAAAAGTTTATTTTGGTTGTTGGTCTTTCCTGCAGGCGTCGTCATTATGTGAAGAAGCGACAACAACAAAACAAACAAATACTGTTGGAAAGAATCATTGATGGTGATTTGTTGTGGTAATGGTGTACGTTTACTGAGTGTACAGGTTTTGATGAACACTTTACCGGACAACATTTAATCATGATAAAGTGTGTTTTCATGGATTCGCGTGCGATGTGTGCAGAGTAGATTACTGCAGTGGACCCTGCTATCTTTATCAACCAGATGCTCGCTGTGACACACTATTCACATGACAATTCAAAGAGAGAGAGCGCTGTTATCTCTTTCTGTCCAGATCCTACACTCTCACCTCCCCCACCCCGCTCCCTCCACTCCTGGTGCCCCTTCACATTTATTCCTTTCTGTCCCCACCCCCCACCCTTGTTAATGCATGATTGCTTTCCTATTCATCTTTAGGCTTGAAACCCTTTGCCTGTTAAAACTGCTCCTTTTATTTAATTTTAAACAAGTTAAAAAAAAGGCCACTGAGACAAGTGTAAAGTATTTATAACAAAGGTAACCGTTAGTCCAGCAAGTTTTAAAAATGGCAAAACTAATACTAGATTTCTTTCTTTGAAATATTATCTATTTTATCCTGTTAAAGCTAAACAAACCCCACTCTGAACTGTAAGCTTGCAGATAGCAGGACAATGATGGAAACGAGAGTAAAACAAAGTCAAAAAATGATCAAACAATGATGTGAAAGGACCACATGGAGCACAGGTAATGAAACTGTCAGATGAGTGACATTAAGCTCAGCAGTCAAAGAACTGAGGAAGCAGAAGAACAGATCGGCGAGGTGGAAAACGGTGTGCAAACAACTTGGTTCACATTTAAAAAATGCTTAATGGTCCAAATGCAGCACACGCTGACCAAAGAGGAAGGTCAAAGAGAGATTTTCTTCTTTTTTCTATTAGAATATACAACATGCTGTAAAACGAGGAGGGAGACTTAGTGAACACGCTGAGAGAGAGTATGTTTAATTCTGATTGGCTCACAGAGCAAATATCATACTGACCAAAGTTACGCACCAACACAGACAGGATGATAAGAGAAATGTCAAAAGCCGAGTTTTCTTTTGGGGAGCCTGTCTTCTGGAAAGATTTGTGGTTTGGATCAGGTGAGACATGAAGTGACTGACAGACAGGATCAGACAGACAGTAGGACCACTGAGGAGGAGGAGGCCTGTTCCAAGGCCAGCAGTCTGGGACTTTACCTGGTCTTAGAAAACAACAGATACGTCATGTCTTCTTTTTTATTTGTCCTTGTGATGAACAGAAAATAGAAAATTGTTTTACAAAATAGATATTGTATAATCCTATACATACAGCACAAACAAACAGTTAAAAATAGATCATGTGATCTTTTGTGTGCTCACTGGCCTGCTTATTCTACTCTGGGGATTTGGACATGATGTTTTCTTGGATATCTTGATAATGTTCATCCATTTCTTTGTTTATCCAGTTCAAGGTTGTGATCTGAGACTTTTCAGCTGTCACAGGGTGAGAGAGAGGGCACACTCAGGTTCCCAGTCTATCACAGGGACACATAGGAGCAGACAACAGTTCACACTTACATTCACACATTTGGCCAATTTAGAATCACCCATTAAGTGAAATGCACTTACAGAAACTCAGCTGTTTGCCCAGCTTTTCTGCATTCAGATGATTTACCTCCTGCTGGCTATTAAAAAGAATGAAGGCTTAAGGCAGAAATGCCGCATCACTGTGGATGCTGCCCCAGTCCATCTGTCAGTCTCATGCAGAATCTCCCCTCACTTCTGTACGGGACACCGAGATAGTTAAACTCCTCCACTTGGGGCAATAACTACTCCAAGACTTGGAGTGAGCACTTCATCATTGTCTCAGACTCATACTGCTTCACGCGTGGGTGTGATCTGGGCCAGACCAAGCTGAAGGTGAAGCCAACAGAACCAAATTATCTACAAAAAGGTAACCACCTGGCTATGCCTACAAGTTCTGTTCATAGAATTGGTGACGAAGGGCAGTCCTGGCAGAGTCCAGCACCCACCAGAAACAAGTCTAACTTAGCTAACATAGCCTAACTTCTACCCAGGGGCCAAATGACCCATAACATCGGTTAACCTTCCACAGGGTACCCTGAGGGTTGAATGCCTTTTTCAAGTCCACAAAATACATGTACACTGGTTTGGCTACCTCCTATGCACCCTCAAATATCCTGGTGAGGATAAAGGGCTGGTTTGGTGTTCTGCGGAGAGTCACATTGTTCCTCCAGTATCTGAGGGTTTTCTCTGTGTTCTCTGTATTGTTGTAGGCTCTTTACCTTACAATATAAAGCACCTTGAGGAAACTGTGATTTGACCCTATATAAATCAAATTGAATTAATTATCATTTAATTATAAATGTATGATAGTAACACACTGACATTTTTTTCAAACCAGTATTTAACAAAACTGCTTGGTTTTATTCTGCATTTCAGTTTTGTGTTGAAATTTCCTTTTCGGTGGCGTGAAGCTCCGACGTGAGGCGAGCTGTTGTGTTGTAGGGGGAGGAGGAGGGGCAGATAGCGATGTGATTATTAGCCTTCCTTGGGGGCTTTTGTCTGGGCCCCATGAGAGAAAGAGGTTAATGCCACTTAGCCTCAGGAAGGCTTGCAGAGGCCCATTGTGGGTGTTTGTGTGAGTGCACATGAGTGTGTGTGTGTGTGTGTGTGTGTGTGTGTGTGTGTGTGTGTGTGTGTGTGTGTGTGTGTGTGTGTGTGGCTCTGAGAGTGATAATGCGATATGCTTCTCTGTGGCGAGCCAAAATCACTTACTGTTTTTGTCAAGTCGCACACACACACACACACACACACACACACACACACACACACACACACACACACACACACACACACACACACACACACACACACACAGGCCTGCATGTGTGTTTTAAATAACAGCGTAAAATAGAGAAGGTTTGTGTTTATCAAACATCCTTGAAAGAGTAGTTGTCAAACAGCTAACAGATCATCTGCAGAGGTTTATTTGAAGAGTTTCAGTCAGGTTTCAGAGCTCATCACAGCACAGAAACAGCTTTAGTGAAGGTTACAAATGATCTTCTTATGGCCTCTGACAGTGGACTTCAGTGCAGCGCAATATCTCATTATCTATATCATTCTTCTTCTTCTTCTTCTTCTTATTATTATTTAATCATATGTAATGATGAGAGGGCCTAAGTCAACAGTGAGGTGCACTATATAGTATAGAAACAGCTATTTTATTTGTACATTTAAAGTTACCAAAATGTGTTTTTCTCAGTGTGGTCTTTTTGTTCTGGGTGTTGCCGTGTATGGAAGAGATTAGACATAAGCCTTTAGACAACTCGGGTTTGGGTTAATAGATACAGATAGTATAGCATATCTATTAAATCTGTTACTGAAACTCCATAATTCCCAGAAGTTCCACATGCCTGAGGATCTTTTTATTGAATTCAACACCGCAGTCCAGTCTGCAGTCTGCTCATCCAACTCTGCATGGTGTGAACCACCAAAGAAGAGCAGACTCGAAAGGACAGCGAGCTCTACAGAAAAACAAACATTGGTGCCCACTTGCCCATGATTCAGGATTTGTAAAAACTGAGCGTCAGGAATCGAGCAGGCAACATCGCTGCGGACCCATCACAGACGTCACGGCGACGAACACTTCAGATCTTCACATGCAGACATTCACAGAGTGTCTGTAGTGCTGTATCAGAGCATATATACATGAACTTATATTACTAAAAGGTGAACCAGCGTTTATTTATTATAAATCAATAAATTTGTCACACAATCTAAAACATTCAGTTAAAAATTGCAAGTATTGACATATTGCTGTAGTGAGATGATACAATATTTCTAATTATTTATTCTTTTAATTCAGAATAATCGTGACATTAGTTTACAAATTACTTTATTTAAAAGTCTGATTCATCCATCACGACCCAGACAGGCTGCCTGTTGCTGTTCACAGAGGCTGCAGTCCTCAGCTGAAGCTCGCAGGCATCTCATAATCCTGACTGGACTGTCTTTTCATTAGGTCAGAGTGAGCATGGAGTATTAGACCTGCCACATCTCATTGTTGCAGATTGCCTGGAGACAGTGTGTGGAATTGCCACCTTACCAGTGTCCTTCAGGAATGAGTTTAGGTTTTTGATTAATCTGGCCCTTGTGTCATCCGTCCCTCTCAAAATGCAATTATGTCTTTTAGTTAAAGGACAAACTGTCCATCAGCCGAGCATGATAACAAATATGAGAAAAATGATGAGTGGCAGTGGAAGAGGAGCGAGTGTATTGGGAAGATATGTTCGTTGTATTTAGGAGACAGAAAGGAATTCAGAAACAAGACTAAAGAAGGAGCGACCCAAAAAAGAAAACGAGGAGGCCGAATAAACTGTTTCAGTTTCAGTGTTCAGGGTTTTCAAATCTAAACCAGTGTTGCTACTGTAATGTTCACATCACCCAGCATCGAGAGAATTCCAGAACATGTGTGTTTTTAGAATATATACATCGGCTTCCTTCTGCCTTGCACCTCTGATCATTTGTCAATTTGAAATCTGACACAATTGGAAATAAAAGCTAGTGCTCAATGCTGTTTTAAGTAGAGATGGCACGATACCACTTTTTTATGTCCGATACCGATTCCGATATCATAAATTTGGATATCTGCCGATACCGATATGAATCCGATATAGTGTGTTTTAATCAACAAAACTGTTTTTTTAAATATCTTGCTGCATTTTGTATAAGTTCATACTCAAGTTTAAAACAACAACTACACTAAAGCTATTCTGTTATACCTGTATGCAAAAAAAAAAATTTCATAGTTCAGCAATACTGATCAATCTAATAAACTTAAACCTACACCATCCTCCCTATTCTGGTATTTTAAAGAGTACTTAGCATAAATATTAAGCAACCTAACTAATAGTGTTCCAACTCCCAGCAACAACAAAAATAAATAAATAAAAAATAGGGAACCACCCCTCACGCTCCACCTCATGATGCTTAATCGACGTAATCAACCTTAATTTGATGCAGTGTGAAAAAAAATGCATAGAAATCAATTATTTTTCAAGAAATATTAAATAGATTCAACATCTTTCTTCAACAAAATTGCAGACTGCACAGATGGTACCTTCCCAAAGGAAAAAGTACTATAGCTTACTAGGGTATATATATTAGACTTAACAGTCACTATATACAGTAATTGACTTCTATTCATTTTACATCAAATTAAAACTTTGGGTGTCAGATAATTATTTATTAAAAGCTAGACATTTTAAATGAGAATAAGAAAGAAAAGTATGTCTTTGTGCCCCCTTTTCCCTGTTAATGCCCTATCGGCCCCCCTGACTAAACTTTGCTAGATCCGCCCCTGCACAGTTACCAGCGTCAGCTACGTAGAAAAAGATCCTCGAGTAGAAAGTAATACTAAATAAATTCTAACAACAGCTGATCAAGCTTAAACGTGCTGCTGTTGTTCAGCCGCTGGTTTCCTCTTTCTGGTGCAAAGTGGGCCAAAAGCAAACTAGAGACACGGACTCGCGACAGAAAAGCCGATCAGCTGATCATTAAGCAGTTTCATGATTGAAGTAGCAGCAAGAAGAGGCAGTCGCTTGTTAAGCTTAACGCAGGAATGCTTTACAAACATTCAGAGATGGACTTACACACTTGCTTTACTTCTCTCGGAGATAACTTTGTCGGAGATGAAATGCCGGGTTGCTAGCAAAGCTCCACATGCTATCCAGACCACCGACAGGTCCCGCATGCCACAGCCGCTCTATCACGTGATGCATACTGCTCCGACGTGCTAACGTGCTGAGGTGAGTTACGGCGTGTTGCAAGTTTTGTGAGGTGCTTTCGTGATATTTAATGGATCGGATTACATTTTTTATTTTTCTCCGATATCCGATCCAGTAATTTAGGTCAGTATCGGACCGATACCGATACGTAATATCGGATCGGTCCATCTCTAGTTTTAAGCACCTTGGACAGATCGGCTGACACAGGGTGACATCTCGAATCACCAGTTAACCTGACCCCACTAACTGCACTGGGGTCAGGAAAAGAAAGGGCTTTTCAGTAAATATGAAACATGTTCAACAATGACTTTTGTTCTTTCTGGTGTGGACGAAAATGGTTTGTTTGTGTTCCAGAACAATGACCGAAAACAACTAAATCAAATCTGATTCTGCATTGAACTAGCTCTTGTTCTCGTCCTTTATTCCTTACTCCCTGTAATAATCCCCCATCAAAACCACCCTCACCAGTGCCCCCTTTCCCCCCCAACACTCCTGTTACCTTGGTGACCATCAGCTGAAAAATGGCAACCGTGGCCCTTCATTAGGTATCAACACAGGCTCCGACAGCCCAGATAATAGCCAATAAGAAGCTGTGCGTGATTGTGTGTTTGGGCGGGGGTGGGGGTGGGTAGGGATGCGGCATTATGCTGGGCAGTAAATGAAAAGCCTGCAGGGACGAAGTCAACCTTGTTGTCATGCTTCAGTAAATTGTGTGTGTGTGTCTGCGTGTGTGTGTTTGTAAGCGTGGCTGGAGTCATCCTTCACTTCACTTATGTGGGAAGATATGCACATGCAGTTTTACACACGCGTATGCCTCATCTACACACCGACACTGTGAGGAAGGACTCACAGAGACAAAGGCCCATGAAGACTAGTCACAAGTCAAAGCTTTGTTTGTCAAACATGCTCAACCTCGCTGTCAGCAGTTGTTAACATCACCAGTTACTACAATAATATATTAAAAAAAATACAGAAAGAAAGGTTAAAATTTGGCAAAATAAATATAAAAAGAGCAAAATCAAAATGTAGACTAATGATAAAAGAAATAAAATGAGAGAAGTTGAAAATATGAAAATCTGTTTTAGTGTCGTTTTAGTTATAACTAATATATAGCAATGCTATTATAAATTTACTGTGGAATTAATAGATCACTGCACTTTAATAAATAGTTACTTTAAACAATAATAAAGTCATCATTAATAATATTTAATCCCACATATTAATATTTTAGCCTACAGAAAGTAGATGGCGAATAAAGTCGAATGGCATAACCTGCCACTTCAGTGTTGTTTCTGCTGATCTCTGGAGTTCTGTAATCTTACACTGGTTCACTTTTTTAAACTTGGTACTGTTAAACTAAGGCACCAGCGCCTGCCCTTGGAACCTTCAACCATCATGCATGCACATTTTAGTTTATTTTATTTTATTTTACTCAATTGAATTCTCTTAAAATCTTAAAGAGCCCACTATAATCACTCTTTAGATCTTGAAATACATCATGGAAACTAAACAGTCATTAGCATTCCTTCTTTTTCTAATCACTTTATAATAACATTGAAATCTGCAGGAATGAAATACACAGCAGTGAGAGTACATTTCATTACAGTAGATGTCTTTTGTTATGTGCTGTAACTACATTTAAAGACATAATTCCTCCACTGTTGCTCTCTTCATTACCACGTACCAACACAGTGCAGAGCAGCTACCTAAACTCTTGTGAGTTGATCATCTCAGTAATAGTGTTACATCCTCACTGAAACAATCTTGGATACTGTGGCTCCTCCTCCTCTGAAGAAAGCCTCAAACTGAAGTACTTGAATCCTTGGTATAACTTTTAAACACTCACCTTAAAGCAGATCATCTGTAGGCTTGAAAGAAAATTGCATCTCACTAATTTATTTAGGAAAAAGAGTTTGCTTTATAAAAAACCTAAAAGGCTGTACAGACATGACTCAGTGTTCTGCTTAGATAAATAGGCTTTTTTTTAAATTTTGTGCAAGGTTGATGAGCTATGTGCAAGTCATTTTCCACATTTTAATATTTTTAATAATAATGTTATGACGTTTGTTCCCTTTACATTAACCTGAAACTAAATACAAATAAAACAAATGTTAACTTTTGGAAATAAATTTAAACTTGCATTTTTTTTTACTGCTTAAACATTTTTATTTTTAATATTAATTATTGGCAGTGTTGGCAAATATAACTTAGACTTAGTCATTATTCAAACAAAGTGTAGCCGACTGAAATACGTCTCTATGCTGAGAGTACTGAAATCTGTCAGCACCTGCAACAGTCATAGGGACTGTGCAAAATGCATGCAGAGGAACATGTTTCTGTTTATGTGGGTTATACTGAGCGTGTATTATTATTACAAAATAAATAGTGTGTAGAAAAACAAATACATTTCCCAGGGAGCCTCTTGCACATTTTTTCGACATAAAAGACTCATCAGTGGCGCTGGTTCAGTGTCAGGAGTGTGGGTACAGGGAGATAGGAGTGAGACGGTAAGCTGGAGGTTTGGTCTGTTTGGATTGGCACCAGGTCGGCAGATACATACACTACCTGTCAAAGGTTTGGACTCAGCTTCTCATTTAATGGTTTTTCTTTATTTTTACTACTTTCAACACTGTAGATACTTATGACATCAAATATATGAAGCAAGATATATGGAACTATGTAGCAAAGAAAAAAATGATAAATAACTCTAAATACGTTTTATATTTTAGATTCCCTCCTTGCTTTGTTGACACTGCTGCAAACCCTTGGCCTTCTCTCAGTGTGCTTCATGATATGGTCACCTGACATGGTTCCCAGAGTATTTAAAAGTAGAATGGGAGGCAGAGCCTTCAGTTTTCAGGCCCCTCTTCTGTGGAACCAGCTTCCAGTTTGGATTCACTATCTCTACTTTCAAGATTAGGCTTCAAACTTTCCTTTTTGCTAAAGCATATAGTTAGGGCTGGACCAGGTGACCCTGAATCCTCCCTTAGTTATGCTGCAATAGTCTGCTACCTTATGGCACTGAGTATTTCTTCTTCACTATATGGTGTTTATATATAATCAGTTATTATCAATCCCTTTTATCCTGTGTTCCTTCCATCAGCCCCCAACCAGTCGCAGCAGATGGCCCCGCCCCTCCCTAAGCCTGGTTCTGCTGGAGGCTTCTTCCTTTTCAAAATGAATTTTCTTTCCCACTGTCACCAAGTGCTTGCTCGTAGGGACTCATTTGATTTGGTTTGAATTTAGTTTTCCTTCCCCCCCAAAAAATTGTTATAACTGTTATAATATTTGTCATTAAGGTTTGTTTGTTTTTATTATCACGTTTCCTTCTAGATAGAAAAACAAAATTAACAAAGCTTTGAGTCTGGTGGAAGCTCCCTTTTTCCCATTACATATCATTCCGTCCCCAAAAAGCATCCCTTTAAAGGTTGGGGTTTGTACTGTGGACTTCTTAGAATAAGTATGCCATAGTAATTTTGGATATAAGCAAAAACAATTGAGGATATTAAAAAGCAAAAAACTAGTTTTTTTTTTTTATTATTATTATTTTTATTTTAAAACAGCTTTTGGAGAAAGGTGATTTCTGAGACTTGGCTGATTTATATGTGAAAGGACCCAAAGGTGAATTGCTCCTTGGGACTAAAAAACAAGAAAAAAGTCCAAAACTTAAAGGAGCAGACTGACGCAGGAGGAACAGTCAGAGGGCAGGCTGAAGAGGGAAAGCAGAAGAAGAGAAGAAGACAAACCTTGACCCTGCAGAGGCTTCGCTGGAGGCTGGCGACCATGACAGGACATCTTGGGATGAAATTCATACATGGCATTTTGATGCCATGTATGAATTAAGTTTGCCCTTAATCTCACAGTATATAGAGAAACCATCCAACCAGTGTAAAGCCAACACAGATGTGCTTCTGGGTACGATGGCAATTTTGTAACAAGGGCACTTATCCGGTCTTTAAGTCTGACCGAGAGAAGCAGACAGTGATCACTGCCTGTTTTTAGGGGCTTGTTGAGATTAAATAGAACAAGATACAAAGCATTAAAACATGCTAAAAACACATCAGCCTTATTAAATGCAGAGTAGTTTGGGCCCGGAAGCAGGTTTCATCACGTCATCACTTAAAGACCGGATAGTAAATAAACTGATTCTTATATAGAGCATTCAAAGTGCTTTATACAATATATGTCATTGACATATTCACACCCACTCACACTTTTGTTTTCTACCTAACATTCACACATAACTTGGAGTTTCTTGCCTAAAAATATTAGGCATGCAGGCTGGAGGAGCCAGGGAACCAGGAAACGTCCGATTCCCTTCAGCCCATCTGAGCCAGCACCACCCCTCTGCGTTTATGAAGGAGTCCCAGGGGAGTGCCAGGAGCTTTGATGTACTACAATATGGTTATTATTAGGGCTGAATGAGTGGGAAATATGCTCCACAATTAGTGGTCTATTTCCAGTAGGCTGCTTGCCCTTCCGGGTCATTCTGCATATGATTTTATAGAATATTATCACCATTTCCTGTTGTCGCATAATGCAGGCCATATGTTTGCCACTCAGCTTCTTATTATAATATTAATCTCTTCGATTTTTGCCATACAGTCGCTCTAATTTTCTCTCTTTTTTAAGTGAACATCAGTTACAAAGTGATGTTTAATCTTTAGCCACATGTGTTTTCTGTGTGTGTAAATATTGAAGACCCTATTGTCTGAGCAGCTCAGCCTCCACTCTCTGGACACCACCAAAATGGCAGTACTGACTTCTTTTTGTTGTTGAGCTAATGCCTGACAGGCTCCATCCCCCCTTCCTGTCGCTTCGGTGTTTCAGTCCCACAATGCTGTTTGGTTCAGACATCCCAACGCACCACTGGTCAAGCTAACAAACAAATGGAAACCCACCAGCATGCTGAAATTACTGATGGTTATCTCCAAACCCTTCCCCCTTCATCGTCACAAACTCCCCTTCAGCCTATTCTGTTTTGCCTCCTTCAGCCATCCTGCACCAATCAGCCTCCCCTCAGATAAGCTTTTTCAGCTCAGAGGGATGAGGATTTTCTCGCCTATTTTTTTTATTTATTTATTCCCACCCCTATTGCTATTATTCTGTCATTCACATCCACTGTTGGTGATCCTGCTCCAGTTAGTGAAGAAGTCAGCAGTAAAAGTCATATAGCAGTTATTGTATAATATGTTGTGATATAATTAATGCCTATCTGGTGTGTTTTTAGCTTGTTTGTCAAAGAAAATGCACAAACAACTAAAAATCTAAAATTAGACTTATAACACTTTCCTTTCTGTCTAACCAAGTGTCTTCTATGCTCTTTGGCCTTACTGTTATTCTGCCATTCCACTTGGGTTACCAAATATGTGAAATTTTCTTTGTGTGAAAGTTGACAGCACAGATACACACAACATAAAACATACAGAGAGGATTTAGCCACCTACTGGCTTTGGACTCCATGTCAGACTGCATTATAAAGTCTCAACATCTGGGTCACCACAAGTCAGAGATCACAGTGCTGACTTTTCCAATTAGTAGGCAACCCTTTGGAGATACATTTGCTATGAAATGCGATACTATCCATACAATCCAAACACTTTTTTTAAACTATGCTTTAAACACATCTCCAATTGCAAAAAAAGCTGCAACACTGGGTAAAAACTAAATAAAAACAGAATGCAATGATTGGCAAATCTCTAAACTGTCATGTATGGTGCTGTGTGGCAGGCAGGACGAGGACCCAAATGCAGGACTCATAAACAATAGAGGAAGCAGCCTTAATGTGCTAGAGCCAAACTCAAATACAGGATATAAGAACACAACACCTAAAAACTAGGAACCAAGAAACTATGAACTAATAAACTAGAAAACTAAAAGCTAGGAGTTGTGATGGACACGAGGTACAGTGAAAAATCAAACAGCAAATGGGACAACACAACAACAGACAGAGGGAAACACAGCTGGGACTAATCAGACACAATGAGTCAGGGAGCAAAACCAAAGCAAACAAGGAGAGAAAGGCTGACTAAATATAGAAGATAAACACTGAGGGAGGGAGAACCAAGATCACTATGAACCAAATCACAATAGTTATTCAAAAACAAGCAAACGCATTCAAAAACTGAGGTCTAGCAGGACAAGCACAGAGATGAGTCCACTGTCAGAGGCCATAAGAAGATCATTTGTAACCTTCACTAAAGCTGTTTCTGTGCTGTGATGAGCTCTGAAACCTGACTGAAACTCTTCAAATAAGCCTCTGCAGATATTTATCCTTAGCCAGCAGCTTTAAACTTGCCTCAGTGTTACCTGCTCTTGCCGTTAGACGACAATTGACTATGGTTGCTGGTGTCTCTAGCTTCACATGTCTCAGAACAGAATTGCCAGTTACCAGAGTTTGATCCACAGTGGGTGTGTCACCGCGTGGGGCGAGACAGTTAGGCACTTGAATGGGTTGGTGGTGAACTGGAGGCATCTTTTTAGGCCTGCGCTTACTCCTCACTGTCAAGTATCATTACTGCTAAAGGAGGCAGAGGAATAACTAAACACCTGACACAAAGAGCAGGAAAATGCAGGGTGGACAGGTGAAGAGGCCATGCTGCTAGTTTTGATCACATTAGTCCGGAGAGAATGTCTGCCTCTTTATAAAACCAACTGGATGAATTTGTCTCTCTCTGGTCCCCATTGATCAATTCCATTACTTAGTGAGAGGAGTCAGCTGTAGTCTTGTTTCCCTATTTGCCTTACAGGTGGGTGGGGATGGTCTCTGGGACTACTGGTATATGGCGGCCCCCTGGGGGCTGGAGAGCTGTGGTTGCTGTTTTGGAGTGTCTGTATGTCTGCCTTGGTTGGTCACCGTGGAGGATGTGGGGTCTGGGGTTTTTGTGGTGGCAGGTGGCCTCATCCTGGTGGAGGCAGGTGCTGGGCCTGGTCTCTGACTGAGTCCCTCCTTGTGCGAGGGTGGTCTGGACCCCCCTGACCACCTTGGCATGTCGGGTGGGTCGACCCATGTTAGGATGTCTGTGCCTCCAGGGCTTGTTGGGTGGGGTGGGGCATTCAGGTGAGCGAGCAACCATTTTTTGGTGCAGCTTGTCTGACACACAAAACAGTTTATATCATCCCTTTACTGTATGTGTCTGTTATAGCTGAGTGGTGTTGTGACGCAGTGTGCAGATCAGGCCCCTCTTCTGTGGAACCAGCTTCCAGTTTGGATTCAGGAGACAGACACTATCTCTACTTTCAAGATTAGGCTTCAAACTTTCCTTTTTGCTAAAGCATATAGTTAGGGCTGGACCAGGTGACCCTGAATCCTCCCTTAGTTATGCTGCAATAGACGTAGGCTGCCGGGGATTCCCATGATGCACTGAGTTTTTCCTTTCCAGTCACCTTTCTCACTCACTATGTGTTAACAGACCTCTCTGCATTGAATCATATCTGTTATTAACCTCTGTCTCTCTTCCACAGCATGTCTTTTATCCAGTCTTCCTTCTCTCACCCCAACCAATCACAGCAGATGGCCCCGCCCCTCCCTGAGCCTGGTTCTGCTGGAGGTTTCTTCCTGTTAAAAGGGAGTTTTTCCTTCCCACTGTCGCCAAAGTGCTTGCTCATAGGGGTCATATGATTGTTGGGGTTTTCTCTGCATGATTTATTGTAGGGTCTACCTAAATTGAATTGAATTGCAGATGAGTCTTTGGACTCATTTGCACACTCCAGTATCCGCTATGTGGTGGGGGTGGTGGGTGCTGCTGCAGACTTGGTGGCATTCCAGGGCATTGCCATTGTAGGCCCTAGACTTCCTATCCTGGTTCAGGTTCAAGGTTCAAGGTTCTTTATTTGTCACATGCATAGTTATACAAGTATAACACACAGTGAAATGTAGCCTGACACGCTCCTCGACATGTGCAAAAATTGGGGGGGGGTGTAGAGGAAGAACATTATATATATATATATGTATATATATATATATATATATATATATATATATATATATATATATATGAACTACCAGAAGGCAACATTGCAGACATAGAGGACAGTTACAAGTACCTGGGGATCCCGCAGGCAAATGGGAACCATGAAGAGGCCGCTAGAAAGGCTGCAACCACCAAGTACCTGCAGAGGGTCAGGCAAGTCCTGAGGAGTCAGCTGAATGGTAAGAACAAGATCCGGGCCATCAACACATACGCCCTGCCCGTGATCAGGTACCCTGCTGGGGTAATAGGCTGGCCAAAGGAGGAGATAGAAGCCACTGACATAAAGACAAGAAAGCTCCTGACCATGCATGGAGGGTTTCACCCCAAGTCCAGCACCCTGAGGCTGTACGCTAAGCGGAAGGAAGGGGGCCGGGGACTGGTGAGTGTCAGCACCACAGTCCAGGATGAGACAAGGAACATCCAAGAATACATTGGGAAGATGGCCCCAACTGACCGAGTGCTCAGTGAATACCTCAGGCAGCAGAAACCCAAGAAAGAGGAGGGAGACGAGGAACCATCATGGAAGGACAGGCCCCTGCACGGTATGTACCACCGGCAGATAGAGGAGGTGGCTGATATCCAGAAATCCTACCAGTGGCTGGACAAAGCTGGACTGAAAGACAGCACAGAGGCACTAATCATGGCAGCACAAGAACAAGCTCTGAGTACAAGATCCATAGAGGCTGGGGTCTATCACACCAGGCAAGACCCCAGGTGCAGGCTGTGTAAAGATGCCCCAGAGACAATCCAGCACATAACAGCAGGGTGCAAGATGCTAGCAGGCAAGGCATACATGGAACGCCATAACCAAGTGGCCGGCATAGTGTACAGGAACATCTGTGCCGAGTATAACCTGGAAGTCCCGAGGTCAAAATGGGAGATGCCCCCAAGGGTGGTGGAGAATGACCGAGCTAAGATCCTGTGGGACTTCCAGATACAGACGGACAAAATGGTGGTGGCTAACCAACCGGACATAGTGGTGGTAGACAAACAGAAGAAGACGGCCGTAGTGATCGATGTAGCGGTTCCGAATGACAGCAATATCAGGAAGAAGGAACACGAGAAGCTGGAGAAATACCAAGGGCTCAGAGAAGAGCTCGAGAGGATGTGGAGGGTGAAGGTAACGGTGGTCCCCGTGGTAATCGGAGCACTAGGTGCGGTGACTCCCAAGCTAGGCGAGTGGCTCCAGCAGATCCCGGGAATAACATCGGAGATCTCTGTCCAGAAGAGCGCAGTCCTGGGAACAGCTAAGATACTGCGCAGGACCCTCAAGCTCCCAGGCCTCTGGTAGAGGACCCGAGCTTGAAAGGATAAACCGCCCGCAGGGGCGTGCTGGGTGTTTTATATGTATATATATATATATGTATATATATATATATATATATATATATATATATATATATAAAAAACACCCAGCACGCCCCTGCGGGCGGTTTATCCTTCAAGCTCGGGTCCTCTACCAGAGGCCTGGGAGCTTGAGGGTCCTGCGCAGTATCTTAGCTGTTCCCAGGACTGCGCTCTTCTGGACAGAGATCTCCGATGTTGTTCCTGGGATCTGCTGGAGCCACTCGCCTAGCTTGGGAGTCACCGCACCTAGTGCTCCGAATATATATATATATATATATATATATATATATATATATATATATATATATATATATATATATACATACATATAGTATATACACTGGGTGAATGTGCAGTAGTAGCAGCAAGCAGGTGAATTCTGTACATTAATATGAATAGATATCTGACTATTTTACAGGATAGACAATATAAACATATTTAAAGTTAAAGGAATTGAAATGTACATTGTGCCTTGGTTTAGAGTGTTTGGAAGAGTCCTGTCTCAGTCAATTATAGATGATGTGAGAGGGCGGGTGTGTGTGTTTAGGGCACGGATGGCTTGGGGATAGAAGCTCCTCTTGAGTCTCTCTGTCCTTGCCCGGAAGATGCGGAACCTTCTACCAGATTGCAGAAGTTGGAACAGTTTGTTGCCAGGATGGGACGGGTCCTTCAGTATCTGCTCTAGTCCGGCATCTCCTGGTGTAGGTGTCCTGAAGCGGGGGGAGAGCAATCCTGCAGCAGCGTTCTGCTGTACGGATCACTCTCTGGAGAGCTTTTTGGTCCTTCACACAGCTGTTCCCGAACCACGATGTCATGTTCTGTGTGAGGATGCTCTCCACAGCGCCTGTATAGAAAATCCTGAGGATCTTTGGAGAGACCCTGAACTTCCTCAGTTGTCGTAGGTGATACAGGCGCTGCCTAGCCTTTTTGGTCTGGACCTGAATGTGGGCAGCCCATGTCAGGTCTGAGGAGATGTGGACACCAAGATACTTGAAGGACTGCACCCTCTCCACTGGAGCTCCATTGATGATGATGGGCTTGTAGTCTCTGTGCTGACCCCTTCTGAAGTCCACCACCAGCTCCTTGGTCTTGCTGACGTTCAGCTGGAGGTGGTTGTCCTGGCACCACGATGCCAGATTCTTCACTTCATCCATGTAGGCCGCCTCATCGTTGTTGGAGATGGCACCCAACACCACTGTGTCGTCAGCAAACTTCACAATGGTGTTGGAGCCATGGGTGGCCACACAGTCTGAAGTGTAGAGGGAGTAGAGCAGTGGCGAGAGGACACATCCCTGAGGTGCTCCTGTGTTGATGGTGATGCTGTTGGAGAAGCACCTGCCCACCCTCACCACCTGAGTTCTGCCAGTGAGGAAGTCCAACACCCATGCACACAGACGGCTGTTAACTCCCAGATCCCTCAGCTTTGTGAACAGTCTGCAGGGCACTATTGTGTTAAACGCTGAACTGTAATCAACAAACAGCATTCGCACATAGTTACCCTGTTTCTTGTCCACGTGGCTGAGAGTGGTGTGTAGGACGTGGGCGATGGCATCCTCTGTGGATCTGTTGGATCTGTAGGCGAACTGCAGCGGATCATTGGTGTCTGGGATGGAGGAGGAGATGATGTTCTTCAGCAGCCTCTCAAACACCTTCATTACTACCGAGGTCAGTGCAACTGGCCGGTAATCGTTCAGGGATGAGGGTTTGCTGTTCTTGGGCACAGGGATGATGGTGGATCTTTTGAAGCATGTGGGGACCACAGACTTCGCCAGGGACTCGTTGAAGATGTAAGTGAACACACCTGCTAGCTGGTCAGCACAGCAGCGCAGCAGACGGCCGGTGATGCCGTCTGGCCCCGCCGCTTTCCTTGTGTTCACTCTCCTCAGTGCCGCTCGGACGTCATGCTCCGCGATGCTGGTCACCGGTCTCTCGCTGATGACGTCACTGTCCTCGGTAGTCAGGCGGTAGATAGCATTAGCCGCCTGGCTAACCTCAAAACGGGCGTAGAACCGATTCAGCTCGTTGGTGAATGCAGAGTCGGCGTTGATCGGCGCAGTGTCCCTGGCTTTGTAGTCCGTAATGGTGCGTAGTCCTGTGGCCTGGTGTAGGGAATGGGGGTGCCTACTGAGCCAGTTGTTTGCTAGCTCGCTCCTTCCGGAAGTAGACCTGTACGTCCTGGTCTTACACGTTATATTGTGTAAGGCCATTCGTGTGCCGGGTGGTTCTTGGGCCCCTGGGACCCTGTTCTTGACTTGTACCAGTTTTTAGATGTGTCCTTGATCCAACACAGCTGATTCAAATGGCTAAATTACCTAACAACATGTTTTATAGTTCTCCAGAGGCCTGGGAATGAACTAATCATGTGATTCAGGTGTGTAGACCCAGGGTGAGATCTAAAACCTGCAGGACACCGGCCCTCGAGGCCTGGAGTTGGAGACCCCTGATTTACAGCTTTGTGGTAACTGACTTCTTTAACTGATCTTAATGGAGAACTTTATTGTCATGTATGTGCTCAGTGTTTGAAGGGAGAGTCCATGAACAGTCTGAATGCCTTTTTAGTTATCGTTGTGAGATTGTGCCTTTGGCTCACCATGTGAGGCAGTTTGCAGGCTAAGCTGGTAGCCAATTTGGCAGTAAAAAAATCTGAGTGATGAGGTCTATCTTCTAAATGTAAATGTTAGTGAAAGTCACCACTATGAGATCTCTCACCTCTGACAGAGCTTCAACAGCATTCAGAGGAAGACTGGGGACACTGGGTCTGAATGGACCATGTTCAGCTGCAACTAAAGATTATTTTTGTAGTAGAATAATCTTCTTGTTTTTAATTAGTCGATTAGTCAACAGTTACTTTAATAACTCTTATCTCCACCATCTGTGTGCAAACCTGCTGTTCTAGGGTCCAGTACCCAACCGGCTCTAAGTTCTAATAGTATTTAAACAAAAAAACTACCTAAACTAAAAATGCCTTCTGTCCAGAAGTTTAAATAAAGCTTGAAACTAAAATAAAAGTTTTTATATTTCCAGTCAGTTTACATATGATTTAGTTCATGAATTTATGTAGTGGACATGCTCCGGAGTGAGAGGTTTACTGTTCAGAATAAACAGTAATATTAATGTGAGAAACAAAACTAGGAGACAGTGTAGCCCCTCCTGTTCACTGGTTTACTATGTATTTCACTCATTAGCTAACAAAGATGAAAGTGTTAGCTTAGCAAGCATCATCCATGAGAAGTTTCTGACAGCTAAGCTAACATAAACATTACCGTACAAACATTGACATAAACGAGGTACCAACACGACACACTAACTTAAATTAAAACCTACCCATTCAGCGTTGATATCACAGCATCCACACTAGTGGCAGGTGGGCAGCATTTACACATGAATGTGATAACTTGAGAATGAGGCAATGTGGGATTTTGAAATCAATACCATAGGGGGATCTACTAAAAGTCTTGTAAGAGTTGAAGGGCTCATTGGAGATGGTCATCAGGGGTGGTCATCAGGAGTGTCTCGTTGCCCTCGCCCTCACCACCTAAGGGGTACCTTCCTCTGCCACTCCGCCTCCAGCCATGCCACCTGAGTGTCTTCACTGCCATCTTTGACCTCCTGTCAAAAGTGTCTTCCTCTCTATTAACGTTGACCCTCGCAGTTGCCACCTGAGTTGCACCATTGTCTCTGTCAACATTTGCCTTGGCTCCATGGTTGACCCCGAGAACTGTTTTTCCCCGTCAGTCCCCTTAATCGCTACGTGGCCTCAATTTTGCCCCTTGGCCAGGCCAACCCTCTGGACTGGTTTTCTGTTCTATTTGGACTCTGTTTCTTTGGTTCTGTTGATGTTAATCTGAAAATGTTGGTTGAGCTTATACCTCTGTATGAAACTGGAGATCCTGTCACAGATCGCTGTGTGACAGGCAGCGGCAGGAGTTGGACTCAAATGGAGGACTCACACACAAGGGGAGTAAACTGAAAGAGGCAGCTTTATTGGCAGTTCAAAACTCAAGTACTAGATACAAAAAAACATAACCTAAAATGGGAAAACTACAAGCTAGAAGCTGGGAGTTATGAGGAAACTGAGGAGCACAGTGAAACTACATAGCAACGAGGGACGACGTGACAACAAGCAGAGGAAGACAGAGGACTAAACACACAGAGGATAACCAGAGAATGGGAAACGGAGGAAACACAGCTGGAACTAATCAGACTAACGGGACAGGAAAATAACTGAACATAATGCACACAGGATAGGAGACTATCAAAATAAAACAGGAAACAAACAGAAACACACTAAGACATGGACTGAATGAATGCAGGGAACAGACAGAAGGAGAGATACGTGTGGGAAACAGATGAATAAACATAGAGACAGAACCTGGTAACTACATGGTAACTACACAGGGAGGCATGAATGACTAAAATGAACAATAACCTAAGAACTAGAAACTAAACTCAAGCTAAATGCCACATGAGAGCACAAGAAACAGAAACACTGGGTCATAAACTCAGTACCACAACAGTATCATCAATACTTTCCTTGTGCTGAATTAGTTATTAAAAGAAAAAACTTTAAAAAAACGTATCGGTTAAGACGATAAATCACAGAGTAAATTGTGTACTGCATGTTTACAATAAATGTAAGTGATATCAAAGCAGTGGAAGCAGAGCTATTGGCAACGTTTCTAGCACGCCGATCTCCTGTCAGTCTCCCATTGAAAACTAGAAGACTGTCCACAATGCACTTAAGCAAGCATTCTGAAAAAGCTGCTCTCCTCCGCGCCAAAGTTTGTTAATGGTTCATGGACACGCTCATGAAACTGACTGAGCACATCCTGGACATTGAGTGCATCAGCACTGAAGCCCCTCAGCACTGTGCACGTTCTCCTCTCCTCTGTATTCAAGCATTGTTTTCAATGAACTGCATGCTTAGAAAAATGCTTTGTCTCACTCCCATTTCTTCTTGTTGCATGTTGAAGCTCAACTTGGAACCTTAAGGTCCAACGATGCAAAATATGATGTTTTGCCATTTTTTCAAGTGTTCTTAAACTTTTGATCGGGACTGTATCACCAGTATTTTTTTGTTTTACACCAAGCCAATTTTGTGGTGACACAACACATTAGTAAATCTATCCCAAAATGCTTTTTAAAAAATTCCTTATTAACAGATTACAGGTGGCTCATACTTCCTTTGTCATGTTTGCATGTTTCACTGTCTAACCTATTATTATTATTGTTGTTGTTGTTATTTTGATGATGATGATGATGAAATCAGTGTGCATATGGTTTCTAAACAACACCCCCAATGAAATAGATGAAACCTGTACTCGTGCAGCTCCTTGCATTGGAGTCCTGTGGTTATATTGTTTGATCAAAGTGTCCAGCATTCTTGCTTTAGAGACAGAAAGTTAATTGCAGATAACACCTTACATGTGTTATCCCTCAGCTGTCCAGTTCCTTTTCTTCGGTTCCTCTCAGCACCTGGTTTTGCAGGTTTTGCTTTTTGCTCTGTCATGTCCGATATTTTTGAAGGGTCATATTTATACAGTTATCACATTGATATTCCTTTTATTCACCTAAGAGTATCTCTTGGTTTAACTGACCTATCTTAATTTATTCAACCTGTTTTTTTCTTTCTTTTCTTTTATATTCACCCAATTGCTCAGTAAGCAAAAAAGAAAGAAAGAAAAAAAATCCTGTAAATACAAATATGATATGATAAAGTGTAAAGATATTATTATATTATATCTTTATTATATAATATATATATTCATTATATTATATGTTATATAATGTAAAAAAGATTAAGATGTTAACCTTTATTGAAACATATTCTTCACTACAATCTTTTTTTCTTACTATAGCAAGAGAAGAGAATGTGGCGACTTTCCGTGGCTCAGAGTACTTCTGCTACGATCTCTCCCAGAACCCAATCCAGAGCAGTAGCGATGAAATTACACTCTCCTTTAAGACGTGGCAGCGGAACGGCCTTATTCTTCACACCGGCAAGTCAGCTGACTATGTCAATCTGGCGCTAAAGGACGGAGCTGTCTCCCTCGTTATCAACTTGGGCTCTGGAGCCTTTGAAGCCATTGTGGAGCCGGTCAATGGGAAGTTTAATGACAACTCGTGGCACGATGTCAAAGTGACCCGCAACCTCCGGCAGGTAAGGCACAGAGGTGCACTTTAAGATATGAACATGTCAGTGTTTTGGTCAGGATTATTCAACAGCAGCTGAATATACCTTGTAGAACATAAGGACGACAGCACACTGACAGCTGCAAACGGGCTGTTAGTTATCCTGCTGACTGCCACTAGGAAGCAACAAAGCTACTTATGAGTTTAAGTCATGAATGCATCTGTGGGTGGTTTTTACACTCATCCCTGATTCTGTCCTTTGCCACTTTTATCAACGGATATACTTTGTATGAACAAAGCCTCTGTTCAGTCATATAAACTTGTCTTACCCACCCCATCTTTCTGCAAAGCAAACAGGCATTGGATATGGTGTGATAAACAAACTCCATTGTATGGTAGATATCATTCTTATTATCGTCTTTTTGGTTTGCTGTGTACTTCGATCTTTCCTCTTTTCTGCCTTTTGTACCCTTAGATAGCACTCCTCTAAAAATAAGTGAGCAGGTTCATTTTGCTCTTCTGATCTAGGCTTTCTTTGGCTCCTTTGCTCACTTCTTCATTTTCCTTTTAGTCTCTTCTTCCTTTTGTTTTAAATTAACTTGTTTTTCATTTTTGAATTTCTTGTTAACCTCTTAACATCAACCTGATTAAGACTAGGCTGACATCGACCCGTTTATGTTGAATGTTCACCTATGTGGTATAATAACCAAATGGCAAATCTTGTAACAGAAAAACTGTAAGGAAAGATATAAGCTGAAACAGAGACTAATCCACATTACAACTCAGATAATAGTTTACTGTATACTGTTTATATCCCGTAAAATTATATGGAAAATATGAAATAGAGCAGGATGCAGGAGCATAATAGATAAGTACCCGTTGCAGTAAGAGTACTGGCTTTGAGGTAATTACACACTGATTGTACAGACTTGTAAATACGAGAAAAGGAGTCTTCAAAGAAAATATATCTCTCTGGAAACAACACTACCTGAGCTGGACGTGAGCTTTAGCATGCTAAAGAAGCAGCTGGAGGCTTGCCTAATCTAATACTATTTTCTTCAACTTCGGCACAAATGTTCTCCTTTGATGGTCGAAGATCAACGTGACCTTTGAAAACACATTTTTGATCATATCTTAAGAATTCTTCTGCTAATTATGAAATAAGCTCAAAAAGGATCACAGATGATGATGATGATATTTTGGATTTACAAAGTCAAACTCCAGGTTCATTGGTTTTCCTTTCATATATTACATGCTTTGGCAGTTGAGTTATTGGCATGCAAGACATGCAGCTGGAAGATTTAAGTGTAGAGTTCTCTGGTAACATCTTTTTAAACCATAAATCTTACCAGTAGAACCAGAGGTCCTCACAGCAATATTACTTTATTCCTTATTATTACAATATTACTACATTTTCCCATGTCCTGCGATGTGGCCTGCACTCTTTGATTCTGTGCGCTCAGCATTTCTTTCCTGTTGGTTGGTTGGTTTCATCTGCTCTTGGTTGCCACAATATCCTCATTATTTTCTTTTCTATATTTATTATATATATTTACATGCAACAGAAAATCAAATCATCTGCTTGCTTGATTACTAGTTACATATGAATATTAATGCATGTTTTTGTTGCTTGAAGCTAAATCCAGTCAGTTAACATATTGTTTTACTATTTTACACAGACAGCAAACTTAGGACAAAAAGTGATTGATCAATTATTTCTTTGTTGTAACAGTGCTTCTTGGCAAACCTTAAACTGTTGATAAGCCTGTTTAAATGGTGCCACATTTGTAGGGAAATTTGATTTGTGGGTTGAGCAGCAGAGTTGAGTATCTGAGCTGCACCCGAGAAAATCTTCTCTGCCAATGCCAAGCAGCTTTGTGCTATTGACTCTTGGTTGGTGTCATCGGATGATTGAAGTCTGAAGAAACAAGACATGTTGGGAATTTAACAGTCGATCCATTTGACAAACAGGGCCGCAGTATCATGTGGAAGAACCATACATAGCCACTGGTTACAGATGTTATCTCGCTATCTCCCTGCATTGAAGTTGCCTCCCCTCCAATGATGACAAGCCTTTATTATCAGTGAGGGAGATGACGTCCGACACATCACACTGCCTCCGCTAAAAGCAGTTATCTATTATCAGTGCAACAATCACCATATGATCCAACTGCTGTAGACAGAATCTGGACTCATTGCTGCACATAATGTTCCTCCACATGTGCAGGTTCCATAGTACATCCATATGTACATAGTACACAGTAAAGGACAGTCATGGCTGCTCTAGAGTCTGGAGATTGACTGTTCAGTCTCTCACAAATTTTAATGGGTAGAGAGCCACCAGCCATATCATCCTGCAAACCTCGGCTCAAACCACTTTCTTCCTGTGTTATCATTTTGGCACACCTCTGACATCCTCTGCTATATGAATCTTGGCTTTCGATACACTAGCTTGATGATGCCCTGTGGCACTGGCCCTCAGTCAGATGTGAGCAGATATCAGCTGATCACTAGGTCCATGCTCATAGGTGCTCCTAATCGAGTGCCCATCAGGCATTGGATTGTCAGCTCTGCACCTGGGGTAACAGAAGCTCAGCGCAAGAGTCAGTCACAGAATAAGCTGTTTGGCCTTGGCAGAGAAGATTTGGCAAGTTTGTCTTGTGCTAATCCACATTCTCAACTCTGATGCTCAATCCACAAATGAATCCACAAATCTAGTGATATAAGAAACATCGTTTCAACAAAGAAATATTCAATCAAACAGAAATTTACTAACTGAAAAAAAGAGAGAAATCAAATGGTCTGGCACAATTTTCTCATCATCTGTCTCATGTCATCAGTAACACAGATAAACCAGGTCTGGCATTTATAATTAAACACCTGAGTGTGCTCTCAAATAGCAGCAACCGCTCTATCTTACACTCAAAACAAAACAATTCTGCCTCACCTTGCTTTTACTCCTTTTTGCCAGGTGACAATATCAGTGGATGGGATTCTGACAACTACAGGCTACACCCAGGAAGATTACACCATGCTGGGCTCCGATGACTTCTTCTATGTGGGTGGGAGCCCCAGCACAGCTGACCTGCCTGGTTCTCCAGTTAGCAACAACTTCATGGGCTGTCTCAAGGAGGTAAATACCTCGCTCACAGTTCAGTTTGATTACTATGCAAATACATTATTTAAAGCTGGACATCAGAAGAATGCAATTTTTAAAGACCTTAAACCTCAGTTTTGGCTTTTTGGACTGTTTATTGGATTCCATGTTCACATAATAATTAATTTCTATTTTGTTTTTTAGACTAAAGATTAGATTTCAGGGATCATTGAGTTTCATGACAAAAGAGACCAACAACATGTAGTCGTAGTTCTTAAATCTGAATGCTGTTGGAAGAAGCAGACGTAGTTTTGAAGCTTTACTTTCATGTTATTTACATTTAGTTCAAGTCAGTTAGTTACAGATTGGATATATTTGACCTACAGAGAGCAGAGCACTGAAGTTCTGTCACTAAATGAAATAGCAGTAGCACTTTTAAGGAGCACACTTAATTGACTGCTATATTAGCCATAATTCTGATGACATCATTTCCTGCTTTTAATTAAGTCCAGTCTTCTTAAATGTGTTTGCATTGCAAGACCAGTGTGTACAAAATGCACTTTAACACATATTTCTTTTTAAATTTTTTTACATTTAGGAATTTTTGTATTAAGAGTCTTTTTAAAGGTTGTAATAAATCAAAATCTTGCTTCCAGTTTGCTTTCATTTCACCAGGGGGACGAACATCTACATCTACTCCTGTTTCCCTCTGTGTAAGCAACAAATCTTGTTTATAAACAGGATAACTGCTTTTATTTCAAATATAAAGTTCAAGACAGAGAGAGCATCACCGCTACTTTTAGAAGGTGTTTTCTTGCATTTGCACAACATCTCTAAGTGAGAAATATCCTGCCTGAGAGTGATGCTGAAAAACTAGTTTATGCAAGTGTTACTCCTTGGCTGGAGTATCGTCATTCATTATTATCAGCTTAACTAAAAGCTTCCCCCCAACCCCCTTTTTCGTTTAACAGTTAGTTTCGCAGACCTTCAGCTGGTTCCTCGGCTTTTAAAAGTAGAATGGGAGGCAGAGCCTTCAGCTTTCAGGTCCTTCTTCTATCTCTACTTTTAAGATTAAATTTGAAACTTTCCTTTTTGGTAAAGCATAGTTAGGGCTGGATCAGTTCTGGTAAGCCGAGGCTGCCTGGAGTTCCCGTGATGCACTGAGTGTTTTTTTTCTTCAGTCATCTCAATTCACATTCTCTCACTTCCACAGCGTGTCTTTTGTACTGTCTCCCTCCCTCACCCTGCAGCCCCTGCCTGAGTCTGACTGTGCTGTGGTAAAAAGGAGTTTTTCCTTCTCACTGTTGCCAAATTCTTGCACAAAGGCAGTTGTCTGATTGTTGCCGTGTTCTCTGTGTTACTGTGGGGTCTTCACCTTACAACAAGGTTTCTCGAGGGAAACGTTGTTGTGATTTGGTACTATATAAAAAATGATTAAATTGTAGATTACTGGTACATTTTGCAGAATAGACAGAAAAACTGACACACACACACACACACACACACACACACACACACACACACACACACACACACACACACACACACACACGTATTTGTCACATACACTTGCAAATATTGTTTGCTTAAGGTGATGTCATACCACAGCACTAACTGGAGGAAGAGTAATATGGCAGTGGGGGCTTGGCTTTCTCTGTCAGTGTTCACCAACTACACACACACACACACACACACACACACACACACACACACACACACACACACACAGAATACACATATGTCTGCAAGGAGAAGGGGGTGGGGGATGGGGGGGCACAGTAGTTATTTAATCCCCTTCTGGCCTACTTCCTGCTCTGTGTCACGCTGGTCATGTTTGCAGTTCTCTGTACTAACCACTCTCGACAAGTACACACAGGGACAGACAGACACACACATTCACAAATAAACCAAATCATCAAAACCTTTATTCTCCATCAGAAAACACAGGATCAAAGCATAAGGTAACAACAGCAGAACACAGCCCGCAGTATTACAGTGTAAAGGACGTCCTCAGGTCGTCACATCAAACTGCCTCAGACATCGGGTCACAGACACAAAGATGATGCTTCAGTGGCCATCACTGTAATGGTTTGGCTCACTGGCCACTAACATGGAACAGGATGCACTCGATATATAGGTATGAAGCCTCATGTTACACTAATAATAATAATAAATACCTTGGAAAGTCATAATTCAGCTCTACCTCCTTGAGCAGTCTGTCTGTGCTGACTGTTGGTGTGATACCAACTGATTATACAGTAATGGAAATATAATTATGAATGATTAATTAATGATTATGAAATTAATTATGAATACTACAGTAAATTTCTGCTATTATGTCTACTTATATTTTGCATACTAGTTCTTTTAAATTATTTTGAAGCCTTATGTTGTCTGCTGTGATTGTGATTGCAGCCCAACTCTCTGTGAATGGTTCTCATGGCCACTGATCAGTGGTCTTACTAGCTTTACAAGGCTTTACTAGCAATATAGATCAGTGCTTTTTGTGTGTGTTTGAAGTCAGTGCTGAGACATGTACACAGATGTGTCAGTGCTTTTTTATTGAGTGGCAGGAGAGCTTAAACATTTAACCACTGTTTATGTTCACTGTTGCCATCTTGAATTGTTAACTCAGTGTGGCTGCATATAGCTTTATAAATCAAGTTTTACATGTAAACGATGTGGGATGCACAAGGAGCAAATAGTTTTAACTACAGTACGTTTCTGTATTAGGGATGTAGGCAATTTCTGTTAACTCACTTAACTGCGAGTTAACAGAAATTGGATGCACACACAATATAAGGTATATATGTTGCAGCCATAAGTGCATTTTGTGTGTGTGTATTTTATAGGGTTAGTCAGAAAGAAAAATAACATTACATACCTTAGACAATAATACGGCTTTTCAGTGTAACCATACGTCGACCACAGTGTACAGACATCAGTATAAGAGTGGAGTGGATAAGCATCAGTTATGTCTTCAGTGCAAACTAAAGCAACCTCTTTATTAGGATATATGGTCGACTCTTAAGTCATAAAGTGCTCATGATACTAAGCACACAATACTCTGAACACAAAGCTGAAGCTGTTTTTAACATGATTTGAAGAATTTTATGAAACAGGCAGATCAGCAGTTTAACCAAAAGCAGTTAGCACTGTGTGGTTGATTTATCTTTGAGCATCTCTGCCTGAGGTTTGCTACTATTTCCCTTTTCTGTACATCCACAGGACGTGCAGGAACATTAACTACTTCCAGTTTTGATTTAGGGTGGGAAACACTGGTACGGTCCACAATCATTTGGTGGAGTTTCTTTGCTAATGTGAGCGTTGTATTGGTCAACAGCAAGTTTCTTTTGTAAGCTGTAGTCAGGGGCCATGTTTTGCAAAGGCTTTAGCTGAAGGACCAGATTTGTGCACCACTTGAACCGACTCTAAACATGAACACTATGGCTTTTGAGAAGAATAGCTGTTAAAGGTGATCAGAACAAATGGAATGGTCAACAAATAGTGTAACTCCTGCAGTAACGGATCAAGAGCTGTAACTGGCACAACTAAAATATACTCCAAGCTATGTTTTGCTCTATAACCTTTGCTGGTAGAATCATTTTACATTGTCTCTTCATATATTTCTTTACATTTCCGTGTGTACTCCCACACGGAAATGTAAGGTCCCACAGACCCATAGGTCCATTCACTACCTAGAGAGACAAGAAAACGTTGTTCCTGTGATATTATACATGAGAGTAACGGACAAATATCACAGTCTTAGTTTCCAAGAACATAAGAAGTGTCCAGTTGCAGACAGGGATATGTACCTGCATGTGCACAAAAGAAACATCTGAGCACATGCAACTACCTTTTTACCTCATCTTTCCCTTATATTTAAAATATTTAAATATTACTTGAAAGCAGCCACTCTGCACATTGTTCAGCTTTCCCACTGTATGAAGAACCGAAAACTTAGAAGTGGAGCCTGAGGAGTCGGTGCTGGCCGTTTAAGCTGATGGTGCCAAAAAGTGATCATCTGCCTAAAAATGATTTCTGGTTTTTGCCAAAAAGTTTTTGCCTTTATTTTATTAGTGATGTGTCGGTCGCGAAACGAAATGGCTTTTAGAGCCGACTCTTTGAAGTGAACGACGTGAGCCGGATCCTTATTGGGAGCCGTGTTTTTTTTTTCTTCTTTCTCTCACCCTCTCTCACTTTTTTCCCACTTCACTCCGCACGCAAGCCTTGTGCTTTGCGCTACACTCGCAGTAGTACAGGAACAGACCGGGGGGAGAGAAAGAGAGCCAGGGATTAGAAAGGTATAGTAATCATCCACAAGTATTTTTAGTTGCAGATGATAAAGGATTCAGAAAGTTTATTCATGCAGGTCCATATGACAGAGAATGTGCATCTTCTGTTTGTTTTCATATTTTTTCATATTCATATTTAATTGTGTTGTGGTTTGCAGCGTTTTGTGTTGTTTCACTTTAAATTTGTGTAAAAGGAAAGAAACTGAAAATTTAAATAGTTAAAAGTTGAAATGTGAACAGTTGGTTTTTGTATTATATGATTTATTTATTACATTTTATGTGGAGTGAATAAATAAAAGTATATTTACGGTGGCCCCTAGAGACAAAGCACGTACAAACTCCGAAGAAGTGCTCCAGGGTGCTAGGGGGCAGTGTTGAGCTTTTGTTACCTAGTGGCTACACAAGCCAGCAAGTACCAACGACCGGATTTGGTGTGTGGTAGTAACAGGTAAATGAACATTTTTTTTTAAATTATTTCAATATATGTGAGTGTTTGTGTATAAATACACGAACAATACACATATGCTTTCAATTGTGTAATTTAAGTGATCTAGGTAGCTCTGTTTTGAAAGTTCAATCAATCAATCAATCAATCAATCAATCAATCAAAGCTTTATTTGTCACATGCAGGTTGGGACCCCCCACCCGACCTTACACACATAACACAGACATCACATGGGATTACAAGTCGGAGATCGGTAGCGTTGCAGAAAAACACTGAAAGGTACATAACAACGGGAAGGTACAAGAGGAAAAAAAAAGAGACCTCCACTCATGCTGTGCTTCCATGGCAGGACAGCACGAGAACAGGAAACAAAAAAACTCCTCTGCACAAAAAAAGCACACACCATAGCACAATAAACACAGACAGCAACATGGGAAAGTGTTCCAGTGTGTACATCTGATCTGGGACCGCTGCAATCTTTCGACTGCGCATCCAACTGACCCGATGTCCACATCAGAGGGGAGGTAAGCGTTGGAGGTGGCATTGGATCCAGGGTAGGGAGGGTGATGCGTCAGTGAGTGCTTATCAGTATCAGTATGTGTATGTGTGTGTGTGTCCATAGTTCAGCTGAGACAGTGTCCTTCGCCCTGCCAGGCTAAGTAAACAGTCTTCCAGCCAACCCAGGTGGCCTTGCATGGAATGGGAAGGAACAGACTAAACACAGTCGTTATCAGTTCAGTTCATGCTAGAAATGTGTTTTGGAGTTTGTATGTGTTTTGTCTCTAGGGGCCATCGCATATATTTATATATAAACATATATAAATAAAAACACTTTTTTTTTTACATTAGTAATTCATTTTGTGCATAATTTTATATTGTTGTTAATAATAAATTAATTAAAGCAACAAAACAACCTTTAGAGCTGGTTGGGGGCCAAAAGAGCCGGTTCTCTAAAATGAGCTGGAAATCCCATCACTATATTTTATTTAAATGACTTGTTGTCTTACAACCTGTGAAACACTTGTCAAACATATCTTTCGTGAAAGCCTCTGTAGCATTTTAAGTTATTTTAAGCCAGAAACATCATTCCTGTTATAATGCAGAAGCTGTAAATACTTTGTTGGCGAAAAGGCTTTTATATAGCTTTTATTTATATGGGTAACAAAGTGTAATTAAAAATGTCTTTTCCAAGAGAGATCTGGCCAAGAGGACAGCAGAAATTACAACAAACAACGCATTACATTTCTATAAAAATACTTTAAGTAGCTAAAAAGAACTGGATTGAGTGTAATGTAGGTAAAACAACAAAAACACTTTCAAAACAGGTCATTTCTTTATTATATATATATATAATCATTTCATACATCCTGTTGACTACAGTTTATCAGAATCAGAATGCTTAGTTAATCCCAGAAGAAATGATGTGGTCACAGTTGCTCCCAGACAGCAACAACAGACCCTAAACTAAATTGAATATTACAATATATAAAAATGTTACAAATGATAACAAAATAGCTCTAATAAATCCAAATGGCTCTAATTATAAATATCCCAGTATATTACACAAAATTAAATAGATAAGATTGACAATGAGGTGTCCTTTTTATCACATTAACTGTAATTTTCTCTGTAGAGGATGTGCAGATATTAACAGTGTAACTATTGTAGCGTGTACTTGTACTTTAACTGGATGAATTGTACAGAGAGAAGGTCACAGGCAGGAATCATTTCCTGTGTCGTTCAGTGGTACATTCCTCAATGAATGTGCCCTGTACCAACACAGAGCAGAGCAGCTATCTGAACGCTGCTCCAACAGAGGTCGATCATCTTGTTAATAATTTCACCTCCTCACTACGTACGACTCTACTGTAGCTCCTGTGAAAACTAAGGTCTCTAATCAGAAGTACCTGACTCCGTGGTATAATTCTCAAACACGTAGCCTAAAGCAGACGACTCGTAATCTGGAGAGGAAATGGCGTGTCACAAATCTAGAGGATCATCATTTAGCCTGGAGAAATAGTTTGCTGCTTTATAAGAAAGCCCTCCACAGAGCCAGAACATCTTACTATTCATCACTGATTGAAGAAAATAAGAACAACCCCAGGTTTCTCTTCAGCTCTGTAGCCAGGCTGACAAACAGTCAGAGCTCTGTTGAGCCAACCATCCCTTTAACGGTAACTAGTAATGACTTCATGAACTTCTTCACAAATAAAATGTTAACCATTAGAGAAAAAAATACCAGTAATCATCCCACAGATGTAATATTATCTACAGCTACTCTTAGTACCATTGATGTTAAGTTAGACTCTTTTTCTCCAATTGATCTTTCTGAGTTAACTTCAATAATTACTTCCTCCAAACCATCAACGTGTCTTTTAGACCCCATTCCTACAAAACTGCTCAAAGAAGTCCTGCCATTAATTAATGCTTCGATCTTAAATATGATCAACCTATCTCTAATGATCGGCTATGTACCACAGGCCTTCAAGCTGGCTGTAGTTAAACCTTTACTCAAAAAGCATCTCTAGACCCAGCAGTCTTAGCTAATTATAGGCCAATCTCCAACCTTCCTTTATATCAAACATCCTTGAAAGAGTAGTTGTCAAACAGCTAACAGATCATCTGCAGAGGTTTATTTGAAGAGTTTCAGTCAGGTTTCAGAGCTCATCACAGCACAGAAACAGCTTTAGTGAAGGTTACAAATGATCTTCTTATGGCCTCTGACAGTGGACTCATCTCTGTGCTTGTCCTGCTAGACCTCAGTGCAGCGTTCGATACTGTCGACCATAATATCCTATTAGAGCGATTAGAACATGCTGTAGGTATTACAGGTACTGCACTGCAGTGGTTTGTATCATATCTATCTAATAGACTCCAGTTTGTGCATGTAAATGGAGAGTCCTCTTCACACACTGAGGTTAATTATGGAGTTCCACAGGGTTCAGTGCTAGGACCAATTCTGTTTACATTATACATGCTTCCCTTAGGCAGCATCATTAGAAGACATAGCATACATTTACACTGCTATGCTGATGACACCCAGCTCTATCTGTCCATGAAGCCAGATAACACACACCAATGAGTTAAACTGCAGGAATGTCTTAAAGACATAAAGACCTGGATGGCCGCTAACTTTCTGCTTCTTGATTCAGATCAAACTGAGGTTATTGTACTCGGCCCTGAAAAGCTTAGAAATATGGTATCTAAGCAGATTCTTACTCTGGATGGCATTACCTTGGCCTCCAGTAACGCTGTGAGGAACCTTGGAGTCATTTTTGACCAGGACATGTCCTTCAACGCACATATTAAACAAATATGTAAGACTGCTTTCTTCCATTTGCGCAACATCTCTAAAATTAGAAATATCCTGTCTCAGAGTGACGCTGAAAAACTAGTTCATGCATTTATTATTTCCAGGCTGGACGACTGTAATTCATTATTATCAGGATGTCCAAAAAACTCACTGAAAAGCCTTCAGCTAATCCAAAATGCTGCAGCAAGAGTCCTGACAGGGACCAGAAAGAGAGAGCATATTTCTCCTGTTTTGGCTTCCTGTTAAATCCAGAATTGAATTCAAAATCCTGCTCCTCACATACAAGGTCTTAAATAATCAGGCCCCATCTTATCTTAATGACCTTGTAGTACCATATCACCCTATTAGAGCACTTCGCTCTCGCTCTGCAGGCCTACTTGTTGTTCCTAGAGTATTTAAAAGTAGAATGGGAGGCAGAGCCTTCAGTTTTCAGGCCCCTCTTCTGTGGAACCAGCTTCCAGTTTGGATTCAGGAGACAGACACTATCTCTACTTTCAAGATTAATCTTCAAACTTTCCTTTTGTCTAAAGCATATAGTTAGGGCTGGACCAGGTGACCCTGAATCCTCCCTTAGTTATGCTGCAATAGACGTAGGCTGCCGGGGATTCCCATGATGCATTGAGTTTTTCCTTTCCAGTCACCTTTCTCACTCACTATGTGTTAACAGACTTCTCTGCATTGAATCATATCTGTTATTAACCTCTGTCTCTCTTCCACAGCATGTCTTTATCCTGTCTTCCTTCTCTCACCCCAACCAATCACAGCAGATGGCCCCGCCCCTCCCTGAGCCTGGTTCTGCTGGAGGTTTCTTCCTGTTAAAAGGGAGTTTTTCCTTCCCACTGTCGCCAAAGTGCTGCTCATAGGGGGTCATATGATTGTTGGGGTTTTTCTCTGTATCTATGAAGCGCCTTGAGGCGACTTTTGTTGTGATTTGGCGCTATATAAATAAAATTGAATTGAATTGAACTACAGGAAAGACATAAAGTCACATGCATTCTGTATTCTGCCCACCTCTTAATCACAGACCCACCCACATATCTGTAGTACCCACCAGCTCTCCCTCTGTCTGCTGTCCAGCACCTTCTTGTCCTCCACTCCTTGCCATTAATGCTAATTTGCCTGTTCCCGATGCTCTTGTCCTCGCCATCCACTGAGCAGCATTATGGATAAATGCTTTGTTACCATGGCACCAGGTACTGGTTGCCTGTGGTAGCTCCTGCAACTGGGGGGACTATTATTTTTATGCCTTTTATAAGCCAGCAATTACAAAGAAAGCCTACATCTCAAAACCTACAAAATACATAATGGCCTACAATAACACATAATTGCTATAATTGTCGTTGTCATTACACCTCCTCAACCACTCACACGGAGGCTTCTGGCTTTCCCGTGTACTGTAGCCAAGAAAGAAACACAAAGGATGAGCTCACAGACTGAGCACTGAATGGGATCAGCAATGACAGTATTTTCCAGTGGAAATATGTCTTTGTTACTCTAATTAATCACGTTATAACAGCTATATTACACATTGCTATTATATTTATTATATTCTTTCTGAACTTAAGTTTTTTTCCCTAATTTTATGTAGTTTAAAATAATAATTTTGTCTTTAATAATTGTAGACAATTCTCTACTGTGAGTGAGAGCAAGCCAGATAATGCAGTAAATTAATCTGGTGTTGTCATCGAGTGTGGATGGAGCGGACTTGAACGCAGATCTCCTTTGCAATGAGACAGTAAATTTATTTACAGTGCAAAAACAATGACAGTTCAGTGTGAAATCCTTAGGCCGTGGCTCCCCGTGGTCATTTCTCCCGACTCCCGATAGTGCTGTATGGCGATGTGAAAAAAGGCGACACTCTGCACTTGTGCATTAATTCCCCGCTCGTGGTTCAGCTCCTGTGTTTTCCTCTCCACCTCCAGGTGCAAAAGACAACAAAGGAGAGAGAAGGTAACCAAAAGGGCATCTGAAAGAGCACACGATCTTCTTACCTGTACTAACGAGCTTAGTCTAATGATCCAGCGCTGACTGAAGCCTGGTCACGGCGTTAAATACATAGATGTCAAAGGTTCCAAAGCTAACCAGAGATGGATAACACTGGTTGCAACTTTTTGAACAATTCGTGGGTCGTCTTTGGTCGAATTCATTGCAGATTATTTCAGGAGGAAATGTTGGATATCAGAATCAAAAATACTTTATCAATCCTGAAGGAAATTGTGGGTTACAGCAGGCAGCATGCTGGTTGGTGCATGTGCAGTAACAAAGGAAAAGGATATCTTAATCATATGAACTGCAGTGGTAGAATTTATAAAAGGGAAGTTATTACAAACTTTTCAGGATGTACTACAGTTGGTGATGTGCATGATTCATGGATCCAAATCGCCCTTATTTACCTTCTTGGTGCAGCCCTTCAGTTCATCCTCTGCCTGGAGGATGCCACTTTGATTTGCTGCCCCTCACAAATGTTAGAATATCAGGGGTTTCGAGTTTCAAGGGAAGTTTAAATTCACCTCTCCCTGAATTCTTACAGAAAAAAGTCTAATCTTTTGGAGACGATACCCAAAAAGCAGCCCAATCGCCGATCTAGCACTTTTTTAGCAGCACTTGGAATACCATGAGGGATGTCCTGTGGTGTGTGCCATCTGTTGGCATCTTGGGTCATGTGGGTTGCAGAGCGAGGCCTCCATACACTGATATTGTTCCAGTGTACCCCACTGATGCTCTATTAAATTGAGTCCTGGGTGATTTGTACTATTTTAGATTTTTTCTCAGCTCTTCTGGCTTTTGTATCGGCATTGTAGTTCTTAGGGATATGGGAGGATGTTCTTGGTTTGGAACCAAGGTTAGTTATACACACCAAGAACATGTTTACTTAAATCCACCGTACTTTCTTATATTTACGTGCTGTGATGCAGTGGGACTCCTTCTCTCCCTCCTGTTTAGGATTTCTGTGACTGCAGTAAAAATGATCCCAGCTGAACTGGACTGAAATAAAACTTTTTTTTTCATTAATTCACCAAGTAGTGCATACAAAACAAAACAAAACAAAACAAAACAAAACAAAACAAAACAAAACAAAACAAAACAAAACAAAACAAAACAAAACAAAACAAAACAAAACAAAAGCAGTACAGACAGGCAGAGCTGCTGATTTACTAAATAACCAGCAAAAGCAAAAAACATATGGGTTACACATGTGGCTTATATGTTAGGTTACATTGTTTTCAACTCTTGGCAGTTATTTCCTGGTTTGTTTGTTTGTTTGTCTGTTTGTTTGGGGGGTTTTTTTAGGCCGGGGTGGGGTGGGGGGTCCCAATATTCCTTGTTTTAGTTAAACCCTGTTTCCCTAATGCTGTGGCATCAGCTCAGTTGTAGAGTTGTAGAATATATTTGAATGAAATGTTCAAATTGTTTTCTTATGTATTGATGATTGTTGTGTGAGGTCTAGCCATTGTGATGTGCTGATCTTTGTCCTGTTTTTCCAGTTGGGCAGTATTGTTCTTGGTGATAGTCAGGGACACAAGCAGGGCTGTTTTGATCTGCATTATGTTTAGTTCTTCCAGATTGCGAGGTAAACAGACAGAGGGGTATATCAGGTCTTTTTCCCATTTGTTGATTGGCGTGTGAGGTGCATTATCATTAGAGGATATTAGTTTATTTAGCTTCGAGAGTGTGTTTGTGTCTGCGCTGTTTTGTTGATGCTGTCCAGTAGTGGTAGTTGTCTTAGCTGAGTGTCATTGATACTCATTTTTGCTTTGATGGAGTGTTTTAGTAGGTTATACTGAAGAAACTGTTTCCTGTCAATGAGCTGTTGAAGTGTTAAGAAATGATTCTAATCACAAATGTGGCAGAGGTGTGTGATGCCTTTTTCTTTCCATTTAATGCCTGCCAGGGGTCATTCATTTGCACTGAAGGGTTGTTCCATATGGGTGTTTGAGTTCTTTTTGATTTTGCTCGTCTTCCACCAGGCTGTCAGAGTTGTTGCTATTGGCGGGCTTTTAAAGCAGTTGTAATGTCTAATTGTATTGTTGATGAATGGTAGATTTTGGATTAATATGTCTTTACAATCAGATTGTTCGATGTCCAGCCATGGATGAAGGTGATGGGTTGAATGCATCCATTTGATGAGGTGTTGTAGTTGGTTGACTAAGTAGTGGTGGAGATTTGGTGCATCTAGGGCTCCTTAGAGTTTTGACTGGTGTAATGTTAGTTTTATTATTTATTATTTATTTATTTTAGTTTTTTTGTTTTTTGTTTTTTCTTTCTTTTTTTTTTTGCCTGTCCCGTTTGGCTCTTTTGCATCAGAATTATTGTCTAAAGGTGACGAAAGATGCCCAACGGATTTACTTTACCAAATGGACCATCCCAGCCTTGCCGTAATGGTCTATTTGATTCACCTTTTATTGTTTATTTTATTTTCACTTGCTAAATACGGGTAAAGACTTGACTGGGGAAAAGAAAGGGGAGAAAGAAAGAGGGAAAGAGAAACAGCGGGGAAGAGGGACGGGGATAAAGGGCAAAAAACAAAAAAACAAACAAAACAAACAGACAAAAAATACATCTATCAATCACCTGGATCACGTGTTGAGAAAGAAAAAGCAAGCCCCAGGCTCCAGGCCCCGATAAGCAGCCACCAAGGAGTGAGCCGGTGTGTACCTGGACGCCCATCCCTGGACACAAAGAACCACCAACGCACCGACACCTGAGGGAGTCCGCCACTGGCAGGGGAAGTGGTGGTGGGTGGAGATAGGCCTCCAAACCTTAGAGGCCCTGAGATGTCCCCAGAGAGGTGGCGTCTGATACCCAACCTGGCATATAGACACAGACATACAGGCACACACATATACAAACATCCATTCCCACCCTCATGCTCTCATATGCAATTACTCAGCACTCAACCAACGTGGAGACAGACATAAAGAGACGCTGTACACACGATCACACTCCCCAAGCGTACTCTACAAACCGGGTCTAGGTACCCTTGCCCCTGGAGGGGGGAACTGCACCCAGACCCAGGTGGTGTTACCCTTTTCCCTGCGGTGGGGAGAGGCAGACCACCCCGACTCCGCAGCAGCAGGGAGGCCCCACACTCCAGACCGCAGTCGGACGGCTGACTCCTCCTCCCAGCCCCCCGCTCCAGCAGGCCGCAGAGAATGGGGGTGAGAGAAGACTCCAAACCTCCCTCCACCCGCTCATTGTAGTGTTGATGCATGTGTGTTCTAAGGTGCATTTAAAACCCAGGAGGGCTTGGAGCTACCTGCCAGAGAGCAGCAGGTAAGCGCATGGTCCCTCCTGCTAGCCCTCAATGTCTACGTGTATTTAAAATTGAGAGGTGGGCAACAACGCCAGGGGTGGGGTGTACACCCTGATGGTACTTTGGACTCCGTGTATCGTGCCCACCCCCAAGATCCTATATGTATGTGTAATGAGAGTGTGAGTAATGTGAATGTCTAAGTTGTGGGATAAAATTGAGGCAGAAGCAGCCAGAAGGGGACAGGGGGGGGGGGGGGGGGGTAGCCTCCCCTGCACCCTGGTGATACACCTTTACCCCAAGGCCCTGCATGTGTGGGTGGTTGTGGTGGAGTGGGAAGAGGGAGGCAGCTGGAGATGGGGAGGGAAGGAAGGGAGGGGCAAGTGACCGCTGACCCCCGCTGACCCCAGTAGGCACCCCCATACTCTGCAACCCGCCAGGGAAAGGGGGCCCAGGCCCATCCGGACCGGGGCCCAGTTCAGCAGAGAGCCCAGGACAGCCCACCCGACCCCACCACAGAGAACTGCACCCACCCCGTCATCCACTCATCTTCCAGACTACACAAGTCAATAGACGCCCAGGCTGAGAGCTTCCTCCACCTCTCCTGTATCTCCCCCTCCTGCAGAGTGAGTTCCTGGAGAGAGGAGAGCTCCTGCAAGGTGTAACAACCTCCCCCACCAGTTGAAGAGCCCCCATGGTGGCTCGATGCACTGGTGGCATCCTGCGCCAGGGCTGGGCCCCCATACACCCACCCGCCCACAACCCCGGCAACACACCAACCAGGACCCAAGCCCCAAGGCCCAGCCAGGGCCCCAGCCCAGAGACGGAGCGCCCCAGAACCTCACACCTCTCCCAGACCCACCCAGGGACAGCCAGGCTACCAGGTCAGTAACCCACGTCCGTCAGCACAGACCCTCCCCTAGCCCCGCTGCACGCAGCCACGAGGAAACCATCACCTAAGAGCCAACAGAGCCCTTAATAGGCCATGACCGCAACCCCGGGTCGAACCCTCCAAGGAAGATGCTCCTGGGGAGTTTTTTTGTTTTTTCAGTCTAATGATGTTATTACTGTGTCCAGAGTGGTGAAAAAAAGCTGTTGTGGGTTGAATAAGGATCATTGTGAACAAGTAATTGATCTTGTATATGATTTGGGAGTATGTTTTAATGATTTGGATTAGTTCTTCAACTGATTTGTTGGGAACAGGAGTGCATCATCTGCATATAAACTTAGTTCATGTGTTACATTATTGGTGTGAATTCCTGTGATGTTAACGTTCTGATGGATTGCTGCTGCTAATGGTTCAATGTTTAATTGTAGAGTGTTTTGATCCATTGGATAAATGAGTGTTTCCATAAGAAATGTGCCGTTTACTTTGTCAAATGCTTCTTCTGCATTCTGAGAAGATCGTTGTTTTATGGTTACTTTGGTGAGAGAGATGTACGAGGTTGAAAAGTCTACGTGTATTATTTAAAGAATGTCTGTTCGGTCTGGGTGAATGGGAGAGGAGATAACTGATTCAATGCGGGTTGTTAGAGCTTTGCTGATTATTGTGACGTCCGTGTTAATTAAGGAAATAGCTCTGTAACTGGAGCAGTGAATAGGGTCTGAAATTAGTGCTGTATTCACATGATATGGAATGAACTGGTTATTTTTAATTTCATCTGGCATTTTAACAAAAAGCGGAGACAGAAATTTCAGGGGGACATCCATCAGGAGCTTTATTGTTTGACAATTTTTGCTCTCTCATCTTCTGTGGATGTCAGTGGGGAGTCTCAGATGTCTGCCTCTTCCTTTGACAGTGACAGTAATGTGATGTTATTGATAAACTTGTCTGTTTATTTGAAATCATATATATCATCATATCTTTATATATTTCATAATGAAATTGTCTGAAGGTGTTATTTATGATGTAAGAGTCGTTGGTGATGTTTCCTGTCCAGTCTTTAATTGCTGTAATGAGAAATGAGAAACTTGTACTGTTTAAGACTCGTCATTGTGTTTAGATTGCAGTCTCTGTAAGATAAATTGTGTATTTTTTTTTTATTAATGATGCTGTCGAGTTGAAGTTCTGTAATTTCTTTCAGTGTTTGTTTTGTGGGATTTGTGGCATATAAATTGTGTAGTTTTTTCTTCTTCTGTGGCACAAATATAACGGTGTAGAGAAAGAGTTGAGCGCGCACGGGCAGAAATGTTGAGAGCGCGAGCAACACATTGCGAGCGAGCGCAAATGCAAAAACTGAGCAAGAGGGGCTGCTGTTGTGTGTGTGTGTGTGTGGATAATAGCAAACACTGAAATACATTTTTTGCACGCAGCAACGAGTTTTTAGTTTTTTAATTTCAAATTTAGCTTTTCTTCGCTCAAAATAAATTTCTCTTCAAAATGCAACACTTGCACCTGCAAATTGTTTTTACATGCGCTCAGAATAGTGGCACAAAAATAACGCCATAGGTATCTCACTTTTTCTTTGAGTACTGTCCTGTACTTCATCACTATTCCACAGTCTCCTTGTGGAAATGCCAAACATCTGTTTCATCCTAGATGCAATCTAGTGAGGCAGTTACCCTCACCAGATTATATCAAGTACAAATTAAGATGTCATGTCACACACAATTGTGAATTTATTGGATGTAAACCTAAAAAAAGTTTAGATGATTCAGTTTGTTTGAAGGTGTACTTACAGTCTATTTGACAGGAGTTTCATGTATTTAAAAAATAGTGTAAAACTTACTGTAAGATTACAGGGTTTTATTTACAGTGAGTCTGTCATTATTGCAGCGGTCACTTCCCAGGGTTAGCACAAAGCTTGTGCTCCTACCAAAAAGATTTAAGCAGCTGGGCCTTTCCAACCTTTCCAGTATACCTTTGCATCATTGCTGCTTTGTTGTAAGCTTCTGAAAGCATACATAATGTTTTACTGTGAATTGTTTTCTTTTTTCTTGGAGAAAATTGTGTTACTTCCAATCTTGTGGTATTTCTTAGTGAATGATACCAGAAAATTGTGGTAGCTATATTAGCGGGCAATCTAAAAGGTAAATTAAATATTGTGTTATGTTGTTTTTTCTCAGACACTGATAAGTGCGTGTGTGCATACATGTGTAATGATGTGCACGGTGGAAGTCTGGTGGAGGGGATACTGCATTGATGGTTTCCTTTCATCTAACCATTGTCTAACATTTTTCATTATTTTCTCTCTGTCAAGCTAAAACATACTCAAGCATTTTTATATATGCTTGTGTGTATATTATGTATTTATCACATGTCTGATATGATTAGGTATTCCTCGGTCTGCTATCAGTGTCTGCTTATGCTTCATTCTCGCGTTAACCTGCAGCCTGCATCTGCAGTGTGTTGATAAAGCTCTCTTTATATTTTCAAATGCCTTTTTGGTATTATTGTTCAGAGGTGGCAGGACCTGAAAGTAATTTGTCAAATCCTCAGCTACGCCTTCCATCCTTATCCCCTTCTCCCCGTTACACCCCCCTTCTCCTCTACCTACATGATCACATTTTTCACCAGCAAGGGTGCAACAGGAGAGGAAACATTAACCACATTAAGAACTTGTTCACATATATGTGTGTGCAAGATACCTTTTTGGATGCGCTGAGAGGCATCATCAGTGATGTAACCTGGGCTCAATGGGGTGTGTCGGGTCTTTCAACATAAGACAGTCTCGCCCAGACAACCCAGCTAAGGTTGATCAGACCCCAGCCTGCGTCCCAGCAGCAGCCACCCATGGACCAGCCCTCTTTATCCACAATCACCTTGTGGCTTTCTCTGCGCCTTCACATACAGACCAGATGGCCCTCTTCCTAGCCACTCCTGTTAGGTCCAGTTGGTTTAGGACTTTGCAGAGTGAGCATCATGCAAAGGCTCTGCAGCCCACCTGTATTCGCTCATATTACGCCTTCCAGCCCCTTCCCAGAACTTCTCTACCAGCTCCTGGTACTTGGCGCATTTCCTTTCATTTGACTCTTCCATATGCTCCTTCCAGGACATGGTGAGTTTGAGGACAATAAGCTGTTTTGTTGCCTCTGAGACAATAATTATGTCTGGCCAAAGTGATGTTTCAGTGATGTGCTGAGGGAACTTCAACTGCTTCCTTAGGTCAGCTTGCAGCTGGCAGTCTGAGGCTGTATAGAGCAGACCTGACCGTATTCTTTGCTGCTGACAGGTCTCCTCTCCAGCTTTAACAAATGCAATTCTTGTCTTTTGGCCAATATGGTGTTTGCCAGGAGTGATGGTGTTGCTTATGCTTTCTGAAACCGCCTTCAGCACCTGGTCACGGTGCCAGCGGTAGCGACTTTCTGCAGGGACTTTGTACTTTCAGCTTCTCGTGTTGCAAGGATCCCGTTCCAGAGCATGGCTGACATGCTGGTGTTTCACTATTGACACAGACATGGAGGTTGACTGGGATTGGTAAGGCATCATATGCAGCCTGAACAAGGAAATGGACAGAGGTCTGCCTCAGTGATGTTTGTCCAGGTTACCTTTTGCTGTAAGATGTTCTCCCACTTTGCCTCAGCCCCACTGTCTTACTTAATCGGACCTCTTCCTGAATTAGCTGGTGTCTCTCCTTCCCTCGGGCCTTCCCCATTTGGGTCTTTGGGAAAATACCCAAGCCAGCTGTCCCGGTGGCCAGCGTCCCCACCAGCTCCTTCTGCCTGAGGTATGACTCTGCCACCTCCACTCCTCTCTTTCCTCTCCACTTCCTCTCTGTTCTCACCTCAATACCCGCTGCTGACACTTTCTGGTCCCTGGAGTCCCAATACTGAAGGACTTCTCTAGTGCATGCCACCTTAAATTCTTCTGTGAGACTACTAAATGGGAGCTGCAAGGTGTTACTGGTTCCATAAAGCGCTGCACTGCAGTGGGGGAAGCCCAACCATTTGTGCAGAAAGCTATTAATTCTCCTCCCGAGGGACTCCACAGTTGACACTGGAACTGAGTAAACAAGCAGAGGCCACAGGACATGCGGTCGGATAGAGTGCTGGTAAAGCCAGGCCTTGAATCTACTGGCAGGCCTGACTTGTCAACCTTAGTGAGCCAGCTATCCAGTTCTTTGGTGGACTTCTGGATGGTGGTGGAGTTGTTCAGAGATGTGTCGAAAAGCTTCCCCAAACTCTTCACTGGAAGACATGATTGTGAGGTGCAACCAGTTATTCTCCCTTTTTCCAGCCGATGGCAGTTGGATGTTACTTCCCCAGAAGTGACCCTCAGTCTGAAATTGTCACAATAATCCAGGACGAGGTCTTGATTTTACCAGGGACATGGTGGCGGTGTAGTGCAAGATCAACCAACCTGTGTGGAATTGATCCATATGCGTTGGCCAAATCCAGCCACAGTCATCCCTGTTCTCCCGGGTTTCTCTAATGAGCTGTGTGCTCTAAGCAGCCAGGTACTCCAGGAATGTCACCTGTCTGCACTGAGGGATCGATGTAATTGCTCTTGTGGAGAAACTCCGTGAGCCTCCGGGAAACGATGCTAAAAAAAACTCCAATATGTGCTCAAAACATGTGGCATATACTGGTTTTCTTACCAATACTGAACAAACACTTTTTTAAAGGTTTGTTCATCTTTAAACTCAGTGATCATGAATACAGACGTATATATTAATTCAATTCAATTCAATTTTATTTATACAGCACCAAATCACAACAACAGTCTCCTTAAGGTGCTTTACATTGTACAGTAGATCCTACAATAATAGATACAGAGAAAAACCCAACAATCATATGACCCCCTATGAGCAAGCACTTTGGCGACAGTGGGAAGGAAAAACTCCCTTTTAACAGGAAGAAACCTCCAGCAGAACCAGGCTCAGGGAGGGGCGGGGCCATCTGCTGCGGCCATATTATACCTGCTAACTAGAGCTAAGTAATTAGTTTGTGAAATGCAATCAGTTTCACTCACCAAAACTGGAGCATAGATGTCCTGGATGGGCTGCAAAATATTTGTGAGAATATTTGTATTTATTTTGTTTAAAGGTGTCTATTTAGGGTATTCAAGATTAACGAAAATGTAATGTCAAGGGAAGAAGGCCTAACTATGAATTTAACCTTAGACAAGTAATCTGGTGGATGGAAAAACAGTCCTATAAATAACAGTAACTTTGCTGTCTTTCTTTTCATTAGAAAATGATGCACAGTTTTGATACATTTTCAGGTTTCATAAACAATGTAACACAATTTAAATGCTTTGTATTGGTTTAAAAAAAACAAACAGTCTCTTTTCTGTTAGTGGGCTACAATAATAAAGTGCTTCAAAGCTTTTTTCGTAATAATAAAAAGAGTAAAGATGAAACACCATCACAACAGTAAGGCACTGACGCAGCAATGCAGGTTTTGTTCGTATTTATGTGAAAATGCTGCAAGTTTTCTTAGTCTCAGGGGACAAATTTTCACTTGGCCTTTTCTTTCATGTTGTCAGTGAGCTTGAAGGGACTACTATTTTTATTGAAGCTTTTATTTTGGAGTGAATGATCGACCTGTTCAGCGGCTCTAGGTATTTATGCTCAGTCTGAGTGGGAGAAGAAATGGCTGCTTCTTGCTGAGAGATGGGGGGATGAGGTAGCTCGGGTGAGTAAGGGGAGGATAGATATAACAAAAAGAGGAGGAAAGGCAACAAATGAAAAGAGAGACAGACTGTTTTCTATCTAGTCCCTCTGCACCTTAAGGGACAACTTGATATACTCTAATGTCTGTTTATGGATTAATGATAATCTCAGCCAGTCCCCCCAATCCACCCACTCCAACTCCATTTCCACAATCCAACAGAAGCCGAACAACCAGCAAGAGCAGAAGCATTAATATAGGAGAATGAAATGGAGGAGAGGGTGTGTTTGTTTAGTGTATGTATGTGGCCAAAATATAGACAGACAGAGGGTGTTTTTTTCTGCCCAGAGAATTAGAAGGAGAAAAAAGGCCTTCAATTTTCCACTTGAGCAGATTTCAATTTACTCACACACACCCCTCCGTGACGCCGTCCTCCCATTGTTATTGACAGCATTTAGACTGGCCCATGGCAGAAACAGTGTATGTCGCACACACGCCTTATGGAGAAAGATGTACACTGTATATCTGGTGGGTTGTTTTATTTTCTGTCTGTGGGACTGATAAAGTGAACTGCAGCTGTGGACCATACATCATTAAATGATGTGGGTCCAACACATCACTTCTTTTTTGTTTTTTAAACAAAATGCACAGAGAAATAGTACCATTACATGTTTAAACAACAGAATTTCAGTACTTTGACAACAAACTCAACAGATACTAAATATCCTGTACTGCTGTTAAACTTGTTAATACAAACTTCATTCACTGATTTAGTCTATCAGCAGAGGAAAATCATATATATCTTTCCATCACATATATCAAACATTCATGAGTTCCATCGTTTAAAATGTGATGATTTTGTGCATTTTTCTATTTCAGGACATTTTCAATTACGTGCAGCAAACTCTCAGTCTATTTTCTGATGCATTTCAAAGGTTAAAATCTCTGTTAGCATTTGTGTTTTTACCTTTTTGTTGATTTTTTGCTCTATTTGCACTGTTATGCAAACAAATAGAGATCGGAAGATGAGTAGCAAAAGCAAAGGTTGGATTTGTGCTTGTAAATGATCGATTGTGTCACGTCAGACATGTTACAGTGAACGATGTGATCTGCAGTCAGGATATTGAACTGCTGTTGTTCTTAGACTGCACTATGCACCAAGGGAATTTTCACACATCATCACCAGAGGCCAACAAGTCTTTCAGGGTTTGTTTTGAGTGCACAGACTGGACTGTGCTGGTTGTGACACCTTCACAACCTACATCAGCTTCTGTAGGGACACTTTGATTCTAGTAAGGACTGTTTGCTGTTTTCCCAAGAATAAGCCCTGGACATTAAAGAAATCCTTCACCAGAAACGCAGACATTCAAGTCAGCGATAAAGAAGGTATTTTCAACACCAACTGAAAGGGCGATAGATGCGGCCAAAGGTGGAGTATAAAAGAGAAGCAGAGAGTAAATCGGGAGCATCAAGGGTCACTCACAGAAGAGCAGCCATCAATGAGTGCAAATCCAGTCAATTCAACCTGTTTTATAGCTGGTTTGATGGGTTGCCACACAGGAATGCCTGCTGTGCTTTAATATCTGTCCTCCCTCGGACTACTTCAACTGATGCTCCTGTTTCAATGACACCTCTATGCCTCCACCTCTTGAGAGGCTGCTCCAGCACCACTATCTTCTGTCTCCTGCACACAACAACCCCAACACCACTGCAACTGCAACATCCACTACATCTGACCATCTGCCCCCATCCTTCTCAGCTAACAAAGCAAGGGCACAGCTCAGAGACTGCGTCCAGGGAAAGGAGCAGCCCCAGATGGTGAGTGACAAGACTCCTGAAGGATTGTGCAGCCCATCCAGCTGAAACCATTCAATGGGTTTTCGGCTTGAATCGATGATAAGGCAACGTCCATGTGCAGTGTGCAGTGTACAGCTCAAAATCCTGTACATGCAAATATAGTTCTCCACCTCAACACTGCTAAAATAAAGGGGATTTCAGAAGATCTAGGCCATCCCACTTCTATGCTGACGATACAGTTATTTACAGCTGTGGTTCAACTCTTGTCCAAGCCACTGACTCCTTGCAGAAAGCCTCTTTTGCTGTCCAGCACTCATTACTTCAGCTTAAACTTGTTCTCAACGCAGACAAAACAAAGCTCATGTTGTTTTCTAAATCAAGGAGACGAGCCCAAACAATCCCATCAGTAACCACTCTTGAAGAGTTGGTTCACACCTATAAATATCTGGGAATCTTAATTGATGACTCGCTTACCTTCAAACCACATGTAGAGAATCTTGTGAAAAACCTGAAGTTAAAACTGAGATTTTATTTTCAAAACAAGTTGTGTTTCTCTTTTAATACAAAGAAGCGGCTTGTTGCTGCAACATTCTTGCATGTGCTGGATTATGGTGATATTCTATATATGAATGCTTCTGCTCAATGTCTTCGAATGGTTGATTCTGTGTATCGTGCTTCTCTGAGGTTCATCACTAACTGTAAATTTCAGACTCACCACTGTGAGTTATACTCTCAGGTAGGACGGCCTGCTTTGGTAAGTCGGAGGAACTCTCATTTATACAGTTTTATATATAAGGCGATACTTGGGTTGCTGCCTGTTTGTAATGAAACGTGCTGGTCGGTATTCTCTTCGTCCGCATGGTTACTTGTTGCTTTCTGTTCCATTTGCCCGAACTGAACTTGGTAAAAGAGCTTTTGTCCATTTAGCACCCTCGGCTTGGAACTGCAGAAGGAAAATGACTGAATTCATTTCATTAAGTGCTTTTAAATCTAAACTACGAATCCTTGAGGCCAAGTCCATAACATGCAACTGTTTCAATTAGATTGATTGTCATTTTAACTGACTTTTTTTTTTTTTGAATTTTATTTTTTATTTTATTTGTATTCTTTCACTTAGGATTTCTCTAGCCTGCCCATCAAACAGAGGTCTCTCCAAAATGTATGTTAAATGAAGGTGGGAAAAAGAAGGTTAAATATGTGAAAAACACAGTTCATCACCATAGCTCTGTTTTTGAGAGAATTCTCCTGGAAAAACACTTTTTTAATAACTTTGCAGTTCTAGTGTAAAATACCTGAATCTGTGGTGTATCCTTACTGGTTGGATGTGGTAACAGAGATAAATAATCATTCCACAGATTTAGATTTTAGTGTTGTTTATTTTGAGAATTCATTAATTGAAATTAAAAGAAAAATACAACTTGTTGAATAAAGAATTGCCAGCAAACTATGAGTGGATAAAAATCGTTAAGGAAATCCGTTAAATGGAACAGTTGACCTTGTCTCTGAGACTTGAGAGTGTAAAGTATGAAACGCACTGGGAACATGGAGATGATCTCAGTCTGTGAAACGAAATATCTGACAAACTGAATGATCAGTATTTTTGGTTCCTGTATTTTATGTGAACTCAATAACATTTTCCTTTATACTTTGTTTTTAAATAACAACATGCCAAATAGGAATGTGTGTATGGTATATAGTAACTCTGTATTCTGCAATTTATCACACTAAGCTTTACTGAGATATGTAAAGCCAATAATGTCCTTCCTGACACAACATTGATGATTTTCTTATTTTACAGTCTTTATTTTACTGAATTAATTTTATTAATTTAGTAATTGTTGGAAGTTATTAAATGTGTATCTCATGTTAATCCTAAATAAAAGAGTCATTAATCCTGCTCTTGCCTTATTGCAGGTAGTGTATAAGAATAATGACATCCGTCTTGAGTTGTCCCGTCTGGCTCGAATTGTGGACCCCAAGATGAAAATCCAGGGTGAGGTATCCTACAAGTGTGAAAATGTGGCCACCCTTGACCCAATTTCTTTTGAAACCCCTGAGGCCTATATCAGTCTCCCTAAGTGGAACACCAAGCGGATGGGATCCATCTCTTTCGATTTCCGTACGACTGAGCCCAATGGACTCATCCTCTTTACCCATGGCAAACCCCAAGAGCGCAAAGATGCTGCACGGAGCCAAAAGAACACCAAGGTCAGTTCATAATCTCCTCAGTCACTTGATAATTTCTGTTTTAAAAAATGCTTGACTGAAAACAGTTTGAAAGGACTGATGTGTCTTGACATCAAGGTCACCACCTGGTGAGAATGGCAAACCAACAAATTCACCTGTGTTTGCGAGGCTGTTGTAGACAAGTCGTTCCCAAAGTGTGTTTGCTAGGGCCCTCTTTGTTTTACAAGAAAAATCCCCACTTCGGGAACCACTGTTGTAGACAATAAAATTTTCTAGCTTTGTGACCATTTGTTTAAGAGGAGTAGTTCATTTAAAATTAGATTTGCTGTTTATCTTAATAACACATTGCATATTAGATTATCACAGATCACTTTAACCATAGAAGGGTTCACTGGAGACAAAATGCCTCTTTTGTCAAAGGCTTCTCCTCCTTTGAAACATAGAAGTTGAAGTTCTCTTTCTCCAAATTCCAAATTAGACCTAGATTCCTCTGAAGAGGTAGTGATTGCATTCCTAAATATAGATCTTTCAAATCCTTTCAGTCCTACAAGTCTTTGGGTGGGAATGCTTGCATAACACTGTTGCTGTTCAGTGCAATCTCGTGTAGCTTAATGTTTGATTTAGCTAGCATTGCTTGGGAAGTGCGCAGGACACCAAAGGCCTTCGCTTCATTAGGAAAAGATGCAAGTCCATCGTGCACATAAAAATTGCATGTGATGAACTTCCATGCACTGGTAGTGGAGTCATCTGCTTCCTGAGCAGCTGGTCTGAGGCAGTAAATGGCAACTGCTGGTAAAGGACTGTTGCCAAATGCATGTACTGTCATTTGAAACTCTTTCACTGTTTTTGCAGATCATTGTTTTCATACCATAAGAACCTCAGAAAGTTTAGATGCTTGTTGCACACTTTGAGGCAGTAGAACATCTGCTGCTTATCTGCTGTAGCTGCTATTGGTTCCCCACAGAAGCAGATCAGAACTCCAGTGAGAGTGTTGTTCAAGTCAGGTCCACTCAGGAGTAGGGATGGGTATCGTTTAGGTTTTATCCGATACCGGTGCCAAGTCGGTACTTTTGAAACGGTGCCGGTGCTCAAACCGGTGCTTAAAGAATGGAGAACACAAAATTGGTCCAAAAACCTCTCATGTTCAGCTGTTTTTTGTAAAAAGATAACAATGTTAGCCTTTTCTGCAGCTATGGGGCATATATGGTATCACTCTTGGCTGGAAGCAGTGCTTAAACAATGGAAAAAACACAAACTTTGTCCAAAAACCTCTCATGTTTAACTGTTTTCCACTTTTTCTTTGGTCATTTTAGCCTTTGTGGCCAGGGTGAAGGGAGCATCTGCCATCAAACAAGAAGACAGCCGCATGTAGCTATGATGGTGTTTGCTAGTTCATCTTACATGCATTAATGTAATAACGTGGTTAGCCTACTCAACGTAAATTACACTCGAACAACATTAAGCTACTCACGCAGAGAAGAACGGCTGCTGCTGCATCATCATCCGTCATCATTTCAGCTACACTGGCAGGGCTAGGGGCCAGGACTCTCCTCTTCGTGTTTTTGGAGGATGTTGCATAACAGCCAACCCACGCACAGTAGATGTGCTCGGTGTGAGGTCTCGCAGCAAGCTATCAAATACGGCGCATTTCTGGGCTTTTAAAAAAAACGCTATGCGTCGCCAGGTGTTTCATCGGATTTGAGGTGTTACCTCCTTTGACAGTATCACAGTATCAGCTTAAAGCACTTGTTGCTGCTGAGTTTGCATCTTTTGCTGTGAAGTACAGCCAGACTTTTGACCGCTTCGCCTTGGACATTTTTAATCTGTAGCTCTGCTCTAAAAGAACGTACGTACCTGGACCCGCCTACTATTCTCGGAAACGTAAAATGATTGGCTAGAAGTGTATCACAGCTCAGGAAAAAAAAGCACCGAAATAAAGCACCGAAATGTGCGCTGCTTTTTGGTCTGGTTACTACCGTTTATGTCAGAACCGGTGCCATCATGGCACCGGACACCGGTACCCATCCCTACTCAGGAGTATATCATCTAGAGAAAATCCTTCATGTTTGGGACTTGAATTGAACACAAATATTTCCTTTCCTCACCTTCTTGTAGTCTGCAAATGAGCTCTTCAGTTAAAGGCTTCCAGGCAACAAAAATCCTCCAGAAGGTCACAGCACCAGCGGCTTAATGGATGGGTGAGGCAAACAAATTTTACCATCAACGTGCTAAAATCTCAAGAGGAGCTGATCCAACAGAGACTTACGATTAGATGAGAGTACTCTTAAAAAGGTGTTTGACATCACTGAGAAGGCTCATCTAGCACAGCACAAAAAGTCTAAGACCAGGCAACAAAGGAAGTTTGACCTACTTGTTGTATGTCGGAAACCACAGCAAAATACGGAGAGTGTCCTCAGTGGCCAGAAAAGAGAAGGATGTGACACCGAGGATGTGGACAAGTGGACAAGAATTTGTCTGACAGACAGCTCACCCAAACAGAGAAAAACATCCTTGCTAAAGGGTTGAATTTTGCTGTCACGCCAAGACAAATCCCGCTAGTGGAGCTAATCACAGCCACAGAAACAGCAATTTGAAACAACAATATTGCAGACATGGAAGCAGAGCAACTACGGACGAAAGTTTTGGCCTGTCTCCAGCAATGCAAAGCCCCCAGCATCCAACATCACCATGGAGGAGAGGAAGGCACTCACATCACTTAGTGATGACAACAACATTATCATCCTTCCGGCAGACAAGGGTAGGTGCACAGTATTGCTAAACCAGAAAAACTGTCATGAGAAGATTTTGTCACTGCTCAGTGACAGAAATACTTATGAGCCCCTGAAACGAGACCCAGGAAGTGGTTACGGGAAGTGGGTGATAGACTGTCTGAAGTGGTTAGAACAAGACAAGGCTATTGACCGGACCTCATACCACAGGCTGTACCCAGGGGAGTTTACACCAAGTCTGTATGGTTTACTGAAGATACATAATCAGGGTGCACCTTTAAGACCAATTGTCTGTATGATCAACTTGGTCACCTATAACAGCGGTCCCCAACCTTTTTTGCGCCACGGACCGGTTTATGCCCAACAATATTTTCATAGTATCGGAGCAGTTGAGAAGCATTTTTTTCTAAACACCAGGTCTCTGTGGCTTTTAAACCCCAAAACACACTGCGCCAAAAACTGGTCCACCCCAAGGATCGGGTCCCCCGACACAAACAGAGTAACATAGTTGTTAAGTGCCAGGAGGATTGCCAGGATTCATACATCGGGGAAACCAAACAACCTCTGGCTAAGAGGATGGCACAACACAGCAGAGCCACCTCGTCAGGCCAGGACTCTGCAGTCTATTCACACCTACAGGCCAGTGGACACTCTTTCAATGATGAGGATGTAACATCCTGGACAGGGAGGAACGCTGGTTTGAGGGCGGAGTCAAGGAGGCCATTTACGTGAAAAGGGAAAGACCATCTCTGAATCGAGGAGGGGGCCTAAGGGTACATCTGTCACCAACTTACACTGCTGTGATTGCAGCCATTCCCCAACTCTCTGTGAATGGGACTCATGGCCATTGATCTTTGATCAGTGGTTGTTGATCAATGGTCATGAGAATTTGTATAATCATGATGATGGAAGTGACCTCCCAGCCCATTGTCCCTTCAGTGGGCTGGTTTCAGTCATTATGCAAATGTACTGTTTATAAGATTTGGGGAAACCTGCAGTCAGCTGAGACTGAAGAAGTCACCTGGATGAGTGATGAAACGTTTCTCCCACTGAAAACGCTACGTCCAGATGAACAGAATCAACTTTTGGAGACCTGACTGCCAAGATCGCTTCTCTTACTTTCCAGGTGTTGTGCAGAGCTTTGAAGACTTAGGTTTGAGGTGTGAAAACCTTTGACTTGCATATTGTTTGGACATGCACTCAAGAGTGAAGCTCATCCATTTGGTAGAATGTTGGTTTTGCATACACTAGTGTTGGCTGCCTTGTGCACCTCTCCCAGACACACTTCTCCCACGATCACCCAACCAAGGTTGAGTCGCTGATGATGTGGCTCATTATGGACACAATTATGCTGTTCTCTGACTTTGTACGCATGCAGAATGTCTCTGCCAATGAGAAGGAGGAAATTGGCCTCTGAATCAATTTCTGGGATTTTGTCAGGTATCATGTCACACTCAGTAAGAGTAGGCAGGGGAAGCTGAGTGGTACCATCAAAGGACTATAAAATGAAATAGATGGGCTCGCCTCCCTGCTATCTCCACAGCACCTGAGGATGTTTTCAGTGAACACGGTTCAAGCTGTCCTTCAGTGTTGAAAATGTCAAAAAAGTATGGTTTTGCCAAGGAGCGGTTGCTTTGTTCATCTAGAACAGCAGACATCTCGACTCCTTTCTCTGGTTGTACAGCAGGATACAGCAGTCGGGTTAAGGACCATGAACTTGAACTGATCGAGTCTCCTCATATTTCTGTGCATTTTGGTGAAACATCAGCCACACTTGACTCTCTTTCCTCCCCGACATGCCCTTCACTAGCCCATGGCTCTCTGCTTTTTGAGGATGAGGATTGGGGTTTAGTGCTGTGGCGTCTTTCACTACCACACTCTGGAAAGCAGATCTAGCTCTTCTTGTGACGTTACATCCAGTCTCTTGTTCTTAAATGATTGTGAAGCACTTTGGTTAACTCTGTTGTTTTTATATGTGCTATACAAATACATTTTGAATTGAATTGAATGACTACCACTTACAGGTGTGGGTGTCCATACCTTGGACTGAGAATGGTGAAATTGATCATTATTTGCTGGCTGTCCTCCGTAACTCCAGTTGCAAGACTCTTTCTTTGGGCTCAAAGCACAGAAGACTGGCAAAGGTGTGGCAGCGCAGTTGGATGCTCAGCGCAGACGCTTCCCAAGCTTGAGCCTCAGCTAATGCTGCTGCAGCTGCTTTATGCTTTTGCTCATGCTCTGTCGACAGCAGTAGATGATGATGTAAGCTGGCTGGAGCATAAAGAACTGGACATTTCCAGTGTTTCGTCCATCTTTTCTTTTACAGAACTCACTACGATTCATGAGAATGAAGCGTTTTACTATTCTGCCCTTCCTGTACGTCGATGCCCAGTTTGACAGATAGATAAAGAGTTCTTCAAAAGGAGAGGCAAAAGTTTCCAGTTGTCATTGCAGGGTTTATTTGTCTCCCTAATGAAGGCGCTGTAAGACTACAAACATAACAAAAAAGTATATTACAACATATATTTCGAACATAATATATTTCTCATCTTACACAGTATAGACTGACGCTAGTAACTGAAATTACAGCTGGTATAACCAAGAGAAATAAGTGAAAAAAGATTTAGCGTTCATCCCGCTAGCATAATGCTAACATATAATGGAATTTCCCTTTGACCTGCTAACATAATTAGTACTGACAGAGCAATTACATACTAGTTTCAAATATGAGCGTCTACAGAAGCGTTTGGTATCACTTTTTTGACATAAACTCAGAATATACTCATACTTAGAGGCATAATATCTCATGCTCCAGTATAACCAACTTTGAGACTACAATGTGTGCGCTGATAGATGCTCCAAGTGGTTTAGATAAGTTGGGTTCAAACATTTGCACTAGGTATACCAAATACCCAACTAAATTTTCAGGATACTTTAGACAAGTCAAGAGGGATGCTTTGTTTCCAAAGGAAGATGTCAATATATCAGGACGCTTGCTGCATCATTTTGGATCAACTGAAGGCCTTTCAAGGCGTTTTTAAGGACAGGATGACAGGACACAGAATTGGCCTTAGCGTGGAACATTGTGTAACTCCATGATTAACCTTAGCTTCAATTTTCTGCTTGGAAGTTTTAAGTTAATTTCACCTGTCACTAAACATAACCTGGGTGTGGTAGAGTGTGGTTTAAAATGTACTGACCAAACTAAACAGTGATGCCACATTGTACTGACTGCAACAGGGTAAGAAAGAAAAACTACTGTAGGAAATCTGATTTACGTAACGTTGCTTCTTGGTATCACAAACTGAATTATGGTTTAATTATAGGTCAAACTTGGGAAGTTGCTTCATGTTTTATCCATGCTTACCTGAGTGTACCAAAACTGAGTGTTTTGTGTATTTGTCAGATTATTTGACACACAGATTTTAGATTTTAGGAAAATGAAAAAGAAGCACCCAAAGAAAAAAGTAACTGTCTTAATTTTTTCAGATAAGGAGCTTCTTTTTCTCTTGCTCAGGTGGATTTCTTTGCTGTGGAGCTGTTGGATGGCAGCCTGTACCTGCTGCTGGATATGGGCTCTGGGACTATCAAGGTTAAGGCCACCCAAACAAAGGTGAATGATGGGGTCTGGTATCATGTCGACATCCAGAGGGATGGACGCTCAGGTCAGTGAGGCTAGATGTATGGGGTATACAGTCTACTGGACTACAAATACAAAAAATCTTTTTTGAAGTAATGTAAAATTCAAATATCAGAATCGGAAAGAATTTGTTACTCCAGTAGTATGTCAGTGAGGGAACCTTTATAATGAAAGGCAAAATCAATAAAAATTGGTGGCACATCTCATAAGATCAAAGAGTAGGAGCACTATGATGAAATTTGCAAATTTCTCTTCAGGCACCATCTCTGTAAACAGCAGAAGGACTCCGTTCACAGCCAGTGGTGAGAGTGAGATTCTGGACCTGGAGGGTGACATGTATTTGGGGGGGCTTCCAACTGACCGCACCAACCTCATCCTGCCCACGGAGCTCTGGACAGCAATGCTCAACTATGGCTATGTGGGCTGTATTCGTGACCTTTTCATTGATGGTCGAAGCAAGGACATCCGTCAGATTGCTGAGGCACAAAATGGGGCTGGCATTAAACCATCATGCAATAAACAACCTGGCAAGCAGTGCGAGAGCTACCCATGCAAGAACCGAGGAGTCTGCAAAGAAGGCTGGAATCGATTCATCTGTGACTGCACTGGTACTGGCTACTGGTCACGCACCTGTGAGAGAGGTAAGTGTGGATGTGTAGATGTGCACACGGTCGGTCCTCTTCCAAAAGCCTTACATACTCATACTATCTGTAACACTGCGATCTGAACAGATGGAGCTAGCTGGAGCAGGACAATCGTTGTGACAGCTATAAAGGAAGTTCTGATTGCAAGATTTGCAAGCTGGTAGATTGGTAGATTCACACCATTCCATTTGATAAATCAGTTACGTTAATAGATGTCTTACTAGGCTGGACCTGAACCAAGGCATAACTTCACTTTCAACAACATAAGCAGGACTGAGTCCAGCTGAGTTTGACTTGAGTATTTCCATCTTTTGTCTCATCTGTACTGTATGACACATGTTTTAGTATCTTATATTAAATAGATGAGAAAATAAACTGACAGTCAATGTAGAGCAGATCACATAAAACCAGAAAGAGCAAACAAGAGAGATTTATTTTAATATTTCCAGCAGAATTAGCCTTATTGATATACCATCAACAAAAATGTTGTTGATTTTACCCGTAAAGAGGACAACAGTCAGATGAACTTTGTTACATCTAAACTGAATATAGCCCAAAGATATTTGCAGCATTAGCAGGATTCCTGCATTTAGTAGCTTTGAGCCTAGCATAAAAGAACAACATGCTCACTGAATTCCAAGAGGAACCTTTAATATCCATAATTACTGTATGTTTAATTATTTAAACCGAATTAGTTACCATTTGATGCAGGGTGTTCAACTAACTTGGGGCTTTCCCCTTCTCCTTATCTCCTGTCTTGCTTCTTTTTGTGTGTGACAGACTGTCAAAATTCTTGTGACAGAAAAATCAATTAACAATATTCAACTTTTATTCAGACAATATTAAAACTATTGCCCTTCTGACCAGTTTCCATCATGGTGTTCAGACAGGTTAATAAAGACTAATTGGAGATGAAAACTAATTTCCACATCCCTAGCCAAACTGCTAGCTTGAACTGATTTTTAGCATATCAGTGAACAGTGTTCTGATTATATCTTTAGTTATAGAAGTGCTTGCAGGACATCAGTGTGGAGTGTATATGCACTGAGTTATGATTCAAATGATGATTGCTGTGAAATTTTAGCTTCATATATTAAATACTTTTCTAGATATTTTCAAGGGCCACTCAAATATAACATACACAAAGTTTTTCAGCTCTTCAGCTCGTTTTATTTATATAACACCAAATCAAAAGATCATTTTATATGCTTCATCAAAAACGGAAGTATTAAGCCTAATGTTGAAAGTAAAGAGGGTGTCTGTCTCACAAATACAAACTAGAAGCTGGTTCTATAGAAGAGGGGCCTCAAAGCTTAAAGCTCTGCATCCCATTTTACTTTTAAATCTCACAGGAACCACCAGTTAGCCAGAAGTCTGAGAGCAACCTACTCTATTGGGGTGATATGGTACTGTGACATCTTTAACATAAGTTGGGCATGGCTCTCCCAAAGCTTGCCACCTTTGCCACAAAACTCAAAGTTGAACTCAGGTTCATCCTGATCACTGATCATCTGTCACATGTTTTTAAAACTCGATTGGAGTCCATCTGTGGAAAATTCAGTTGAATGGACATGGTTATGAAAATTTCACACCTGTCTATAAGGCCCCATAGCTGCATAGTTGCAACAAACCAAGCCATGAAGCCCAAGGAATTGTGTGTAAACATCTGAGAAGGGCAGAGATCTTGGAAAGTGTACAGAAAACTTTCTGCAGCATTGAAGTCTCAGTGAGTCCCCATCGTCTGTACATAAAAGACATTTAAAACCATTAGTGGTATTCCTAGTGTCATCGGGGTGCTGTGTGGCAGACAGGATAAGAACCCAAACACAGGAGTCAAAACACAACAGGATAAACTCAAAGAGGCAGCTTTATTGCTGTGAAAGAAACATACAACGGAAACAAAAGCCTAAAAGCCTAAAACAAACTTAAACAGGAAACATGAGACACACACTAAGTGACAGAGGGAGAGACACGACTGGGAGACAGAACTTAACATACATCATAGATATGTCAGACTAACAGGGACCCACAAAAGGAAACAAACCAAAACGAACAAGAACCTAAGAACTAGAAAGTAAAATGAAACTAAGGAGAAGGCCTACAGCAGCGAGCAGCGAGGACTGGGCCCCGTACAAGCAGGCCAGAAACAAACAGAGCAAGAAGATCAGGGTAGGAAAAAGGAGCTACAGCGAAGAGCTAAAAAACTGCTTTTCAACAAATGACCCTGAGTGATGACCTAAGCACTTTTTACTGCAGATTTGAAAGACAACCATTCACACCTCCCATCTGCTTGCCCTCACCTCACCAGTGGCATGTCTTGAAATTTTTTGTTGGGGGGCCAGGTAGGGACACAGAAGGGCGGCAGATGTAATTGGCAGATAATGTTAAAAAAAAATCTACCAACCGTTAACCATAATTCAATAACCCCATAAACCGAATAACCAAATGCACTTTTAACTCTTATTAGAATGAGATTTTAACCACTACGGTGCAAAGTTTTTAGATACTGCGTTGATAAAGTACAAGAGATACAATCAGTGCTTTGTCAGTGCTTACTCAGCATTCAAGGACATCAATATTTTCATAGCATTTTTACTGACATGTAGTGCACATATGTTTTGGGCAAAAACATTTTTGAATATTAAAATACGAACATCTTTAACAAACAATTGACAAATTAGCCAATGCAAAACTTTATCTGCCTGTTAAAAAAAGAAGATAATCTTCTCACAAACTGGTGTTTGATTTTGAAACAGGAAAAAAGTGGAGAAACAACTGAAAAGACTAATATTTGAATGAAACCTGAAAGCAAGTAAATACTTTCTATGCTGCCTTATGGTAAACTTTGGTAATATTGATCAAGAACAACACTGGCTGATGATGAAATACAGTCAGCTGACACGGTGACACTGCCAGTATTAACCTGCAGGGCTGGACTGGGACAAAAAACCGGGCATTTTGACTAGAGACCGACCCACCAGGTATTAAAGCCATAAAGACTTTGACTGAAAACAAACCCTGTTGTGACAGTGATGTACAGTCTTGTTGGTATATGTATGATTTCTATACATTTTACGTCAGATAAAAACTTTGGTTGTAAGATTTAGATAATTATTTAATAACAGCGAGACATTTTAAATGAGAATAAGAAAGAAAAGTATGTCTTTGTGCCCCCCTCTCCCTGTTAATGCCCTACCTGCCCCCTGGCAACACTTTGCTAGACCCGCCCCTGCACAGTTACCAGCTGTCAGCTACTTAGAAAAGGATCCTGGTGTTATTTGTCTCTCAGAAACAGTTCATAACTTCAACTCATCCATGTCACCTAAAAGGTAAACCTGTTTCTCCATCACAGCTCTGATGATCCAGTAAGGGCATCTCCTGGTTTCATGTTTCCCTCTCACCACATATCCAAACCGACATCATGACCAGCAGCTTTACAGCTGTGGCTCCAGCAAACATCAGCTGATACTAGAAAGTAATATTAAATAAATTCTAACAACAGCTGATCAAACGTGCTGCTGTTGTTTAGCGCGACATCCGCTGGTTTCCTGTTTCTGGCGCAAAGTGGGCGATAAACAAACGAGAGAGAAAAGCCGATCAGCTGATCATTGATCAGTTTCATGATTGAAGTAGCAACAGGAGAGGGAGGGGAGAGAATGAGAGAAGAGGCAGCTGTGCAGCGTAACGACAGAATAAATCCAGCTTTGTGTCTTTTTCATTGTAGCTAAAGTCCGGGACAAACTGCGTCTCTTCTCAGCTCAATACGAAACGTGTAATATTTTCTCTGAATGAGGGACCATTCCATTTTTTTAAGGAGCCGTTGGAAACTCTACTAACTAACCTTATGAATAAAATAAAGTTCACTATCAGTAACATCATAGCACCACCCAGCTGTATAAAAACTCCATCAAGCTGGCTAGAACGCAGTACGAGTTATTGTAACTGACAGTAAAAAGTCAGCATAACGAAAATAAACTGCACCTAAACTTAGTTTATATCTGACCCAGATAGACTGCAGCTCATAACTTCTTACCTGAAGTTCAGTTCACCTGACACTCGGACTGGCGGCTGCCTCGGGTCTCTGCTCCTCCTGCCTCCCCTTCCCTCATCCACCTGCTGGCCTCTGTGGAAGCTCCGCCATAGCCACCACCAAACAACCGAGTTATTTTTACATTTTACACATCTGCCAGCATCTGGCCAATCCACCACCTCTCATTGTTCATGCCGTTACAAAAAAATAAATAAAAAAGTCATCAGCCCACCGGGCAAATGCCCGGTATGCCCGATGGCCAGTCCAGCTATGTTAACCTGTAACCAAATCTGCAGCTCCATACAGCAATGTTACGACTTGGATTATATCTTATAACTCATAACTCTTATGCTAGTTCCCCCCAGCAGCCTACTGTCGGAAATATTCGACGGTTGCAATAATTCTTTAAGTGTTATTTTTTCCTTGGTATTCTAATTTAAAGTTTACTAAACTCAACAAACTTAATATTACTTACCGGGACATTTATTCTCTCCTCATTTTCTTTCGCAGAAAAATTGTTTTCTGCCTCTTTCGTGCTTGGCTCTCCTACCTTTGCTAACGTGATGCTCATAGTGCAGAAGCCGATGCTGCATTCACTTACACTCGGATATCTGAGCTTCACCGTGAAAACAAAATCGTACATTTGATATTTGATTGAATTTTATTGTTTTAGCTTCGGGGTGGCACCTGGGGTGGCCAGTCTGGTCCAGGCCACCCCCGCTGGTCACGCCACTGCACCTCACTCTTAGGCAAAAATACCTGCAGCCTTCACCTCCTTCTCCTCTGACCCCATGCCTACACTAAAGATTTGTGAGGAAGATGTGTGCAAGCTCTTCCAAAGACAGAAGACCAGGAAAGCTCTGGGATCTGACAGTATGTCCCCTTCCTGTCTGAAAGGCTGGAGCTGTTTGAAGTGCCCTCCTGCTTCAAATGCACCATCATCCTGCTCCCAAAAAAGTCCGCCATCACAGGATTAAATGACTACAGACCTGTCACCCTGACGTCTGTGGTCATAAAGTGAAAGACTGGTGTTAAGCTACTTGTAGAACATCGCAGACCCCCGCAGAACCCCCTGCAATTTGCATTCTGGGCCTACAGACCATCCAAGGATGCAGCCAATATCGAATTGCACTACCTCCAGCATCAATTTATCAATCTGGGACATACACAAGGATACTCGTGGACTTCAGCTTGGCCTTCAACACCATAATCCCAGACATCCTCCACCAGAAGCTCACACAACGTACTGTGCCCGGCTCCACCTATCAGTGGATCACCAGGTTCCTGATGGACAGGAAGAAGCAGGCAAGGCTGAGGAGCATCACATCCCACACACGGACAATCTGCACTGGCATCCCTCTCTCCCCACTGCTGTATGTAATGATACGATTACAATTACATCAAAATGTCATTCTGACTAGAGAAGTGTACTCTGATATTAACAAAGAGAAGATAATCAGAACTGAGAGGACTGTGGTACATGGAGCCAATATTGCAGACACTGAGGACAGCTACAATTGCCTTGGAATCGCAAATTGCAAATGGAAATCATGAGGCCACTAGAAAGTTGCAACCATCAAATACTAGCAGAGAATAAGGCAGGTTCTTAGGAGTCAGCTGAATTGGAAGAACAACATCCAGGCAATCAACACCTACGCCCTGTCTGTCATCAGTTACCCTGGTGGGGTAATAAGCTAGCCAAAGGAGGAGAGAGAAGCCACTGACATAAAGACAAGAAAGTGCCTTACCCTGTATAGAGGGATTCAACCCAAATCCTGAAACTGTATGTCAAATGTAGGGAAGGAGGCAGAGGACGAGTGAGTGTCAGAACCACTATCCAAGATGAAACAGCAAAGATCCATGAGTAAATCATCAAGCTGGCAGCAACTGATAGTGTGCTTAGTGAATATCTCAGGCAGCAAAAACCTGAGAAAGAAGAGGAACCATTATAGAAGGACGGGTCCCTGCACAGGATGAACCAACGGCAGATAGAAGCGGCTAATATAGAGAAATCCTACCAGTTGCTGTACAATGCTGGACTAAAAGATAGCACAGAGCCACTTATCATGGCAGCACCGGAACAAGCTCTAAGCACAAGAGCCACAAAGGCTAAGGTCTACCACACCATCCAAGACCCAGGTGCAGGCTGTACAACAATGCGTCTGAGACAGTCCAGCATATAACAGCAAGATCCTAGCAAGCAGGGCATACACGGAAGGCCATCAACAAGCAGCAGGCAAAGTATACAGGAACATCCCAAAAAGTCTGTTTATCTGGACGTTTTCAGTGGGAGAAACGTTTCGTTACTCATCCAAGTGACTTCTTCAGTCTCAGCTGACTGCAGGTTTCCCCACTCTTATAAACACACCTTTGCACAATGACTGAACCAGCCCACTGAATGAACTGTGGCTGTGAGGTCAGATCCTTGATCATTAATCTTCAAATTGTCACGCAATGGCCATTGATGACTGGTCATGAGTACCATTCAAATGATCATAAGTCTGAATGTTCAACTCGGTTACCTATAACATCTCACAGTGTCTGGCTTCAATCATCAGCCAGTAGGTAGGTTACTCTGAACACCACATCCCATTTTTTTCCACTTTATCCGGGGCCGGGTCGCAGGGGCAGCAGCCCAAGCAGAGAGGCCCAGACCTCCCTCTCCCCAGCCTTCTCCTCCAGCTTATCCAAGTGAACACCAAGGCGTTCCCAGGCCAGCCGAGAGATATAATCTCTCCAGTGTGTCCTGGGTCTGCCCCGGGGCCTCCTCCCGGTGGGACACGCCTGGAACACCTCACCCAGGAGGCGCTCAGCGGAACCACCTCAACTGGCTCCTTTCGAAAGGAACATCCCAAAAACCTTCCACCTATTTCACATATAAGGGTCAGTACTACAGGCAGAAACATGGGTGTGCCATGGGCTCCCCAGTTTCATCCATTGTGGCCAATTTGTACATGGAAGAAGTGGAAAAGAGGGCTTTGCTACCCTATCCAGGTATCAGGATGACACCTGGGTGAAAATCAAATCTCAGGACGTACCAAATTTCACTGATCACATTAACTTGGTGGACCAAGACATCAAAGGGAGGATATGAAAAGTGGCAGGTTAGCCTTCTTAGACTGTGAGATTTCCATCAGTAATGGGGGACATCTAAAACTGATGTGTACAGTAAACCTACACATACAGATCAGTATTTAAGGTTTGACTCTCATCATCCACTGGAGCACAAACTGGGAGTCATCAGGACGCTACAACACAGAGCGAACACCATCCCCACAGACACAGCAGCCAGGGAGGCAGAAGAACATCAAGAAGGCCCTGAGTAAATGTGGTTATCTCAGCTGGACTTTTGTCAAAGCTGGGAAGGCTCCTAAAGAAAGCTGCAGATGATCCAGGAGAGAAGGACAACCGCTGCCCAAGAGAAAACCTGTAGTGATCCCGTACGTGTCAGGAGTAACAGTTGAGACACATTTTCTATAAACACTGCATCTCTTTGGCTTTTAAACCCCAAAACACACTGCGCCAAAAATTGGTTGCCCCGACACAAACAGAGTTTTGTAGTGTATGCTGTTAAGTGCCAGGAGGATTGCCATGATTTATACATCGGGGAAACACAACGCAGAAGAGCTAGTTGTAGGCCAGTGGACACTGTTTCATTACGTGAAAAGGGAAAGGATGCAAAACTGAACATAACTCATAAACACAGATGGAGAGTAAAACACACAAACATGGAGAAATAAAGAACTATATACAGGGGAGCTTGAAAGGACACTATATAAACAGTGCTAAGAACAAGAACAAGGCCAAAAAGGGAACCACCTAAGAAAAGAGTCTAAGAACTAGAAACATGAATTACTAAACTAGGAAATACTGGAAACTACACAAGGACCAAGAAAGAAATCATAATAAGAACTCAGATAATAAGAACTGGATAAAGAACACAGAAACTCAGAATATAGGACAAAACCTAGGAACAAAAAATATGATGCTGGAATTAATCCAGCATCATTGTCTGACCTTACAAATGTGCTTCTGAAAGAGGAACCTATAAACACACTCCTAAACCTCGTGGAAAGCCTTCCCAGAAGAGTTCAAGCTGTTATATCTGCATAGGGTTGGTTGACCTCATATGTAACCCTATGAATTAATAAGGATGTCACTCAAGTTCACGTGAAGGTTGACGAGCAAATACTTCCGGCAATAAAATGTATAAATGTGGGCTAGCATATCAGAAGAAAACTGGCTTCAGAGAAGGCACGAGTTAAAACAACTCATTTCACATAATTGATGAACTTGTGGGTGTGCTCGGCAAGACATTTTTAAAACTGTGAATAATGTAAAGCAACTCATCTAGAGTCCAGTGTCAAAAAGAAAAAGGAAAAGAGGATGATTTCAGTTCTTCTTCTGGGTCTGCACTAGTATGTCTATCACTCCTTTATTATGCATATTTTTTCTTCCCACTCACGCCACTGTGCTTGCTCATAGGGGGTCATGTGATTGTTGGGATTTTCTCTGTTTTCTTTGTATTATTGTAGGGCTTTACTGTACACTTTAAAGCGCCTTGAGGCAACTTTTGTTCTGATTTGGTGCCATAGAAATAAACTTAAATTGAACTTTATGTGGAACAACACAGGAAATGTTTTAGGCTTTAGAGACTCAACATTCTAACATAAACATAAAATAAGCATATGGGGGAATGTAGCTGTTATTGCACTTGGTTACCCTGACCTATCTGCAAAAAGTAAGGTGGTGCATGAGACTATTGGAGATGAGAAAGTAATTGATTTTATCAGATCTTAGTAAGTGATATGCAGATTTATTCAGACTCCATCAGTGTGGACGCACATGCCTTTTACCTACTCAAGCTTTACTTTTCCTCAGCTTAGCTTTATCCAATCATTATCCATATTTTAATTTACACATTTGTTTCTCAGTGAGCCACACCCACCCTAATTTACCTACAGGACTTTCCAACAGATAGATGGACTGTGTCTCCACCTTGTGGCCATGTGATAGAACTACAGCATCCCAGTCACGCAGATAAACTGAACAAAGGGCATTTAGAGGACATGAAATGCTTCAGCATATTATCAGATCATTTATCAAATTAAGCTACTGTGACAGGACAAATAATCACCGTAATCTGATTGATGCAATGAGAATGCAAGAAAATGGCAATCAGCCTTAGAGGGTTTAGGAAAGAGAGGTTTGACTACAGAAAGCAAGAGTGTAAAGTGAGCTCAATGAAATGGATTTTTCTTTAGGTAGAGAAATAAAGAATGATATCACTGGTGGCCCATTTAGATTAGGTTTAGAGTTGTGTGAAACTAGGCAATTTAAATTCTTTTTTTTTTAGCTTTACAGTTTTTCTATTTGGTTGTTTCAAACACTTTGACTCTGAAGTTAAATGTAATCTGACTGTGCAGTGACAAATTACTACAAATATTCAGTAATATTACTAATAAAGCAATCAAAGGGAATGCATGTACACAAAATGTTAGATATTTCAGTTGATTTTTGTAAAAAGGATATATCTGTTATCTATACGTAGAGGCAAACCATAAAGTACAACACTGGACTTTGATAAACAACTGTGGCCTACAGCTTGATATCATCCATGAAGAGGAGGTGGCCAACTATTGCTCCATTCCATAATTGGTATCCATATCCAGTCTTGTTAATGATCTCACTGAGGGAGTTCAGGCCTGTGCAAGACAGCAGTGGGGACAGAGTATCTCCTTTTGCGTCCTGCAGTTGATGGTGACTTGTGTTATTGGTTTGGAGCTGGCTTGTCAACACATCCCCATCAAATTCCTCATTTCTTGTAAAGTTACTGGTATTCCTAGAACTTTTTTGTATCAATCCAGGTGGTGCACAGGTTGGTCAGTCTGGTCTCACAGTTTTGAGTCACCAGTATATCTGCCAGTAGCTGTGTTTTGCCCCTCTAGTGTCTTGAATGAATGAATGAATTGAACCATGTGCCTGTTCGTCTTAGCCTCGATGATGCCTGATAGGAGCTTCCATATGGTACTGAGGCAGGTTACTGGCCGATAGGTCAATGGGACCATTCCCTTCTGGGGATGCATCGGTTAGCCTTCAGTTAGCCTTCGGTTAGCCTTTGGTTAGCCTTTGGTTAGCCATTTCAGGTGTGTCTTGTCCATTAGGAACTGGTTTATTTGTGCTGCTAGATGCTCATGGAGTGGAATTAGCTTCTTTAGCCAGTAGGTGTGAATCATGTCAGGGCCTGGTGCAGTCCAGCTCTGGACATGTCTACCAATGTGATAGTTGCTGGACCTTGTGTGCTCTTAGCTCCACAAGCATGGTTGTCATGGGTTGCATTTGTCCCATATGGTCTTCCAGTATTGTTCCGTCTCCAGCCTTGGTGGGATTGTTCTCATATTGGTCCCCTGCCACTGAGAATACGCCTTGGACGATTCGGTGGAGTACAGCTGGTGTATACTGGTGGTCTCTATCTGTCTGGTACAAATCTTCAAGCGGCTGGTCAACACTGAATCCCCCCCACTACATTAGGCAGCTCTCTCTCACTCATCAGTAATGTATATATAATTTTAATTACCTATGGCCTTCCTTCACTTTGCATGCCAACCATTTGATTCAGTCTTTTAGAAAGTATTTTTATTTTATTTCCAGTCTGTATGTGAATGTGTCAATAACCAGGATCTCCTCAACCACAGTTACCTATTCTCTATAGCTCTGTGTTTCATAGTTTCATAGTTTCTTAATTAGTTTTCTTTGCCGCTACCAGGAGAATCTTAAACAGGTATTCGTCCTTTGGATGCACATTTCCTTTAAGATGACCCAAGTATAGGATCTGAAATGACCGTGGAAATTGTATATTCAAATATGTTAACAAGAGCTGAATGAATACCAATTTGGAGATGAGTTCATCCCATTTTTGTAATTTAATTTTTGGTGCTTCTATTGGCACTGATGAAAATAGGTTTAGTAATTGTGGCAGTATATTCATCTTTATCACCCTTATTCTATCATTTAATCTGAATTGGTAGGAAAACCATCTGTCAATGTCAAAGTTACCATCATTATAGTCATAGTTGGTTTGATATAGTTTTGTCTGGTTTTCGTTTATAGCTACACCCAAATATTTAAGTTATTTAGCTCCCCAATTTACTTTATATTAAAGTTCCTGATCTGGTAAGCGGTTGAACATGAAAATGTGGGTTTTCTGAATATTTATCTTACAGCCAGAGTACTCGCTAAATATATCTAATACTTGGACCAACCGAGTAAAGGAGTTTGTTGGGTTTGACAGATAAATCATAACATCATCTGAAAATAGGCTTATGGTATTTATCTGATTGGTCATTTCTTTTTCCTGTAATCAAGTCACTTTGCCTGATCATTTGGGCCAGTGGTTCAATATACAGAGTGAAAAGCATAGGAGTCAGGTGACATCCCTGTCTGGTTCCCCTGTGCAGCTCAAATTCCTGTTAAAGCCAGGAGAGGGACTAACCTGTGCTCCCAAAGTTGTGCACCACTCACTCCAAACACGAGTGGTGAATTGAGGCGCACAATCCAAAACAATGTCGAAGGGGATTCCATGAAGCCAGAGGATGTGGTCAGTAAGCAGCGAGGCAATTTCTAGAGCTAAAGGAAGCTTGGGGAGAGCAACAAAATGGACAGCTTTGGAGAAGCGATTGATGATGGTTAAGATGACAGTGTTACCAGATGGGCTCAGTGTGTTACCTGGGGATAAACCTTAAAGGGATGTGGAGACAGCTGGGTGGCCCATTTCTGGTGTCAGGCTTATCCAGCTGAGCATCCCAGAGCAGGGACTCAATCTCCCAACTCAGGGAACCAATGATGCAGTCCAGTGAAAGGGGACCAGACTTTCTGGGACAGCACATCAGGTTTGATGTTACAGGACCTTGGTCGATAGCTAATGTTGAGGTTAAATCTGGTAGAGGTGGATAATATCCACCTGGCCCGATGAGCATTGTAATACTTTGCAGTCCGGGGATATGCAAGGTTTTGGGATCTGTCTGTACTACAAAGGCATGCTCCTTCCAGCCAGTGCCTTTCTCTTGTAGGACCAGTTTGATGGCGAGGACTTATCATACTTCCTTTCTGTGGGAGAACAATAGTAAGAGAAAAAAAAACACATAAATGTATTTTACTTCTGTTCCCGACTTTCTCTTCCAGAGGCTTCAATCCTCTCCTATGATGGCAGCATGTATATGAAGGTTGTGATGCCGACCATCATGCATACTGAAGCTGAGGATGTGTCTTTGCGGTTTCGCTCCCAGCGGGCTTATGGTCTCCTCATGGCCACTACCTCCCGAGACTCAGCCGACACGCTACGGCTGGAGTTGGACGGGAGTCGCGTCAAACTCACGGTCAATCTAGGTATCGTATGCCCCACCCAGCCATCTGCCACTACACCTCCACCTTCACTGTGAGATGGTTTACCGTCGAGCGGTAACTTCTCCTTTTCTATTCTCTTTTTTTTCGTCTTTTCATTGGTTACTCATCACAGTGATCCCTCAAAGATTTCAACCATCTTTAGAACAGCAATCAGTTCTCTTTTGCATGGCTGTTAATGTGTGCATAAATCACCAGACAGCAATTACTGGAAACATTTAAAAATACATACATTTTACTTCACTATTAAATATGTTTGGAAACCTTTGAACCAGAAACGTGTACTCACTTTTGTTTATAGAACCTTTGAGACAGTAAAAGCAAAATAAGTAGAATACACATCATAAACAGGTTCTATATCTGGTTTCATTTTGTTGTTTTTATTTTATCTATTTTTTTAAAGAACAGACTGTGCTGAGATTTTCTCAGATGTAATCCGTAGTAAGAATAACCACTGATCCATCATTCAGCAGGATAGGATATAAAAGGAACAAGTTTTCTTTCTACGACCTTCATTTTTGTGTCTGACATCAGGTAATTTCTGTGTCACCCTGCTGTTGTTCTGGGTGTCTTTTTGTTTTTTGTTGCTCATGATAGTTTCTTTTTGTTATTAAATTTTGTGGTTTTTCAGCGTCTTCCTTTTGCTTGTTTTCCCATCAACTCCATTTCCCATCATGCTTTGTCAAAAGATGGTATTCACACCTTCAAAGGCCTTAAGCCTGCGGCCCGTCAGGCGAACAGCCCGAGAACAGAGCCCAGCAAAACCTACAGCTAGCTGCAACCCCAATGTTAAAAAGAAAAGACAAGAAGAAGAAATGGCAAAGAAACACGAGTCACAAACTGCATTTTGTCTGTTCTATATCGTACATACAGTTTGTCTTGTTTGATTAACGGTGGAAGTTGTATACCATTTAGATGAATTTTATGAGGCATACTCTTGTTTTTAATTTCAAAAATGAAGCGCCAATTGGTCAGTACTTTATATGACTTTCTATCCCATATTAATCCATGTAGTTTTGTACTAAGTGTTAATGTTAGTAGCCTGACCCTTTGATGGAGCGTAGCGACATGCAGGAACAGTATAGCAGGAGTTTTGATGCTTGGGGTTCCTGTGCTTCTGCACGGTGCTGGTGCTGACTGGATCGTGGCTGTTTGCTCCCACTTTTCTGTTGCGGTTGACGACACATGAAACCACCAGCCACATGGTGACCAACCCTCGCTGTCGCAGTGTGCGGCAGTTATTCTGGCCTTAGTTCAGATAATGAACTTGCTTTTTCTCAGTTACAAACGTTTATTTAAAAAAAAATCTGTTTGAATATCAGATCCATTTATAATTATTGTTTGTTTTTATTAAGTAACTGAGGCAATTTCACTGGTGCGGAGGCTTTGATTTAAATGCAAAGTCAAATAGTGTTGGGTCGGAAAACCCATGTAGCTGGTATTACAAGTGGCCATTTTTATGTAAATATAGCACAATTATTAATTACAGCACTGTTGATTAACAAAAGAGCAGAAATTAATGTATTGAGTAATGACATGTTATATTTATTACATGATTGTTTGACTTAGAGATCATTCTAAAGATAGACCAATGGGATGAAATGGCTGCCTTACTGCATGTGTACGTCCCCGGAAGGGTGGATTTTTTGTTTTTGGATGTCTGCAGCAGTAACCTTGAAGGATGCAATTTCATCTGTCATTTATTCTTCCCCATCTAGACTGTATCAGGATAAACTGTAACTCCAGTAAGTTAACACTCAAGTTTCATTTTGTTTTGTTTGTTAATGATATCGATGTTTTTTGTTTTTTAAAGAAGAAAGAAATGTAATTTTTCAAAATCCAACATCTTCTTATTTGAAGGGTGAGTTTGAGCAACATAAAGCAGTAGAAACAGACTCAGTGAAATTAAATGGTGATGACATAATTCCTCATTTTATATATGCCAGAGGATCACAGATAAAATCAGTCTTCTGTTTCCTCTATACTCTACATAACCAATATTTAAAGAAGCTTTTATGAGATTAAATTACTCTTACCTTCCTTAGGAGAAAAAACGTGAATATACAGTAAATACAGTATATTTCACTATATTTGCCACCTTCTTTGGTACAGAGTGGGAAATAATAATTGAGAGCCAATACTAGCAGAGTACTACTGACATTTGTCGTCCAGTTTGGCGCTATGGCACCATATTGCCTCAGTAATGGAGACACTGGTACGGTAGATGAACAACCTTTTGGTGTTACCTCACAAGATGGAAATTAAAATTAGATGAAGATAAATATGAAATTTGGTAAGAATGTATGAAAAGGATGAGTAACTGTTATGTTCTGTGGTAGCAAACCAATAGAAATTGCTGGTGTAGAGCTTGTGCTTTAGCTGTAAGTTAGTACATATTGTTCTCTAAAGAGTGCAGTAATAGCCTGAAGTTAACACTGATGTAGGTAAATGACACTGAACAAGGTAAGTTATTATTAAACGATTATTATTAATCTGTCATTATTGGTTAGCACCAAAATGATGAACTTGACTAAATCATACAAGCCTCTGTCTTCAGTGGAACACGACTGAAAGCACTCAGATTTAAACTAAAGGGACTAAAGTAATTAGGTGTGTAAGCGTTCATGCCCAGCACATGAGTGCTCATGAACTACCTTTGATTTTATGTGAGGAATTTATAAACACCAAATATTAAAGCCTTATTTCAGGGGAAAACTTGACAAGCTAAACGATGTAACCATAAAAATTGAATTTTGTGAATCATTTTGAATTTGAGTGTTTGTTAAAACATTGATAATATCCATAATAATGCTATGATAAAACCCATGTAGAACTAGGAGCTATCACTCCTTATTTTTCAAAGCACACTAATAGAGAAATATAAATCCAAGGAAAAATTCACATGTTGTTTCATCAGGTGGACATTTTCAGTCCATTACTTTTTCTGTACAACGAGACAGTTTTTTAAACTGAAATTTGTGTTTCCATAAGTAATATGCATGCTAATGACAACTAGCTGAGTACTGACTGACAACGGGTGTACTTTACACTCCTAACACAAACCCAGATTCAAAAGACTGAAAAATCAAACAGTCTTTTAATTAAATGTAATATTTGACTATTTATTGAAGAAAGCGTGTTTTTCAGAGGAAACTAGTTCGCAGGATAGTTTGTCATGTTAGGGAACTTTCTAAGCATTTTTCAGGCTAGCTGTGATGAATCATTAAGCTCTTTCTACTTATAGTGTGTCTGTTGCTGTTTTACAGTCATTTCCAAGATCACTACGATTGCTTTTACTCATAATGGGGTAATGGAGATTCGATCAGCTTAAAGATGTAATCAAAATGATTTAACCCAATTTAGATTTTAATTTAAATACTCAAAGAATGTACATATTAAAAACTAATATTAATATTGATAATATTACACAATTGTTTCCCACGTTTCAGACAGCTTCTTGAAAATTGATGATGATCAATCTCATCAACTTCTCGCCAACTTGCCTACATAATCTGTCTTTATAGGTTCACAGTGTTGGCATCTGTATTACTTGTGTATTTACTTGGTATTGGATCGATACCAAAAGTTGTAGCACCATGCATTAAACACATTGATGGGATGTTAGCTATCCACTTCCAGTCACTCAAATAAACAATTAAATATATGAGGTCCACCAAATTCTTGGAGCTGCTTGAGCAAAGGATAGGTTGGTCCAGCAACCATGGAAAAATATAATTACGTTTCTCGTCTACGGTTGTGAAAGAGTAAGACTGAAGACTCAAACTAAGTTAAACTTTTCTTTAATTTTCTTTTTTACATTTCAGTGCACCGCCTCGACTGCCACAAAATACTGCAAATAGTTCTATAATTACAGACTTTGACATATGCTGGTGACATAAATGCCACCATGTCTCACATGCATACAAAATATTAATTTTAGTTTTGGATTGTTATGATGCAACACATCTTTTTATAAAATCTGCCTGTGATTGCTAAAATACAGGTGGTGCATCAATTTACCCTTACCCCACTTTCCTCTGCATTTCCATGTGTGGCATCGCTGATGTAAATGATGTAAATGTAAAGAAGAAAATGCTTAAATTAATTTAAAGATAAATGAATAAAACTGTATGACCAACCTGTTTTCCACATCAGTGCTAATTTCTTTTAAATCTCATGACTGTTTTCTAACCTGAAGTAGTTTCATACTTTTCTAAAAGGAAAGAATAGTTCTCCTCCTGCCCTGAGATCAGGTGTGGCTGAAGAAATGGTTTCCAATAATATAAAGCAGCCGTCCTCATCCTTTTTTGTGCCAGGGATCGGTTTATGCCCGACAATATTTTCACGGACCGGCCTTTAAGGTTTTGCGTATAAATACAACAAAATAAAACCAGTACTGTTACCAAAAAAAAAAAAAAAATTGATTCACACGGGAAAAAACCCTGTTAACACTGAAAACGATAAAAAACGATAAAAACCCTGAAAAGCATGAATTTCGCACCTGAGCCTCGACTCTGGCAGCCCGGTACCAAACGACTCCGGTCCGTGGCCCGGGGCTTGGGCACCACTGATATAAAGCCCTAATGTTTGCTGAACACAAACATATAACACTGGTCATGTTAATAGCATTTTGTTATTGGAGCAGGAGATTAAGAAATGAAGATAAAAAAGCAGTGCAGAACATGGAAGGAATGACAGGAAGATTTCTTTAACTCTATGATGAGTAAAAGCAATTATTTCTACTGCTTAGCAGTCAGGTAAATGATATGAGCACAGATGTTTGACATCTGTGCTCATATCATTTACCCTGTGTAAATAAATGAATGACTATATCAAACCTTTGTTTCCCATCAGATCTAATTTCAATCCAATTTTTCCCTCATTTTTAAACCACTAACCACGTTGTGGAAGACCTGTAAATGTTCCTATTGTCACTGGTGGGAAGCAAAGGTTTGGTTTTAGGCTCTCAGGATGTCCTTAACTTTGTGACTGACCATTGTTCTCAGGCAAGGGACCGGAGACCCTGTATGCTGGGCAAAAGCTCAATGATAATGAATGGCATACAGTGCGTGTGGTGCGTCGTGGCAAAACCTACAAGCTAACGGTTGACGATGATGTAGCAGAAGGTACTTGCCTCCATCAACTGGAAATATTCTTAGTATGTCTTTGTCAGTGTTATTCCACCATGCTACAGCATCTCGCCATAAACACTAAAGTCAGTGTGTAATTCTGCTCCAAAAAAGCAAGTACACATGTACCCATTAGTGTCAGTTTGCATTCATCTAATACTGTGTAATGTAATTTTCTCCTTAAATCAGCCCTTTTGTGTTAGTGTCAGACGGTGTTCTCTTTTCTTTTCGTTTTTTGTCTTTCTTTCAACCCTTCCCCTCCACCCTCCCCGTCTCCAGGCCAAATGGTGGGTGACCACACTCGTCTGGAGTTCCATAACATCGAAACAGGCATAATGACAGAGCGCCGATTTGTTTCTAGCATCCCATCCAGCTTTATTGGTCACCTCCAGAGCCTAAGGTATTTCTACTTCTAAGATGAATATTCTGTAGATTTTTAAAAATGTTTCCTTATTTTTGCCCACATGTTCTTTTCTTTTTCTCAGATTTAACGGCATGCTATACATTGACTTATGCAAGAATGGTGACATTGATTACTGTGAGCTCAATGCCCGCTTTGGGATTCGCTCCATTATCGCTGACCCTGTCACCTTCAAATCCAAGAGCAGCTATCTCAGCCTGGCCACGTTACAGGCCTACACGTCCATGCACCTCTTCTTTCAGTTCAAGACCACTTCACCAGATGGCTTCATACTCTTCAACTCTGGAGACGGCAATGATTTCATTGCTGTGGAACTAGTTAAAGGGTAAACTTTCCTTTAGAGGATACCTGTTAAACTTTTGTTAATGGTTGGTTGATTTTATTGTGTTCCAATAAGAATAACGAACAAACACATTTTTGTCAAAAGTCTGATATCCTGATCATGGCCGAACCTTCATTATAGGATAAAATTCATCTTTCTGTTATATTTTTACTAATTTGCAAATAGCAGATGTTTGTATTGCTATTTCACACTTGTTTTTGTTGTTAAACCCATATAACTAGTGATTTTTCTCTTGTAGGTACATACACTATGTTTTTGACCTTGGAAATGGGCCCAACCTCATCAAGGGAAAAAGTGAAAGGGCACTAAATGACAATCAGTGGCACAATGTGGCTATTACCCGAGACAACAGCAACACCCATACGCTGAAAGTAGATGCTACAGCCACTAGTCAGAGTATCAATGGTGCCAAGAATCTGGACCTTAAAGGTACACTCAAGATATGACTCAGTTTTTCATTTAGATATAGTGGTTGTTTGCTGCACTGATAAGAAACGAGTGTTTCGCTCTGTGGTATAGTGGTTAAGACATTTTACCTGACATGCAAAAGCTTCCTGGTTTCATTTTGGCAGGAGACACACAAACCATACCTCAAGCCCTTTGAGGGTTTTAAAAGATGCCTATAAATAAATGTATTATTATTATCATTATTATGAATAAACTTTATTACGATCTACTCAAGCTGCTTCAATTTCAGGACTATAGATGCACAATCCTCTTAGCTGTGTGTGCAGCGCGCCTTCAAGCCCAGTTTTTGACACTTTGTGGAGCATGCTGTAACCTTGGGGATATAAATCAGAACGATGACGATGATCACTGTTGACTTAGTTAAATTTGAAGTTAAAGTTTAGGACTGCCAAATATTAATGACTAATTGTGTGGAGGATGGGCTCATGGCGTACATCCTTTGATGCCAACTGGTCAGCCAGCTTACTACTTACTTCTAACTTACCTTTAATCTTTTCATGGATGCTAGGCGTGACGTTGTCAGCAGGAAGTGTGGGTCAATATACTGACACTGAAATACTTCAGGACTATTCCCCAGTCGTGCCTTGATGCCGGTTTGCATTTGTGAAATGAAGGAGTTGGTTTTTGAAGAGAACAACTACCACGGCTGGGTATCGATTTTGATTTCTATAACTGACTCGACGGTCCCGATTCGATTCGATTCAGTTTTGACTCAGACAGTCAGAAATATTAGAATTCTGATGATTTATCAGCACATGTCCATATTTTTATATCTATGTATAAAAACAAAGCTGAGACTTCATCAGAGGTGTGAGCATCACAGCAGAGGCCTTTGTGTCAAAGTAACTGAGGATAAAACAGAAAAACAAGCAGATTTTTCTGGCCTATAACCTTAAAAATATTCTGCAGTAGAACAAAACCTAAAGAAAACTATGATACAACATGTGAACATTACCTGAGGCTATTTTTGAGGAAAAAAAAAAAACAGCGGCCGGCAGCACTGTACACACTAGCAGACTGGTGCGTAATAAGCAAGCGAATGATGGAGACAACAGAGACGTTTGATGGTAAACTGGTCTGTGAGTACACTGAAAGAAAGCTGAAGTGCAATTTTATCGTGGTGGAAGCAAAACAGCAAAAGTACGAGGAAATGCATGAAGCGTAGTTTTGATCATTTTGTTTTGCTGATGGTTCAGCGAGTTTTGGTCAGAGAGTGACGAAACCTGCAGCTTCAGAATCTGTGAGATGTCGGTGTACGTGGCGTCGGGTGAACGATCCACGCTTTGTGTTTTACATCTTTGTGTGGAATCTGTTTACCTGCTCTCATTTACTGTTTAGCTGTTTGGTGGTTGTTGAAATAGTTTTGTGAGCTTTAACCTGAGATTCTGACAAAATACTTTTATATTGAAATATTGATTCAGGATTTAGTGAATCGATCTCACTTTATTTAAACTAAAATCGATTTGGATAGAGGAAATTTATTTTTTAAAACCTCCCCCAATAACTGCATCAGACTTAACAAGACAGTGCAGACGGATCTTTCTGGTGTTCCCAGTAATGCAACAGTAAAATAGTTTGTGTGCTCAAGCAATAAGAAGGTGAATAATTAGCATACATTTGCAAATCAGCCAGCGTTGTATTCAGACAACAACAACAATAAAAATCCACGTACGTGTACAGCTGTCAAGAGGAAAAGCCTGTGTGATATGTGCGCTCTCTTTAGTTCGGTTTCGTGATTAATTAAAAGTTCTGTTTTGTTTGTCCTGATGTCGTTTAGATCTGAAAAGATTTCAACACAAATCTTTCTATAAATATCCATAATATTTTTAAAGATAATGTTCTCCTGCACTTTTACATTTTTTCTGTGCCCCAGGTGATCTGTTCATTGCTGGACTGGGTCCAGGCATGTATGGCAACCTGCCTAAACTGGTGGCTTCCAGAGACGGCTTCCAGGGCTGTTTGGCGTCAGTGGACCTCAATGGTCGTCTTCCGGATCTCCTCAACGATGCATTGTTTCGCAGCGGGCAGATTGAACGTGGATGTGAAGGTACACCGTCCCTCAAATCTCAGCCTGATTTAGACTACTACAACACAAACTTCAACTCCAACTCCAGCAGCCCTTTCTTCCTGCTCAATGCAAACAGTAGCTCTGCATCCATGAGACCATATGGAAGGCGCTTCGTCTTATTAACTGTATTTGTTGCCTCACTTATTCACTGTTAGAATTCTGATCAAATCAGCTCCTCGTACAAAACCAAGTTATCGGCCACATCGGTCGCCTCCTTACAGAGCCTTCATCATCACTATTTATGCAGCCTTTGCTAATGCAAAGATTACCTCTCTTATTTTTTTTAATCTATGATGCTTTTGTAAAGTTTTTTTTCTGAATGATATGAATATTAAGTTTTATAACTGATTCAAAACAAAAACAGATTCTAATGGGTGCTGGCTCAGGTATGTCAGTAAAAGGACAAAAGACAGAGAGAGTCACTACATTTACATTTCCTTCAACATACTCACGTTATTCTTCACTTACACTAACTCTGAGAGTTGGCTACAATGCTTCTGACTACATATGCTGAACACTGTCCTGTGTCACGATGCCAATGATGTGTCAGTCCTGAGTGGATCATTGTTTACATCCATTTCAACCTTTAAAGCCCACAGAGTAATGGATTCAGATGAGACAATGCTACACAGTAAATAAAGTTCTCTCTGGTCTCAGAGCACTGTCATAAATGGTGACAAAATGACAACTATTTCTTTGTGTACATCATTGTTGAGGTCATTAACTATCATCATTTCTATTACTTTATTCATTTTTTGTACTCTCTATAGATGATTCATTACAGTAACCATAACTATCATTACTTTTGTGTTTGCCCTGGTTATTGTTACATCTGCAAAAATCTTTATCCTCACTGGGGCCACCAAACAAGATAGGACAACAGAAAGTAATGTATCCCATTACTGCACTGAAATGAGTATGTTACAAGGAAATGTTATATTTGGAATAGCATTAGGCGAAACATTGGACATGGACCCAAGTAGATTTTTTTATATGACAGTCGACATGCCTTTGAAACTTAAGCAACAAGAAAACATATTTTATGTCTGCACTGTGTATGTTCTGCCATGAACATGTAAATAGACCATATGAAGAAAAGTACAGGGGCGGCTACACATTACAAGTACAGGAGGTACTTGGTCATGGAAACCTATGCCATGAAGCGCCTTTGTTTCTGTGCCGATGTTGATGGGCAAGGCTGAAACTGTTAGTCAGTCAGCAGAGACTCTTACACACTTACGACGCAGCAATGCATGGCACCTTTACATGATCTGCCACTCTGTGGCTGACTTGTTAGGATTCCTAAATGATTCCACTTTGGAATAATACCATCACAACACCACAGTTCATTATGGAATATCCAGGAGGGAAGAAATTTCACAAACTGACTTCAAATGCTCGTATCCGATTGCATTTCCATGCTTGAACTCGGTGAGCTGTCAGAATGACCCATTCTTTCACTGCCGTTTGTAAATACAGATCTGATGGTTGGTGCTTGATTAGATACACCTGTGGCAACTGGACTGAAAATATCTTGGCTGTGGTTGCGTAGTAACAATGTCCTGATTTTGGTTAAAACATTCTCATTAAGTTGTTTTTTCATGACTCTCACACTTTACCAAGAGATCAAGCTGTTATATATCTATTATAAAAATCAAAGCTCAAAATTTATGTGACTCTTTTGAATAATATTTGGCACTTTCGATGGGAATCACTGTTTTTATTACATTTATTTTGTTAGACTACTGCTGTTTGAGGTAGCCGGGGTTTACAAATGGTCAGCTGCAGAAGTACAAAGCAAATAACAATGTAACTACTTCAAAAAATAGTTTATATCTTTATTTGTAGGATGTGCAGTTTTACATCTTGCCATTATTTCTGCATCAGGCTATATTTGGTATTCAGTTCACACAGACCTTTGTTCACAAAGACAAACTTGCCAAAGGTTTTAACATGTTCTGTGTAGCTACACCAAAATGGGCCGTTGAAACATTTTGCACAAGAAAACAAATGTCATTGTGGACAAAATGTTTCCATCTTCCTGTAAAAGTTGTGCATTTTTATTATTCACTTATTTATTTGTTGCTGTTTTATGGGCCATCTTCCACAATCTGTTTGCATGGACATCATTTTCTATACAGCAGTTTTTCTTATGCCTGCCATATCATTGAGTTGGAAATGTATGTATTGTACTTTTTGTTTTTCATGGAACATTTATTTAAAGAGCCCCATGTTAAACCAATAAATGTGCTAGCTGACATTTCATTTTAGTAGAAAAGAAACGGTATATGTCCTTGGTATAACAATCTGAATCAGAATGAAAACAATGTTATTTCATTGTACTGTATGCAGCGCAAGAAAGTATCGGTTGATTAATTTATTTTTCCAAATAAAATTTCATCAATCGCAGTTTGTTGGTCTTGTCCATGGCATTTTTGTGTGTTTGTATGATTTTTGTATGGTTTTCTTTTTCTTTTGCAATACACCACGATCAGCTCAACAGTCTTTTAAACTGTTTGAAATTTCATTGTTTGTAATTTCATTACAAGCTTTCATCACATTAAAAGTTTTTCTTGTTTGTTTGTTTGTAAGTTTGTTGCCTATATCGAAGCCCATCTGTAATTAGGGAGTTCAGACTGCAGCAATACATTTTGCCGTCACTAGAGGGCGATGCTGCACTGCTAACAAACAGCAAATAAGCATCAAAACTGAGCTTTAGGATTTTCTTATAAGCTAACGTTTAAAACAATCCCCCCTCGACGGTCAACATGACTTTGTCCCGAATACCTCCTTTAACTGAGCACCTTTGACGAGGTAAGTCTCCGGATTTGAGGTCGAATAACAATAAGTTTTTGTTCAGTATCATTGCAAACCAACCATTCAAGTTATAAAAAATAAACAATAATTTCCCAAACAAATGAATGTGTGTGAGTAACCAAAGTATACAAACAACAGCACACAAAGCAGTTTAACAAAACGTCTCGTTGCTCTTTATTTGTCATTATCATCCTAACATTCACAGAGTTATCGATGACACATTGTTATAGTGGCACAGTCGCGTTCTGACAGCACAAAGGTCTGGCTGGGCCTCTCCTCCTGCTCTGTGTACTCCACCTTCCTCTCAGTCCAAAGACATGCATGCCTGTTTAATTAATGATTCTAAATTGGCTGTCAGTGTGAATGTGAGCATGAATGATTGTTTGTCTCTCCACGTTAGTCCAGTAGACTAATGGCCTGTCCACACGCGTCTACCATGGCAGCTGGAATGGGCTTCAGCTCTCCTGTAAACATGAACTAGCTCAGCCGTTAAAACTGATGCATAGAGAACAGCCAAACAGAAAGTCTGAACAGAAATAACTGAAATGTACTATGCTTCATTTCAAATATAAAATAGTGTAGTTTATTTAAAGAATAACTACATTTTGCCACATTCCAATGAGAAAAAGATTTTTAGGGATAACTGTAGCAGTTGAATGATCTTTTACCAATTCAGTCCAATCAAAATTCAGTATTGAGTTTTATTCAATTTTATTTATATAATGCCAAATACAACAACAGTCACCACATGGACTTTAACAGCCATAAGACATTACATTATGATGACTGACAGGTAACGTGAATAACACTGATGATCACGTTATTCTGGCACCTATTATTGAGTGAGAGATATATAGATAATATTTTAAGGAGCAAGTGCAAGGACCAGATTGTGATGGTTAGATGATATGGTCAGAGCATCTCCTAAACTGCAGCTCTTGTAGTTTGTTCTCACTCTGCAGTGGTATCTATCAAAAGTTTTTCCAAGGAAGGAACAGCAGTGACAGACAGGTTGTTCATGGGCAGCCAAGACTTCAGTGATGCGCATTCAATTTCCATTCAATTTTATTTATACAGCACCAAATCACAACAACAGTCGCCTCAAGGCGCTTTACATTGTAAGGTAGACCCTAATACATACAGAGAAAACCCCAACAATCATATGACCCCCTATGAGCAAGCACTTTGGCAACAGTGGGAAGGAAAAACTCCCTTTCAACAGGAAGAAACCTCCAGCAGAACCAGGCTCAGGGAGGGGCGGGGCCATCTGCTGTGATTGGTTGGGGTGAGAGAAGGAAGACAGGATAAAGACATGCTGTGGAAGAGAGACAGAGGTTAATAACAGATATGATTCAGTGCAGAGAGGTCTGTTAACACATAGTGAGTGAAGAAGAAACACCCAGTGCATCATGGGAATCCCCCAGGAGCCTAATGCAGCATAACTAAGGGGTCATTCAGGGTCACCTGGTCCAGCCCTAACTATATGCTTTAGCAAAAAGGAAAGTTTGAAGCCTAATCTTGAAAGTAGAGATAGTGTCTGTCTCCTGAATCCAAACTGGAAGCTGGTTCCACAGAAGAGGGGCCTGAAAACTGAAGGCTCTGCCTCCCATTCTACTTTTAAATACTCTAGGAACAACAAGTAGGCCTGCAGAGCGAGAGCGAAGTGCTCTAATAGGGTGATATGGTACTACAAGGTCATTAAGATAAGATGGGGCCTGATTATTTAAGACCTTGTATGTGAGGAGCAGCATTTAGATCTGGGGCCAATGAATGGAAGCCAATACAGGATAAATTACATTAGTCCAGCCAAGAAGTAATAAATGCATGAACTAGTTTTTCAGCGTAACTCTGAGACAGGATATTTCTAATGTGCATGAAAAATGAAGGGTGGCCTATGTTTTCCAGTCCAACCGATCAACTACTGTAGCTCAAATTGCTGAAAAATGACACTGATTATTATAGAAAGGTGTCAGAATACACAGTCCATTGCAGTTTGCTGTGTTTGGGGCTGCATAGTTGCAGACCCATGCCCATGCTGACCCCTGTCCACTAACAATGTTCACACGAGCATCAGAACTGTACCCCTAACTAATGGAAGAAGGTAGCCTGGTGTGATTAATCATGTTTCCTTTTACATTGCATGGATGGCCGGGTGCGTGTGTTGCTTACCTGGGGAACACCTGACAGCTGAAGAAGACAAGCCAGCAGTGGCAGTGTGATACTCTGGGCAATGTTTGGGGAGACCTTGGGTCCTGCTAAGCATTGTTGCAGACCATGCACACCATTTCATTGGACTGGGACCTAGACAATATTAGGCAGGTGATCATAATGGTATGCCTGATCACTGTATATTTTAAGATAAAGACCCAGCAATAATAGAGTGAAACCTAATGCCAAGTATGTATCTGTTTAAAAACCACATTTCTAAGATTTGTAGGGATTTTTAGGAAGGCTTATGAACTAGATAAGTATGGAGAGAGAACAGGGAGAGACCAGAGAGACATGGGGACACAAATCACTTCCACAGGAGACACCGATGATGAGACAAAGACAAGAATGGGACAGACTGGGCACGGAAGAGAATCAAGAACTTAAAATATAAATGAAAAAACTATGGACTACTAAACTCAAAACTAACTGATACATAGCTTTAATGTAAGTATTTCTTAAATTACCCAGGACCAAAACACTGAGTAGCTCCGTAATTACCCTGAGTGTGTGAAGACTTCCCATTTACATGTACAAAATGTAAACTATTCAATAGATTTGCTTCAAATCTCTGTACTAAAGTATTGTGGTCAGTGGTAATGAATGCTGCATTGAGGCAGCACACGCACAGAGGTGAGTCCTCTGTCAGTGGCCATAAGAAGATGAGTCCTCTTCAGTACCACTGTTTCTGTACCCTGATCATAAACCGTTCCTCTCATTCTTTAGTATAGGAGAATCATATACATATTTTGAGCTGCAACACTGAACTGAAGCCAGTTTTGCCAGTTTTGTGTTTGCTTCTTTTGTCTGATCCCCAGGACCCAGCACTACCTGCCAAGAGGATTCCTGTGCCAACATGGGCATTTGCATTCAACAGTGGGAGAACTACACCTGCGACTGCTCCATGACTTCATACACCGGCACACAATGCAATGACCGTGAGTAAAATCTAATGTCACATTCATACAATATCACTTTTTTGTGACCAGTGAGTGACAAATGTGAGATTCAAGAAAAAAATTAAAATGGAGAACATTCAATGTGTTGACTGCATATTAATACACATGTTGCAAGTCAGCTTTATATTCTTAGAAATATGTAGCCTATACACTAAATATTAATTTAGCTGAACCTTAGTGGTGGTGAGTGGCACTGATGTATGCTTAGTATTAAGTCTTCCTAGCTATGGATTCCAATTACAAAGAAAAATCATGGACAAAAATGAAGGATTTAACATTGTGTGGACATGTTTCTTTGTTTACCGGCTTGCGTGTGTGCTTGATGTGCAGCAAGATATTAAGCAAAATTATTTGGGAAGACATTTCCACAACAAGCTCTGTGAAATTGCTGAACAGTATCTGTGTGGATGTGAGACACAAAGAACAATTTCCAAGCTGCTGAGAAAAGCTGAGTAGAGCAAACTCCTAGTCTTGTAGTTGTGTTCACAAGTGGTGAATAGATGAAAGAGTCGGTTGTAAAAAAAAACTCATTCAGTCTCTGAAGAGGATGTTCTTTCCCAATACATTCATCCGTGGTGCTAAACCAAAATAATGTAACTCCAGTGCTGCTAGGGTACAGAACAAAACTGTCAAACACACTAGTGCATCTGACCGTGCCAGCAAACACGCTAACATATCAGTATGAAACCAAATAGTCTGCTGCTAATTCTCTTATTAATCTTAAAACAGATTAGTGGGGGGGTCACGTGACGTCAATGGCGGAGTAGCTGTGTTTCTCGCCCGCTCCCGCAGCTTGGCATTTGTTTAGGCCTTTATATGTCTTATTTGGTTAAAGTCTCTGTTTATTTCGACTTTTAAACTTCGTACGATGCCAAGCACCCAGAAGAAGCTCAACCTTGGGTCGAAACCGGGCAAATCCGGAGGAAATCACCCTCCGCTCAGCGATCATGCTGTAGCGGTTATGGCGGAGGCCCAGTCGCTCCCACTTCTCGACCGAATGGACGTCGACAAATTGGTGGAGAGGATATCGGTGGAGGTGCTGAGGGCGGTGGAGGCCTCCTTTGAGAAGAAGATTGATCCAGTTCTGAAAAGACTGGAAACATGCGCAGCTAACATTTCTGCATTGGATGTTCAAATGAAGGAGGCAGAGGCACGTATATCAACGCAGGAAGATGTTACAGCGGGATATGGCGCCAAGATTTCTGAAGTGGAGCTCAAGCTGGAGGCCGCTTTGGATAAGATTGATGACTTGGAGAACAGGAGCCGACGGTGTAACATACGTGTTATTGGGCTACCCGAAGGCAGTGAAGGTACCAACCCTGTGTCTTTTTTCAAAACGTGGTTACCGGAGTTGGTGGCTGTGAGTTTCAAGGGCGGCGCTGTTAAAATCGATCGCTGCCACCGGGTGCTTGCACGCCTCCCTTCCAGTGCCCAGCGACCCCGCGCGGTCATCATAAAGCTCCACAACTTCCAGGATAAAGCACGGATCATGCAAGCGGCTAGGAGGAAGCAGTCCTTATTTCATAATGGCATTCCTATTATGATATTCGAGGACTTCTCCGCCGCTGTTCTGAAGAAACGCCAGGGATTCTACCACGTCAAACAACGCCTTAGAGAGATGGGTGTCCCCTTCGCTATGATGTACCCGGCTGTCCTTAGGATCAAGATCGATGGCCAGGAGAAATCTTTTAGATCTCCAGAAGCAGTCTCAGCTTACCTGGATAACGTACCTCAAGGGGCGGGGCCGCGCTCATCCTCGGTGGCTCCAGTGGACTGTTGATCTGTGCTCCTGTCCCATACCTGAGGCATTCGCCAATCCCTCGTCTCCTCCTCCTCCTTTTTTTTTTTTTTTCTTCCTTCCCTGTTTATTATTATTGTTATTTTTTCTGTTTGGTTCCTTTTTTTTCTTTTCGGGTCTGTGTGGAGATAATAACCCCATACACATAGACTATTTTATTTAGCCATTTATAATCCGAATCCTTGTTTTAGCTGCGGGCGGGCAACTGTTTCACGTTACTGATTGAGAAAAGACTCGTACTCTGGTCCAGCATCGTTCTATGTCCAAGTTGGAAAGTTTGCTTGCGCCCCCTGCTGGGCGTTGGAGACCTTTGTCTGACCTCCATACTCACTGGTTTCTTGACGGTTCTGTTTCTTGTAAATAGTTTTTTGTTAATTGTTAGCAAAGCAGTACGTTTGTTTTTCTATGTGTATTTTACTTGCCACTGGTGTTGTAGAGCAGTGTTTGGGAGCCCTACATATCAGCTATGCTTTGGTCACCTGAGCGTGGTTCCATGCTTATTTAAAATGTTGTATGATAAGTGATAATTCAATGTTAAATGTTTGTTCCTGGAATGTAGGAGGTATACATAACCCTATTAAACGGGAAAAAAATATTGAGCTTTCTTAAGAGGGAGAATGTACATGTTGCCTTGTTGCAAGAAACTCACCTGTCTCCTCAGGAGCATCTAAAACTGAAACGTGATTGGGTCGGTCAAGTTTTTAGTTCCTCCTTTACGAGTAAGAGCCGCGGTGTAGCCGTTTTAATACATAAACACCTACCGCTGACAGTTGACCAAACAATTTGTGATAAGTCTGGTAGATATGTTTCCTTAAAAGGCACCCTAGGTGGTCAGGCGGTGTCATTTCTGAATATTTACTTTCCGCCAGTACAGTCTAGCGACTTTATTGCTCATATTTTCTCTTCCTTTTCTGATTGGGTTTGTGATAATTCTGTGATAGCCGGTGATTTTAACTGTTATTTTTCTACAACTAAGGACAGATCCCCTCCTAAACAAATTCAAATGTCTACAAGGGCCAAAGCACTTTTAGATACTTGTAACGAACTTGATCTGGTTGATACCTGGCGGACTCTTCATCCTAACGATAAAGAATTTACTTTTTTTTCCGGTGTTCATAGAACAAGTAGTAGGATCGATCTCGTTTTCACCCCCAAACGATCACTGGGAAACATTTTGAGATGTACAATAGGCGATATTATTATATCAGATCATGCGCCGGTTTTTGTTCAGCTAAGCGATCTAAATCCTGTCCCTCGGTCTCATACCTGGAGATTTGACAATTTTTTGATTCACGACCCAAGGTTCGAAACATTTTTAAATGATCAGCTTGAACATTTTTTAAAGGTCAATGCAACCCCTGAAGTTTCTCCAGGCCTGCTTTGGGACACCCTGAAGGCTTACACCCGTGGACTGATTATATCATATTCAGCAGGCCTGAAGCGGAAAAATCAGATGGAACAACGGATATTAGAACTGGAATTGCACGAACTGCAAGCTAAACATAATGAATCACCTTCAGAGCAATTAAGGAATGAAATTCAGGTGGTTAAAACAGCTTTGGAGGCACTATTGACAAGAAAGGCTGAGAAATCTCTTTTCTTCATGAGGCAGAGGTTGTATGAGTTTGCTAATAAACCTAACCGCTATCTGGCCAATCTTCTTCATAATAAGGGTGCTGGTTGTAATATCCCATGTGTTAGAGACTCATCTGGTTTACCTAAATATGACAATGTAATTATTAATGATACTTTTAAAACTTTTTATAAGCGGTTATATACCTCCCAGTTTAAATCAACATTGGAACAAGGTATGCATCACTTCTTCTTAGGACTAAATTTACCTAAAGTTACTGAAATCCAAAGGGATGATTTATGTAAACCTATAACGCAAAGTGAAATTTTGAAAGTTATTCAGATGCTTCCAAATAACAAAGCCCCGGGTCCAGACGGGTTCACGGGGGAATTCTTTAAGAAATTTAGTAAGATTCTGACTTCCCCACTGTATAAGATGCTTCTGTCCTCTTTTGAGGCAGGCACTCTCCCCCCCTCCTTAATGGAGGCTAATATTTCGCTAATTCTGCAGAAGGGGAAACCTCCAGAAGAATCCGCCTCCTATAGGCCTATATCTGTTTTAAATCTTGATTTGAAGATACTTGCTAAGGTCCTGGCTGTACGTCTTGAGCCAATACTACCTTCGATCGTTGAGAATGATCAAACTGGTTTTATACGAGGGCGGTATTCCACACATAGCGTGAGGCGCCTACTTAACATTATTCAGCACTCATCTTTGTTTAACCCTGAGGCTCTAGTCATCTCACTTGACGCTGAAAAGGCCTTTGACCGTCTGGAATGGCCGTTTCTTCTTTTCACACTTCAAGAATTTGGTTTAGGTGACAACTTCGTTAAATAGATTCAGATCCTTTATACTTCCCCTCTTTCGGCAGTGATTACCAATGGTTATAGGTCGGACAATTTCAGTATTGAACGTGGCAGTCGGCAGGGCTGTCCGCTGAGCCCTTTGTTATTCGCCCTGGCTATGGAACCCCTTGCCACAGCCATTAGGAAGGATGCTGCTATTGAAGGACTCTGTTTGAAGAATTCTCAACATAAGATTTCACTTTATGCAGATGACGTCTTAATTTTTCTAAATTCTCCTGCTCACTCAAATTCCTAGATTAGTTGCGTTAATTTCCTTCTCAGGCTACAAGATCAATTTTTCTAAAAGTGAGGCTATGCCCCTCTCTGTTCTAAATGAGGTTGATCCAAACATTTCTCAGCCTTTTCGTTGGTCTCCCTCCGGTTTCACTTATTTAGGGGTAAAGATTTCACCGAATCTAAAAGAAATGTATCCGGTTGTTCAGTCTGACGTCACTAGCCGTGTCTGGGTCTAAACTCCGCTGCAGGTCCATATATCAAACGATCACTATGGCATTACTGAGAGTTGAAAAACTGTCTAAAGTCTTTCATCTTTAATAAAATGATCAGCGTTCTGCTCTACCAGGTGTAACAATTGAGTTTAACATCCAGGCATCCATGAAAACGGAATTTATGACATTTAACGGAGTTAGAAGTTAGCAGGGAGTTAGCTCGCTAGCTTCTATCTAAATACAATATAGCATGTCCTGACTGCGGGGTTTTGGAAACAAATTAAAACGTACAGCTCTGCTATCACTTCCAACATAAATGAAGACAGAAAACTAAACAGCAGTGACGTTTGTAGGGTTACTGAAGTTGGGCTAGCTGGTATATAATGATGTGCTACGTGACTGCTAGCGAAACAGCTATGTTAGCATAATATAAACAAGCTAACTTTTTTTTCCACTCGATAAAAGTTACCGTGAGTGTTCTCGGTGGTCAGGAACAAATGTAATCGCATGGCAGGATGCTGTAAAAGGACCAAACTTCAGCCAGGAGAACAACTGAGATAATCCATCCACAATACGAGGTTAGTCATTCATATACTGCTGCATGGGCTGGGCTGTAGTTACATCCTAAGGTTTTAAAAACTGAGCTTAAATAAATGATTAGCGGTAATAAAAGCCGAGGGAGGTCAACAGGGATCACTGACTGTTTTAGGAGCTTTTTGAGATCAAATAGAAGAAAATACATAACATTAAACATGTTAACAACACAAAAGCCATATTAAACACAGGCTACTTTAGACCCGGAAGTAGGATTCGTCGCGTCATCACTGAACAACCGGATAGTCTGAACTACACCCCTTTAATTCAGACCATCAATCGCGATTTGGGTAGGTGGTGCAGCCTCCCTCTGTCTCTCTTAGGTCGTATTCATCTGGTCAAGATGAATATCCTCCCTCGCCTCTTGTATTTATTCCAGATGTTACCGCTTGCTCTGTCCAAAAAGGTTTTGTCAAAATTAAATGGTTCAATTATTTCTTTTATATGGCATAAGAAAAGACCTAGGCTGAGATACAGTTTTCTGTGTTTGCCTGTTCAGAAAGGTGGTCTTGCCGCTCCCTCCTTCCCACAATACCTCTTGGCTGCACAGTTTAAATTTCTTACAGAATGGTTTATGGACGATCCAGATTCCATTTACCTCAGCGCTGAGTCCACTTCTTTAAAGGGCATTCCGTTGCGGAACCTGCTATATATTTCCTCAGGTAAAGCCACAGTTCTAACACAAGATAATATGGTGCTAAAGAATATGCTCGTTATTTGGCGCAAAGTCAGGCGCCTGGAAGGATATTTTAATTGTTTCTCCCTTCTTACTCCTATTCATGAAAACCCTGACTTCTTACCTGGTCTTCGGGCTGGTTTTGAGGACTGGTCTCAAAAAGGGATTAATACAGTGGGTGATCTTGTTCATGAGAACTCTCTTCTTACTTTTAATCAACTGAAAAGCAAGTTTGGTCTGACCAATAAGGATTTTTTGAAGTACTTTCAGGTAAAGCACTATATTACTTCTAAATTGAAGGATTTGAATGGAGGGTTTGGTCTTTCCCCTATAGAATCACTCATGGTAAAAACTACCCAACTAAAATGTATCACTAAAAAGATTTATAACATTCTGTCTGATCTTAGAATGGATAATTCTAACAAAATCAAGGGCCAATGGGAATCAGACGTAGGCGCTATAGATGCTGAAGCTTGGGATGAGTTGTGTTGTCGTCCTTTTAAAGCCTTGGCATCTAATTCTATTTGGGAAAGGCAGTTTAAACTTATAAATAGGCTTTATATTACACCCGAGAAGAGACACATAATGTTTCCAGCTTTGCCTAATCTCTGTAACAAATGTCAGTCTGCTGTTGGTTCCTTTTTTCATTGTCTGTGGAGCTGCCCTGTTATTCTACAGTTTTGGAGATCACTCATAGACAAGCTATGTACTATATTTAATTGCCGACTGCATCTGGGTCCAAGGACTTGCCTGGACTGAACGATGAGCTACCTGCCGGCTTTCGCAGCAAAGATCTCCTTCACATACTGCTACACTACGCTCGAAAGTGCATTATGGTACTGTGGATTTCTGATAAGGCCCCATCTGTCAACCAGTGGCTACAGTCTGTGATATGTATCATGCCAATGGAAGCCTTCTCTACAGCACTTAAGGACAAACCTTTCCTTTTCTATCGCATATGGGACCCTTTTTTGGCCCACTTGAACACTCCTTCTGCTCAGAGGTTGAAATCGGGCTTATGGGATTTAGCCTGGCAACAAAGGGACGATTGTTAACCTTTTTCATTGTTTATGAATATTGCTGTTGGCTTTCTCTTTCTGCCTCCCACGTCCTGCTATACATGTAGATGCATCTTTGTCCTGTGTGTGTATATGCTGGTCACTGCTGTTTCCCTGCTTTGCAATTAAAAGTTCAAAAAAAAAAAAAAAAAAAACAGATTAGTGTGTTTACAATTGAAGTGTTCTCTCAAGTTTTATCATAAGCTTGTTCACAAAAATGCATTTTACAAGAAAAACCTCACTCAGGCCAGCAGGAGTCACTGTATGGAGCACTGAAATCCAAAGCATCTCTCCATGAGAGATCAAATCAGATGAACTGAGTTGCATTGAGTTAAAAAACGATAAAATTCAGAGTGGCAAAAGAACCATAGTTAGCTTCACGATAGTGTTTGGCTGTCACATACACTTTTTTGTCTTCTCAAAGAGGTTGTTTAGGTGCTCTCTTTATTTGTCCAATATAACCTTGAGCACAGGGGCATTTGAGCTTGTCGACTGTGATGTTGTGCTGCAGTTTATGAACTGTCTAACAGGAAACTTCTTACCACTGTGTGGAAAAGTAAAAAAAACACATAGTAATAGTAGTAAATATACAGTTTTGTTATGTGCATGCATTTGTCACATCTGTAGTTTTGCTTCAGATGATTCAGCCATTAGAATCTGCCATTGTCTTTTAACTATATCCTTAAGTTGCTGATCATTATGGTTAAATTCAGTGATGAAGGTTATTCTTTTTGTTTTTTGAATTGAGTTTCTTTTTTCAGTACTTCAGCTCTTGATTATATTAAAGTGTAGTTGTAAGTTTTGTCAGTTGTGTAAGAGTGGCACTTTCCTTTTTAAATCTTGAATATCCTTAACCTGGTTTTAAATTCCTCTTCCAGAAGTTTGAGCAATTTCTCCTAAGGTGGAAGAACTTCCCCATCTTGGATGCTTGCTTGTCAGGAAAAGTATTGCATAGTTTTTTTATAGGTTTGTGCTAAGTTAAAGTAGTGCTGAGTCATTACTACTATTCTATGCCTTTTCAAGGTGGTAACATTGTATAAAATCCCACAATTTTATCATTTCATCTGAAACAGGGCTCGTTGAACTATTCAAAAATGTACTGGTTAAGGGAGGGCAATGAGTATACAATAACTTTGTTTTATAATTTTTTTACTACAACATTCTGATGTCAGCTTTTGCTTTTATTACAATATGTTCTCATAATCAGTTTTTAAAGATCATTTATGCTCTTCTCTGAGCCCTTGGTATTTCTCCAGCTTCTCGTGTTGCTTCTTCCTGATGTTGCTGTCATTTGGAACCGCTACATCGATCACTACGGCCGTCTTCTTCTGTTTGTCTACCACCACTATGTCCGGTTGGTTAGCCACCACCATTTTGTCCGTCTGTATCCGGAAGTCCCACAGGATCTTAGCTCGGTCATTCTCCACCACCCTTGGGGACGTCTCCCATTTTGACCTTGGGACTTCCAGGTTATACTCGGCACAGATGTTCCTGTACACTATGCCGGCCACCTGGTTATGGCGTTCCATGTATGCCTTGCCTGCTAGCATCTTGCACCCTGCTGTTATGTGCTGGATTGTCTCTGGGGCATCTTTACACAGCCTGCACCTGGGGTCTTGCCTGGTGTGATAGACCCCAGCCTCTATGGATCTTGTACTCAGAGCTTGTTCTTGTGCTGCCATGATTAGTGCCTCTGTGCTGTCTTTCAGTCCAGCTTTGTCCAGCCACTGGTAGGATTTCTGGATATCAGCCACCTCCTCTATCTGCCGGTGGTACATACCGTGCAGGGGCATGTCCTTCCATGATGGTTCCTCGTCTCCCTCCTCTTTCTTGGGTTTCTGCTGCCTGAGGTATTCACTGAGCACTCGGTCAGTTGGGGCCATCTTCCCAATGTATTCTTGGATGTTCGTTGTCTCATCCTGGACTGTGGTGCTGACACTCACCAGTCCCCGGCCCCCTTCCTTCCGCTTAGCGTACAGCCTCAGGGTGCTGGACTTGGGGTGAAACCCTCCATGCATGGTAAGGAGCTTTCTTGTCTTTATGTCAGTGGCTTCTATCTCCTCCTTTGGCCAGCTTATTATCCCAGCAGGGTACCTGATCACGGGCAGGGCGTACGTGTTGATGGCCCGGATCTTGTTCTTACCGTTCAGCTGACTCCTCAGGACTTGCCTGACCCTCTGCAGGTACTTGGTGGTTGCAGCTTTTCTAGCGGCCTCTTCATGGTTCCCATTCGCCTGCGGGATCCCCAGGTACTTGTAACTGTCCTCTATGTCTGCAATGTTGCCTTCTGGTAGTTCAATCCCCTCAGTTCTGACTACCTTCCCTCTCTTTGTTATCATCTAACTACATTTATCCAGTCCAAACAACATTTTGATGTCATTGTTGTATATCCTGGTGGTGTGGATCAGTGAATCGATGTCTTGTTCACTCTTGGCATACAGCTTGAGGTGGCTGACAATAATTTCATTCCTCAGTCAGTTTCCGTAGCCAGTCTTGTCAATGATCTCACTGAGAGGATTCAGGCCAGTGCAGGCCTATGCAGAACAGCAGTGGCGACCAGTGTTCCCTCTAATGTTTCATGTGTCTGAGCGAACACACAAACTCCCTGAGCGTCCCTTGGACCACTGTGAGCGACAGCAGACGTGTGCACTGTGGTCACGCCAGCATCAAATCCATCCAAGTTACATGTTTATTAAAATAATCAAATTACAGCATTTACATTTCTGTTAGACTACTTTTAATTAACTGCTTTAGCCCACTTACAATGAAAATTAAAAACAATCTTGTTCATGACCTGTGCAGCATGTTAACACTATTGGAAGTAAAAATAACTTGAACTCCAATTTTGAAAACACAACTTTCTTTTTTCTTTTCATAAAGCTCTGACTTGTATTATGAGTCTGTGGTCTGGGAGAGAGTCTGTAACTCTGTCTGCAAAATACAGTAAATAATGACCAATGTTGGGCAGTTAATGATATAGTTACGTCTTCAAAAAAGTAACTGAGTTATGCAAACAAAGTGTTTTGCAGCTGTTTACCTAAAAATGCAGCCAAGGCGTTTTTTAAATAAACAAACTATTTACAGAACAATCAGCTGTTCTGCATCAAATCTGATGCCACACAAATTATTTGTGCCGCTCCAAAAAATAATTTCTGTCCACTATGAGATGAAGGAGAACAACAGCCTGATACCTGCAGGCCTGACAGCAGCAGATGTGTCACTGCTGTAACACCTGTAACACTCAGCAGTCGCCTCAACAGTCGACACACACAACAAAACTGTTGACTAGACTACACACTAACTACACAAGATTTGTGCGAAACGTCTGAAATCTCTCACAATATCTCAAAACACCGCCGTCACTCCTAAAACTTCCCCCTCCCTTAACAACTAAATGCCATGTTGCCATATCATGTTTTGATTGGTCGACATGGTACATTTTTCCACCAATAGGAAAGGCTGAGGGAGGGGGGCTGTTTTTGCTCACAGGCTTTCGAGCATTTTTCTTATAAAACGCCGTTTTTACCGTTTCTTCCTGCAGTAACTATAAACAACGACAGTATTCAGGAAGAAAACCAAACATTGCAGATATTTTATCATAACTCTGGTTTTACGTGGCCGATCAACACAATTTAAAAACTGGTATAAAGTCCACACTTTTCCCGTCAGTTGTTCCGTCTGTCCTGCTCACATCTCCAATGGTTGTACACGTTGTCATTAACGTGGCTTCACTCCACATCAGCACCGGTGTCGGCACATATTTACTTTAATTTCAATTCAGGTTAGAATTTTTTTGTGTGCAGATTTTCTCTGCGCAGAGACCGTGCCATCAGGGCGCAATTGTGCACGTGCGCAGCTTAGACGGAACATTGGTGGGGACAGAGCATCTCTTTGGTAGATCCCGCACTTGATGGTCACTTGTGCTATTGGCTTGAAGTTGGCCTCTAGTGTTGTCTAGTCACCCCCACCCGAGATTGGGTACCTAACCCCAAGTGCAATAGAAGAAGGATCATTGAATGCGGGAGGAACTGACCTGAAAGACAGAATCATGGCAAAGCTTGAAACCTGGATCCTCCGCTGCCTCCTTATCCTCCAGTTACCATGACTACGTGAAGTACCCTCAGAAGATCTACTAGATGATGTGAATGCAGCACTACGGACGCCGCCACCATTACCGAGATTAACAAGCTGATCTACACCACGGCAGCAGTGATCAGATCAAGGTCAGGGATCAGAGCTGCAGAAAGGTGCAACAAAGAAGGTGCCTAAGAACTACAGCAAACTGTCCATACCTGAGGCCTTGAGAACTGCCAAGCAAAGACTCACAGCCTTGGCCAGCTGCTTGAAGAGGTACACGAGAGCGATAAAAGGCAGGAGAATAAACTAGCTGTTCTCCACAGAACCGGCCAAAATGTACTCTCAGTGGCAGGGGAACAATGTGAGAACGGCACCGCCAAGGCTGGAGATGGTGCAATACTGGAAGACCATAACAGCAATTCTCAGTGGGGAAGGTAACAGTGGTCCCAGTGGTAATTGGAGTACTACGTGCAGAGACTCCCAAGCTAGGCGAGTGGCTCCAGCAGATCCCAGGAACAACGTCAGAGATCTCTGTCCAGAACAGCGCAGAACTAGGAACAGCTAAGATACTGTGCAGGACCCTCAAGCTCTATATGAACCGGACCATTTAAGCATAGAATCCCAGACCTCCCCTGCTATCTCCTCCAGCTTATCCGAGGCTTAGGGTCAGGGTTAACGACCCAGAGACCCTCTACTCACCCATCAGGTACTTTTTTTTTGCAATTTATGTAATTACTATGCACTTAGTACTCTAAGTTGTTTTATTATGTATGTTGTATTCTTGTACAGCACTTTGGTCAACGCTCCTGTTGTAATTAAATGTGCTATATAAATAATTTAACTATTAAACTATTAAACTTAATGCAGACATATTATTAAAATCTGGGCTATAATGGTTGTATTGATGTATAGCAACTTGAAATGCTCCCAAAAACGGCACTACAGCATGTAAAAATATAAAGTAAGCTCTGGCGGACTTGGTTCTATGGTAGGTCTTAAAGGGTTAAATGGCTAAATTAGCTCCTCAACATGTCCTGAAGTTCTCCAGAGGCCTGGTAACAAACTAATCATGTGATTCAGGTGTGTTGACCCAAGGTGAGATCTAAAACCTGCAGGGACACCGGCCCTCGTGGACTGAGATTGCCCACCCCTGGGTTAGGGGATGAAGACAGGATAATTCTACCAACATACCAACTAACTATACCAATAAATATCTCGTTAGCAGGGCCACTGCCTACTTACAGCATTATCGTATTTTATTTAGGTTCATTATTGCCACACGAAGAATAATAGAAAACATTAATGCAAGGACTTGTTGCTATCTTTCTGTTTGCTGAGTGCCTTGCTGAGCCACCACAGCCTCCTGGAGTTAGCTGTGTATCCTGCACCCCATGTGTATCCTGTGTCACTTGAGCCCAAGCATGAGCCTGTGCCACCTGAGTGGCTGGTGGACCAAGTCAGTGTGCCTGTTGTTTCTTGAGCGTGAGGGTACCGTGCTGTCTGAGCCTGAGGGTATCCACATCTTTTGCTCTAACCAGCCCCGAGCTACATCACTGGAGGATCCTAGTCACTGTCATCGGCCCTCAGCCAAGAAATCTGAGGTGTCCTGTCATCTCCACCACCTCCAGAGGAGTCTGCTGATGTGTGCCTTCAGGAGAATCTCTAAGAGAGGAGAGGTCAGGAGAATTAACCAGCTGTTCTCCACTGAACTGTCCAAGGTGTACTCTCAGTGGCAGGGGAACAATATGAGAACAGCATCACCAAGGCTGGAGACGGTGCAATACTGGAAGAGCATATGGAAGAAGGATGCAACCCATAACAGCCATGCTCAGTGGCTAGTGGATCTAAGAGCAGACCAACTTCATTGGACAGGCTCCAGTAACCATCAAAGTGACAGACATCCAAGAAAGAGTCTCAAGCATGAGAAATTGAACAGCACCAGGCCCTGACATGATTCATGTACTCTATGAGCAGCTCAAATGAACCAGCTGCTAATGGATGAGACACACCCAGAATGGATTATGGAAGGATCCAGAGGGGGGGGCCTGTCCCAACCAACTGCTGGCCAGCAACCTGCCTCATACCACAACATGGAAGCTGCTTTCAGGAATCATAGTGGCTAAGGTGAACAGAAAAAGGGCTCAGCACATGAGTGGGGGACATAAAGGAATGGGCAGGAACACCAGAGGGGCAAAATACAACCACTTCTTTGCACGCTTTGAGGTGAAGGGGCCAGAGGCAGCCGTGGCTAAGCTTCATGGTGCAGGAATATGAGGTGAGGCGCACACTGAGGGGATGGAACCCCAGGAAGGCTGCCAGTCCAGATGGGGTGAAGGGAAGGGTCCTAAAAAATGTGCAGACCAGCTGGCTGGGGTCTTCACTAAGATGCTTCACTGTCCCAGTCCTGCATCCCGCCGTGCCTAAAGCCGGCCACAATCGTCCCACTGCCTAAGCAGACAAACATTAGCAGCCTCAACGACCAGCTGCTCTAAGACCCGTTATAATGAAGCGTTTCGAGAAACTGGTCCGGCGTCACATCATGTCCTGCCTGCCACCAACACTCGACCCGCTCAAGTTCGCATACAGAGCTAACAGATCAGCTGACGACGCCATTGTTACAACGCTCCACACCACCATCTCTCACCTGGAACAACAGGGGTGTTACGCCAAGCTGCTCTTTGCTGACTTTGCTGACTGCCTTCAATACGATGCTCCTGGACAGACTAATAGTAAAACCGCTGGATATCGGACTTCCTTCTACCACCTGCAGCTGGAGCAGAGACTTCCTGTCAGATCGTGTACAGAGAGTTAGAGTGGGCCCTCATCTTTCCTCAGTGTTTCCTTAACACCGGCTCTCCACAAGGCTGTGTAGTGAGTCCCCTACTGTACACTCTGTACACACATGACTGTGTCAGTACCCACTGGTGGGGCTCATCTCTGGGGGAGATGAGACGCCATACAGAGCTGAGGTTAAAAGGCTGACAGATTGGTGTGCAGTCAACAAGCTGGACCTCAATACCAACAAGACAAAAGAGCTGGTAGTCGACTTCAGAAGGAGGAAGTCTGAGCTGCAGCCCGTCAGCATTAACAGGGAGTGTGCGGAAAGGGTGTCCAGTTCCAGGTTCCTTGGTGTGCACATAGACACAGACCTCCAATGGAGCTCAAACACCTCGGCTGTTTTAAAGAAGGCCCAGCAGAGTCTCCATGTTGTATTCTCTCTCAAGGTATCCTACAAATTACTTTCTCTGGGACTGCTTGACACCGCTTTTAGTCTGTATTTTTTCTGCAATGCGTCGGAATGATTCAGAGTCTACAGTGGAAATCGGCAACATTTCCTTGGTGATATAGCCAGCAAAGAGCTTCCTCAGTTCAGCAACACTAAGACCTGTTGCTCTTTAGTCTGTTTTCACCTGTTTAGCATGTTTGTCCAGTATAAGTGGATGTGGTAGCCGCAGTGGTTATGTCAGTGGGTTTCTCTGTGAATTTCACATTCCCGTGGCAGTGTGCTCAGATTTGAAGTGGAATTTTTCACTGTAGAAAGAACTTTTCTTCCCACAAGGAGTGAACAGCGGACGCTAATGTTTTTGTCACTTTTTCCACAATGAAACACAAATTAATGTCAGCACTTCCCAGCTTTAAATGCTGCATGGCCGTACTCTCTCCCACACTCCATATTATCAGTTGTTGATATTACACACGTGTCTGTTGCTACCACAGATGTCACATGCTGCTACGTCATTGTCATGAGACACTCTCACAAACAAAATCATGGTTTAATAATGCAGTAACAGCGTGCTTATGGGAAAGTAGTAATCTAATTACAGTAATCTAATTACTTTTTTGCAATAGTAATCCCTTGCTCTACTCGTTACTTGAAAAAAGTAATCAGATTACAGTAACATGTTACTTAACACGTTACTGCCCATCTCTGGTGCCAAGTACGGCCTGGAAGTCTTGAGGTCAAAATGGGAGACGCCCCTAGGGTGGTCGAGACTGACAGAGCTAAGACCCTGTGGGACTTTCAGATACAGACGGACAAATTCGTGACGGCTACCCAACCAGACTTAGTAGTGAATGTGGCACTACAGTAGAATAATTTATTACTTTGCATAGAGAAATGGAGCAGAATAAAGTCAAAATTTCAAGAATAAACTTGAAATACTATTTTGAGGAAAATTCAAGACTAAAGTTGAAATAATATTTTAAGAATAAAGTTGAACGGTGGAGATTAAAGCTGTTGTTTCACATTAAACAATAGTGTAGATAAGTTGTTGAAGACATGGTGCCTCTGCTCAGAAGTAAAAACCATGCAAACTTGGAAGAGTTGTGCAAAATGAAATAGTTATCAATGGATTCAAGGATATTGATGGTTACACGCTTAAAGAGGGTATATGCTGCATCACAAGACACAATAAGGCAGCTGATCAAGTTGTTTCACTAACTCATCAACACCAAGCATTCTGTAAAGTTGGTATGAGGCAGTTGGTTGACTTAAAACCAAAACTGTAATCTTGACATTTATTCTCAAAATTGTTTTTTTTTTTTAACTTTTTTTCTCAGAATAGTATAGTTTAATCTTGAAGTTTCAACTTTATTCTCAACATGATCAAAACTTATTTTTCTTGATGTGACCCTATATTCCATCATAACTTTCAGATTAGCATCTACGGTATGAAAATATCTGAATGTAAAATGTTTAATCAGCTGTCTTGCCAAGTCTCTGCATTCATTTTTCATATTTTAATCCTGCCGTAGATATCGACAGCTAACCATGTAATACAGTTCAAGCCTTTAATTCAACTGTTTTTTTAAAATTTTATTTTAATATCATTTTTGAAAAATCATGTGTGTGGCTTGAACCGTTGTTTGATTTATACAGTGGGGCAAAAAAGTATTTAGTCAGCCACCGATTGTGCAAGTTCCCCCACCTAAAATGATGACAGAGGTCAGTAATTTGCACCAGAGGTACACTTCAACTGTGAGAGACAGAATGTGAAAAAAAAATCCATGAATCCACATGGTAGGATTTGTAAAGAATTTATTGGTAAATCAGGGTGGAAAATAAGTATTTGGTCACCTCAAACAAGGAAAATCTCTGGCTCTCACAGACCTGTAACGTCTTCTGTAAGAAGCTTTTCTGTCCCCCACTCGTTACCTGTATGAATGGCACCTGTTTGAACTCATCATCTGTATAAAAGACACCTGTCCACAGCCTCAAACAGTCAGACTCCAAACTCCGCCATGGCCAAGACCAAAGAGCTTTCGAAGGACACCAGGAAAAGTATTGTAGACCTGCACCAGACTGGGAAGAGTGAATCTACAATAGGCAAGCAGCTTGGTGTGAAAAAATCAACTGTGGGAGCAATCATCAGAAAATGGAAGACATACAAGACCACTGATAATCTCCCTCGATCTGGGGCTCCACGCAAGATCTCATCCCGTGGGGTCAAAATGATCATGAGAGCGGTGAGCAAAGATCCCAGAACCACACGGGGGGACCTGGTGAATGACCTGCAGAGAGCTGGGACCAAAGTAACAAAGGTCACCATCAGTAACACACTACAACGGCAGGGAATCAAATCCCGCAGTGCCAGACGTGTTCCGCTGCTGAAGCCAGTGCATGTCCAGGCCCGTCTGAAGTTTGCCAGAGAGCACATGGATGATACAGCAGAGGATTGGGAGAATGTCATGTGGTCAGATGAAACCAAAGTAGAACTTTTTGGTATAAACTCAACTCGTCGTGTTTGGAGGACGAAGAATACTGAGTTGCATCCCAAGAACACCATACCTACTGTGAAGCATGGGGGTGGAAACATCATGCTATGGGGCTGTTTTTCTGCCAAGGGGACAGGACGACTGATCCGTGTTAAGGACAGAATGAATGGGGCCATGTATCGTGAGATTTTGAGCCAAAACCTCCTTCCATCAGTGAGAACTTTGAAGATGAAACGAGGCTGGGTCTTCCAACATGACAATGATCCAAAACACACCGCCCGGGCAACAAAGGAGTGGCTCCGTAAGAAGCATTTGAAAGTCCTGGAGTGGCCTAGCCAGTCTCCAGACCTCAACCCCATAGAAAATCTGTGGCGGGAGTTGAAAGTCCGTGTTGCTCGGCGACAGCCCCAAAACATCACTGCTCTCGAGAAGATCTGCATGGAGGAATGGGCCAAAATACCAGCTACTGTGTGTGCAAACCTGGTAAAGACCTATAGTAAACGTTTGACCTCTGTTATTGCCAACAAAGGTTATGTTACAAAGTATTGAGTTGTATTTTTGTTATTGACCAAATACTTATTTTCCACCCTGATTTACGAATAAATTCTTTACAAATCCTACCATGTGGATTCATGGATTTTTTTTTCACATTCTGTCTCTCACAGTTGAAGTGTACCTCTGGTGCAAATTACTGACCTCTGTCATCATTTTAGGTGGGGGAACTTGCACAATCGGTGGCTGACTAAATACTTTTTTGCCCCACTGTAGATGTGTGGTTCTCTGCTGGTGCAAACATATGCTTTATTGAATGCTGGACAATGCAGGACATTAAACCGTATTCAATGCATTTAAAATGAGCTCAGTCTTAAACATATGCAGCAGTTATATTAATCCATTTGAAACTCATGGGGAACGTTTTTCTAATGAATACCTGTTTTTATTTTAATATGTTTTTTGCAGTACTTTTGCGATTTTCCAATAATGCAGTTTCATGTGTAGTGAGGTACATTCATTGTGTTTTGGTTTTGAGACATTCCTCCACCATTTGTCATTTTGGGCTAATAGTAAATAATTTTTGGTGACACCCTGGTTTGTAATATATAGCATATAGAAGTACAATGCCTCTGTAATTTTTTAACCTATGTTACTTTTTATGGTAGGTTGTAAGTATTTCTGACATTATTTGCAGAATTAATCAATACAATATAACTTCCATTTCATAATCATTCTTTTCCTTATGGAACTTTTTTTTGTGTAGGGGAGCAGGGCGTCAGGAGATGTGTTGAGGATGAAAGTAAATAAGTCAATTAACTGTATTACAAGTACAACTGGAAAATCAAATACTAATGGGAAATCTTAGAATAGGGCCCTTTCAGGCGGGCTGTAACCTCGGCTAATTATCATGGATGTTTTGTAGTCTTTGCTTTTTAGTTATTTAGTATTAAGTCAGCAAATATAATCAGGTAGATATAAACAAACGTTAAAGAATGATGGCATGAATGATACTGATACTGAGTATCCACTCAGTATGCCATCAAACTGAAAATAGTGTTACTTCAAGTTTCAATGTGTACACAGTTGCTCTGCAATCCATCCATGCTTTTTTTGCCCCCCTCTGCTCTTTCTGGTCTTTAGCTTCCCGTATATGCACATGGAAGGGCGGGGAGGTCCCAAGACATAGTGCTATTGAACCAAATATGAATTATTGCAGATGGAATATATATATATTTTTTTTTTTTCTTAACTAACATGACTCAGAAATCCAGCTTTTGGAGAAATTCTGTCCACCCAAAGCTGTAATTTGGCAGGACAAAGATTTGGAATATATTGGTCAATGAATGAGAAACATAGCCTGTATATCTTTGGGGCAGATCCACTGGGGAAGGTTTCACAGGTGATCACTCTGCATGTATTTGCCAGCTGGTCACAACTGAGCAATCTGGCAGCAAATCAGAGAGGTTGAGAGAGACTCTATTTTTCCCTTCAGTGATCTTTATATCTATCTTGCTATGTGCTAGATCATTCCCATTGATCCCCTAATAATCAGGTCCATGTGCATGCCATAAAGTTGCCCAGTAGCCCCAGCCTACATCCTGGAACAGCTCTTCATCCATTCCTGCTGTTTCTGATAGGATGGGTTTCAGAGTGTCAGTAGTTTGAAAAACTGCAGAAAATAAGAGTTAATGTCATTATATTGGTGTCAGCTTTTTGCTTCCTCCCTTGCTGGTGCTGATAGGTGAGGCTGGCCTAGTTTGTTTCAGTATAATGCAGTAGGGGGAAAGCTGTGTTATTAGACCCTTGATAAGCGGAGGATGTGTTTGTTGACCTTCATCTTACTGGTCTTGTATGAGTGTTGTTTGTGTCATCTATGTCCTTCACTGCTCTCCCTTGCATGTGTTCTGTGCAAGAAGAGTGAGACAGAAATAAAGAATGTGGAGAAATAAAGACGTGTGTGGTGGTGGAGCTGGCGTGGAAAAAAACAACCGTGCATCACAGTGGACAGGTCGTTTGAACAGTGCAATGCTGTGTCTGAGTGTTCCTGAAATTAGGGAGGCTTATAATTTCTCAGGACCATGCTTTATGTTAATGGGACAGGGTATGCTGTATAGTCCTGCTGAGGCATGATCTTTGTGGCTCTTCATTTTTCTTTAATGGAACTTTCCTGTTTGTATCAACAGCCACCTCTGATATTTTAACCACGCTGAATTAGAAGTACAGGACGTCCTTGGATTTTTTTTTGATCACAGACATAATCATGGACATCCCTATCACACAGACTTCCCCAAAAACAAACACTATAATTTCATGACATTGTTCCATTATCAGGTGTAATTAGCAACATGGACTTCTGATTCTTAGTTCATAATCTTTGTCACTCATTTTAGGTGTAATGGAATAAAAAAATGAAAAATGCAAGCAACATCTACAAATTATGCCAGGTGACAGTAATAGTGAAGAGACGAAGCACGTTTTATAAGGCGCACTATCGATTTTTGAGAAAATTAAAGGATTTTAAGTGCGCCTTATAGTGCGGAAAATACAGTATACCAAAGAAAAGACTATATCGCGATATATAACATTACCGCACATGCTTCAAATTATACAGCGATATGGATTTTAGGCCATTTCGCCCAGCCCTACCTCCAAGCTATACAAAATGCAGCAGCCAAGCAAGTTTACATTACTCCTATTTTATATTCTTTACATTGGCTCCCAATAGATTTTAGAATTAATTTTAAAATTCTTGTTTTAACATACAAAGTTTTAACATACTAAAACTTTATTTATCCAATTTTCTTTTTATTTATCTTAAACTTTTATTTACATTTAACCTTTTGTATTGTTTATATTGTCTGTTTATTTTAGCCTTCGTGTACGGCACTTTGTGACTGCCTGTCTATGAAAAGCGCTTAATAAATAAATGTTACTTACTTAACAACTTGTGACCGAAAAGTGAAATGCTGACCATAACATTGTTGGACTCTGATGCTTACTGAATAAACTCTTATATTTTGTGAGAATATGATCTACCAGCCACATAGCAGACAGGTCTGACCCAGATCTGGTGTTAAGCCGGCACTGCTGGCTGACTTCTGGCATGGTAAGTGGTATGTCTTCCAGATATGGGCCAGGCCTGGCATAGATGGCACTGTCTATGTGATGGCATGCCACATCTGGCCTGATTGTGGTTTGGTTTATGTGGCCCAGGCCCATAGAAAACAGGTCTGGCCCTGGTCTGGCATCAAGCTGGCACTTCTGACTGACTGGTGTCATTGCAGGGTGTATGCCAATGATGGCACTATTTGTGTTCCTATTGTATTCCTATTAGTTAGAAGACCCAAATGCCATGTTGCAATACTATACTGCTATGGTAGCCAACGTTTCAAATGCAGGTTTGACAGGGTTGTGAGTATATGCTTTATCCAAAATCTAGTGAAGTTTCCCACCCAGTTTTGCACTATTATGTTGCGGCACATGTTGTTACTACATGGCTTGATTAAGGTACACATTAGGCTGACATCTGGGGCCAGAACTTAAACTGTTCTGGGCCAGCAGCGTGTCTGCAACTGGCCCGTGGCTGCGCACAACTTACACATGGCCCACATACCGCAAAGAATGATGGCCCTTTGGTGGCCCAGATCAGGTTTGCCAGAGGTGGCCCACACATGGGCCAGCACATGGCCAGTTGCAGACACACTGGTGGTCCTATGCTGGCCCATGTGTTACACCCCGGCCTAGGCAACCGGAGTGCAACACGAAAAAAGTAAAAATAAAGAAAAAAAAAACACACAAAAAAACCCCCACTAAAGCTCACCACCAAAATCCCAAAATGAAAGTATCGACAAATCTATTTACAGCTATTTACAACAAACTATTTATTTACAACAAAACACCAAACTATTTACAACACGGGGGAGATTGCGACCATGACCAACTGACACACAGGGCTTAAATACATAGAAGGAGCAATCAGGGAATGGACCACAGGAGGGAAACACAGCTGGGGCAAATTAGACCTGACGAGACAAGGAAACGTAAACTGAACACACTAAGATAACAACAGACCTTCAAAGTAAAACAGGAAACACATGACAGTCACGCAAAAACAAAACACTGACAACACCGAAACGTAACACATGTGTGATCCTCTCTGGAAAACCAGATCTGGGCCACCAAAGGGCTATCATTCTTTGCGGTATGTGGGCCATATGTAAGCACATTATGTGGGCCAGATCTGGGCCATACCAATTTTGCTATGTAGACACATAGAATGCTGGGCAAAAATGCCACTGATACAGTCAGGGATACACACCAAGGGCAGAGACACGCCTGGTGGTGGTCAGGTGCTTAGCTGGCTTAAGGTAAGTGAGGTTCTTATGATCGGTGACTATGGTGAATGGATGTTCAGCCCTGTCTTCGAGATGACACCTCTCCTCTTAGGCTAGTTTTATAGCTATCAGTCCTCTGTCTCCTACATCATAATTATTTTCCGCAGCAGACAGACGGCGTGAAAAGAGTGCACAGGGTTGTAGCGCAGCACGGGGTCCAGAGTATTGTGAAAGCACCGCTCCAACCCCAACATCAGGCACATCAGCCTCCACAATAAACGGTTTAGTGGTATCAGGATAAACCAAAACAGGAGCTGAGGTGAACATATTGAAAGCTGACTCAGGTTCAGGTGTCCAGTGAGAGTGTCTCTTGGTGGAGGTGAGTGTGGTGAGTGGAACAGCTACCTGGCTGTAGTTTCGTATGAAATGGTGATTAAAATTGGTGAAGCCAAGGAAGAGTTGGAGCTGTTTGCAGGATGAGGGTATTGGCCATTCCTTGACAGCTAGAACCTTACCTGGGTAGGTCTTCACCTGCCCACCTAAAGTTACAGAAGCAGAGTGGAACTCACATTTTTCAGCCTATACATAAAGCCGGTATTCCATGAGACATTTCAGGTTATATGTCAAGGTTGGCTGAAGGAGAACCCAAATGCTGGACTTTTAGAATGGAGAAAGTGTGTTTATTTACAGAGAAAACTGTGCCAACAGTCCACAGTTTGTGCTTTCCCAATTCCCCGTGCCGTGATTCCTTTCCATGATGCGTGCTAGTGTTTCGTCGTCCTCGGTGCCTGTGTTCAACAGTGTACTGCTCCCTCCACATGTTTCCGTAATCACCATGGAAACAAGGGATGCCTCAATGCGTACCGTCCCATCCACCGGCCGACAAAACACATTAACCATTCCAACAAGAGAGTAATTGAAAACACGACCATACGAGCTGAGCACTAACTCTATTTCTAGTTTAACAATCCCGCGCCAACTGCTGCTCCACTGCTCTCTTAAGTAGAGCTCCTTGATTAGACAGATCGGAAACAGGTGAGTGATTATCACAGGTGTGGCTGGCTCAAAGGCAGGGACTCTCCAGGCCTGGTGGGGCAGCAAAACTGACACAACAACACACACAGGGAAATGAGGAACCCGGAGCAGATCTGTTTTCCATTCACCCCTCTCCCTTATGTCGACCAGGTGATAGGCATTATGGAGGTCGAGCTTCGTCAAAACGGTGGTGCCATGGAGGGGTTCGAAAGCGGAGTTGATTAATTGAAGTGGGTACTTGTTTTTAACTGTTATTTAATTTAGTCCCCTGTAGTCCAGGGTTTTGTCTTTCTTAGCCACATAAAAAAAATCTAGCACCCACGGGGGAGAGGGACAGCCGGATGATTCCAGCGGCCAGTGACTCTGATATATTTTTCCATAGCCTCTGTTACAGGCTTAGAGATGTTGAACAGCAGACAAGAACAAAGGGGCACCAGGGAGGAAATCAATAGCACAGTCATAAGGAATATGGGGTGGAAGTGATAGTGCTATGTGCTTACTAAATACTTCTTGCAGGTCGTGATATTCTTGAGGAACAGTCGTGAGATCAGGAAGAACTGGTTCGGTGATCTTAGTTTCAATGGGTTCAGATGGAAGAGCTGAGTTGAAGTAGTTAGCTAGGCAAAATAGACTCCAACTGGCAACCAGAGAATCATTATGGGGGGTATGTTTCTTTAGCCAGGGGAAACCTAGAATTAGGGGTGAGTCTAGAGATGTGAGGGAGATGATTTCATGGTGGTTACCTGACGTGACGAGAGTTATGGGGCCAGTTTGGTAAGAAATAAGTGAAGACACTTGGTTATTTCATGTGGTGACAGGGATGGGAGGATTGAGTGGTTCTAAAATCTCTCTTGAGCAATTTAAATCTTTACTAAAGACACACTTTTACGCTCTGGCTTTTAACACATTATGACCCAAGCATTTTGGATTTATCTGAATTAGTTAGTATTGTTTCAATTCTTCTATTTTATTGTTTCTATTGTTATTATTGTATTACACTGTAGTTTTTAATTTTATTGTTATTGTTAAGCACTTTGTGCAGCATCGGCTGTTGGAAATGTGCTATATAAATAAATCTGACCTTGACCTTGACCTTGACCTAAAATGGTCCGGAAAACGTCAGAGAATGGGCGAACATGAGTGAACATTTTAATATAAAGGTCCCCCACTGACCCTGCGCACCGGAATACGGTTCAGGATCCAGGAACGCAGCGTCATGAAACACCGACCCTACCGGAACAGACAGAACCTGGAACGACGGCAGGGAAACTGTCGCAGTTGTCGGGGTCACATATTTGGAGTATGAAGGGAGCGTACATGCGTGGGAGGTAAGCTAGCCTGAATAGCCTGAATGGACAAGAAGATGTCAGACTGGGTGTCACTGATGGCTTTGCACTGAACGCCTAAAGCCTGCAACTCCTATTCGTGACTCCCCAGGACTGCTACCTGCTTGGCGATTGCCGCCCGCACAGAATCCGCTGAGTCCATCTTGCACTTGGCCTGTACCAAAACATGGCTCAAGTGCTGGAAAAGGTGCGGAGACAGTTAACTTTACGCAATCTTTGTGCCAAAGCACAAAGTATCAACTTGGCACGGGAACGTGACACAATGTTTAGGATGACACAAAATACAATTTTGCTCAGCATGAGATTCATGCCTAGGGACTCTAGCATGGAGGTCTAAGGGCAAGCACAAAGCATGGCTGGATACAAGAGTGGTTGCGCTGAGGAGAGAGGACAAACAAGGGGTTGGCGTATTCCAGAACTCCTCCAGGTGTACATGGATTTAACAGAGGGGTATGGCTTATGTTGCAGGTGGAGTCAGAGGGTGCATTGAGAGGAGAAGGTGAAGGTCCGAGTGAGATGAGTAGAGATATGACCTGAGTTCCAAGGCAGGGTGGCACCACTGTGTGCAGTGGTGGCAAGAGGGCAGGCAGGTGTATGGTTGGAATCCTTCCCAGGAGATGGAGCATGAACAGTAGTGAGTGTAGTCAGTAGTGAGTATAGCTCAGTGTCCGAGGGGCGAGCTGACCAGAGAACTGTAACACGAGAAAACGAGGTAAATACAAAGGTTTGGGATAATAACATGAAGCATGAAAGCCTGTTACTAACGTGGGTAAGTTGATGAACTGGTGGTGAAGAGACTGCAGCGGTGGTCTGAAATAAATATATATATATATATATATATATATATATATATATATATATATATATATATATATATATTAGGGGTGCAACGATATTCGTATCGATATTGAACCGTTCGATACAGTGCTTTCGGTTCGGTACGCATATGTATCGAACAATACAAAATTTTTATTTTATCAACTTTCCTTCTGACGATGCTGTCTGTGTTGAGCGCTCAGTGGATCTGCGTTCGACTACTCCACCTAGGCTGCACTGTCGAGCGCAGATCCACTGAGCGCTCAACACAGACAGCATCGTCAGAAGGAAGAGTGCAGGGCAAGCTAGCGAGACAGAAGTTAAGCTCTCCTTGCAACATGGCAAATTGAACCTCCCCCACCCTCATTCAGATCTGGCGTTTGGAATTATTTTGGTTTTCATGTGACGTATGACCCTGAAGGTAAGCGCGTCATGGACTAAAGTAAAACAGTATGTTGGATGTGCCACGCAATGCTCAATTACATGGGTGGGAACTAGTGTGTTAGCGCAGTTAGCTCGTTAACGTGTTGGCCGTCTAGCCCCATGCACGGGGCGATCAGGGGTAGCTCGTTAACGGAGATTTGCCGTGTTGTGGCGTTAAGGTCATTTCTAAACTTCCTACAATAGCCCGAAGGAAAAATATATGTCAATGCTTTTGCATTCTTTCAGAAATGTAGCTGTGTAATTATGTCATTGGCATCGGTGAGCCACTGTCATTATGTGACATATTGAAATCGCGTTTGAATTTGCGCTTTTTTGCTTTCACTTTGCAATCGCACGAACTGTGTATAGAGAGCGACAGCACTGATCTGTGAGTGATGATAATTTGTGCACCAATTCCTCTGACGTTGTCTTATTAATCGTTAGCTTACTATGCAAACATGACAAGTGAAATCTCCCGCAGCTTAAACATGTGAGAGGTTGATCGAGCAGAGAATCGCTGATTCTCTGCTTACCACAAAACGGAAAAGTTATGACAAATCAGACAAAAAGAAAGTGCAGCTTTATGGTAAATGGCCTGTATTTATATAGCGCTTTACTAGTCCCTAAGGACCCCAAAGTGCTTTACATATCCAGTCATTCACCCATTCACACACGTGATGGCAGCTACATTGTAGCCACAGCCACCCTGTGGCGCACTGACAGAGGCGAGGCTGCCGGACACTGGTGCCACCGGGCCCTCTGACCACCACCAGTAGGCAACGGGTAAAGTGTCTTGCCCAAGGACACAACGACCGAGACTGTCCAAGCCGGGGCTCGAACCGACAACCTTCCGATTACAAGGCGAACTCCCAACTCTTGAGCCACGATCGCCACGACATTATTTTGTTTCATGGACTGCAATATGATGAGCTAAATAACCAGGGCTGCACATAAGTGGTCCGCAGGTGCGCATTCGCTGTCAAAATAAAAAACACGCACAAGGGTTAGGGTTAAATTTAAAAACTGTACTTTTGAGTTAAAATATATATTTATAATTTTAATAAATGACAAATTAAAAAGGCATGAACATTTTTTTTGTATCGAAAAAACATCGAACCGTGACACCAAAGTATCGAACCGAACCGAACCGTGAATTTTGTGTATCGTTGCACCCCTAATATCTATATGTCAGTACTTGCTAATGGTGGTAAAAGTGACTCATAAATTTAAAGGTGAATGGGTTTCTTAGAATCTCGACAGTCTCTCTTATTTTACCCTGTCTATGTTTCTTCTGCCACGTCTGTCTTTCTTGCCTTCCTGCCATTCTTTTATTTACATTCTGCCTCACTATAAACACTCCCTGCCTTTTGCTGTTGTGTTTTTACCATTCCAACTCAACCCTCTATCTCTTTTTACGGCCTTTGTCAATATTTACAACAGGCTGTTCACTTCTATATTTGCATTTGCTTCCACATGCTCTTGTCCTGACATCACTCTTTTACCTCTCTTTTAATTTTGCTATCTCTCTCAGCACCTCTAAAACACCCACCCCTCCAACACCTCCACCCCATTTCCTCTTTATCTCTTTCACTCACTCTCTCGCTCTCTCACTCTGGGATGCTCTGGCACGTAGATTACAGATCATTGCTGCCGCCTTCACTGAAAGGCAAATATCAATGAAGGGTCCACACTAAGATGGACAATGGTAAACAGCAGAAAGGATTTTCTTCTTTAAATTGTAATTTATTGGACACAAAATCTTTGAGGAAAGGAAACTGAAACAAAATCAAGAGGACCACACATGACCAAATCTCTCTGCAAACTGGAGAAGATCAAGAGGCAGGGAACAGTTCTCTTTCTCTCTGTGACTTTGAAATTCCTTTCCGAGAGAAAAAGCAGAGATGAAGGGATAGTCAGAGAGATGGGCAGTGACTAAAGTGTAGCACATGAGGAGCAGGTGCTGAGTTGGAAAAGGGCTGCACAAGCTAATCTGCAAGTTGCGTTCAGAAGAGGCTGCAAAAGATATTCATTTGCATTTCGTCACTCACTTGGATGAGTAACGAAACATTTCTCCCACTGAAAACGCTACGTCCAGATCAGCAGAATCAACTTATCTGCATTCGTTTGAGTCCTTATTTGCTGCATTTGAGGATTAAAACTGTTTCTCTGTGACTGTTTTTCTCAGGTCAACCAATTGCATCTCTCAGATGTCTTTTGAAAGATCTGAGAGTGAGGTATCGTCTTTTAGTTTTTTAAATTTTCTCAGTCATGACAGTTTTGCTGTCTAGAGCCGTGTTTCAGTTTATGTCTACGTGAACTGTTTGGAATCATGTGCCCCACTGACCTGTTACCTTCGCGGGGTCCCATTAAAAGGTTTCCATCCCAAGCCTCTGGACTAATTGCTCTCTATAAGAGTGCCTGGATAGGATGGCTCATTCTGGGATGTATTGCTGGACCTTCCAAACACAGTTCATCCCCATCAGGGAGGTTAGAGAACTCCAGGAGCGCCACCAGACCTCGGGTGGAAAAAGGCTTGATTGCTTACCCCGAGGAGCTACACTTAGAGGTGGCAAGGCACCACTCCACTTCACCCGTCTCCATATATAGATCTCCACTATTGCTAAAGGGTGGTCACAGTGAGTATCAAAAAACAGCACAATAACATTCAAAGAACAGGGAATTCAATTTCAAATGTATTAGTAAAAATGTGAAACTCTAGTATGAACGGCTGCCATCAGTTAGCAGTATAGTGAATAGTTCTTGTTCTCCTTCCTGTTATCATGGACACTCAGGTTTCCAGCCTACATGAAAAAAACTTCCTCAAGCCTCACAATTAAAAATGTGTAAATACAATTCAAAGATCTATAACAAGCTGCACATTAGGTTGTTGCTTAGCTACTTTTTTGCACAAATGTTATAAATAAATCTCTATCCACAAATACATACCAAGGTCATGTACATCATACAGAATATACTGTTAGGTCCAAGACTTCAGCATCCCCTGTCACAGAAGTCAGACATCACAGAAAACACGGCCAAATGCAAAACGAAGAAAGAGATAGACAAAGGTGTTTCCACTTTATCGTCATCGCTATTTTTCTGAGCAATATGTGATTTAGGAATTTGTCTTCAATAAGTAAAAGTACTTGTTTTCTTCCTGTAGAATACCATGGTCAAATCACATTGTATAATTAACATCAGCATGAGCAGTGTGTTTTTGTGCAGAGGCATTTTTCTGTACTGTCATCAAACTGGTCTCCCAGTCAGGAGTCGAAAAGAGTTCTTTTTTCTCCTCTTGTCCCTGACGTGTCTCCCTGTTCTTTTTGGCGCACATGCAGCCTGACTGGAGCTTCCATGTGGTACTGAGGCAGGTTACTGACTGGTATTTGTTGGGACTGGTCCCTTCTGGGGGTCTTTGGGAATCAGAATTATCCAGCCTTCAGTTAGCCATTCTGGGTGTCTCTCATTGACTAGCAGCTGGTTCATGTGTACTGCCAGACAGTCATGGAGTGCAGTCACCTTCTTCAGCCAGTAGACGTGAACCATGTCAGGGCCTGGTGCTGTCCAATTCTTGGACAATTGGATGTCTGCCACTGAGCATTGCCTTCGCTACTCTGTTTAATGATCACAGCAAGTCTGAATCAGACCACACTGTCTTAGATTTAATCTGGTATGACTGAAGCACAACAGATGGACAAGCAAATACTGTACTTTCAAATAGACTATGAAATTCAAGCCGAGATGATGAAATTGTGGTTCACTAAGCCAAAGCGCAAGTTCAGTACACGCTACACAATTAAACTACCAGCCTGACATGACAGTGTTTTTATGTGCATTTGTGTCATGGTCCTGGGTCTTTTGACCCAGCGTTTTAAGTTTGAGTTTATTTTGTTCATTAGGTTATCTAAGTTCATTTGGTTATTAGACTCCTTGTGTTTTCTTCCCCTGTATTTAAGCTTCCCCTCACCCTTCGTGTTTCATGCTGCGTGTCTTATGTTATCAAGTTTGTATTATCATGCCTAAGTGTTTCTAGTTCTTATTATTTCCCCCTCGTGTTTCCAACCATGTTAAATCTCCCCTGCTCTTCATGCGTTTCATGTCTGTGTCTTACGTTGTCAAGTTCTGGTTGTCGTGTCTAAGTCTGCATGTTTCCTGTTTTATTTTGAAGAGGGGTCTTGTGTTCTGTGCTCATGCGGTTAGTTTTACTCTTGCCTGTGCATCATTATGTTTATCCTAGTCAGCTGTTTCCTCATGTGTCTCCACTTCCCCTAATCACCTCCTGTGTATTTAAGTCCTCTGTTGTCAGTGTGTGATTGTCAGGTTGTCTGTTGTCCATGCCATGTTTCCGATGCCATGCTTCCAAGTTTCTTGTCTAGGTTTTTCTTATTGTTTGTTTAGATTCCCCAGTTTAGGTTTGTGTTAATTTTGCTTCAGTTTGCCTTGCCCTTTGTTTGTACCTTTTCTACCAGCCATATTAAACGGCTCGCCTTTTGTTAACATTTCAAGTTCTGTTCCCTGTTCCTTGGAGTCTGCGTTTTGGGTCCTTTTCTCAATTCATACAGTCTGCTCTCGCCAGACTGTGACAGAACGACCTGACAATCAAACCTGTGGGCACTCTTTGTACATTAGTAAGCACGTTGAAGCTGAGCTTCTATTTAGTGTAAACATGTCATTAAGTTACCTCAACTTCTTGTTCAAAGCTACCACGATACAATTTACAACACTTAGTGAAAAGATGCAGATCTACAGTTAGCAGGTCTTTATTTTCTAATTCATGATTTCTCCTTGTTTTGCTCAGCGGGGACAACATACATCTTTGGCAAAGGTGGGGGCCTCATTACATTCAATTGGCCAGCCAATGAGAGACCAAGCACCAGGACGGACAGGTTGACTGTCGGCTTCAGCACCTCCCTGAAAGATGGCATCTTAGTCAGAATTGACAGTGCACCTGGTCTAGGGGACTATCTCATGCTGCATATAGTAAGTTCAACTCAAAATATTGTCCTTGAATAATTTGTGATTTTTTTGTCCTTTTATTGAGTTTTTGGTTCCTTTTTTTACAGTAAAGTAGATTCATAGTTTTATCCCCCAGCATGTTCCACGGGCTTCAGCTGTCACAATATGTGGATTTTAGAGAGAAGGACACAGGACTATGTATACAAGAACTCATTACTTGTGAAAAAGAGAGGGACACAGAGGACAATGAAACACTAAATATTTAAACTGATAGAAATTAACATCACTGAGCCCTGCTCTCAAAAACTGACATAGATGTAAGACTGTCTGTGAAGCTGGACCGGGAATCCCATCAGCAGTATGTCAGCAGGGAAAATAGGTCAATGTGTGCAATGGCCCAAAAACACAAGCCAAAAAAAAGAGAAGGCTCAAAGGAAGAGATGCCGCACTTTCCTCCCTCACGTCATCTCACTGACTGGATTACTTCTCATTACAATTTAAGAAATCCGAAGCCCGACTGTAACAAGGAGACTTTTTCCCCTGCAGACATGTTGATGGAATGTTAGGATTTCCAGTCGTCTTTGGTAAGACGCAGCTTTGGTGTGATATGCATGTAGTAACCTGTTATGTAGTACTGTTTGGCTCAAACAGGCTCTCCTCCACACAGTCCTCATTCATAAAGTGCTTTACAAACCCAAACATTATGGCTAACAGGCGGATTTTACCGTTGGAGTGCAGCTAGCCAAACAGTCAGATTTTGAGAGCAGGGGTCCGTGATGTAAATTAGCCTTTATATGTGTAGTGTTTCACGTCCTGTTTAATAACTCTTTACTCTCATTTCAGCAACAAGGCAAAATTGGAGTGACCTTCAACATCGGCACAGTGGATATCAGCGTGCAGGAAAGCAGCACCCCAGTGAATGATGGGAAGTATCACGTTGTCCGTTTCACCAGAAATGGTGGCAATGCTACACTGCAGGTGGATAACTGGTCTATCAATGAACATTTCCCACCAGGTACAGTATTAATAAATCTGTCAGCTGTTAAAGAAAAACAACTGGTATTAACTGGTAATAATGATGCAGTGGGGTTGTGTCATTATGATACGAGATCACTGGGCAGCATGTGCTTCAGTAACATCAGATTTTAATTTCTAGCATAAAACGGTGTCTAACATAGTGGGATTTATCTGTGAGGAGCGAAACACATTACGTACTACCATACTGCATTAGGGATTACGATGTAACTCTGTAGACTTTGGATGGACATGTTAGACGCGTTGTCCTAAAAGTAAAGACAAAAAGAATGATGTTCCAAGCCTCCATCAGGATTTCGGAGGATTGCTGTATTAGTGCTAAAGTTCAGGGCCCCTGCTGCTGTGATGGTTTACAAAAATCTCCTTTCATTTGTAACCCTTTTACATGAGTGAAGAGCAGAACTCTGTTAGCAGTAGTGTTTTTTATTCCTGTGTTTGCTCCAACTGTCTGAGATAATTTGATATCCCAGATCGCACTTTGAAAAAGCACAGATTGGCAAATGATGATTGCTGTGATTCGTGCAGCCTGTCGAAACCCAGTACACACCCACATACCATGGGGTGGTATAATGGAACTATGGTGACTTTATCATACTGACACAATGAGGATCAAGTGTTTGTGGAAATACTGAGAGGAAGGAGAAAGCTGTAAGAGTCAACATAAAGTCTTCTGACCAGTGACCTGTTATGGATAGATTGAGGATAGCATGTTCTAGTTTCTGAAACTGTGCTTGTTTAGGATGTGGCAGAAATGCAACCTAACATTAATTGTACACCTATGTGGCTCACTAGTGACCTGGTGGAAGTTAAGGGGTTAAGTCTGTCAGCTGAAGTATTTTCAGTGTCTCTTCTATCCTGTAGTCAAAGTAGTTTGAACAGTAAGGAAGGTATATTATCAGTTGTGTTTTGAAAATCTGATACATATTGAATCAATAAATAGTCTTTGCATGAACCACATCCACACCTCATATGCCAGAGATATGAGGTAAATTCCATCTATGTCCATACAGAATCTCACAGCTGAAAAGACTTGGGAGAAATTTAAATAATGACAAAAATAATTGCCCTCATCCCCTGGGTGTTGGTATTTGTTCCTCTAGCTTGGGTCCTCTGAGAGTTTGAGGGCTCTGCTGTATCTTAGCTGTTCCTCTGATGTGCCTGGAATCTGCTGGAGCCATTCTTCCAGTTACGGGCTCACAACTCCTACTGGTCCTATTACCACTTGGCCACTTTAGACTTTACCTTCCATATTTGCTCCAGTTATTCCTTCGGGCCCTGGTACTTATGTATTTTTTGTACTCCTTCTTCCTGAAGTTACTATCCACTGGGATTTCCACATCACAGCTGTGGTATACCTTCTGTAGTTGAGGTCAGTCTGTAACTTCCTGTCAACTGTGGCAGACTTCAGCTGGAGTCTCAGTACCTGGCCTACCTTCTGGAGATATGTCCGGTATATCTGCCTGTCTGACACACATGATTAGGTTAGGGCTATCAGTGATGAGAACTTAGACATCACAGGGTTAACCTAAACGAAATGAAAGCACACAGCTAGAAAAGCCAGAAAGTTCTGGGTTTGAATCTTAGTGGTGCCTGGCTCATTGCTCTGGTTTCCTCCCATAGTCAGAAGGTTAGGTTAACCCTGGAGCACAGTTTCACGTGGGAACTAAATGAACACATGTAAAAGCATACAGTTATGTTTAGGGTCATCATTGACGATGACTTTGACTTCACAGGGTTAACTGGTGATAAGTGGTGGTAAGGTGGAAACAGATATAGATATAATACAGAGCTTTCATGTGGAGCTTTGAACATCACGTTTAAAACGTGTTATAGAAATGCCCATTAATTGTGTGTAACCATGTTTGGACCTTGTTCTGTGAGGTCTAAGTCACATAGGGCTAGGTTTGTCAGCTGGGGTTGTCACTGGATGATGACTGTTTTTGTGTGACATTATATTAACATACAAAATTGTCACTATTACCCCAGAAACTACAGACAAATTAAATCCAGACTCTAGAGAGCGTCTGGCTGCAGGGCCTTGTGCAGACTGCAGAACAATTTCCATCACGTTCATGTCCAAGACAAAATCCCTTAAGTCAAATAGAATCCACTCTGGCACCCTCCTCTACTAGCCTGCGCCATCATTTGCTTCAGTGCTTTCGATCATTGATTCAGTTTCCCATGGGTAACCAGCACCCTGGAGTCTTGGTAACAGTGTGTTTGAGGCAAGTGTAACGGACAAATTGTTCTGCTGTTCTGGCCAACAACATTTCTGCCTCCAGGAAGGGTCTTTGAGTATAATGTTTTGTGATTCAGTGTGGCACTCTTTGTTAGACAAGCTTTCAAGTACTGAACTATTTGGCAGCGCTTCCTGGCACTTGCCCTGGATGGATACATGATGTACACAAGCCTTCCACAGTCTTTTCACAAGGCTGCAGTAGTGGAGCAGTGAGGTGTTCAAAGAATGGTGCAGTGCTGAGGGATGGGCCTTCAGTTTGTCCTGTAAACCTGTGCCTGTTCCTATAAACTCATCTCTTCAAATTGTAATATTTTAAACTGTTAAATTTTTTTATTCTATTAGATATAAGAATAAGATTTATGTAAGACAGTTTATATGAAGGGTAATATCTTATAATCTATAAACTCTGCTGGAGGGTAATCTATGTGTAACCAGTGTCTGCAATGTTTCTCTGAGCTTATCAGGAGACCTATTCGGTCATTTGTCCTCACACACATATGAACTTGAGGAACATTCCATGCTTAATCCATAGGGCCCACTATTTGAAGCTATAACAGTTTCAGCTCTTCTGGAAAGGCTCTTCGCAAAATTTAGAAGTGTGTTAATGGGAATTCTTCACCCTAGAAACACATTTGTGGGATCAGATACTGATGTTGGAGGAGAAGCCCTGCTTTGCAGTCTCTGCTGTTTGTGATGATGCTCTTATCACAAGGGTGTTGTATTGAGTTGATGCCAAGACTCTGTGCAGGCAGATTCTTCCACACCAGACTTCAGACACCAGCTCTTCCATGTCTTTATGCTTTGAGCACTAGTGTCTGACAGTACAGTCTTTTCCCGTGTGTTTTGAATAAACCGCGACATCTTAAAGGCCGGTCCATAAAAATATTGTCTTGAATTGAATACTTCTGGCAATATAATGCATGTCAAAGGGAAAGCCAGGCATCCTCACCAGTAAACCTATTGTTGCTGGTTGTGTCTTCTTTCTCTTTCTTTCAGTCTCAAGACAGAGTCCATGGCCATAAGTGAAAGTAGACACAGAGCAATAGCTTTGCTTAACAGAAGCTGTACCCATCCATCTGTCCATGATCCACGTTGTTCTTCCCCCGATCATGGATAAGACCCATGATTTGATGTCCTCATCCAGAATCTAATTCCCACCCCACAGTGGCCAATTCACCCTTCACTTTTGAGAATGATAGCTTGTTTGTAAATGAACAAGATAGATTTGACATACTGCAAATCTCTCGTTAAGAGTCCTCATTTTAAACCGTCATTTACATAATCCTGTGTAGTTTTAAAATATGATGTCCATAATTACACATGCTGCCCAGTCGTGGTGCAACGGATCAAAAATCTCACGGTTCGGATCAGCAAAAAAAGAAAAAAGACAAAAATGTAACATTTACTTATTTACTTATTTACTTATTGAAGTTTTTTTGCCTGTTAAAAACATTCAACTCAAGACTCATTCCATACAATTATTAAAAAAATATAATAGGGCAGTACAGTCTTTGTATCTACCACTCAACTCAATTCAATTTTATTTATAAAGCGTCAAATCACAACAACAGTCGCCTCAAGGCGCTTTATATTGTAAGGTAGACCCTACAATAATACACACCGCTCATTACATCGCACTCCGCTGTGATATAACGAGCGGTCACGGTCACGTAGCTTTCCGTTGCCCTGGAGCTCCGCCCGTTTGTAGCAGTTAGGGCAACAGAAGATGCCTGGGACAGTTCAGCCATAACTTAAATCTTTTCCTGCTCATACATGCTTGGAACGATCTTGCCACTGAAGTGGACGCGAACGGGATATCATAGCGTGGCTCAAGCACGTTCATCATAGTTTAAACCTCTTGTTTTGCACAACGTCTGCAGCTAAACACCCCAGTAGCTTCTGTAATAGCTTTAGCCCGGTCGGACTGGGCAGCAAAGGGCTGCTTAAATACCGAAAACTCCTCCGCTCCTCCACTTGGACCGCTAGCGCTGACCATAACTATCGCTTGACAGACTGACCGCGCGCACCGAACCGTGGAGTGGGATCGGATTACGGATCAACCGTGATCCGCTGCACCTCTACTGCCCAGTGAACTACACATTGTGTTTGGATTGGCCCTTTTTTGTGGTTTATGCTGTTTTACTTTGTTGTTTTACATTAATGACAGCCCAGAAGTCTTTTGAAAAATTTTCATTTTACTCGGGCTCATCCTCTTTGGTATTGGCTGAAATATATGTTACCTTATACGGTGAAGATATATCTAATCATTTTGATTGTCACTAAAATGTAATTTTAGCATGATTGAATGAAAGCACTGTTCATATCAGTTAAATAAGCTTGGTCTAGCCACAGAGAGTGTGCATTTGATGAATCATACAATTTAGGGGTTAAAATTGAGTCAAGTCAAACTGAGATGTTGAAGATTTGTAACAGACAGGTGAAGGTGAAAAAATAGAAGCAATATTATTAAAGATAATTTCCAAGTTTATTTTTTCAGAAAGATCCAACTTCACAATTGTAATATGGCACCACCTTTTGTGCTTTGGGTGCTGGGTTACTTTTAGATAACAGGACTATTTATACCTGTACAAGAGGAAAACGTTTACAAATCCTAGTGAAAATGTATAGAAAGTGATGAAAAGATCGAAACATTTTATTTTAAAAAGTCTTCTGGTATCACAGCAACAAATACATGTGGAGAAAGTTGGAATAAACACAAACATGCACATCAGCTACTGAAGTGGGAAGGCAGTTTGAGGATTTCTCTGTGTAAACATCATATGTGCTGTATATTTAATGAAGATTTGGGGCAAGCTAATATTGTCAGAGAAGAGCGTGATCATTTTAAGAACTTTGAATGAGCTCTGCATAACCTAAGGGAACTCGTTTTCAATGATGACACACGGCTGCTGAGTGACGTAGTTTTTCAAAGCACAGAAATCAGTCCAACTCGTCTATGGTCATTCAATAAATGTAGCCTTTTTAACCTTGGATCGTACACTTGACTGAGTCAAAGCCTGAAAATGTCAGTCAAGATAAACACAATCTGTTAGCAATCTGCCAGGTATGCCATCAGGCTCACTGGCTTTCTGAACACTGACTCTTGATTGTTTAAGATGAGACACTGCTTGCTGTCACCTGCAAGAAGCAGTGGAAGAGAAAGGCCAGCAGCACTAAGTCTTGTTCACATTTCCACACAGCTTGTTGTAATCTTAAATGTGCCTGAGTTTGCATGGGCCTAAATAGTGTTGAGACTTTCATAAAATCCCACTTTACTGTATATCTGAGTATCAGTCATGACAACAGAGCAAACAGATACTGTACATGCTGTGTAACTAAATGGCTAGCTATTACATAACAGCTATCAGGTTCATCTCAACTTGCTTGCTTAACAACATTTTGACTTGCAAAATAACCAGTTTTTCCCCATTTAGTCTTTCATGTCTACAGATGATCATTTGTTGAATTTTAGTGATTGATTATTATCAATTTCTAATGTAATGTTTGGTAGTGTTACTTACTGTTGATGTTGTAAGTGTAAAAGGAGTAAGGCAAGTTGCTCTGGAGCAAGCATCTATTACATCCTTTGTAGGAAATTTTTACCTGAGTTTTTCACGTCACAGGCTGTTAAAAGAAATCTAGCGAGTCTTGAAAGATCTTATTTTTTAAGGTTTGTGAAGATACATCCAGTGACAAAAAGTGATAATGAATGAATTTCATTGCATGAAAAAGTTACCCCTAAGACATTACCTACCAGGTAGGCAAACCTGACTGGTAGGAGGGATTGTACAGTTTCATTAGAATATAACTTGGTATTCGGAACACATAGGATTAGGCAAGTTTTTAAAGTGTTTGTGATGATTTCCATAGTAAGAAAACTAATCTTGCATTAAATGTGACATCAGTGCATACGCTACACCAGGAGTCTCCAACTCCAGTCCTCAAGAGCTACTGTCCTGCAGCTTTTAGATGCATCCCTACTCCAACGCAGCTGGATCAAATGGTTGGATGACCTCTTTTTTTTTCTTTTTTTTTTTTTAAACATTATGTTTATTGACTTTTATATTACAGAACAAGCAAAGAATAACAGTACAGTTAACATGAGATTTATATTAAAGAACATAGTCCCCAAAATAAACAAATATAAATTAAAAGAAACAACAATAATAATAATAAAAATAAATAAATAATAAAATAAAACAAAACCGATGCACAGCATGGGTAAACGAAAAATAAAAACAACAAAAACAAAGAAACAGATAACAAAGAAAACAACAAAAAAACCAAAAAAAAACCACACACACACAAAGAAACCCAAAACTCAGCACCAAGTATCACTTTCTAAATTAATTCCCTTCATAATGTCTCAGAAACTCAGTTAAAGGTAACCATATTTCTTCAAAATCTACTCCCTTTCCTCTGACAATATAAGTAAGTCGTTCCAATACAATACATGATGCCATCTCCTTCACCCACATATGACTTGAGAGTACATCCACTTTCTTCCAATACAAAGATATTAAGCGCCTAGCTTGCAGGAGGCCAAAGTCAATTAATTTTAGCTGTCTGGTGCTAAAGTCACAGTTCTTTGGATATTTACCAGACACACACATTTTTGCTTCAACAGGTATATTTAGATGACCTCTTTAGCATCCCATCAAGTTGGGCAAAGGCCTGATAACAAGCCAATCATTTGATTCAGGTGTGTTGGAACAAGGATGCATCTAAAAGCTGCAGGACAGCAGTTCTGAAGGACTGGAGTCGGAGACACTGCTCTACACAATGTGAAGAAGAAAAAAGTCAGGATTGTAAACAAAATGTTTGGTAACAGCCAAAGAGCCAAAGATGATGAGCCCTGTGCATCCTCTAACCAACAACAGTTTCAACCAAAATTAATGTTTCTGCTAAATTCAGATTTATTTTGTAAATGTAGCTAGAAATTGATATTTCCTTCATGATGTGACTCCGGTCATCGATCTGTGTTTAATACATGTGTTTTTAAACTTTAAAGGGAACAGCGACATTGAACGCTATCAGATGGCCAATAAGAAAATTCCTTTTAAATTTGCCAGACCAGTAGAAGAATGGCTACAAGAGAAAGGTAATTTCAAATCAACCTGATGTATCTGATTGTGCTAATGTAAAGTTAACTGTAACCTCTAGAATAGCATGAAAACCTCTGAACATGAATGTGAACCCACACACCGCTTAAAAATGAGAACTCACCAAAGAACTAGATAAGTGAATGAATTTGTACAAAAGCAATGTCACTGAAAGTTATAGAAACAGAGCAGCAATAACTGTGAAGGTTGTGTTTTTAATTTAGCGAGTGTGTACACAAACTTCGTCCACAGAGGAGATGTCATCTCCCTACAACCGCTGCACTTATGCAGCTCACATCTGCCTTTCAGCGTCTCCACTACGCAGTAGTGAGATCAAGCACATCTGATTCATTCCTTACTAATTTATTTTCACCAAATGATGTGCTGTTAATGGTTCTTTTTATGTTCTGTTGGTAAAATTCATCATGCAGTTTTATGCCACTGTGTGAGAAATCTATGTTTCAGTTTAGTACATATAATATCATTCAGTTTTAATAAAGGAATACATTATGTATTGTCCTTCACACTGTCAAGATAAATGAATTACTTTTGTCATTGTAAGGTGGAATCAACAGCTAAATATGTGTAGTGTAATGTTTGAGGTTGGCTACTGTGCGCACTGTTGCAGTTTGCTTAGTATTGGGTTTTAGTGGCACTGCACCTGGGTGTTTGCATTTTTGTTTTATTCAAAGGTCCTTTCTTTGTTGACAATATCTTACTCTGGATGTCTTCTCTAGGGCGGCAGTTAACAATTTTCAACACACAAGCAACAGTGGCAATTGGTGGTAGTGATCGTGGCCGGCCCTTTCAAGGTCAGCTCTCGGGCCTTTATTACAATGGCCTAAAGGTGTTGAACATGGCAGCTGAAGGCAACCCAAACATCAAGATTAATGGCAGTGTAAGGCTGGTAGGCGATGTACCTAGTGTGCCAGGTTCAGCCAGGACCACAGCCATGTCTCCAGAGATGACAACGTCCTTCATTGAGACTACTACCATGATGTCCACTACGACCACACGGAAACACAGATCTTCCTCAACTGTACAGGTATGTATGTTCTTATGACTATACATACAGGAAGCAAGAGTCATATTTGTTGTTCTTCAACCTTCATGATTTGATGCATTAACATTTGGTTGCACTTTCTATCACGGCTCGGTAATAAAGTGGTAATAGTAGGGTAACAAAGCGGAAACAAGAACGTAATAATGTGGTAATTTCTAAGTTTTTACCATGCAATTGCCAAAGTAATAACCACTTAGTATCCAAGTAATATTAGTCTGGTAGCAACAGTGTTCACACTGAGTAATATTACATGCAAATTTATGTAATTGGATGATAAGAGCCCAAAAGCTGAGGGTAATAATGTGGAAATACAGCTCGGTAATAAAGTGGTAATAGTAAGGTATCAGGGAAGAAACAAGAATGCAATTGTGTGGTTATTAACACTCAATTACCCATGGTCGTTTCTGTGTAATATGCACGAAACAGCTGCAAAATGCAAATTACCTGTTTCCAATTAATTACATATGAATAACCCATTAAGGCTAACTTAAAGAAGTGTGATTATTACCTGGAAATATTGCTATTAGTTTCTGTGTAATAAGCAGGAAACAGCGCTGCAAAATGCATAACTGCCTGTTTCCATTTAATAATATATTAATAACCATGTAATAACCTTTTAAAGCAAACTTAAAGAATAGTAATGACTACCAGGAAACACCTGTGGAAGCTTTTGTGTAACAAGCAGGAGTTTAATACCATGGTCATGATCGTAAATTAAAACAAGCATTAGGAAATAAGTAATGAACCGGAAACACTTGTGCAAAATGCAAATAATTCAGTTTAAAAGAATAACACATATGATTACATTAGACTCGTATTGGAGTTTAGATAACGCTCTTTCACATGGATGACAACACATAATACGGTCAATCTATTTCAGGAAAGAAGGAAAGAAAGTGGAGCACATTTTTAAAATGTCCTGTATACAAAAATAAGATGCCATCCATCTTCCCCTGCTTGTACAATTCAGGGTGGGGGGGGGGGGGCGCAACACCATCGCCCTGCACTGCCATCCATAGATCTAGCTGGGGGTGGATAGCTATATTCTGAGTACACTAAACCACCCTAAACTGTTGAAAACTGGAGTGCTTTATTTTTTGGTGACTATGTCTTATTTGAAAGTATAACTAACCACATCTAGTTGTCTGTCCATATTTACAATATTAATGATCAGCTTATTTCATGACAGCATCACTTTTATGCAACCTTAGTTTTTAGAACTACTCTAAGTATTATTAGCTAAGCTAACATTAGCTACTAACTTGCTGTTAGCTACTCTGTTAGTGGTGTAAGTTGACAGTATGTAACATAGATTAATAACTACAAGTCACATGGTGCTAAATATAACTTAAGGAATAAAAAAGGTTTTACATACCTTGCAGTCCTGCAGCAGTTGCTGTAATATGGGTTTGACTCCAAATGTATTGGTATAATCCGTTGGTTTATGCAAGCATGGCTCTATGAGGCCAAAAAGGATGCAAATGGTGGCTAAAGTTAGCAGTTAGAGTAGAATGTAGGCAGCAGTCTGCCACGTACCGCCAGCCAACTCTTTGCAAGCTGCTTCTATTTATGCTTATTAAAAAAAATCAAATGCTTATTGACGAGCGACTATAGCAGTGTAGTCGTGTCTAACTCCAATAATGACCATAATTTTTAAAAAGGTAGATTCAATATAACTATGAAACGGGCAGGTGAACACATGATCCACTGTGGCAACCACTAAAAGGTGCAGCTGGAAGAAGAAAACTTAACATAAGGAAAATATTAACTGAGGCCACAGAGCAAAAAAGTCAAAAGCCCACCTCCCATAGATATCATACAACTATTAATGTTTTTGAAACCAGAAGAGTCAGCGCCTACTGGTCATTAAAAAGAATGTAGGTTTATTGCATTTCCACCGGCTTTACTTTACAGACTCGAATCTATATTCATGCTTTATGTGCAGCTTATAGTCTGGATACAATTTCAAAGGTTTTACACGTTATCTGAACCTAATACAAAGTAGTAGCAGCTGAAAGTGAATGTCTCATTGCTGTGTTGTAGTATCAGATTATCTCGCTTGTGTATCTGCTGTTCCCATTTTAGGGAGAGAAGGGAAAGACCGACTGGAGTATCTTGACAGATTTTAGAATATGAAATATTTTTAAATATTGAATATTTTTAAAGGATTTTTCTTCTGATGAAAAAGAATTAATGATTTAATATGATTCAGAGCAACTGCTGTGAAGATTACTTGTGATGATTTAGCACTATAGAAATAAAAGTAAAAACTGCATTAATGCAAAGAGCTCATCTGTCAGTTAACCTATGTTAAAAGTATCTGTTTACCGTTACACAATATTAAAGACGTGGGCATTCACAGCTTGGCATGGTTTGGTAGATTCCAGAGTCTTTTGTGCCAAATTTAGGTGTAAAAGATTAAAAAGAAACTGGGGCAAGGATAACAGCCGAACTACTCTTTGCTTGTTGCTCTTACTGCCCTGCTTGGGTTTATGTCAGCTGATGCAAATGGAATAGCTGCTCTTTGATATTAAATGTAAAACCATCTGAATGTATTTAATGTTAGGAACCCTTAGATAATATTGGTAGAACTACTATTTTTCAAATGTTTATATGAGTTTTGTTTATTAGTAAAAAAACAAACAAAAACAAACCAAAAAAAACTCAACTCAAGGTTCTATTGCAGAGCCTTTCAGTTGAACTCAGATCATCTGTACATTACAACATCTATTCAATTCAATTCAATTCAATTTTATTTATATAGCGCCAAATCACAACAAGAGTCGCCTCAAGGCGCTTCATAGATACAGAGAAAAACCCAACAATCATATGAGCCCCTATGAGCAGCACTTTGGCGACAGTGGGAAGGAAAAACTTCCTTTTAACAGGAAGAAACCTCCAGCAGAACCAGGCTCAGGGAGGGGCGGGGCCATCTGCTGTGATTGGTTGGGGTGAGAGAAGGAAGACAGGATAAAGACATGCTGTGGAAGAGAGACAGAGGTTAATAACAGATATGATTCAATGCAGAGAGGTCTGTTAATACATAGTGAGTGAGAAAGGTGACTGGAAAGGAAAAACTCAATGCATCATGGGAATCCCCCGGCAGCCTACGTCTATTGCAGCATAACTAAGGGAGGATTCAGGGTCACCTGGTCCAGCCCTAACTATATGCTTTAGCAAAAAGGAAAGTTTGAAGCCTAATCTTGAAAGTAGAGATAGTGTCTGTCTCCTGAATCCAAACTGGAAGCTGGTTCCACAGAAGAGGGGCCTGAAAACTGAAGGCTCTCCCTCCCATTCTACTTTTAAATACTCTAGGAACAACAAGTAGGCCTGCAGAGCGAGAGCGAAGTGCTCTAATAGGGTGATATGGTACTACAAGGTCATTAAGATAAGATGGGGCCTGATTATTTAAGACCTTGTATGTGAGGAGCAGGATTTTGAATTCTGGATTTAACAGGAAGCCAAAACAGGAGAAATCTGCTCTCTCTTTCTAGTCCCTGTCAGGACTCTTGCTGCAGCATTTTGGATCAGCTGAAGGCTTTTCAGGGAGTTTTTAGGACTTCCTGATAATAATGAATTGCAGTCGTCCAGCCTGGAAGTAATAAATGCATGAACTAGTTTTTCAGCGTCACTCTGAGACAGGATATTTCTAATTTTAGAGATGTTGCACAAATGGAAGAAAGCAGTCTTACATATTTGTTTAATATGTGCATTGAAGGACATGTCCTGGTCAAAAATGACTCCAAGGTTCCTCACAGCGTTACTGGAGGCCAAGGTAATGCCATCCAGAGTAAGAATCTGGTTAGATACCATATTTCTAAGCTTTTCAGGGCCGAGTACAATAACCTCAGTTTGATCTGAATCAAGAAGCAGAAAGTTAGCGGCCATCCAGGTCTTTATGTCTTTAAGACATTCCTGCAGTTTAACTCATTGGTGTGTGTTATCTGGCTTCATGGACAGATAGAGCTGGGTGTCATCAGCATAGCAGTGTAAATGTATGCTATGTCTTCTAATGATGCTGCCTAAGGGAAGCATGTATAATGTAAACAGAATTGGTCCTAGCACTGAACCAGTTCCGAAGTTATATTACCCGGCAAGCAGGCAACAGAAGAAAGGTTCAAGTGTGGAACCACCAGCTGAGGTCATTCTGTGTATATGTCAGGTATATAACACCCAGAGCCTACAGAAAGTAAATAACATTTAGCAACTTTGCCTGACCTAATAGCAGAGGACTTTGCACCCAGTGTAGACTTAGCATAACTCCAAAGCATTCAATAGACGGGGCAGACCCTAAAGTCATCAAAAGTCCAAATAAATTTGGGAGACAGTAGATGTTTGGAGAAGTATGAAAGAGGGTATTTGCGTTCGACACCAAAGACCATCTTAATTAGAACGCCACCAACAAAATAGTGTAAATAACAGCTGAGCCATGGAAAAAACTATAACAAACTGAAAGCTCTGAAAAACGATGAACCTTGACTTAAGATCTTTTGCTCGTTGTTGTGCTCCTGTGATTGGCATTCACTTTCTAACTTGTCTTAAATATTCTTCTCCTCTCTTTATGCGCTACTTTGTGTCTTCTGGTGGCTCTTTGCTGTTTTGGTATATTTGCTATGGATATTGTGTCTCTGATGACCAACATTCTGGCCCTGAAGCACCAAGAGGACATTGGGTCATCTGCCGAGTGTTCGAGTGATGATGAAGATGAGGAGGAGTGTGAAACTAGCCGTACAGGTGGGCTAGGTTAGTTTGCATTTGCTTGCTTTCTATGTGCTGTCACTCATCTGCAATAGAGGATCGAGGTATCCTTAAAGCATCACGCCCCCATGGTCAGTCAAAGTGTATCTTAATAAATGGCCAAGGTGGTAACAGTAAGCTAAGCCCAATTCCTCAGCAATACTTAATGTAAGAAAACTGGGTATTCAAATGTATTTGTACATTCAGAATCTTAATTTAGCACAGTGCTAATGTATCAAGGTCATGAGCTACACTTGCACATGGGGTTATACAAAGTAGTCAACATGGTCACCAATGTACATTCAATTGTTGTCTGCTAAGGGGGAAAATGAGGGTTAGTCCATGTCATCACCAGTATGCCGAGTTTGTATGATGGTGAACCATGTTCTCTGTACTGATGCTGAACTTATAACATCATGTTTGAGTCCATTGCTTCTGCCATTCATTGCTCTGTTGATTTTAAGTTTCAAACAGTACATTTGAACAGTTTTTGGTTTTAGATTTTGTGTTCAGCTAAAGTGTTGTCTAGTTTACATCAATGTATTTTAATTTTGGTTTCTATTTGTGCTTTCCCAGATTTAGAGGCTTGCATTGGTACATGTGCTAGAGAACAGATATCATTGAATTTCTGTGTACAGGTTTTTCTTTTTTTGGGTTACACTTTTGCTTTTAGGTGTACTTGTTATTCTGTCTTTTTTGTACCTAAATATTTAAAATAAACGACTAAATAAATAAAATGTTGCGATAACTTAACACTCAAATTGAAAGAGTTTGGGAATTTCCATATTTCAGTTTTTGTAGTGGACAGTTAACAGATATATTTTTGCTATGGCACAAAAGCATAGACACGTATTTCTTAGGTAGATAAAAAGTTGAAAGTTGTTAGTTTTAATATGATCACAGGAACATCCACCAGGTCACTCAGGAGTTGGGGTAAGCTACATCTTAGCCACACACCAAAAAGTATTTTCAGAAATGGAAAAGACGTTGCTTTTCAAGTAAAGTGTTTCTGTGATAAGATTTATTGTAACACTAAACCTGACTCTACCTTTAACACCCAAACAGGTCATCTGGTGGATGTAAATAGGTGGAGGTTCTGTGTCTCATTTACAGCACAATCGTCGATGCGAAGGTTGATTTTCACCCAAATAGTAAACGTAATGCCACCAAAGTGGAGCTATGGGTGTGAACTGCATGTTAAAATATTCAAATTCCAAAACAGTCGAGATATCTATAAAATCACAAATGTTGGAGGTGATAGTGTGATAAAGAAACATTTACGCCGTTTCTTAAGTTCCCTTTAGGGAAATGGATATAGTGTGATTCCTAATCTGGAAAGATGATGTTCATCACAACATATGCCCTTACTGAAGGTCATTCCCAAATTTTTTCAGAGTATGTGAAATATTGTTGTTAAATGGGTTTAAAACGGTCAGGTCCAGGGGGATTTGTGAAGAAAGACAAAGACAGGGCCCCAGTCATCCAATCATATGTTTACACAGAAATTCACATCATTCTAACCCGGACATCACGTTGACGTTGACAGCTGCATGCTTTGATTTTACTTTTCTTTTGCTCCTTTTTCTAAGTCGATGCTTTTTTCTGGTTGTTTTGCATTTTTTAAAGTTTTGTTGCCAAGACTTCATTCCCGCCTTTTCGCCAGTTGTCTAAAAATGCATTTTTGTATTTTGGCCTCATCATGTGTGGCATGACGTTTTGGTGGGTGACAACTGTTTCCAGCTGTTAAAAAAAAAAGAAAAAAGAAAACACACACACATCACCTTATTATTTCAAAGCAGCTACAAAGGCAGAAAAAAGAAACTTTTCTTGCCATCAACGTTTTAATCCTGAACATACCGAGGTCCACACGAGACTGACGGCAGAACCAGTCTGCCGTCCTGCTTTGACTTCCTTTCTAAAGCTGCTTTACATTTGAACATGTTTTGGTGCTGATGGCAAAAAAGGACTTTTTGCCACAAATTCTGCTTTCTTCATTTTCTTTTCTTAAGCGATCATTGTTATCATGGTATGATAAACTCTAAAAATCATTGACTTCAGGAAGATCGTTTCTTGCATGTGTTTTGACTGATACCATGCGCCTGCAATTACACAAACTTGGTTGTTTTGTTTGCATTTCTGTTTACGTTGGAAGCCATTTTTTGTGGTTGCATCATCATCAATGGTCATCTTTCTCACTCAACGCAGTGTTTTTCTTCTTTTTCTTTCCTTTTCTTTTCTTCGTGTGGCTGTTGTCTGTCTGGTTTGTTTAGAGAATTTATCAAGTGATTCTGTTCTCTGTTGTAAATTTTCCGTTTTCCTTTTTTTCTTTCAGTTGATTTCATAAGATGGCAACTAAAAGGGCTTCTTAAATGGTTTTACTGCAAACTATTAAAAACCTTCAGTGTGCAAATAAGCAGGTTACATTTTTTCCATGAAAAAGGCCAACAACCAGTAACAAATATTGTGCTAATCCTTCATTTAAATCCTGTAAGATGCTAGCATCACTCACTGATGAGACTGCACTAGAGACAAACATAAACTTCTGACTCAACATGTCTAACTAGATCAAATCTGAGAAGCATTTTCAGTTAATTGTCCAGTTGTTCTTATGAAAAATGCCAAAAATGTTGCAACAATAATTGTTTTATCAAACAGGGTAGAGAAAAAATAACTTGGATCATATAATATTAGTTTGTGATTGCAGGGTTCGGCTAAAGATGCATTTACATTCTGTCATAGGGTTCCTTATTCTTCTCTAGTTTTTACTGAACTATACAGAATAAAATCTCTTTGACTCTTAAGTATTATTTAATAATATTAAATAAAATGTTAAATAGTGTTTTTGTACATACAACACATTTAGGAAAGTTTGGCTCAAAAATAGGTTGTACTTTAAGACCGTACATCCCAGCAAGTCTCGATGGGTTTTACCTTTGGAGACAGTATTTATCAATTTAAGCATTTCCTTTTCTTCTGATGTTTTGATTATCTGGGGGATCTTGGCTGCATCAAACTTGCTTTTGGATATTTAGGCTCCTTCTTCTCTTTAATTTGATTATCACAAAGGTTTGTCAGTTATTACCAGGATGAAGTCGTCTTTGGCCTATGAACAGAAAAATATCTTTCCTTAGGGTAGTTGTTGCAGTATAATGTAGGATCTTTGGGAAATTCTCGTGGTCTTCAGATAACTGCTATTCTAGTGACTTTACTTTCTTATCCTGTGGCTCCACATAGGTTTTAGCAACCTATGCAATGGATTTCACCCATAATCAACCAGTGTGATAAAAATGAAAGTAACAGATAAAAGCAAAGCCATAAATTTAACAATAATAATGATAATTTCCTTTTTTTAAAGGGTTCATTTTAAAGTAAATTATTATATAAGGGAGGGGTTTAGAGACTATATGCTGGATGTGCACTCAAACACAAATCACACACAGAAAGGTGTTGACCATTTTCTGAAGCGTGACTCATGATAATATTTTTTTTTTGACTTCCTACAACCTCTGACATTGTTTATTTAGTTCAGGCTAATCAGAGATTTGCCATCTTATGGAATTCATGTCGAATTCAATTTTGACCTACATGGAAAAACATGTAGTTATAATACTGACTCATATATCAGATGACACTACAGGTTTAAAGCTGATATCCTTATTTTTTGTATCATCAAATGATAATCATTTCTATTTATGAGAATTGTAGAATAAGTTACAATTATATATGTTTAAATGCTGCAATTATTCAATGACAATAGGATGTTTCTGAACGTAAAACGATATGTAGAAGTGAAAGACATAAATGTCATCAGATGACATATTACACTATATCATTGTTTATTTTGTGCAAATTGAGCTAAAATGCAGAAGCAGCGTGTGAAAATGAAGTATTCCTTCAACAGAAGATGGGAACAAAGGTCTCGAATCGGCCCAGCGTAACGCCACAACTCCTCACTGAAAGGCTGTGCCAAGAGATTTATAATAATAACAATAATAATGGATTGCTTTTACAAAGCGCTTTTCGGGGCCCTCAAAGCGCTTCACAATTGCAGTATTTATTCACTCTCACATTCACACACTATTTATGTATAAACTAATGTTTAAAAACTTCAATGGGCCAGAATTCCTCCATCACAATATGAGAGACTGATAAAGCTGCACAGGAAGTTGTTACTGAAGGTGTATTGAATCACTGGGTGTACTTTTTTCACACACTGCTTCTGCACTTTGCTTAGTTTTTGATAACTAATAGCACAGTATAATATGTCACGTTTTGTTGTGCATCTGACTTTAAATAATTTTAGAATCTACTGAGGACCGTATGATGATATATGGGGATAATTCAGAACAGACCTACGATATTAATGTCTTGATATATCAAACCTTAAAACGGAAACATATTGTACTTTCTGTTTCACTGTAGTTATATTGATACAGGACAACAAACATTCTGACACTACAAAAACTATATCCCAATTAAAACAAGTGGTTTCGTTCATTAAATAAATAAAGTTTTAAACCAAGATTGCAGTCATAAAACTGTAAATGTTACTATTCTCAATAGTAACATTTACAGTTTTATGCTTTATTAAGGTTTAAAGTAACAGTTTCTAGGATTTTTGTTTCAAGTCTCTAGAAGTAACACAACTGTAACTAAACCTTAAGCTCACTGATGAAACGATTGCTTTTATATTTGCGGCAGTACAATCTGTCTGTCAAAAGCAACACAACTAGAAAGAAGCAAATAAGTTACTGCTGACGCTAATGTAAACCAAAGAGTTCCTACTGCTGCGTCTTCATCTTGAAAACATTAAAGCAGGGAAACATGAGCTGACTTTTCATAGAAAAGAGAACACAGTTGACCTCCGCTAAGAACGAGCTCCTGGCCACAGGAAGGAGAATCTCCCTTTTAACAGGAAGAAACCTCCGGCAGAACCAGGCTCACAGAGGGGCGGGGCCATCTGCCCCAACTGATTTTGGGTGAGGGGAGGAAGACGGGAAAGAACACATCCTGTGGAAGAGAGACAGAGATTAATAATAACAAATGAATAAAGTCTTGTATAAACCCACAGTGAATAAGAAAGAGTGACTAACCCTAACAGTGAAGTGTCTGTCTCCTGGATCCAAACTGGAAGCTGGTTCCACAGAAGAGGGGCCTGAAAACTGAAGGCTCTGCCTCCCATTCTACTTTTAAATACTCTAGGAACAACAAGTCAACTTTCATTATGCTCTACAGTTTAAACTCACAGTGAGTGCAGCAAAAAGTCGTGATGGAAGAAGACAAGTTATGCATAGTGTTTTGTTCATATATTGATTTACCATCCTCATCAGGTCTGGGTCACAGAGGCACCAGTCTAATCAGAGATTCCCAGACCTTACATTCTTGGCCCAAGCCAGCTGTCAGACATAATCTCACCACCCTATCGTCTCAATAGAAAATGAATGAAACAGCTCAACAAGGAGTAGGAAGCATGCTAGTCAGATGCCTGGACCACGTCAACCGGCTCTTGCTTTAATGAAAAGGAGCTGTGTTTGCTTGAATGACCACACCTTTCAACATGCTTCTCGCGCTTCTATAAAAGGCCAGATTCCCTTTGGAAGAAATCCTTTTCTGCCACATGTGCCCACAGTTGCATTCTTTCAGTCACAGCTGGTGGACATAGGTGCGAGTGTAACATGAATCTGTTCTAAATCAAAAACCGTGCAAAAGCCTGGCTCTCTCTGCACACCTGTCTGCTACAGTGTCCACATAAGCACAGATGCTCTTTCTTCCCCCCCTCATGAAGCTAACCAAGACATATTTGAAGTCCTCCACTCGAGGCAGAATTCCTAAACTAGACTGAGGAATTCACCTGTTTTCTCACGAGAACATTTGGAGTGCTGACCCAGCATGGACCAAAGTTGTCCAAGTTGCTACTTTAAGATCCTTGTTTGATCTAATAAGATAAGTTTTGGCTTGGCAGCAATTTATCCCAAACTCCCCCTCTGGAGAACACCTTTGCAACATGCACAGTCTAATGGATATCAGCTTTATACTTGTCTTTTAAATTCTAATGAAATGCATTCCACATTTAATAAAACATTATTAATGTATGTTTTATGTTACTTGTTTCTGTTTCTCACACACTGCTGTTAGTTCAACGTGAGCTGTGTCCCAATTGCATACTCTATACAACTATTTTCTTTGGTGATTGGAGGGGTGGGGCTATTGGGATTGTTTAAAGTGACAAACTCGTCATGTGAGTTTGCGTCCTGGATACATTGGACGTTGAATGAACAGACATCGGGGAACTGCTAATGGCTTTCCAAAGTTGCAGCTTGGCTGTGTGCAACCTTGCAGCACACGTTTCTTTTCAGTGTAAACTCCTGTTTAAACTTCACTGGTTATGAGATTGGGACACAGCGTCTGTCTCCTGTTCTTCTAACATCGGTCAGTCCTACCTGCGCCCAGTTTGCTGTGTCGTTTCTTTTCTACTTTCCCTAAATGCAACTTACTTTAAGCATGCATCAACATCCTGCAGTACAACTAAAACGAAACCAAAGGAGAGTTCTAATAACAACCCATTTTCAGCCAGTACCATCGCTCTCCGATGTACACCCAGACTGCACGGCCGGTTCATGTTTAAAAACTAACATTACAAATAGATTTGTCATCAAGAAACACACGAGAGAGGAGCCCGTCGTCCAGTCGAGCACCTTTCTCAGCAGTGTCTGTTTTCTATTGTGTGCATCTGGTTGTAGTGTGTGCAAAATTTTAAATGGCTTCGTTCTTCCATCTTAACATTTTTCATTTGATAGTTTTTAACTGGTCATATTTTTGGTAGTTTATCCAATTGGTTTTGAATATGTTTTTGGCTTTACAAGTCTGTTTTCTATTCTTTTATGGTTTTTCTTTTTGAAATCAGATAATACATAAATTACTATTTTGTGAACAATTTCCATATAATTTAACTTTTTGGGCTTTGGAACTCCTTCACAGCGACTAGCTTGTGTGTTTTACTTTCAGCACTAAGCTCTCCTAAGTCACAATGAAAGCAACATTCAAAAGATGGCAAAAAAGTCCGACTTGTTTGAACCTGTTCAGAAACTCACAAATTAGTAGGTGAAGCAGTTCCACATCCACTTGTCACATTTCTTCCATTTTTCAGATTTTTTACAATCTTTTTTCACAAAAAAGAGGGAAAAAAAAGAAAGAAAGAATATTTTGACTGTAATGAAACAAACAAACAAACAAACGAATGAATTGCATGGCTAAGAAGTTGCAGTTTAGGGTTTGTGAGACATGTCAGTGTTAGAGTTTTTCTGTTCTTTTCTGTAGATGGGCATGTATATTGCTCATTGTTTGTATATCCCCATCCCTTCCTTACAGCCCAAAGCTCTAATGCCGCCCGACCGCTTCGTACTGCCTTTACATGGACATGGCAACTGACTTACACTGTCACCCTCATCATCCTCATTTCCTATGTAATATGTTCGTAGGTCCCAATCCCTCTTCACCCTTTCCCTTGTCTTTAGAGATTTTACAATATAAAGTCATCCATCCATTCTAAAGAACATATGTCAAATTAAGCAAAAACTATAACATGAATAGATTTTAGGTGTCACTGAAGTCTCTTGCAATGAAAAAAAGATACACAGATTTTTTTGTACAAAACAACTTATTTACCAGGAAAAAACAAAAGATAAAAAACAGTATTATGGTGTTTATTTTTTATGTTATGTGGTGTGGTTGTATGTGTTGTTGCCTCCCTGTACCGTCACGTTTTAAGATAGAACACAATCTACAATGGATAAAAATGACCTTTAACAGTGGCTATCCAACAGTCTTACCCAACTTTTCCTTTGTAAATTCTTTTCCTCATGCCTAACTCACGTGGGCAATTTGTTGATGTAAGTTGACGATATCCAGTCTGTACGTTTTCTCCTTGCACTGATTTTCAAAGATGCAGTTTGTAAAATGTGAGGCTTTTCCCAATGTTTCATTTTAGGTGTGTCAGACTACTGGCAAGGTGACATTTTACATTAATATACTCGGAATTAGCTGCTTTCTTCCATCCGTATTAGTAGCTTACTGGCTCTTTCAAATTTCCCACGTGTGGCATTAATAAAGGTTATCCTATCTTAGTCATTTTAAAGAGTTTATTCGTTTCTTATTCTGCATTACAGTATCGATCAGCTGTTATGCCGGCACTTGCTCTCAGAAACCTTTCGATATATATCCTTTAGGGATATAAGTAAATTAAACTATGACAACAGCCTTTTATATGTAGCCATATTGGATTGTTATTTTGATGCCCCGTAAAAGCCACTTATACTTGTTAACATGCAACACACACACACACACACACACACACACACACACACACACACACACACACACACACACACACACACACACACACACACTTAGTCTAACTGACATAACATGACGTGACATGAAAGACTGCCTTTCATTAACGGTTTAGGCTCACACCAGTTTGTTTGATGAAGTAAAACCCTTCAGATATCTTAAACAAAAAGTAACAAGCCTGTTTTGAAAATGTGGAAAGTGTTCAGAAATGTTTCAGAGGAATAAATACTCAAGTACAGTAACAAAATGGTATACTTTATTACTTCTCACGTCTGGATAGAGTCAAAGCATTAGGTTCACATTAGTGTAAATTTCCCTTTTTGGTTAATATCCTCGTGGTTGTAGAATACTTTCATGCAGAATAAGCGTTAATAAATTTAAAATGACTTTTAAAATGCAGGTATTGTACTACTACTCATCCAAAGAAATAACTGATTAGTGGTGAATATGTGTATGTAATATATATACAGTAGTAACACTTTTTAGAAGCTAATGATCTTAAGGACAGGTTTTGGTTTTAAAATCTTGCAAACTGCATCTCTTAACCCTGGATATGTTTTATAGAAATGATCATCTTAAATTTTGTGCTTGTGGATGTTGTGTTTGTGATTATTTGTGAGTTGCATACTTGCTGCTTTTAGTTGACATCTAATTTGGTATGTGCATCAACAACTGTATACAGGTGCTCTACTGCATGGAGACTTTTTATGTCAGTGTAACAGTCGCATTTTCGATGTTTACTCCGACTGTTGCCAGCTTTAGATTACAGACTATGATAAGTACATCAAACTCTTTTATACAAAGTGTAAAATATTATCAGTCCTATTTTTGTACAAATTCAATTCTGCAAATGTTGGGATGCTGTATGAAATGTAACTACAAACAGAATGCAATGATTTGCAACAACAACAATGAAAAACAAACAAACAAACAGTTTAAACTGGCATTTTCCTTCTTCTTTCTAATACTAACACCTCAGGTTAGTTTAAATACCTCAGGTCTTCTCACTGATCCTCACCCCACTTTGTAGCCGAGCTTCATCAGCTCGTTCTTGAAAATTGGTACACCATGTCAAAACGTGCAAGGTGTGTGGTCACTGACTTGTTGAAATAAGCAAGACTTCCTGTAATAAATATTGCCTGGTTGATGCCATACCTTGTAAACATGTTTACAGTGCGAGTAACCAATGCCAATGCCTGCACAATCACAAATGCTGGCTTTTAGCTGTGCTTGATAACAAGCTAGATGGCCTCTCTCTCCAAAAAGAACTGTTAAGCAGTCAGGCCAGAGCACAGTTTTCCACTTTGCATTTATTTCAAATGAGTGTGGGCCCAAGACAGTCATTTACATACACAGTCATATGTTACTTGATAACCTGATTAGGTGTTTTTGTTTCGTTTTTTGTTGTTGTTCAACAACTTTTCCAATCTTGAAGTGCATGAAATTCAAAGTGAATATTTTAATATACTATAAATAATTTGCAAATCATTGTACTGTGTTTTTATTTAGATTTTTCAGCCTTTCCCAATGTTTTCAGGAGGAAATATAGTGGCATCATCTGTTTTATCAAAATTATTTTTATTGCATGTGCGATAAAATGATTTTGGCTTGATATATCAGTTTACCTTACTTTCTTTAGGAAAAAACTGTATCTTATAAAACGACTCAACTAAATATGATTTAAGTAATTTGCATTTAGCACAATTTAGCATGACAAAATGTAATGGATTACATCTGAGGACCGGAGAGTTTGTTAAATGTGGTTAGTAAGTAGGGATGGGTATCGTTTAGGTTTTATCCGATACCGGTGCTTAAACAGTGCTCGAATCGGTGCTTAAACAATGGAAAAAACACAAACTTTGTCTAAAAACCTCTCATGTTTAGCTGTTTCCCTCTTTTTCTTTGGTCATTTTAGCCTTTTTAGTCAGGGTGAAGGGAGTATCTGCCATCAAACAAGAAGACAGCCGCATGTAGCTATGATGGTGTTTGCTAGTTCACCTTACATGCATTAATGTAATAACGTGGTTAGCCTACTCAACGTAAATTACACTCGAACAACATTAAGCTACTCATGCAGAGAAGAACGGCTGCTGCTGCATCATCATCCTCATCATTTCTGCTACACTGGCAGGGCTAGGGGCCAGGACTCTCCTCTTCGGATTCTTGGGAGATGTTGCTAACTCCGGGTCTGATAACAGGCACCACACCCGCACTCAAGCTATCAAATACGGCGCATTTCTCGGCTTTTAACAAAACGCTATACATCGCTAGGTGTTTCATCAGATTCGAGGTGTTACCTCCTTTGCACAGTATCACCTTAAAGCACTTGTTGCAGGGTGCTGAGTCTGCATCGTTTGCTGTGAAGTACAGCCAGACTTTGACCGCTTCGCCTTGGGCATTTTTAATCTGTAGCTCTGCTCTAAAAGAACGTACATACCTGGGCCCGCCTACTACGCTTGCAAAGGTAAAATGATTGGCTAGAATCTAAAGTGTGTGACGTCTCAGGGGAAAAAAAGCACCGAAATAAAGCACCGAAATGTGCGCTGCTTTTTGGTCTGGTTACTACCGTTTATGTCAGAACCGGTGCCATCATGGCACCGGATACCGGTACCCATCCCTATTAGTAAGTGGATCATTTCTCTCCATTGACAGAAATCACCTTTGAGGACACATTATTAACGGTATCTTCTATGTATATGCGTCAAACAGCACCTACCTGCTCTTGTTGCAGAAATAACTTGTTCTTCAGTTTGTTAAACAAAGATAGATAAGTCATGCATTTTTACTTCCTTTGGAACTTAGAGCAGGATTCAAAGATAAATGTGCATCACTTTTGACTGATTTATTAGAAACCGATATGCCAAGTCATGATCATTGATTTGAGATGAGGTGTTGTGAGTCCAGGTGTGTCAAATGCATTGCACTGTCTTAATAAAACGTTGCCCTCTAACGTGTCTACATGTGTGTCTCTAACCCCAGGAGATGAGTTAGTCGTCAAAATACTTGAGGATCCATTAGTGCACCCCTCTGTAGCTCCTTGTACACCCTTCATTCCCACTCCCTCAACCCACCACCCACTCCTCACCATTTTGAGACCACCAAAGAGTCCCTGTCCAAGGCCACTGAGGCGGGGCTACCTTGCTTGTCGGACCGAGGCAGCGATGATTGTGATGATGATGGCTTGGTGATATCGGGGTATGGCTCTGGGAAAGCGTTCAAGTCTAAGCTGCCACCCTACTGATGATGAAGATTTTTACTCAACCTTCTTCTTGGTAACAGATAAGACCTTGTCCACGTCAGGCTTTCAAGGTGACTACAAAGCAAATGCAACCAAGACTTTTATACGTAACAAACCTTCCATCTCCAGACGCAGTAGGACTACCACTATCGCCATAGCACGAACCGCCGACCAGAGCCGCACCACCACCACCTCTGCCTCCACCGCAACCCTCCAAACAGCCAGCTGGCAAAACGAATAACCGCGAGCTAAAACCCCGGCCCGACCTAGCGTTGCTTCCATTGCCCACATCCTTTGAGGTAGACAGCACCAAGCTGAGGGGCCCATTAATAACCTCCCCAATGTTCCGTAATATACCCACAGCACTTCCCACAGAGCCAGGCGTCAGGCGAGTTCCAGGGCCCTCGGAAGTGGTCCGCGAATCTAGCAGCACCACCGGGATGGTCATCGGAATAGTGGCGGCCGCTGCCCTGTGCATCCTCATCCTTCTATATGCCATGTATAAGTACAGGAACAGGGATGAAGGCTCCTACCAGGTGGACGAGAGCAGGAACTACATAACCAACTCGGCTGTGCAGAGCAATGGCGCTGTCATGAAGGACAAACAGCAAAGCTTGAAAGGCAGCAACAAGAGACAGAAAAACAAGGATAAGGAGTATTATGTGTGACTGTGAGACTTTCGTGTACACGAGAGAGCGAAGAAAGAGAGCACTAAGAGAACTTTTACTTATCAGTTTCCTCGTGAGGAGCTATGACAAATGATGGTATAATATGGAACTTGAAAATTCTTATACTGTGCTGAGTAGTTGAACTGATGATATGTACTGTAACATAAAGCACACTTACTATTAAGCAAAAGCTTAATGACAAGGTTAAATAGCAACTTTAGAGACCTTACTCTTCTATCTGGTCAGAGACATTATTGGTAGAGAAATACTTCACAGCATCATTCTCCTAAGTGACTTTTAGAGCTACGTGATCCTTGGCATTAAACAATTTTTTGTGAAATTGTTAATTACAAAAGGCTCATAAAATTACACCTTTTCAGCATGTAAACAACATAGTGCTTAACAAGAGGGGGTCAGGCACACAATGGTTGTAAAAATAAAGGACTCTTGTATCAAAATATTACCAATTTTTATGGTTTATAAATAAGTGCTGTGTCTTAACTATTTTTGCTCCAGGCTAATGAGAAACCAACAAAAGAACAGCAAGAAAAGAAAATGATTTCTGTGTATAAACTAATGGAGAGGGCATACCTCAGAACACAATTATTCTCATTGTCTGGCTGACACAGTGAAGCTTTGTGGAGAGAGCTTGCCAGTTCTCTCGGTAAGAAACACGTGATTGTAAAATGCATGCCATCCTGATTCATATGGTATAGCACAAGTCCAGTATGCAGTGTTCGACTTGGACCACGTTCTCTTTAATGCACAAGCCAAAACGTCATCATTAGATTGGGACTTGCCCTGAGCCCCTGAAAACTGCTGAAAAATCTGCAAAAGAAAAAGGTCTAATATCGACGCATAGCTAGTGGTGGTCTTCTCTCTTTGCAAAATTGTGTGTTGGTTCATTGCGTATCATTCTCTTTTTTATGGAGGTGTCAGGAAGAAGACAAATGCAGTACTACAACACTGTTAACAAATGTGTATACAGAAATAAATCTAATGTTGAAAGTGTGAATTCTATCTGCTATCGCAGTCAACTGTGTCAAAAAAGAAGAAATTTGTTTACATATTTTATTACATGCTATCTGTTGTACTTTGTAGGTAGTAAATTGTACATATACCATGACAGTTGTAATTTTTAGTACCACTATTGTACAGACTAAACACATGGTTTATCAACAGATTTCATGAGAAATTTATTAACTGTTATTAATTTACATGGAGAAAGACTCTAACGAGAATGTGAAGAATCATATTGCTATTCATAAAGAATAAAATGTATTGTTAGCCTAGAAATCTAAAAAGAGATGTTTCTAAAGTTGCATGAATATTTAATTACTGTCCGACAAATACAACGTGCCCTTTCTTCTGTACCATGACTTTCTTGTTCTGGGTGACAGTACTGATTTGTTTAGTTTCATTTTAAGTTTTTTGGAGAGAACAACATCAGATTTATGACAAAGAGACAACAAAAGAATGGGCCTTCAAAGTTTGGAAAGACAAATTCTGTGGGACCATAAATCATTGCTCAATTGTCCTTTTATGTTTCCATTACCTGTCATTGTCATTAAGTCACCAGGTGCAGTCTTTTTCTTAGAAATCACATTTTTGTCACAATTGTTACTTTTCATAACCTTTTTCCATCAGTTTGATAACAAATAAAACTTTTTTTCTTCAGACGTTATACTGTACTCGTTGGGTAAATATGGTTAGTCTTCACTGTCGTTAGTCTTCACTAAAATACTGTACCGTTTTGACATTTACCACAAATCTCATCACAGAATCAGGCATACTATTTCTTAGAGGAAAACAGTTTAAAAACTATAAAAACTTTTAGCTTTTCTCCTCAAATGAAAGCTGAAGGCTCTGCCTCTACTTTCAAATGTCTTACGAACCACAAGTAAACTGTTCTGTGGGGCTAATACAGCACTATTCCTCTTAGACAAGGCCTTGTATGGGTGATGTACACGCTCTCTTTCTAGTCCCTGTCAGTACTCTTGCTGCAGCATTTTGGATCAGCTGAAGGCTTTTCAGGGAGTTTTTAGGACTTCCTGATAATAATGAATTACAGTCGTCCAGCCTGGAAGTAATAAATGCATGAACTAGTTTTTCAGCGTCACTCTGAGACAGGATATTTCTAATTTTAGAGATGTTGTGCAAATGGAAGAAAGCAGTCTTACATATTTGTTTAATATGTGCATTGAAGGACATGTCCTGGTCAAAAATGACTCCAAGGTTCCTCACAGTGTTACTGGAGGCCAAGGTAATGCCATCCAGAGTAAGAATCTGGTTAGATACCATATTTCTAAGGTTTTCAGGGCCGAGTACAATAACCTCAGTTTGATCTGAATCAAGAAGCAGAAAGTTAGCGGCCATCCAGGTCTTTATGTCTTTAAGACATTCCTGCAGTTTAACTCATTGGTGTGTGTTATCTGGCTTCATGGACAGATAGAGCTGGGTGTCATCTGCATAGCAGTGTAAATGTATGCTATGTCTTCTAATGATGCTGCCTAAGGGAAGCATGTATAGTGTAAACAGAATTGGTCCTAGCACTGAACCCTGTGGAACTCCATAATTAACCTCAGTGTGTGAAGAGGACTCTCCATTTACATGCACAAACTGGAGTCTATTAGATAGATATGATACAAACCACTGCAGCACAGTACCTGTAATACCTACAGCATGTTCTAATCGCTCTAATAGGATATTATGGTCGACAGTATCGAACGCTGCACTGAGGTCTAGCAGGACAAGCACAGAGATGAGTCCACTGTCAATAAGCATTTAACATTCTTCTGACGAATAGGAAATTAGAACTGAGACTGAGGTTGTGAAAGTGCCTGGCAAAATAAGGAGACAACGCATTTTGAGCATTCTATGTGAATCATCATCTATGTTGTATATTTGTTTTGGTTTTTTGTTTGTTTCATTTCTTTGACACTGAAATTGTCATGACAACAATGCTGAAAGAAGTTACTGGCATCGAAAAAATTTTTTATTCATGTCATTTTTGTCTGTAATTTTCTTTTTTTGACAAGGAATCTATCTTTAATTTTTCTATTAGCTAAAATTAACACCTTCTGGTTACCTCTAAAAAACCCACAGTTTAACTGATCATTAGTGATGACACTAAACCTTTAACTGTATGCTTACCAAATCATTTTTGCAGTTCTCCTCTGAAAAACTTATAATTATCAGTACAGGCCCCAGGAGACCGTGAGACAGGTACACAGTACAATATCCACATGTTGTAGACATATGAGCCTTTGGAAAATTACAACCCAGTAAGTCTCAAGGCGGGCCCGCTAAAGGTGATCAGCCCTCGATGTGCTGACAGATACTCAACTGTGGCTTTAGGTCGAATCATATTCAACTCACAGAAAACTCCATATTTATTATTTCATGGTGTCTTCAGTGTTGCAGGTTAATCACTGTTTTGAGGGTGAAACTTCTTGGAGATATCGTTGGAGAATAGGTCGCTTGTTTTTAACATTTTACCTGTTTAACCTTAACATTGGGTATGCAGTGCAGCATGGGGGCAAAACCCGTCACATTTATTAAGTCCTAACAACTTCTTTGTGAGATTAAGCAGAGTTTTGTGTTCACGCTGTGATCAGTTTTCTGTTACTCCCGTCTCACTGCTCTTTGTGGATTCAAGCAAGTGAATTGAACAAGATGTAACCACATGTTACATGAGTTTATGACTGATTTCCGAGAGCATAAAGGTACTACCAGAGGTAACATTTGGATCATCTTGGTCTTTACCTTAAGTATAAATTGATTTCTGTTATCCGTGATGTAACTTAATATTGACCATGAACGCCACAGCCTGCTCCTGCTCCAGTCCCATCACAGTACATCGCTGTGCATTTCACCACAGTAATGCAAACTAACCACTTTAGCTTGCAGTAAATGTCCTGTCCTGTCTTTCTTCATCTCTCACTGTTGCACTTTTTTTTCGAGCAGCATTAAACATTGGCTAACACATACTTTTTGTGCCAAACTGGCTGCATTTGTTGAGATGTTTGAAAAGTTACATTTGAAATTACCTGACGCTCTAAAAAAAATGTTACTCTGCTTATGTTTGCTCTTATTTTGTAGTACTAGCTAAATGCTGAAATACTCCGACTTCAAATTTATTTATATCTGCACCTCAGGGGGAAGAACAAAGGGTGCATTGGACGTGTAAGCTAGCTGTGGGATGTCATTACTTTCTTATTTACAGAGGATGTATCTCAGTGCTATCACTGGAAGGGCTGCTAAGCTGCAGCACATGAAAAATTAATTCAATAGTAGTATGCATTCACCTGCCTATCAGATTTAATTGCTCATTACCTGAATGTGTTGGAAGGCTGTTCCAGATTGTGCCGGTCCACTTTAACCTCTGCTTTTATGGAAATACAACATGCTAACAGTCATATTTTTAAGAAATGCATTCTTCATTATAAGAGAAAGCTAAGGTATTTCTAAATCATTGCTATACTTGAGGCCTTCATCAGCTTCCGTTACTATAAATGAAGAGTCTGAGGTTGAGGTCCAGGGAGGGTACTTGAGAGGGAGAGGACTGTCAGTGCTCACTCTCTACTGCTTATCCAAAGCGTAGTATCTACTAGAGTGAGGTGGATAGCTGCAAGAACAACAAGGACTGGGTCTAGCAGTGAACAGAACTGCCATGGGACAAGGCAGGTAAGTTCTATAGTCAACCAGAGACCAGATGAAAACCAAGCAGAACATATGAAGGCAAACATCAAACAAGAGGAGGCAATTTACCACCATGCTGGAGGAAACAATCCACGGAGAATCACTGCCAGAGCCAGTCCTTAAGACTTGATCGAGCTACAAAGAGTTGGTACAACAAACGTTATCTATCCTCTTTGGCTGAACCAGGACATCATTTTTCAACCAAAATCGCTTCTGATAAAAACTTGGTGGATTTGATGGATTGTACAAAACCACAGTAGGTCGAGATGCTTCTAACGTGCCTGTCAAAGATGGCTTTGTGTCGTGTTCAATAGAATACCAATAGAAATAGCTGCCACAACGACCCAATGAGGAGCAGGTGAGTTAATCAGCTGATTTTTGACAGGTGGGTAACTAATAAGGATGTGGGAACGTTTGTAAACAAACACGTGTGCAACAACACAGACATGAGGGAGAAAAAGCAAGAAAACAAGAGAAGACCCGGGACCATGAAAGCCTGAATCTTAATCTAAAACTATGAGTCGTATACAACCACATTCTTTTAGCAGTGTGCCCATAAATGTGTCCAATATATAAACACAATATGTCCTGTATATAATCAGTATATATTCATTTGGACTTCTATGACATTATATGTAAGCTTCGTCAGAATATTTGGGTCACTATAGATACAATGAAATGAGAAAAGAAAATAAGGAGATGCTACTAAATAATACTGAATAAGTGAAGCTGAACAAACAGGATCATTAATATTTGATTCAACCAGGATGTGCTTTAATAGATGTGAGTGTACACACAGAAGCTCACTGTAAGCAGTTAGTCTTGACTGCAGCTTTTGTCACACGCTGTTCCAACAGCTGTTACAAACTGTTCCAACTTCTGCAATCTGGTAGAAGGTTCCGCATCTTCCGGGCAAGGACAGAGAGACTCAAGAGGAGCTCCTATCCCCAAGCCATCCGTGCCCTAAACACACACACCCGCCCTCTCACATCATCTATAATTGACTGAGTCAGGACTCTTCCAGACACTAAACCAAGGCACAATGTACATTTCAATTCCTTTAATTTTAAATATGTTTATATTGTCTATCCTGTAAAATAGTCAGATATCTATTCATATTAATGTACAGAATTCACCTGCTTGCTGCTACTACTGCACATTCACCCAGTGTATATACTATATATATATATATATATGCAACCTGTGCACTGCCTGGATTGATTACAAGAAGGCCTATGACTCAATGCCCCACAGCTGGATACTGGAATGCCTAGAATTGTACAAGATCAATGGGACCCTAAGAGCCTTCATCAGGAACTCAATGGGGATGTGGCGTACAACACTAGAGGCCAACTCCAAGCCCATAGCACAAGTTACCATCAAGTGCGGGATCTACCAAGGAGATGCTCTGTCCCCACTGCTGTTCTGCATAGGCCTGAACCCCCTCAGTGAGATCATTAACAAGACTGGCTACGGATACCGACTACGGAACGGAGCAGTTGTCAGCCACCTCCTGTACATGGATGACATCAAGCTGTATGCCAAGAGTGAACGAGACATCGATTCACTGATCCACACTACCAGGCTATACAGCAATGACATTGGAATGTCGTTCGGACTGGAGAAGTGTAGTCGGATGGTAACAAAGAGAGGGAAGGTAGTCAGAACTGAGGGGATTGAACTACCAGAAGGCAACATTGCAGACATAGAGGACAGTTACAAGTACCTGGGGATCCCGCAGGCAAATGGGAACCATGAAGAGGCCGCTAGAAAGGCTGCAACCACCAAGTACCTGCAGAGGGTCAGGCAAGTCCTGAGGAGTCAGCTGAATGGTAAGAACAAGATCCGGGCCATCAACACATACGCCCTGCCCGTGATCAGGTACCCTGCTGGGGTAATAGGCTGGCCAAAGGAGGAGATAGAAGCCACTGACATAAAGACAAGAAAGCTCCTGACCATGCATGGAGGGTTTCACCCCAAGTCCAGCACCCTGAGGCTGTACGCTAAGCGGAAGGAAGGGGGCCGGGGACTGGTGAGTGTCAGCACCACAGTCCAGGATGAGACAAGGAACATCCAAGAATACATTGGGAAGATGGCCCCAACTGACCGAGTGCTCAGTGAATACCTCAGGCAGCAGAAACCCAAGAAAGAGGAGGGAGACGAGGAACCATCATGGAAGGACAGGCCCCTGCACGGTATGTACCACCGGCAGATAGAGGAGGTGGCTGATATCCAGAAATCCTACCAGTGGCTGGACAAAGCTGGACTGAAAGACAGCACAGAGGCACTAATCATGGCAGCACAAGAACAAGCTCTGAGTACAAGATCCATAGAGGCTGGGGTCTATCACACCAGGCAAGACCCCAGGTGCAGGCTGTGTAAAGATGCCCCAGAGACAATCCAGCACATAACAGCAGGGTGCAAGATGCTAGCAGGCAAGGCATACATGGAACGCCATAACCAAGTGGCCGGCATAGTGTACAGGAACATCTGTGCCGAGTATAACCTAGAAGTCCCGAGGTCAAAATGGGAGATGCCCCCAAGGGTGGTGGAGAATGACCGAGCTAAGATCCTGTGGAACTTCCAGATACAGACGGACAAAATGGTGGTGGCTAACCAACCGGACATAGTGGTGGTAGACAAACAGAAGAAGACGGCCGTAGTGATCGATGTAGCGGTTCCGAATGACAGCAATATCAGGAAGAAGGAACACGAGAAGCTGGAGAAATACCAAGGGCTCAGAGAAGAGCTCGAGAGGATGTGGAGGGTGAAGGTAACGGTGGTCCCCGTGGTAATCGGAGCACTAGGTGCGGTGACTCCCAAGCTAGGCGAGTGGCTCCAGCAGATCCCGGGAATAACATCGGAGATCTCTGTCCAGAAGAGCGCAGTCCTGGGAACAGCTAAGATACTGCGCAGGACCCTCAAGCTCCCAGGCCTCTGGTAGAGGACCCGAGCTTGAAGGATAAACCGCCCGCAGGGGCGTGCTGGGTGTGTTTTTTTATATATATATATATATATATATATATATATAATGTTTTTCCTCTACACCCCCCCAATTTTTTTGCACATGTCGAGGAGCGTGTCAGGCTACATTTCACTGTGTGTTATACTTGTATAACTATGCATGTGACAAATAAAGAACCTTGACCTTGACCTTGACGCCTAGAGCCCGGTCTTTGAAGTCTTTGACATTTATCCAAACATGCTAACAACATTCTTAAAAGGCCCAAACAATGTGTGCTTGTCAGGTTTGTATGTTCACCACACAAGCTTTAAGTGAATCAAGAGCAGAAACAACCAAACTCCTAATTCTTGACACCTGGCTGTGCTCATCTATAGGTGTAAAACATCCTTTATAAGAAATAAACTTCTGTCAGATGGTGAAATGACAAAGATTAAGAAAATGTTCTTATCAAACAAAAATAAAACAACCAGGTTTGTACATGACCCCACTTGACCTCATGGTGTCAGTGTTGTACCTGACCTACAAAACCAGAACTGCAGTATGTGGTGGAGCAGCTGTTATATGAAAGCATTTCTTATAATTATTACTTTAGGCTGCTGACGACAGCTGTACAAATGAAGCTGTACTTTTGATGTTGAGAGGGACTCATTATCATCAGAAGAGAATATTAGAGGTTGATTTGCACACAGTGTTTTGAAGAACGTGGATCAATGACTTCTCAAGATTGTGCTTTAGTAGATCAGGTGAGTGTCCGCAAGATTTCACCTCATTTTGCAAACCTGCTGCATGTTACCAACATATCACACATCTACTTTTTAGTTTTAGTTAATACGTTTGCTAAGATTCCTCAATAAATTAGGAAATAGAAGTTTGAAAAAAATCCCCTCTGTCTAACAACTTTCTTGGTGTGTGGACTTTTTAAATGGCTCCTGCAGTTATTTATCTGCATGGCCAGCTTCACAGTACGAGTTCATAATTCATATTTATTTTTGGAGAGTAAAAAAAAGTCCCACTGAAAGTAAATAAAACATTATAAAATGTCCTTTCTGGATTTCTGGAAAAGGAGAATTTCGATCCACCCCTGGGACAGACTGGCGACCCGTCCAGGGTGTAGCCTGTCTGGGACATGCTCCCCACCCCCCGACCCTGACGAGGATAAGAGGAAAGTGATGGATGCATCTTCGATCCCTGGATGTAAACTACTCTATTTTTTGAAGTTTTGCAGTAAACACATTATACTGTTTATTTGAAATGCTGAAGCAAAGGACTTTTTTGTGCACTGGGTGCAGAGACAACATATAAAAGAATTCCACACAAACACATTCATGTTTATTTTCCACTTATTTTTCCTTCGACATATAAAAATATACATTACGCTTCAAATAATGGCAAAGTACAGTAAAGAGAATGGAAAATAGAGCTATTGATATCAGTCATTGAGACATTAGCAAAGTGACAATGAAAACAGATGCTTTGGATCTGCGTCACGTTGACCAGGTGCTGCTCTCTATCCAACCAGAGACTGAGCTGTGGACTCTTTCGTCAAAGGTTTTCATTTGCACACCTTTGTCACTGTGACCAGAACAAAGCATCTGTTCGAAGGAGCTTTCATTTGAAAAGAATCACCCGAACAGCTACTGAACTTCCACTGTTCATATTTTGAGAAATATGAATTTAAATCTGAAATTACATCTACATTTAGCTGTTAAATATGCATTTACAAATGAAATCTTCATGAAATGAATTCTTCACAAGACATGAGAGAGAGAGCTGTATGCAGGAGAGATCTGACTCTAAAACAAAACATTTGTGCTAATGTGAAGAAATTGTATTTTATCAATGAATATTTGAAAAGATATTAATTAAAAAACAAAAACAGAGCTCTTCTGTTAGTTAGGGGGTGTACTTTTGACCGAAGGTGCAGATCACTTGATAGTTCATGAACAAAGCTTAGGTGACTGATTTGTTTATAGGCACACACAGCTAAAGGCTCCCAGTGCATCTCCCCTGTTGTCAGAGTAATAGCTGGATAACAGTCATTTTATCCACGTTTGTAATGTGCTCAAAGTCTGATGCATTTCCATTAATACTGCCAGTTATTTATTTAACTTCAAATGAAATGCTCAACCAAAAGTTGATCACCCTTTTAAGCCTTTTCTCAGAGTGTTTAAAGGAAGTGACATAGATGCAACAGCAGGTCTATTAACATCCACAGAGCCACCAATGAGAAGTATGGGGCTAGGGTTAGGTTTACTAGTACCGCTTTATTGAACTGTTCATCTTTATTACATATCTAAATGGATATCTTATAACAAAGAGCCAAAAGCAAAGACTTGGTTTGAAAGGTAATGACTTCCAGTTACATGTGAAATTGTGAATGTTGAGCATGTAGCTAGATGCAACCTAACCTTAACCCACAGCAGTTTACTCGTGGCATAAGAGTTTAACCAAACCATCACTTTACAAGACTTGGCCAAACCATCGAACATTCAGTACACAACATTCGGAAAGATACACGCTTCACTTACTGACAATAAATTTTGCACTTGGTAATACCCATCATCCCCCTGAGCGTCTGCCTAGAGTTTTCCATGCAGTCCAGCCCACGGAACCTCCTGGAAAAAGATCTGGTCATAAAGTCAACAAAAGTGCTTCTTCCTTTGCAAACCATGCAAATCAACTTTAAATGTGATTTTTACAAGGCTCACTTCAGTCTGTGTCTACATGCAAAGTACATGTGCAGTCGTGATCCGATGCTTTGAACAATAATCTGTGTATGTACTTATTCACTGTGCCTACACGTCATATTTTGGATTGCGTTCAGTGCTCATTATCAAATTAGATTTACTAGATTTAATGTGGCTGTTATCTCAAGGTTTTCAAAGCAGTTGACTCACAGTCTTCTAGAGATTCAGTCTCAATAACACATTCATCAGGTGAGATGTAATAACATTTTTACCAAACTAAGAAATACTAAAACTCAGCATCTTTCCTCTCTGTGTGTAGCTGGAATAACGTCATCCCAGCTACTGCTGTTGTTGTTTCACTGCTCTTGTCAGCTGTCTGGGGACGGGAGGGTCGCATGTCTGATCTGCTGACAGTAAGTAATTCGGACAAAATCTGAAATAAATACGCACGTTTATGCACAATATTTGTATGGAAAAGACTTGACTTTAGTTCAGGAGGTAAGGCTTGAGGTGAGGAGGGTGAGGTTGACTTGATTAAGATGCTGGTTGAGTTGTCTCTTGCCTTTGCCCTTTCCCCCCCTTTTTTGGTAAAAGGGACCCTTTGTTACAGCTTTATGGTAAAGAATACCATCACAACACATTCTTACAAAACCAAATAATCTCTGTTTTCAAAATTTTAAAAAGGCACTTTTAATCCTCCTACCGTCTACCATAACTCTGTTCCAGCCACTGGCGCACATCCTTCAGATTGTAAAAAAATGGCCCTTTGCCCCCCAGGTAAGCAATCTTTTTTTGTTGCACTATACACACCCGTTCGTTGGACACACCGTAAGCCACATTAGCATTATTGTCCATGCAGTCAGCAACTAGTTGACACTGCGGCGGCAAAGAAAAGTGCTCAGTGAGTTGACGTGCCGCTCCCATCCTTTCCTCCAGGTTCTGGTGTTTCCGGAAACTGAAGGAGCAAGAACCCATGGGAGGGGCCACCCAGCCATCAGATGGATGAGCCTCATCAATGTACACTAACAGGAAATCAGCCACATCGCTGAAGTCTTCCACTAACTGCCGGAAAGCCGGCAGGTGGCTGATGAAGGGGGGTCAGGTGGCTGAGCCAAAGTTGACCACCAGGGGGCGATCTGATGACTCAAAATCCAGAAGTCTGCACTCACCCCCATTTTGGATTCTGATGGTGCTGCTCCACCGAGGGCCATCAGGTACCTTCACCACTTTGGAATTGGGTGCCTCACAGCCAAGTTTCACCTAAAGAGGTAAAATAGAGACGAACACTTAATGTAGACTGTGTGCACATGAAGAAGGAGAACTGGGATTTGCATTTCTGCTGTTTTGGCATATTGGGCCTGGTGTAGTTTAACTGTTGCTATTGCAAAGCATCTGGCATTGTGCTGGAATTTCAGTATGGGGTTGATTTAGATTTGACAGTATGTTATAATTATGTCTACAACACACACACACACACACACACACACCCACATACATATACACATATATATATATATATATATATCTGCCTATGATTAGGCATTTCTGCATTGGTATTGAAAATAGGAGGCTGTGATTTAAAACAAGTCAAAGAGTCGACTTTGCACCCACTGGCCTGTAAGAAAGAAAATTACAGAAGTAATTTTGAGTAAATACAACTAAATAAGCTAATATACACAAATAAAGAAAAATGCGGAGTGCCCGGTACGAGTTCCCGGCCCAAGTGGAGGAGTTTAAGTATCTCGGGGTCTTGTTCGCGAGTGATGGGAGAAGGGAGCCGGAGATCGTCAGACGGATTGGTGCAGCGGCTGCAGTGATGTGGACGCTGCACCTCTGCTGTGGTGAAGAGAGAGCTGAGTGTAAAAGCGAAGCTCTCAATTTACCGGTCGATCTACGTCCCTACCCTCACCTATGGCCACGAGCTGTGGGTAGTGACCGAAAGAACGAGATCGCGGATACAAGCGGCGGAAATGAGCTTCCTCCGAAGGGTGGCTGGCCTCTCCCTTAGAGATAGGGTGAGAAGTTCGGCCATCCGGGAGGGGCTCAGAGTAGAGCTGCTGCTGCTCCACATCGAAAGGAGCCAGCTGAGGTGTTCCAGGCATGTCCCACTGGGAGGAGGCCCCGGGGCAGACCCAGGACACGCTGGAGAGATTATATCTCTCGGCTGGCTGGGAACGCCTTGGTATTCCCCCGGATAAGCTGGAGGAGGTGGCTGGGGAGAGGGAGGTCTGGGCTTCTTTGCTTAGGCTGCTGCCCCGTGACCCGGCCCCAGGTAAGCGGATGAAGATGGATGGATGGATAAAGAAAGATGAATAAATAAACACTTTAAAACTGCTGAGTAAGTGAACAAAGAAAATTAAAATAGGAATTTGGTGATTCCAATTCCATTATTGATATTGCCTATTGATTCTCATTGGCTTTGCTTTGAGAGTTCCTCCCATCTGTCAGTAGCAAATCAACATTCGTGCAGATTAATCGCCTGCTGTGAGCTCATTTCCCACTTTGTTGTGACCAGTGTTGGGGTTGTAACTCAAAAAAAGTAATGTATTACACAGAACACTTTTCTCAAAATGAATCCAGTATGTCCAGTGTTGAGTAAGTTACTTAAAATTAGTAACTTAGTTACATTACTAGTTACTTCTATCAAAAGTAACTCAGTTACTTCAAGTTACTCGTTACTTTCAAAGTAACTAGTTACTAGGGAAAGTAACTTTGGTTTTACTCAGAATTCTCTTGTTAATGTGTTGCTTCCATAACTTTGCCAGTCTTCCAGCTTGCTTACTTACCACAGTGCACTGTGCCACCTACCAATAGAAAGGAAAAGATAATGTGCATATTTCCACGAGAGAAGTCCCACGCCTGGACCGTCGTTGACCGCCGCCATGATTCTAGCCTATGTCACAGCGTCATGTGCGCCTTTTACATCCAACACAAAAACTGCAGTCGTGGTGCTTTGATTGTACTCAGAACTCAGAAATTCTGCCTTCTGAATAGGAAGATGTAGGTAACACCAGACTGCAGCTGAGCTGCATACAGGGCTGGACTGGGACAAAAAATTGGCCCGGGCGTTTTGACTAGAGACTGGCCCACCATTATATCAAATATCATAAAGCCTTTGAATGAAAACAAACACTGTTGTGACAGTGATGTACACTGTTCTGATGGTATATATTAGAGCTGGGCGATATGAGATTTTTTCATATCACGATATGTTTTTTTCATTTCAGGCGATAACGATATATATCACGATATAAGCCAAATAACTATATTTGTAAGATTTAAATGTGCCGTTGCTCACAAGTAAAATGTGAAATAATCAGCAGCTTGTTTTGATTTAAATATTTATTTCCCATAATAAGTTCAACAGGGTAGATGTACTTAAGGAACATGAGACTTTTTCAGATAAATAAAGGCAAATATTGCAAACTACACAAAAGGCAGCCGCTAAAGCGTTTAAGTTTCAAAATAGAACAAACGAAACAGACTAAACTGTCAATTCCACTTAGAAACAAAATATTAATTCTAAAAATAAATCTTAGTTTGTTTTACAGAAGAACAGACAAAACTGACTAACTTTTGTCAATATCAAATAAACTGAGAACTAAAAGGAAATTCTCAATCTCTCCTTGTTGTATAGCTGAGCTTTTCAAACAGTTTTAACAGTTACTTTAGTCTGACAAAAGCCGAATGACGAATTAGCGCTTCCAGTCAGAGACTGAGGCTACGTCCACACGTACACGGGTATTTTTGAAAACGGAGATTTTCCGTTTTCGTTTTAAAAAATAATCCCGTCCACACATAAAGGCAGAAATGAAGGAAAACGCTGCTATGAACATGCCAAAGCAGCAGGTGGCGCTAGATTCCTAACCGTGCAGAAATGTTGGCCAATCAGAAGTCTAGAAGCCTCGGTGGGAAAAAGTAAACAAAGCTGGGGCATAGAAGCAGAACCGAGTCGTATGTGTGGAGGGACAGTAACTGTGTGTATATGTAAGCTTTTAAACACTGCAGAGAGTAGAATTAACAGTATTGTAGAAATTCATTTCACCGAAACAATAACGTGGCGCACAGTGTGACGCATGCACCAGTTTATTGTATTTCCAGACTTGCTTTCGGCACAATTTACAGTGCACGCTACTCTGTTTTTTGTCAGACTTGAAATAGCCGAAATACCTTCACACTACGGAACTTCTCTGGCTCTTCCGTTCGACAATCTCTCCGGCATTGGAACCATCATCTGTTTTCTCTTCGGTCACGCTCGGTTGATTTTTCTAGTCGGCACACTCATTTCCTCCATTACCCGCTGGCTGCTTCCCAAACAAACACACGTGCGGCTTGGCACTTGTGCTGTACGTAACAAGTCACGCGACGTGACGCTGCGGCTGTGATTGGTTCGGCTCTGCGCTACTTAATTTGGATTGGCTGACCTTTTTTTTTCTTTTTTTTTTTAAGAGGACAAGAGCGGCGAGGTCTATCGCGATAGCTTAATTTCTCTATCGAGTAAAAGTTATATCGCGATACATATCGTTATCGTTCTATCGCCCAGCTCTAGTATATATGCATCAATCTATCAATCGTTTGTTGTAAGATTCAGATAATTATTTAATAACAGCGAGACATTTTAAATGAGAATAAGAAAGAAAAGTATGTCTTTGTGCCCCCCTCTCCCTGTTAATGCCCTACCTGCCCCCCCCGGCAACACTTTGCTAGACCCGCCCCTGCACAGTTACCAGCTGTCAGCTACTTAGAAAAGGATCCTGGTGTTATTTGTCTCTCAGAAACAGTTCATAACTTCAACTCATCCATGTCACCTAAAAGGTAAACCTGTTTCTCCATCACAGCTCTGATGATCCAGTAAGGACATCTCCTGGTTTCATCTTCATGTTTCCCTCTCACCACATATCCAAACCAACATCATGACCAGCAGCTTTACAGCTGTGGCTCCAGCAAACATCAGCTGATACTAGAAATTAATATTAAATAAATTCTAACAACAGCTGATCAAGCTTAAACGTGCTGCTGTTGTTTAGCGCGACAACCGCTGGTTTCCTCTTTCTAGTGCAAAGTGGGCGATAAACAAACGAGAGAGAAAAGACAATCAGCTGATCATTGATCAGTTTCATGATTGAAGTAGCAACAGGAGAGGGAGGGGAGAGGATGAGAGGAGAAGAGGCAGCTGTGCAGCAAAGACACAGAATAACTGCAGCTTTGTGCCTTTTTCATTGTAGCTGAAGTCCGGGACAAACTGTTCCTTTTCACCTCAATAAGAAACGCGTAATATTTTCTCTGAATACCAGACGATTCTGTTTTTTACCGGATGGTTGGAAACTCTACTAACGAACCTTATGAATAAAATAAAGTAACATCATAGCACCACCCAGCTGTATAGAAACTCCGTCATGCTAGCTAGCACGCAGTACAAAAAAGTCAGCACAACGAAAATAAACTCCACCTAAACTTGGTTCATATCTGACCCAGAGAGACTGCAGGTCATAACTTCTTACCTGAAGTTCAGTTCACACTTGGACCGGCGGCCGCCTCAGGTCTCTTTTCCTTCTGCCTCCCCTTTCCCTCATCCACCTGCTGGCCTCCACCACTTGCTAATGTTACTGAATCTGTGGAAGCTCCGCGATGCCACCACATGAAGTAACGAGTAACGAGCCTATCTAAATCCCAGTAACGAGTAACGCGTTCCTGGTTTTGGCATAATAACTAGTTACCGTGCTCGTTACCACAATAATAACGTAGTTAAGGTAACGCGTTACTTAATAATTAAAGTTGACGATTGTACCGCATTTTGATCCGGGACGTAATCTGCATGAAAACAAGCGCTCACTCTTCCTGCTCAACAAATGACAAGGGCGGAGCCTTATACCACGTGATACAGAAGCCAGCTTGCTGCTAAAATTAGCAGGAAAAAAACAACGGAGAGCACGTGAGAGATGACGAAGCTGTAAAGGCCAAGAAAGTGACAGGAGAAAATCAGTCCCGGTCAACCACCCAAACATCAATAACGGGAACCTTATACAGCGCTTCCCTATACCCGTCGACCTCCCGCAGGCACAAAGAAATCACGGAGGCCATCACTTATCACCTGACCAAAGATATGGCTCCATCAACACTGTGCAAAATGAGGGATTTGGGAAAATGATCAACACCCTAGACAAATGCTACACAGTGCCGTCCCGCAACTATTTTTCTATTGTTGCACTACCTGCTCTATACACGCAGCGTCGAGCAACGGTGGAGACGGAATTTCAAGCAGGACAACATTTTGCTGCAACAACAAAACGTGAGACATTTGTTGTTTTATGTTTATTTATTGTTATGAGAGAATCATGATCTCAATTCTAAGCCAAAAAATCGTGATTCTCATTTTATGCAAAATCGTGCAGCCCTACTAAGCAGTTTGTTATACTGTCATCAAGCTAAAATACATATGTGGACTTTTTTAAGTTGCTTGAAGACGTTTCACCTCTCATCCGAGAAGCTTCTTCAGTTCTGAAGAAGCTTCTCTGAAGAGCTCCTTGGACCACGTGCACTATGCCGACCCCGATCCCTGCGTGCTGCACACCACATTCTCTCCAAGTTTGGCCTGTCAGTTTTTACGTAATAACATTGAAAGAAACATGTAGGCAGACAGATAGACAGACTGTGATGTTTACGTACTGGGTTCTTGCTTTGGCACAGGAAAAGTACTTTTTTTGTCTTTACTGCAGGAACGAACCATGCGGCATATCTGCCAAGAACTGCTTGGAGGTAAAACAGGCTTCGAGGTCTTATAGTGGGCCTTTGGCAGTTACAAGATGGAAAATGTGGGTACGGAGACAGACCCAAAGTTAATCTCTTGTGACATATTTCCCAGAATGAATACTGCCAATAGGAACTCCTCAATCATGACGTTCAGGCTGGAGCTGTCGTGCTGTGCAGTATCCACATGTACGTTTTATTAATTCCTTATTCGTAAGATTTAAAGGAGATTCCTGAACATTTTACAGTTCACAGAAACGCTGACAGATGCCAGTCAGGCGTAGACTGCGTAATCGTAAACGAAGGCCTGAAAGGAAAACTGCACACAGCCGTGGTACCTGGATGTGCCACAGCTGTGCGGAGGCTTAACAGAACATGTTAATCCCCAGAGATTTGTCAGTGGCTTCTTTTTTAACTAATAGCACAGTGGACGCATAGAGGAACCTGGGTCCTCGCTAAGCCTCTGTCATACTTTACATTACAATAGCACAATAAGTTGTACACTTTGAAAAGTGCACAGTTCATTTCAGATACAACGTTTTTTTGATGTGTGCTAACATGAGAAGGGGCCCCTACATACCCACAGGCCCAGGCTGTTGTGCTAAAAGAGTGGGTCCAAGGCACAAAGCCAAGGGACACACACTATAGTCCGGCTATCACACACACACACACTTGTGTATAGACATATAGACATATACGAATAGTTAATACAGTAACTAATGATTTTCCAGCAGAACTTTTTTGCTAAACCAGTTTTAGACAAGAGCTGTTGTTATAGTGTGAGCTTATTAATAACTGTAATATAAATTAATATGCAGAGAACTTCTTATATAATCAAAGACTCCCACTCTGCGGTTTCTCGTTCCACAGGAGGCACTGGTGAGACACTGGGCACTATGGAGTCCCCCCCAAAAAACAAACAAACAACAAAACAAAACAAAAACACAATTTGTGGGTAAAATATTTGTCTTCTGGTAATTTTGTCTGATCAGAGCAGCTGAACGACAGATGTTGTTTCATTTTGCAGGTTGTGATGTATCCACATATCTCTGTAGTATAAACGCCACAGTATCACCAGGACGTAACAAAATCAGCTTTTTGAAACATTAGCAGCGAATTTGTAGCAGCAGCCTCCTGACAGCAGAAAGTTACACAGCTGTGAGGACGGGGGCCATCTGCTGCACCTCCACATGAACTGCAACCAGTTTCTATCCAACGCGATTAACGTGATAACCTGTATTTGCTCTGATAATACTCGTGTTACACAGTATTGTAGTGATAAAACATTAACTATTTGGCCACGCGATTCTGTAACGCTTCTCGTTCTGGCCAGCCCTTTGTGTAAACTGTATTGTTCCGCGCGCACGCACACACACGCACAGCTCCAAACGCGAAAAACAAGTTCTGCTCCATCTGCGCGAAGACAATGAAAAACCAAGTTTTCCGAGGGCGTGCCGCAAACGTTCGTGCACACGGCCGTGTAGGCAGGTGAGCGAGCAGACGCTAAGAAACACTTCCTGTCTTTTACACCACTTTGGAGTGCACTTGAATGACGTCACTGCATCGAGGCACTCGAAGCACTTAGACCCTACCCAAATAAAAAGTTTACCTGCTTGTAGGCGTCCAGGAGGAAGCTGTTCCAGATGGAGCGCAGTCCCGCCGAGGTCAGCATGCGGCGCCACTCTCCGCAGCCGGCGGACCGAGAGCTGAGCAGCGAAACGACGCGCTTCAGCAGAACCACCGAGTCGTACAGGGCAAGGAAGAGGCAGTTGGAAAAGAAACCGGGTAGTATCTGGAGTGTCACGAGCAGATCCTCGCCCGCCGTTCCCATCTTCCGTTTGTGCGTTTACACGACCGCTGGCCAATTCCTCCACCACAGCTCTTATCTGCTCAGCTCATAGTTTGGGCTCTGTTTCGTGCACTGCGCCAGAGTCGGTGCGCAGAACGAGAAAAGTGTTTGGAATGCGTCTCGCAAAGCGTCTCTGTTCATCAGCTCGACAATCCCTTGGCGCGCTGTCGCTCTTTTTGAAAGAAGGAACATTGTAGTTAATATTAAGCCTCGCGGCTTATCTCTGCGGCAAGATTCTGACGTCAGAAATAGAGCAATCGCTGTCTCCTCCTCCTCCTTCCTCTCCCCCGCAGCTTCGTGCGTAGCGGCTGCACTAAGCTGCAGATCGACGCTTTCACTGTTTTTACCATGTTACATCGACTAAATATGAAATGTTTATACTTTCCATACTCTTCCAGAGTATTCCAGTGATCCGGTTGTGACTATGCTTTAAAGAAGTGGGAACTTTTTTTACTCAATATGTGGGTACTCTGCATTTACTCATTACTTATTATTAATCTCTCTTCTTAATCTGCTGCTCTCTTTTTTGTCTCGTCTTCCTCCAGCCAGTCTGGTTCTGCCAGAGATTTCTTCCTGTCAAAAGGGAGTTTTCCTTCCCACTGTTGCCAAGGGCTTGCTGACTGTCTGTATTATTGTGGGGTCTTTACCTTACAGCAGAAAGTGCCCTGTTGATATGATTTGGTGCTATATAAATACAATTTAAATAATGTTCTAATGTCTGTGTACCCATTCACAATCACACTGTTGCATTTCATAAGCTGGTTTCTGAAAACATAAAGACATTTTTGCATTAGCGATGCAGCCTCTAACCATGCAACAGTTTGATGTGTGCCAGAAGCGTAACGGTCAGGATCACACTGTCATAGTTCATAAACTGTTTAAAAAAGAAACAAACAAACACATCTAAATATTTTCTGTCGTTCTATCTATGCTGCCACAAGCTACAGTCAAGATAACGCCCACATCTAAGCTCTGTAACACAGCAACACCCATATAACATGTAACCTTAACGGTTAAATCTGCTGTAATGGTGGCATACCAGTAAAACCGCTGCGGTCACACAACAGATTTTTCAAAATGTGATTGAAAGTGATGTTTTTGCTTCTTCCTCTAACTTTTATCCAAGACATGCATTGTTGGCTGCACAATCTCATCTCCTTGTTGCTGCTTCCAAGCTGGAAAGGACAAAAATCTCACCACATTCCCAAAGGGGCTTTTCTCCAGTTTTATGCATGACTGTTTCATTTTAGAACTGAGCAACTCACCATTGTTCATTTCAAACCGCAAAGTAACCTCTATGTCTGTTTCTTTATAAATGTGGGCTTGCATTGCAATCGTGACTCCACAATCCTGAGCTCTTATGGAAAAAACTTCCTCCCTCTTGTTTGAGACATTGTTTCAGTTTATTATGGTTTTTGAGCATTTCAGTCAGGCTGAGTCATTGCCTTTGACAGGGCATTGCAACACCTTAATTCTTTTGAATAACTCGCATGTCTGCTTTCAATCCTACTGTTTGATCCAGTTTCAGCCAAGTTTTATCAAACTTACCCTGTGAAAAAATTAGTTTGCAAAACCACAGTCAGATTTATGAAACGTGTGTACGGCCTATCTTGTTCACCACCACACGCAAGTTAGTAATAATGTTAGTAAATCGGAGTTATTCTGAGGCAACAGTCTTGTGCAAACAGTTTCCATATTATCTGCATACTGCCGGACCCCAGTTTCTCTGTATAAGGAGATACATTTACCTCCCGGTGGAGACAGAAAAAGACAGAAGCCTGCACCTCGACAGCAAAAGATAATGTTAAAGTCTGACTGTAGTCTGTGTCTGAGGCCCAAGGAGGAAGCCAGAAGAGGCACAGCTTTCCAAAAATGACAGTCTAAATAAATAAATACAAAGTGATGTGGACGTGAATATCATTTCAACACGTGTCAGTTTGGAATCAAAGTTGATAAAGTGAAAAATACTAACAGACTACAAGAAAAAGAAGAATACAGGTGGAGGACAAGGCACACGTGATCTGTCAACCTTGGATGAGAAACTCACTACAAAAAACATCCAGACTCTCCAGCATCCACAGGAGAGTGCCAAGACGTTACACTGTGAGTGATAACACAAGTATTTTGTAAACAACGATAACGTTTCAGATGTACCATGTTCACCTATTGTCACGAGCTTTGGTTGGTGATGGAAAGCAGGAGATCGCAGATACAAACAGCGGATTTGAGCTTCCTCTGTAGGGTGGCTGTGTTCTCCCTTAGCGGTACCATTTTGCTTTATTTGCATGAAAAGTGCAAAAAGAGAAAACTTGATTTACTGATTAGGCCGATTTACTCACCTTGCTCATGTGTAATCTATGAATTCTTTAGTCTGCTTAAGGCTGAAGGTTTTCCTCAGTTGCCACCAGGTCATTGCTTCACCTGTGGAAACATCTCAGGTTCAGTAGCTTTGCTGTCAATTTCATGTTTGGTCTTTCCTGGATTATTTCTTTGTGCTTCTGTGCAGGCTGCTTAGCGTAAAGGAGGCCTTCCAAGCTACTGTGTTTGTGTAGTGAGTCCCTGTGATCCAGCCTGCCTCAGCCCTGCTCGCTAGCCTCCATTCAATCTACTCATTTTTTTCTACCTTGATTCCAAACTTGTTTAATAAACTCTGTAAACTCTGATTGGTCTGCGTCCTGCCAGTGAGTCATCGCAAACTTGGTGTCATGACAGTTAACAGTCAAAAATCCTTGAATGTGGTCAAATTAACCAAAAAGACAAAACAATAAGAGTGGGTCAAATTTTCTCCACAGCCATGTAAAAAAACAAAAATCATTGCCAGTTATTACCAATGCTTCGTTGGCATTCTCGCCATTCGTTACCAAAGGGTGCGCAACAAATTACCATTTTTACAGGGCAATTACTTTCATACATTGGGCCAGGTAGGTTTGGATAGCCATTTTCCCTTAATAATGCAATCATGCTCGAAAACAGCTAATTTATTTATTTATTGTCTAATATTAAAAATAATTTGATAATGTTAAAAGTATAGAAAATTTGCAAAAACATAGCAAAAATAAGGAAAAAATCTAAGTAGATAGATCCGAGCAAGGAGTATAGCCCTGCACACTTGAGAATTTCCCCTGCTAATTAAATATTGTTATGGTTTGGTTCTGGCAGGACCCAAAGAATAGATTTGGAGCAAAGTTCTACTGAAAAATTAAGAATTCTCAGCAAACAGGTAACTGGGAGTTACAATTTACCTCAGCTCAGAAGGAATCACAATGGCTCTGCCTGAGAAGAGAGTTTAATTTAGCAAACATCCAACAGGTAGGTATTGTAGTGTTTAGTTGTAGATTAACCTGATTTTGTCTTACTTAATGAGAGGTCAGCTGAGCATGGAGAAAGTACACAGTCAGCAAGAGAGTTCCAGACAGCTGACAGGTGGAGAGTGGGTAGGCAGGTTATGAACAGGCAAGTGAATGTTCTTGCTGCAGCAGGTAGCTGAGTTAAAGGAGGCATCCAAAGGCTACATGTAAGTGACGTTCCAAACAGACATGTTCCAAGTGAGGTTTTCAAGTGAAAAACTGCAAGAGCAATACAAGAATGCAAGAAGAAACACAAGGTGAGTATCAAGGGAGACCAGAAGCACAGCAAAAGGAGCCAGCATGTCACTACTTCACATGCAGGTTTGGATTTTTTTCCCCCTTTAATAATAAATACCTTCATTTAGAAACTGCATTTTGTGTTTACTCGTGTTATCTTTGTCTAATATTTAAATTGATTTTATCAAAAACATTTAGTGCGATAAACATACAAAAAAGGGGGAAATCAAAAAGGGGGCAAACACTTTTTCACACCACTATATTTAACATGGAAGCTTCTCACGTAGTGGTAGTAAGACAGACATTCTTAGGTGGTGGAGAACAGGGTTGCAATGACAGGAAGTGGCAAGACAGAATCAAATGAGAAATTAGTTTTTTTCTGGAATGTAAAAACAAATTTGAATTGCTACCTTAACGTGGTGGAGGGGTTTGTGTGTCCGGGGGCTTTTGGTCATGGGTGAGAGACCAGACAAAAAAATCCCTATGAGCAGAAGATCGAGGGAATAGTTCACCCTGCCTGAGGTTGAGAGATACCGGCTAAATATAGTCTCACCTCACCTCAACGCATGGGTTGGACACTGGAACCAGTCTCCTGGAGAGTTGGCCTTGGTGAGAGGCAGCGGACCGGGGTGGGTATCTTAGTATCTCCTCAGCTTGCTGTCTGTACGTTGGGGTTTCACCCGGTAGGCGAGAGGGTCTTTTCCCTGCTCGGGACGTGGAATGGGCTCTGACTGTCATCTGCGCTTATGCGCCGAATGACAGTTCACAGTACCCAGCCTTCTTGGAGTCCCTGGGTGGGGTGCTTGAGGTTGCTCAACCTGGGGACTCTGTTGTCCTACTGGGAGATTTCAATGGTCATGTGGGTAATGACAGTGAGACTTGCAGGGGCGTGACTGGGAGGAATGGCCTGGTAGATCTAAACCTCTTCTCTTACTGGACTTCTATGCAAACCACAGTTTTTCCATAACAAACACCATGTTCGAACATAAGGGTATCCATAAGTTCGGGTGGCACCAGTGTGTGTAATTGTATCATCACATCTGCAGCCATATGTTCTGAACACTCGGGTGAAGAGGGGCGCTGAGCTGTCAACTGATTACCACCTCAGTTGACAGCACAGTCCATCACCATCCTGCCACCTGACGTGGTGGCGGGGGAGGATGTTGGACAGACGTAGCACAATGTGGTTGGTGCCTGAGGTGGTGGTAAACCCTGAACCATATGGTGGACACCAGAGGTGGTTGGTGCCTGGGGTTGGTGTCACCCCTGAACCAAATGGTGGACACCAGAGGTGAAGGAATCCTATTGAGCTTGGTTAGCCTATGGGACCTTGGAGGCAGCCAATAGGTACCAAGCGGAGCACAGCTGAGGTTGAATCAAAAACTCAGGTGTGGCAGGAGTTCAGAGAGGCCATGGAAAAAGACTGCCTCAAAGAGATACACCCGACATTGTTGGCTGTGAAAGGAATAGTTTAAAGACCTTAATTGCACTGGTATGTCCTCCATGGAGCAAGCAGGGGATGGGGGGAGAACTCATCTATCTCCAGGGGTGAGGCCACTGAGGCAGTTCAACAACTCCTTGGTGGCAGGGGCCTAAGGCCCTAAGGTGGATGAAGTTCGCCCTGAGTTCCTGAAGGCTCTCTGTGTTATAGTTGCATGGAGATCAGGGGCGATACCTCTGAATTGGCAGACCGGGGTAGTGGTTCCTATCTTTAAGAAGGGGGACTGGAGTGTGTGTTCCAACTACAGGGGAATCACACTCCTCAGCCTCCCTGGGAAAGTCTATGCCAGGGTGCTGGAAAGGAGAGTCCGTCCGATAGTTGGACTTTGGATACAGGAGGAACAATGCAGTTTCCTGGTTTCGTTCTAGGCGTGGCCAAGCGGTGGAAGGCTTCCACTTGGGTAGTCTCAGAATCTTATCTATGCTTTTCACAGATGATGTGGTTGTGTTGGCTTCATCAGGCAATGGCCTCCAGCCTCACTGGAATGGCTTACAGTTGAGTGTGAAGCAGTGGGAATGAAAATCAGCACCTCCAAATCTGAGGCCATGGTTCTCAGCTGAAAAAGTGTGGAGTGCCCACTCTGAGTCAGGGACGAGTTCCTGGCCCAAGTGGAGGTGTTTAAGTACCTCTGGGTCATGTTCAAGTGAGAAGGGAGCGGGAGATCGACAGACGGATTGGTGCTGTGGCTGCAGTGATGTGGATGCTGTACCGGTCTATCGTGGTGAAGAGAGAGCTGAGTGTAAAGGCGAAGCTCTCTATTTACAGAGCGATCTATGTCCTTACCCTCACCTATGGTCACGAGCTGTGGGTAGTGACCAAAAGAACGAGATCGCAGATACAAGTGGCAGAAATTTCCATCCTAATTTCCACCCTTCGGAGGAAATTAGCTTCCTCCGAAGGGTGGCTGGCCTCTCCCTTAGAGATAGGATGCGAAGTTCAGGTACTCTGAGGGGCTCAGAGTAAAGCCGCTGCTCCTCTACATTGAAAGAGGCCAGTTTAGGTAGTTCGGGCATCTGATAAGGATGCCTCCTGGGCACCTCCTAGGCAAGGTGTTCCGGGCATGTCCCACCAGGAGGAGGCCGCGGGGCAGACCCAGTACACGCTGGAGGGATTATATCTCTCAACTGGCCCTTGAATTTTCCTCTTTTTCAGAACTTTATACCATCCTTAACATGAACCTTTTATACAAGCTACTCTATGTCAAGGTTGACACCTGGTGTTTCCTGGTTGGGTGGGCTGGCAATAAGGCATTCAAGAAATTTTGAAAGAGAATATATTCTCTCATCTGCAGGCATAACATGTGTCATAAGAGTCTCACTTGCTAGAGTGAGTCATATACCAATTGGAAGGTCAGTGGTTTGCTTCCTGGCTACTCCGTTCTGCATGTTAAAGTATACTTGGGCAAGATGTCTGTCATGGTCCCATGTCCCAGCATGTTCAGTTTTGTTTTGCTTTTGTAAGCTGATTTTCATCGCCAAAAGCCTCCCTACTTAACTGTGCGGCTAAGCTTCAGTCGACACTGGATCGTTGAGTTTATTCGTTAGTACAACCCTGGTTGAGTTTGTGTGTGTGAGAGTCGAGCGGGACAGAGCAGGATGAGAATTCAGCATCCTGGCAGCCTGGTGGATGAAGCTGTCTCTCAGTCTGCTGGTTCTAGCCTGGAGGCTCTTCAGTCTCCTTCCCGATGGCAGCAAACTGAAAAAGCTGTTGGATGGATGAGTGGAGTCACCTGTAATGCAGAGAGCTTTTTTGGGTGAGGCAGGTGCAGTAGATGTCCTGGAGTAAGGGGAAAAGAAACACCCACGATCCTCTCCGCTGCTCTCACTACTCGTAGCTTTTTCTGGCAGGACCCAGTGCAGGGTCCTGTGTGGTATGACTCTCACCACAGCTGGTGAGGATCCTCTCAACAGTGCCTCTGTAGAAGGTGCTCATAATGGGGATTGAGGCTCAGTTTACTGAGAAAGTAGAGTCGCTGTTGAAATTTCCTGACCAGTGAAGCTGTGTTCTTTGACCAGGAGAGATCTTCTGAGATGTGCACACCCAGGAACGTGGTGCTGCTTACCCTCTCCACAGCAGCACCATTGATGGTTAGTGGGGTGTGCAGGGTGCGAGTTCTATGATGTCTATGATGATCTCCTTAGTCTTCTCCATATTCAGGGAAAGGTTGTTGTTGCTGCACCACTAGGCCAGATGGTTAACTTCACTGTAGTAGGTCTCATTATTGTTGCTGATGTGACCAACCACAGTTGTGTCATCTGCAAACTTGATGAAAAGGTTGGAGCTGTGTGATGGTGTGCAGTCGTGGGTCAGCAGAGTGAAAAGAAGGGGCCTCAACACACATCCTTGGGGAGCCCCCGTATTCAGTTTTCTTGTGATGATGGTGTTGCTGCCGACCCGTACTGTCTGCTGTTTTCCTGACAGGAAATCCAGCAGCCAGTTACACAACGAGGTGCTGATTCCCAGCAGATCCAGTTTGTTAATGAGTTGCTGGGGAATGGTGACGTATGAGTCTGTAGTGTCCAGATGTGTGAGGGCTGACTGAAGGGCAGTTGAAATTGCATCATTGGTTAAGCAGTTGAACCAGTATGCGAACTGAAATGGATCCAGGTTGGAGGGAAGAGATGAAGGTGGAGTCTTCTGTGTGGGGGTGTAGTTCTGTGCCTAAAAGGTAGCTAAGAATTTGTTTAGCTCATCTGGTAGAGAGATGGGACTGATGGTGGTCTGCAGTGTGGGCTTGTAGTCTGTGATGGTTTGTATTCCTTACCACACCCTCCGAGTATCTCTGCTGTCGCTAAAGCTTTGCGAAATCCTCCTGGAGTATTGCCTTTTTGCCTCTCTGATGCCACGTGACAGCTTTGCCCATGCTGTTCTTAGGCTCACCTCATAATGTGTTTGTGCAGTTTGGGAAGCACAGTCATTGGGTCTGCATGATTGAAATCACCCGCTAGGATGAGAAAAGCATCTGGGTGGGCCGTCTGCTGCTCACTGACATGCTGATATAGTTCATTCAGTGCCTCACTCCCATTGTTGTTATTGGAGCAACAAGCAGTAATGCTGAAAATTCCCTCGGTAGGTAGAACGGTCTGCACTCGATCATAAGCTCCAGCAGAGGTGAACAGTGTTTGCAAGCCAGAACAGCATCATGACACCAGGCACCTGCAAGTCCTACACCCTTCAGTGAGAGCTCTGTCTGCTCGAATGACGCTGTCAGGAATGCTATTATTAAGCCATGTTTCTACAAACACGAAGACACAATACTCCCTCGCTGACTTCAAAGTGGACCAAAGTAACCATACATGATCCAGATTGTTGTCCAGGGAGCGCATGTTGGACAGTAGGTTGGTGGGAATAGCAGGTTTGTGTGGATTAGCCGCTAGCCTGCTCTGGATGCCTCCACATTTACCCCTCTTCTGTTTCCTCTTGCACCGCCTGAGACATTTCCACTGTGGTAAATGTCTCTGAAGCAGTTCGCAGTTCCTTAGTGTAATTTGTAGCTCGTCCACGTATGAAAAGTTGGTGGATTTGCTTTTGTTGATTTTGAGCAGGAGCTCACAACTGTATGAGTGTTTTTGTGAAAAAGAACAAGAAAAAGCGCATAACAAGGACGGGAACACTGTTTTGTCGGGACAGAGAGAAGCTGCTCCGTGTGTCCACCATGTATCCCAAGTATTAATGTGCGTGAATGTTAGAAAGCACACAGAGCGAAGAAAAAACTATTAAAAAAGTAATGGAGCAAGTTGTGTAAAGTGCTTTGGATGCTCAGAGGAGAAAGGTGCTATATAAGAACCAGTCTAGTTACCATTTAAAGGCACAATATAACATGGACCTCCAAGATACATTGTTGTATCTCTCAGGAACAAATGAACCTTACTAGTCAATGCACTGTTCTACTATCTGCTGGATTCAGACTCACAGGAGTTCTGGCGTCAGCTGACTGTGGTAAATGTCAGCTTAAATTTGTAGTCTGTAATGTGTAACTTAGCTGAGCAGCTGTGTGGTTAACATTTCTTCTATAAGCACATTAATACACACACTTCAAATCCACTTAATACAACTCAAAGGCTCAGATGCTTCTCTGTCTCTTGCTCCTACACTCACTCTAGTTATCTTTGGTGTAATACTTATTGGCCTCTTTAATGTTTAATTTTGTGTATGGTCCCATTGTTTTTATTTTTTAAATAGCGAATAGAGCAATTCTTGCTCAGTTTGTAATAGCATATTAGAAATCCAGATGTGCTCAAAACTTCATTTTTAATTTGAACCTGGTGCTGCCTAAAACAAATGACTTCAGTCTTTTACTTCCAGTGAGGAACACAGCTTGGATCAGTACTTGGTATAAGCATGTTTTTCAACCACCAGATTTGAAAGGCACAGATTCCAATCATTACATCCCTTTTGACCATCAAGATGAAAATTATTGTTGTGTCAACTTCCCATTCCTTGTATGGCTCAGGTTCCCAGTATTCTGTGAATGCATTAACTAGAATGTTCTAGAGCACAAACCTCCATATCAAAGCCAGATGTTTACTCAGTAAACAGGTCATAGGCCACTATTAGGGTAAAAACAGACATTGACTGACTGTGCTGGTATATCAAGTACTCACCAAAATGTCGACCGTTGCATGCAAAATGTTGTTTTTTCAGAATACACCACCAGGTACGATAATAATGTGAAAAATACACTCATCCCCATATTAAGCACTGGGCCTTAGTGTTAGTCATAATACTGAGAAACATAAAGGCAATGCTGCATGAGTAGAATCCAAAAAAAACAAAGTTTACTCAGCTGTTATTAGTTAATGTTTGACTGTCTTCCAAAAATATATTTAAAGCCAGACAAGAGCAACCAACCACAACATCTCACTCTGTTTGTTTAACCCCTCAACATCATGTGTAGGATTAGGTTCACTTCTACCCCTTTAAATGGAATTTACAGACGGACAGAACTGGGTTAGCATTTTAATATACTCGGCTACAAGTCAGACAGATATACTGAATGTGTGTGAGTTGTGGCAAACAATGTCTCCCCCCAAAAAAGTCCTAATTGTTTAAAGGTAGTATTAATTATTAAATGAGGACCATGAAGTTTCACATGAAGACCAAAGTTATCGGATTAAAACTTCCAAAGAAGAAGGTCATTGCTATTCAGTGTCACTTCTACATTCCCGAGTCAGGTACAACTGACTGGTCTTTGCTATTGGGAGGAGAAATATGCAGGATTTGTTTAGACAGTGTGGTTATGCAATGTTGAATAAAGAGCAACATGTGTTATGTGAACCCAGTGGTATATTTACAGGCTTTATTGGTGGGCTCCACTAAAATTAAGGTAAGGTTCAACCAGTTCAACCGTTAATCTCATGTGAAATAAGGCTAATTAAAAAGGTTAATTACAAACAGCATATACTAACAAACCAGTGTATATTTAAAAAAGAAAAATTGGTCAGGTCACTTTATTTCATACTGAATCAGTGTGTTATGTATGTTTCTCTTTTTTCCACTGCCCAGATGGAAACTATGAAGTCTTGCGCACACATAGAGAATGTGCGTGGAGGAGAAGAGATCAATAGATGTGGCACAGTGTGCTGAACTCTATTACCAGAAACAGGATTTCAAGCCTCAACTGGGCAAATATGTAACAATGTGTAAGTCTGGGCAAGTGGCGTAATCTTATATAATTTTACGAAAGACTGAGTTGGAGTTCATTCACATGTTTGCTTGTTTGGCTATTTTGTGACCTTGTCAATGATTCTTATCAATGTCATTTAACCCCTTTGCATCCACTCACTGGTGAAACACTTAGAGGTAGGGTTAGGGTTTTGTTGTCTTTTAGTCACATGCTAAATAGGCTTCATTTTAAAAAATATGAGTTACCTTTCAAATCTTTTCTTTTTTTGGTTGTCCTGTCTGGCACTGCAGCAATCATAACTATTATCTGAAGGCCAAGAAAAATGATCAACAGATTTATTTTTCCAAGTGGATCATTACAGCGTTTGTCCACTTGATTGTCATAGTTTATTCGATTTTTATTTAATTTTTAAAATTTTTAAGTTATAACAATCAGGATGGATTGTAAAAGGAAACAGAAGTTTGAAAGAGAGTGAACAGATGGAGAGAGAAAGAAAAATAGAGAAGAAGAGGGGCATTGAAAATCTGCTTCAACACCTGCTTCAAACCAAGCAAAAAGAAACCTTTCAAATATTTTTGAAGTGGTATTTGCTTTAGATTCAGCCTGCTGACTTTATTTCTGTCAGACAATGGTGAACATGTTATAAATGCTGAGAGTTAGAATAGATTAGAATGCCTTATTTGTCATTGCACAGGTGTTCAATACAGTGTATTCTCCCCAGAGCTGAAAAAGGATGTTAAAAATAAACAATAATGAAAATAAAAAATGAAATATAATTTTAAAAAAGGCAAAAAGAATCCCCCAGTTTCCCGTTCTTAATGGTAAATGGACTGGTTCTTATTAAAGTGCTTTTCTACTTTATTAGAGCAAAAACTGCTTTATACAAAATGCCTTATTCACCAGTTCACACCAAACAATGTCATGATTCGGCTGTGTGCAGGCAGGAAGAGGACCCAAAATGCAGCTTTATTGCTGACACACAGAAATGATACAGGACTAAACTAAACTGAAAAATATAAACTAAACTTCACTAAGAGGCACACAAGGAAATACACAGCATGAGGGAGGATGCGACACTGACACAGAGAAACACAGGGCTTAAATACACTGGGGAGTACTGAGGGGAATGAGACAGAAGAAAAGCACAGCTGGGAGAAATCAGACAGGACGAGACCAAAGGGAAGCAAAACTCAATATATTCACCCAGGACACAGACCTTCAAAGTAAAACAGGAAATGTAACACTGAGATACGAACTTGACTAGGGGATACAGCTGACAGGGGAGACGAGCAACTAAGAAACACAGAGACCAAACATAAGGGAGGCACAGAGAACACTAAACGCTGGGTTCATGACCTAGGACTGTGACAAATAATGCAAGCTCGTTTTCCTCCTTTTTGTCTAACATCACATGCATTCATTCACCAATGAAAACCCTGGAGGGCAACTTGGGATTCAGTATCTTTGGATATATTGAATATACTCATTTGACACTTAGTTGCTTGTTGTTTTTGCTGTCTTTGGTGGCTGAAGAAATTACTTATATGAGCTTTGGCTGAGATTCTGAGGTTTCTGTGGATACCACACACATTTTTACATAAAAAAAACTTGACTTCACTGAGGCCTAAACTGCAGTTTTGCCCCCTGGTACCTGTGGCAAAGACATATCGCAATATATATATTGTATCGTGATATAGCCAAAAAATATAGTGATATTAGATGTTCCTCATATTTCCCAGCCCTAGTATTAACTTGCTCTGTCCTTTCTTTTTTTCTAGTGAAAAGAAAAAAGTTGTGGGGGGATGGGAGTTACAGAGAGTGTTGTTGGTGTGTCTGGGGAAAAGGGGGCGTGAGCTGGCGAATAGAGAGAGTGGGGGTTTGTTTAGATTCTAGAGAGAGTGTTTCCCTGTTGTTTTGGCGTGGGCTTAAGCAAACAGCCAGAAGGGGTGAACCTGGGAGGATGAGACCGCCGTGGGCAGCCAGGAAAGACTAAAGAAAACCCGAGCTCCGGCAGTTGAGAGGTGCTGCTAGAGGGAAAACCAGAGTCCATTAATCCTGTGGAAGGAGGCCGGCCGCGGCGGGGGACCTGGGCCGGTGCTACTTGATTGTCCACAAGAACATGGGCCGGTTTAAGTCTGTCCACATGCAGTCTCCCTACACCCGCAGAAGTCCAAAACAAAGTGTTTCTGGCCCGATCCAAGGACCCAAAATGGGCCGTCATACAGTGGACGCAGTGGTGTCCTATGTGCATCGTGCCGGACAAAAACAAACTTAAAAGTCTCTAAAGTCTTCAGGACAAAGGTGTCAGGCAGGCACTGGTGCACCGGACCCAGAACACAAACTGAGTCCACTTGAGGGTGAGGAGACAACACCAGTGAACGGGAGCACGGTGAGGGGCTCCTGGGCAAGAATTCCACAGAGACACGGAAAGGCTGACCGAGGACCACTTCGGCTGGAGAGGCACCAAGTTCCCCCTTAGCCCCAGCAAAACCCATGGGAGGCAGTCAACCCAGCCGTCATCAGTTAAAGAAGTGTAGAGCGCAGCCTTAAGCGACCTGTGAAACTCTTGCACATCCCGTTAGCCTGTGGGTGGTATGCAGTGGTGCAGTGGATCTTGACTCCCAGGCTCTCAGTCATGGCAGACCAAGGCTCCGAAACAAACTGTTGCCCCTGTTGGACATAATGTCAGCAGGGGGGCCAAAATGTGAAACCTAGTCGACAAAAATGCCTTGGTCACCACCACCGCGGTCGTGGATGCCAGGGGGACCACCTCTGGCCACTGGGTGGTGCAATCAACCGCAGTCAAAAGGTGTGTGAAACCTTGTGACTGTGGTAGGGGGCCAACCAGATCAACGTGCACGTGATCAAATGTTTGCCATTGATGAGAAACGGCTGAAGAGGTGCCTTGGTGTGCTCATGGACCTTTGCATGGTGTCACGGAACCATGGTGTCATGGTGCCACCGCCCATTTTCTAACAGATTTGCAAAGGCCCGGCCAAACAAGTTTGGAGTTGAGCAGTTTAACAGAGGCCCAGACCCTTGGATGTGATCATGTGTGCACAGAGTCAAAAACGCAACGATGCCATGAAACAGGAACCACGGGGGTGGGCAGTCAGTGGAAACGTCATAGATCAGGGGAGGACCGCCATCCTACACCAGTCTGTCCTCCAGCATGAGGCCCATCAGTGCAGACTTAAGTGAAGGATGTCCGATTCACCACGCTGGTCAGCAGCCATAGCAGAATGGTCTGTGCTGACATAAACAGGTGAAACCAGTGCGCGGGACAAATAGTCAGCCATGGTTGGATGTCCATCGTGAAGTCAGAAATAGCTGCCAAATGGCGTTGCTGGCGTGCACTCCAAGGGTCAGAAACTTTGGACAGGGCAAACGTCAAAGGTTTGTGGTCAACATATGTAGTAAATTGCCGACCTTCAAGAAAGAAATGAAAATGCCGTGTTGCCTGGTGGAGAGCCAGTAACTCCCTGTCAAAAACACTGTATTTATGCTTGTTGTCCCGCAATGTATGGCTGAAAAAGGCCAGCGGTTGGCAGACACCAGAGCATGTCCCCATGTCCCAGCATGGCGCCCACCAAGGCATCAGTGGTCAGCGAGGCATCAGTGGTCAACGCGATCTGTGCTGACTGGGATGGGTGGGCCAGCAGGGCAGCGTTAGCCAGTAGGGAGCCTATTTCTTTCTCCAGATCTCTCATAAATTTGGCTAAGACCAATGAGACAAAGACAGTGTACTGCTGACAAAACTCTTTGATTTTACTTTTGCCACAATCCCACCACTGCCTTAAAGACATGAAATCATCTTTCCTAGATTTATACACGCTCCAGAAAAACCGAAATCTGTCTTAAAATGTGTATATAATAACAAAGCAGTGTTAAAATGCCAGTAAGTAGAAGCAAGAGCACGAGGATGTATGTTACACTCTTTAAAAATTCCAAAATTATGTCTGAAACAATATATTCTGTGTAATCTAGCTGCAGACAAAACATTATCTCTGCTCCTGGCCCATTTATATTGTCCTTCGTGATTGTGCTTTTTGTGAGGACACATGACGTTCTAAAGGATTCCTGTCTAACTCATTATTTCCTGTACAGCTAAAATCTCCAGCCAAAAAAAGAAACACTTCTGGGTTGCACTTGCTTAACACATCTTCAAGCTTGTGTATTCGGAGCATACACAATCACCAAAACACTCATATGTTGCCTTCACCACCATTAATTGACCCTTCATCACCTCCTGAAATTCGCAGGAAAGCCTTTTGAAAAAAGGAGCGCCAGTCCACCACAAGCTCTGTTTAAATACTCAAAATCACATCTCCCACCCATTCTCTCCTCCAGTCTCATTTAAACAGTCACTGTGTGTTTCTTGCACCATTAACACATGTAGACGTTTCCACACATCTATGGCTCAGTTCAGATTTAAAGTAGATACTCTGAAGTTGCCCAGAGATGCAAGGATAAAAACAACAGGAAACACAAAACATTAGAAACCTTCATACTTTTCATCACTATTAAATTCCTGCTTAAGTTTTGCAACTATTTTTCTCAGTCTGCAGACTTCTTTGTCAGTATAAGCTCCCTTTCCTTTATTGCTCAGCTGAGGTCTCACACACAACAGAAACAGTTTCTTATGTGGAAAATAATCCTCTACTTTCACATTTTTATTTTTAAACATCTTCTTTGTGACCTTCAGAAGATGTTTAACAGAAGATTTACAGGTTGAACTGGTCCGACTAGCTTCAGTCCTTCATCCTCTTCTTCCACATTAGGGCTGGGCGATATGACCCAAAATTCATATCTCGATATTTTTTAGCTGGATGGCGATATAAGATATATATCTCGATTTTTTTTTTTTTAAGCCATAAGTTAAGAACAAAAAGAGAGTTCTTAGTCACACTGTGTCCCAGATGTCACATGGGCACTTTTATTTACATACAGCGTAGATATTACTCAAAAATAAATTATCAGCATATATTAAATAATCATGGTCCATAAATAAAAGAAAACAATGTTGTTTTTGTGCATAACAAAAAGCTCACAATTGTGCAGTCAAAATGTAAACTAATAGACGCTGAGCATAATAACAAAGAGACAGATTTCACAGCTGCACCACGTCTCTGAACAGGTGCCATCCTTATACACACACAGTACGTATCACTCCGCGAGGCTCCTCCTCTGTAGCCGTAATTCTCCGACAATCCATCAAGCGGTGCAGCTCCGTAGCTTAGCAAAGTCATATTAAAACATTTTTTGACAGATTGCTGAGCGCTGTGTACCACATAAAATCGGTTCGCGGTCAGTAAGCACAACCAGAATTCATACATAAGGCGCACTGTCGATTTTTGAGAAAAGGAAAGGATTTTAGGCCGTGCAGCCCCTCTGGGCTGCATGTCGTTAGCGCGGTTAGCTCGCTAACACGGTTAGCTCGCTAACACGTTGACGCCATCCAGCCCCACGCACGGTAACTCGCTAACGGAGATTTTCCGCTTTCATCTTGTCATTGCCTGCAGGTGAAGCTATGGGGGAGGGGGAGTTGTGTTCAGTGCAGGAGAGGCGAGGCCGAGTAACGTTGCGTAGAGACAAAAGTGGACGAAAGAGAGGCAAACCTGCGGCTCCACAAGTATAATTATAACGTAACATAGACTATATCGATATAAACGATATTGTCACATCTTATATCTCGTATGAAAATATATCGATATTTTTTAAAAACTCGATATATCGCCCAGCCCTATTCCACATCACTATCAGATTCTGTCCTTTTCTTTCCTGAACTTTCCATCTGTTTTATCTGTGGCTTCATTTTCAATTCGAGAGCCAACTACACTCTCTGTTTTTTTTCTCCTTTTTTAAATGACTGCTTTAGTATGTGAACAAAGACAGCCTTGATGATGGAGAGGAGATGTAAAATCCAGATGAATAAAACGGGTCAGCTAGCATTTTCAGATTAGCATCTCAGAAAAAGCATCTGGTTGACCAAATGTGGAAAGTTCAACCTCCTGGTGGTCATGGAGGCTTGTTTTTCTTAAATGTTGTTATTAATAGCATTACAGTTTATGCTTTTATAGAATATAATGTTGATCAAACAACACGAAATGTTTGAGCTGAGCCCCAAACATCTTCCACAGTAATACTAATCATATAACACTGGTGGTGGACGTTCTTCTGCAGAATAATCATTTTCAGTTTTCTATGTAATGTGTCGTGAATAGAGCTGGGCGATAGAACGATAACGATATGTATCGCGATATAACTTTTACTCGATAGAGAAATTAAGCTATCGCGATAGACCTCGCCGCTCTTGTCCTCTTAAAAAAAAAAAAAAAAAAAGGTCAGCCAATCCAAATTAAGTAGCGCAGAGCCGAACCAATCACAGCCGCAGCGTCACGTCGCGTGACTTGTTACGTACAGCACAAATGCCAAGCCACACGTGTGTTTGTTTGGGAAGCAGCCAGCGGGTAATGGAGCCAGCACGTAATGGAGGAAATGAGTGTGCCGACTAGAAAAATCAACCGAGCGTGACCGAAGAGAAAACAGATGATGGTTCCAATGCCGGAGAGATTGTCAAACGGAAGAGCCATAGAAGTTCCGTAGTGTGAAGGTATTTCGGCTATTTCAAGTCTGACAAAAACAGAGTAGCTGCACTGTAAATTGTGCCGAAAGCAAGTCTGGAAATACAATAAACTGGTGCATGCGTCACACTGTGCGCCACGTTATTGTTTCGGTGAAATGAATTTCTACAATACTGTTACTGTTAATTCTACTCTCTGCAGTGTTTAAATGCTTACATATACACACAGTTACTGTCCCTCCACACATACGACTCGGTTCTGCTTCTATGCCCCAGCTTTGTTTACTTTTTCCCACCGAGGCTTCTAGACTTCTGATTGGCCAACATTTCTGCACGGTTAGGAATCTAGCGCCACCTGCTGCTTTGGCATGTTCATAGCAGCGTTTTCCTTCATTTCTGCCTTTATGTGTGGACGGGATTATTTTTTAAAACAGAAACGGAAAATCTCCGTTTTCAAAAATACCCGTGTACGTGTGGACGTAGCCTCAGTCTCTGACTGGAAGCGCTAATTCGTCATTCGGCTTTTGTCAGACTAAAGTAACTGTTAAAACTGTTTGAAAAGCTCAGCTATACAACAAGGAGAGATTGAGAATTTCCTTTTAGTTCTCAGTTTATTTGATATTGACAAAAGTTAGTCAGTTTTGTCTGTTCTTCTGTAAAACAAACTAAGATTTATTTTTAGAATTAATATTTTGTTTCTAAGTGGAATTGACAATTTAGTCTGTTTCGTTTGTTCTATTTTGAAACTTAAACGCTTTAGCGGCTGCCTTTTGTGTAGTTTGCAATATTTGCCTTTATTTATCTGAAAAAGTCTCATGTTCCTTAAGTACATCTACCCTGTTGAACTTATTATGGGAAATAAATATTTAAATCAAAACAAGCTGCTGATTATTTCACATTTTACTTGTGAGCAACGGCACATTTAAATCTTACAAATATAGTTATTTGGCTTATATCGTGATAGATATCGTTATCGCCTGAAATGAAAAAAACATATCGTGATATGAAAAAATCTCATATCGCCCAGCTCTAGTCGTGAACCCTGGAGTTTGGGCCCAACAATAAAGGCTGATTTTATGTCTTGATGCCTGCTCAATCATCCAGGTCAGTCAGTCCCAAAGGATTTGATTCTGATCATGTGGATGCTCTCAGTGGGAGAAACGTTTCGTCACTCATCCGAGTGACTGAAGGAGTCTTCAAAGAGTGAAACTTGATCAGTAACATAACAGCGAAGTAGATAAGAGTGTTTGTCATGTCAGACGTTTGTCAAAATGTGATTGTACAATGCATACCAGCACAGACTTTTTCTCTCTAGTTTGATGCTATGATTTTACTGTAAGCTTATAAAAGGATTGCAGAAATCAACCTTAATGTGGTAGATGCACTGGTACCTCCCTACAACTCATTGGAAACTCACTGTTCATTACCCATCAAAGCTGGCATTTTACTTCAAAGAAAGAAATCTGGCCCATAGTAAAAGGAACTGACACATATCATGTGTTCCTTTGTTTGGCTAAGTGACTGGCAGGCAGTATGAAAGAAGTATTGATCTGTCTGAAAGGACAGACAGACAGCAAACATCCAAATAAACAGAGGCAACTGAAAAACAAACGGAAAATCAGTAGGACTGATCTGGTTATTTATTCTATGTGAATGAGATTTATTTGATCGTACGTCTGGTCAGCATGCCCCTCCAAGGTTGTCTTTTGCAATGGTTTGCTGTGGACTGGCAGAACTCATCTCAAATAACTTGAGGAATTTGATTTTTCTAGTTTCTCAACTCCAGACTCAAACAGAGTCCAACCCCTGGTTCCAGAGCCTGAGCCATGTGTTGGCTAAGACTAGTCAGTATCTCTCAACGTCCAGCACCAACTTAGGCTCCCACTCCACCTGAGAGGTAAATGGACTGATTCTTATATAGCACTTTTCTACTCAAAGCACTCTATACAACATGCCACATTCGCTGTACTTCGTGCTTCTTAACTACATTCACACATAATGTTTGCATTGGAGAGCAACTTTGGCTTATTATGTTCCCCAAGAATACTTGGCATGCAGATTGGTTGAGCCAGGGATCGAACCACCAACCTTTCAATCAGTAGGTGACCTGCGCTACCTCCTGGCTACAGCCACCCCACAGCCCACACCCCAATTGTCAGGAGCCAGGAGCTTTCCTTCTCCTCTGTCACAGGTAGGGGAAGCTGTTCCCCGGGTTTATAGCTTCTCATGGGACGACAGTTCAGATTGACTGATGGAGACTTCTTGGAGACTCCATCTGCTGGCGAGGAACAACTCTGTTATTTAACTGGGAGTTAGAATTACTGGGAATAAAACTAATTAAATGATTAGGAATTCAATTAAATTCAGTTTTATTTATATAGCCCATAATCACAACAACAAAGCCCCAGCATTCATCTTAACCGAATATGTGGACTATGCTTAAAAGTGACGTTCATACCAGGAAATCAACCAATTACAAACCAAAAATAAAGATTGAGCCATAACTATACCCAAAGCTGGTTGATGCTACGTGAAGCAAATATTAGTGGAAGTGTATGTATATGTTTGACCCTGCAAGTCCAATTCTGACTCTGTGTGGATTAAATAAAATCCAAAACATATTTAATCTTATGCTCCCAGTTCTTGTGTTTTAAAGTCATTAAAGGTGTATGTTGTAAAACCATATCACCCTGGATTAAAAAAATGGTTAAATTAATAATTAAAAGCCTCCAGATTACCATGAGTGGACAGGTCTAGGTCCTTTAAAGCAAAATAACATGAAATGAGTGTCTCAAGTCTTTCACAGGACTGTATCGCAGCTGCAGTTCAATAACGGTAATATTTATTTGTACAAAAGGTTATTTATCTAGAGCAAAACTGTTATTATTATTGACATCATTTGGTTTTTGGTTTTTTGTCCGTGCCGAAAGACTCACGTTTCCATAAATATGTTCCTGAAGGGTTATTTTCTTCCTGCTGCCACTTCCTGCACACGATGTGGGTAAATCACGGCGTAGATACAAATGTTTTGTGCTTAAGATAATTAATTATTTCTTTTCTTCTGAATAAATGGTGTTTGTACTTAAAAGATAAGATGAGAAAGCTTCATCTGCAGTGACTGGTTTTTCCTTCCCACTGTCACCAAGTACCTGCTCCGAGTTCTCTCTGTACTATTGTGGAGCTTTTACCTTACAGTACACAGCGCCTTCAGGGAACCGTTGTTGTGATATATAAACGAAACTGAATTGAAAGAGGACGATAACGGAGTATTCTTTAGATTTCTGTTACATGACTGGTGCATGCCCTTCTGTTAAATACAAACTGATCTATAGGCAATATGGATGCAAGTGTCTTTGCTTTGGTTTAACCCTACAGTAAATATGGGACAGGCACCGATTTTAAGTGGAAGTGGTGGCTTTTATCTAGAAAACTCAAACTGAATTCTTTGAAAAGCAATATAATTTGCTCTTATTTGGATCTGGATCAATCCATCCATGCTTTCAGGCAGAGTACACTAGTGAAGGGTGACACCCCCAGTAGATTATTACGTTAATACTGCATCAAAAGGAGCAAATGTTTATACTTTGAGTATCAGGTTCTTGTTAAATCTGTGGCCAAAGGAAGTGGCCAAAAACTGGACCCAATCGCAGGACTTCCTGAACGGTAACAGTGAGTTTAGTGTAGAAACAGGGTGCAAACAATTCCAACAAAACAGCATTCCTTTAGTGATCACCCGAGGTCCCAGTGCAGGGATCCGTCTCCCAAACAGTTTCCTCAGAATTCTTTAGAAAAGGTCCTTCCAAAACTCTCCGTGGTTCCTGGGCAGAAAAGGAACAGAGACGAGACATGATAAGTTCCCCTTCTGCATGAGCCACGGTCACGCTGACTATTGCCATTCAGTGATCCAGCATCGACTCAAGCTCAGCCGCTCTGTTAAATAGTGCCCTGTGATGGGATCATCAGGTGAGTGTGACTATCAGCAGGTGTGAGTGGCTCCAGAGCGGGAACCACCCCAAGGCCCGATGCTGCACAAAGACAAAAACACAGGCATGCACACACAGAAGAGGGGAGAGACAGAGAGCTCGGGATGATGGGAAAACAACCGGAAACGGCAGATGAAGCCAGCGAGGACACAGACCACGACGGTTCAGAGTGCTCCCAAATAAAGACAGCAGCTCAGTACCTGTGCTACAAGTGGGACTGCACAATAATGTATCTGAATAAAACTACGCCTTCATGGTGTCCAATCATAAAATAACCCAAGCTTTTCTTTTTCTTTTACCAAGTCAGACCTGGATTTTTTAACAAAATGCAATAATGTTGAAATATCGGAGGCAGATCGGGGACTCAAACTCAGGAGGGGTGTGAGGGAACACCGCACCACCATGCTGCAACTACTTCTATTTATTTGTTATGAGTCAGATGATGACCATGTATAAATAGTCAAAGTGTTTCTGAATGAAGCAGAGTAAACTGCTGCATCACAGCTGTTTAAAACATTCTCAGATATCAGTCATTAATCAGACAAGTGGAGGGTTCATGGTGCTTCAACATTATCATGTGTGAAATTCTAATACACATTCAGAAGCACTGAGCACGTTGTTATTACACTGGTTATATTACACTGGTTATATTACACTGGTTATTTCATTTAATTGTATTTTATTATGATAGCACCAAATTACAACAGCAGTTGCCTCAGGGCGCTGTATAATATAGGTTAAAGACTACAATAACAATATTCAAATGCACTGATGCTGTGTCGTCTGTCCGTCTGTGTTAGACCCGTCAGGCCCGCCTCTCTCCATGACAGCTGGAACAGGCTCCAGCCCCACTGTGACCCTAAAATTGGACGAGTGGAAGAGAATAAATGAATGGATGTTTAATAACTGAAAGAGTAATGCTGCCATCTAGAGACCGAACGATGGACCTTCGAACAAAATGGAGTTGTAATGGTTTCAATTCATGAATGGTTCCCTCGACAAGTATTAAACCAGCTTTCTCAGTCATGGTTTGAAACGGCCCCACACTTGGCCTACAACTGGATTATATGAACTCATTTCCCAGAGAAAGATTAGGGCTATTCCAGGACTAAATGCAAGGTAGGATTAAACCTTCCAGGACCTGGTTTAGCTGCAGTTTGTTACACCTCACGCAGGAGGCATCCGAATCAGATACCTGAACCACCTCAACTGGCTCCTTTCGACATGGAGAAGTAGTGGCTCTACTCTGAAATCCTCTCGGATGACTGAACTCCTCATCCTATCTCTAAGCGAGAGGTCAATAAATAAACTGAGTAGCAGTCAGTTGAATACTCAGGAGTAGCTGGCGGTGCTTGAAAAACCAAGAGAGAATAATTGTCAAGCAGGTTTTTGACAGGCAGCTGGGAAATAGACAAACAAAGTTAGAGAACAAAGTGCACAAGAGCCAGCAGCTTCAAAGAGGCTGTATTACCAACAATCTGTCAGAAAGAGCAGAGCCATGTAGTCCTTAAATATCATGAGCCTGATGTGCCTCATTATTTAACCTGGAGTGACAGAAAGAAAGGACAAAAGTCCCCCTAAGACAATAACAGACATCACAGGACTTTCTCATTTGAAGTGGACACGTTTCTATTCCACATATAATTAATCCAACACCCATAAATTACACAAAAACATATTTCACATCAGATGACACAAGAACAGAAAAATTAGAAAGCAGAAAAAAATACAACAACTTTCCATATATTCAGTACAAGCATGTGTGATTTCCATGCTCATGGTCCATGGGCACAAATGTTTGGTGCGCCCTAGCCAGCTTGTTTTTATTTCAGTCATTTCACACAGGAATGTGAACATGCATGTACGTATCTTACTCATGCTAATCAAATACAGCTTCACTAAATGGTCTAAGATTAACAGGAAATATAAGATGTCAGAGACTTTTTTACAATAATATTACATTTAATCTAAGTTTTTGTAAATAAATCATTTCGACGCAGTTTCAGGTGTTTTGTACAAACATCAGTTTCTCCACAGCTGCCTGAAGAAGTCTTTTGAGTTGTACTCACCAAACTGAGGTCATACACAGATCAGTCAAAGCATATGTATATATATATGTATTAGGGGTGCAACGATACACAAAATTCACGGTTCGGTTCGGTTCGATACTTTGGTGTCACGGTTCGATATTTTTTCGATACAAAAAAAATGTTCATGCCTTTTTAATTTGTCATTTATTAAAATTATAAATATATATTTTAACTCAAAAGTACAGTTTTTAAATTTAACCCTAACCCTTGTGCGTGTTTTTTATTTTGACAGCGAATGCGCACCTGCGGACCACTTATGTGCAGCCCTGGTTATTTAGCTCATCATATTGCAGCCACAGAAATTCTTTTGTCCATGAAACCATAAAGCTGCACTTTCTTTTTGCCTTATAGTCTGATTTGTCATAACTTCTCCTGCTGCTTTTACACATGCACTCACATAAGCTCAGCGATTCTCTGCTCGATCAACCTCTCACATGTTTAAGCTGCGGGAGATTTCACTTGTCATGTTTGCATAGTAAGCTAACGATTAATAAGACGATGTCAGAGGAATTGGTGCACAAATTATCATCACTCACAGATCAGTGCTGTCGCTCTCTATACACAGTTCACACGATTGCAAAGTGAAAGCAAAAAAACAAGCGCAAATTCAAACGCGACTTCAATATGTCACATATTGACAGTGGCTCACCGATGCCAATGACATAATTACCCAGCTACATTTCTGAAAGAATGCAAAAGCATTGACATATATTTTTCCTACAATAGCCCGACAGGCAGGGCAGAGATAGATTTTGGTAGCCCGACTGAAAAAAATTGCTAGCTCCGGGACGTCGGGCTAGCGATATTGCGAGCCCTGTATCATCTTTGGAAAAGAGAGTTTATTACAGAGAAATGGCTCTTTCCAAAATAAAAGCTATACTATCCGCTTCTTCTGGGCTATATTCTCAGCAGCATAAGGAGAATCATGTGCTAACAGCTGTCTAAATGACTCGGCTAAAGTTAGTAGCATGCTTGTTGTTTTTGTCTTTGCACTAGGATGATGTCGGAGTAAATGTGCAGTCATATTCGTTGTGTTCCCACTAGTGCTTTCAGGTTAATCTCGTTGAAATGACCTTAACGCCACAACACGGCAAATCTCCGTTAACGAGCTACCGCCGATCGCTCCGTGCGTGGGGCTAGACGGCCAACACGTTAACGAGCTAACTGCGCTAACACACTAGTTCACACCCATGTAATTGAGCATTGCATGGCACATCCAACATACTGTTTTACTTTAGTCCATGACTCGCTTACCTTCAGGGTCATACGTCACATGAAAACCAAAATAATTCCAAACGCCAGATCTGAATGAGGGTGGGGGAGTTGCCCTGCGCTCTTCCTTCTGACGATGCTGTCTGTGTTGAGCACTCAGTGGATCTGCGCTCGACAGTGCAGCCTAGGCGGAGTAGTCGAACACAGATTCACTGAGCGCTCAACACAGACAGCATCGTCAGAAGGAAAGTTGATAAAATAAATTACAAATGTTGTATTGTTCATACATATGCGTACCGAACCGAAAGCACTGTATCGAACGGTTCAATATCGATACGAATATCGTTGCACCCCTAATATGTATGTATATATACATATATATATATATATATATATATATATATATATATATATATATATGTATATATATATATATATATATATATATATATATATATATATATATATATATATATATATATATATATATATATATATTATAACTACCTACAGTTACACAGATGTCTCTTTAAGAATTCAATTAGGCACATGAATATAATTAAAGAGCTGGATGATGCTCACCATTGTACAGAACAGTACAGAAGCTGACTTTGAAGACTTTGGTGTATATAAGCCACCATGACTCTGCTCTGCACACCTACAACGTTTTATTAGAATTCATTCAAAGATATCATGTTTACAGAAAACATGCCACATATGCACACAAACACTGCCAAGAACCAAACCTCTTTGGGAAGCTAATAACCTATGTTTTTTTCTTGCTTTAAAAAATAAATCTTTAAGTGTGCCTAGTGATCTGATAATGTCCTCCATGAAACTAGTGAACTAAAACTTACCTAGAACTGCTTCTATTTTAAAAAGAAAATAGGCTGTATCATTTAGTTACCAAAGACAGCTTGTTCCTCGTTAGTTCTGTATGGTAAATATGCAGCACTTTTCTATGTGAGAATTCAAAGCATGTGTCATTCACCCATTCATACAAGCAGTTTATTTCCCTATGCCTAAGTACTTTCTACATAACAGTCACACTCTGATGAACACATCAACTCAAGGTTGAGTGCATCGCCCAAGGATTTGGCACGGAGACTAAAGCAGCCAGGATCAAAACAGCAAATAGTAAATGACAAGGGTGGAAATGTTGCATGATTGAACCAGGGCCATTCACATCCTTAGCTTTAGCCTTAGCTTATTTTCATTGATTTGATTGCATGGTTTTAGTGTGACGTTGCTGTATGTAATGTATGTAATCTGCTCCATGATGCCTCACTGTAGATGGACTTCATCATTTACCCCTAACAAATCCACTCTAATATCAAAACGTTGGCACAATTAGACAGGCACAACTTTCAGCCAATCATTAGAGTTTCAACATTACCATTTATGGTCGATTTAATCTTTCTAAAAGTACGCGTCCAATTGCAGTGCGAGACAGGAGAGGTTCTTCTTAAATTTACTTTATAAAGCGTTCAACTTCCTGGATCATGGTCTCCATCAACCAATTAGAACGGCAGAAACACGCATTGTGATTGTGGGCGTGGACCGGGCGTGAGGCGTACTTCGCGACTGCTCAAACGCATGCGCCACAAAGTCAGGGTTGGTTTCAGTGCAGGGTCAGAGGGAACAGCTGCTGTCACTTCAGAAGGTATGAGTGCCTGAGACAAAGTGCGAATGTAGTTTGGTTTGATTCAGTGGATCTTTTCTATAAACGCGCGTGTGTGGCGCGGAAGTCGTTGTGTTTATAACAGCCAAGGCTAAAATTAGCCAGCACTGCAAGTTAGCCCACGCTATAACTCCAACATGACCCTTCATTAGTTGCCAGCTAAGCAGCTCACAACTTGCTCGCTAGCCTTCAGAGAGAGCAGCTAGTGGGGAATGAATGAGCTATTTTGCTGCCCCGCTCCAGTTACCTCTCTGTTCGTCTTGGCGTGCTTAATTTATGGCCATAAGCTAGCTGCTGGCCTGGTGACACAGGCGAAACAACCCGAGACCCAGCTAGTCGTGTGAGCCAGTTATTTGGTGGGAGGGTTAACGCTTAGCTAGTACTCGTGTCTCGTTTTAAACGAAGCCCCTAAACTTATTTTCTATTTCTAGCAGGGAAAGTGTGTGATATGTCGCTGTACGGCATACTATTCACGGCGAGCCTCAACCGCTGTCACAGCCGTTAGCTTACAGAAGCTTCACCTTTTTTCACAGCTGAAAACCAAATAATTCGTGGGTGTTTCCTGCAGCTCCCTCAGAAAGTGTCCTCAGCGAGGAAGCGCAGTTTTGATTTAGCGACAGATAATTCATTTGAAACAACTGCGTTCACTAACCGTTTTTACAGGTCTGTTTAGTTCCGGTGTTGTGCCAAAAAGTGATTTCCGGTGCTTCTTTGTGTTTATGTCTAAAGTCTTTGGTTCTGATACATATTCTGCAGGCAACAGGACTTCAGATGTCGGTTATATTAAAAATAAAGAAATCCTCTGTATCTTTAAGTGTTCTACATTACAGTCAATCCAGTACTGTTTTGGCACTTAAAATATCTTTATATAACTGTCATGGTATATTTGTTACAATTTCTGTGTTGAAAATGGCATTTTTAATTTCAGTGAGATTTTTAAATTCATAAATAATGGATATATAAAAGTTGCTTTGCCAAAACAGATTGCTGTCAAGAGGTAGAAGCTACAATGTTCTGTCTATCTTCAAATGGTTTGATATTATTCATTAAAACATGCAAATACTGTCACTTTTTGTCACATCACTGGTTTTCTTTCAAAGACTTCAGTATTTCTGTTACACCAGCAGCGTTTAAGTACAGATGTCTATAAAGTGCACATAAAGTTATCTGCTGGACAGAGACTTTCACTGTCTGACGTGATGATTATTGATTATATGACTTACAGTTGGAAAAGTACAATTTGGCTGAGAGGCCATACATAATGCATTCTCTATTGTTTAAGAGTATAGACTGTATATTAAAGATGGCTATGAAAGACCTCGTTTCTTGACAACTTTATTTATAGCTTCATATTTATCACAACAAGTTTAATTTATAAATATTTTTTATCCTCAGAGTCAAAATGTAGAATAAATAGAATCATTAGCGTTGTCACAATACTATCGTTACAATACAAACATTTTCAATACCACTGGGAAGATTTTGACTGCTCCATGCTGCAACAATGGAAGTAATGGCGAAGCAGTCAGAGTTAATTTTCCCACTTATAAGTAAAATTTAACAAATAAGAATTTAAGATCAAGTTTAGAGATTTGATTCATTTTACAAATTTAGATAATTTCATTTCAGCTGTGGCCGGTGACAGGGAGGTCTGGGCTTCCCTGCTTAGGCTGCTGTCTGCGCGACCTGACTTCAGATGAGTGGAAGGAAACGCGTGGATGATTTATCGTTTTAATTATGATTGAGTGGTTGTCAGAAATGTTGGTCCAGCGTGATTCATTCTTGAAGAATGTGACTGATGGTGCCTCTGTTTAGAGTTTTTCACATGAAGCAAATCTCAAAGTTAACTTGATATCTGAGTGTTTCTTAGTGCCAGACTAGTCAGCAGGAACGTCGCTGGTTGAAATGCACTTGAGGTTTTTATAATCCCATTTCTTCATGGTGACAGCAGCACGCCCTTTATCAGCAGCTTTGGTAACAGATTTGTTGTACTCGCGGTCAATGCTTTTTTTGTCAACTCGTCTTTCTGATAAATTCCTGTTCTCCGACTCTAACTGGTGCTCTATTGGTGGATAAATACACTGATCGAGACAATATTTTACTGATTAATTTTTTTGCTTCAATGCTTCATTTAATGCACAGCTCTGTAGTGCTCTGTTGTGAACCCATTGTGAGTGTGAGTATTGCACTGCGACTACAAATAGAGCTGCAATAGAAAGGTATCTAGGAGCAGCGTGTGAATAAAAAGCATCACATTAAGCCCGCTCAGCCCCCAGGGTTTAAACAAAAAGCAACATGACATAATAACAGCGAGATAGAGCCATTTTGGGACACATACAGACTATTTAAATAAAGAGTATTTAAAAATAAAAAAAACAGTCTGGATGAAAGACATCCCCTGAATGATGGTGGTGGAAAACCCACTCTAACACACTGGTCTGAAATATTTCTCTTGGTTTAGCATCTGTTGACTGCATAATGTGGGACTGACATCCTTTTAATCCCTGCCACACCAGTCAGTGCCCTAAGGACGGAGAAAAGAAATGTCCCATCACAGAATGAAACTGAGTACTTAGAACAATTCTGGACTGATTAGCAGTGACTCAGTGGGAAAAGTAGACCTGAACCGTGGAAGCTAAATCCCCCCACAGCACTATAGAGTCCTCGCCCTGCAGGTTTAGGCTTTTGCTTGTCATTTGTCACCTGACTTTAGATTTGAAAAACCTAGACTAACCTACCAAGTTGATAACCACCATCACTTGCATATCGCGGTTGTTGGTTGTTGGCAGCACGTAGCTCCAAGCTGTCCCGTGTATGTTGCATTGGCCGTTGCAGGATGGCTCCTTCTGGTCATGAAGGTCTTTGGACTGTGAAGGTATCAGACTGATAAAAGCTCTCTTCTATTGGAATCCATTTGTATTGTGAAAAGTAATGGTTCACTGAGGTTCAAGCTTAGCTTAAAAAACTGATTTGTAATGTGTTGATGTCTCGATACTGTGGAGCAGAGTAACAGTGGTTAATGGTGTGCTCTCTCTGTGTCTCAGCCTGGTTGTCCATCCAGCATCATGGGAAAGAAGAGTCGGGTGAAGACTCAGAAGTCAGGCTCAGGAGCCATGGCTGTGGTTTCCCCCAAGGAGATGATGAGCCTGATTGCTGAACTGTTGCAGAGTATGTTTCCATTCAAAGTGCTCAAATAAAACCATTGTGTGCACGTACACTGCTCCATTATTTTGTGAGTACAACAAATATACCAATAAATCAGGCTATAATAAGGTAAATTATAATATTTTTGATTTACACACCAGTAAAAGTAGAGAAGAGGTCAGTGAGACTGACCCTAGTTGATGTTATGCATTAAGTGTTAAATTTTAACAGGCTCATTTTGCCCTGGTGGGAAAGGATAAAGTAAAAATGGAGATACAGTCGTAAGCATCATCGGATCATTCCACACTGCAATGTTGGGACTTTTGAGGTGCCGTCAAAAGTAAATACATTAGCATACAGACAAGCTGTTTAGCTAATACTAGCTTAGTTGTGTGTTTTGATCAGCTGCTCTAAGTCCTGATAGCTCAATGCATAATGGTAGATGCAGAAAGTAGCCCTGATCCTGCATCAACAGCAGGCATTAGACCAGTGACTTTCTGCAGATGTTCAGCAGCCTTCACGTGCTGATTTCTGCTCTGTGCTTGAGTATTTATTGCTCCTTCTGGTTTCTTGGATAAGGTGGCTGTATCGTTGAAGTGTTGCCAATGTGTTTTCCCAGAATGCAGCAGTGCAGCAGCCTCTGCTGGTAAAGAGTGGGAGGAGTACCTCCAGATAAGAGGCTTGGTGGAAAGAATCCGCAAAAAGCAAAAGGGTAAGTACATGTATAGTATTATGTTAACACATGATTGAGACTTACATACCCATCCCATTGGACTAAATGATAATAATGTTGTGTGTGTGTGTGTGTGTGTGTGTGTGTGTGTGTGTGTGTGTGTGTGTGTGTGTGTGTGTGTGTTCAGGCATGTCCATTGTGTTTGAGGGCAGCAGGGAGGAGCACTTCCCTGACCTGATGTCTTGGGCTAAGGAAAACGGGGCCTCCTGCGAGTGCTTCACTGTGGCCAACTTTGGGAAGGAAGGCTATGGCCTGAGGGCCACCAGAGACATCAAGGTTTCTACTTTGATTTTTTTAGAATTTTGAAGTTACCTCCTGCTTCACCATCACATGAGCAAACATGGGATATTTGATAGAGGAATAGCTTTTTATCCTAGAACTGCCAAAGAGCTCATTTTGAGTCCCAGAACTCAAAAGTAAAACTTCAGTGTCTTTTTTGAACACTTTTGCTCAAATGTATCATATAATTTTGGGTTGTGTGCAATTACAATGTAAAATATTATAACAGAAAATAATAACTGTTGCAAACCTGTAGGTTTTGCAAAAACTTTAGAGAACAAGGGTTCTCTAAAGGAACCAGTTCTCTAGAAGAACTGGTTCCCAGTAGTTCAGTTCCTTGGAATGGTTATTCCGCCCATCAATCCTGGTTATCTGTTCGACTTGCACAAAGGACAGAGCGCAGTGGTAAAGTGCAACTTGAGCTCTTTGAAAGCCCTGCACAGACGGCATGCTAACGCTAAGCTGGTGAAGAAGCCAGAGCGATGTTAGGCGAGTGAGTGCCGACTCCAGCCCAGGGCTCAGACCGTTAACTTCAACAGGTGACAAACTGATGAGCAGTCAGGCTGCAGCCTCATGTTTCTAAAGTAGAATCGATTTACTGTTTGTGCTGGTTTTCGTCTTTGTGTTCATACCTAAATACTGAGAGAAAGATGGTTTATGTCCTCATTGGCATAGAGGTTTGTGTTGGTGTGTGAGGCTGTAGGTTTATATTAAGTGTTAATTATGAGACGATGCGCATGAGCAGCCAGAGATCGAACCATGACACCATCAAACAGTTCTGATTAGTACTCATCACTCTACCTTTAGAGCTATACCCACCCGAATCAGCATCGCTCAATTCATATCATTTCCCATCCCTATACTGGTTACCCAGTAACATGTCATATTTACTCACAGCAGCTTTCATATCACATGTGTCATGTGACAGGGGTCAGGATGGCTAAAGTTAGCACATGGAGATTGATGGATGAACATATAGGAGACTGTAGTTATTACATGGCTGATATTGAACCACATCACAGGGGGTTGACAAATGAGTGGAGAGCTGGCTGCTGGTTCGTGGCTGTGCAGAGCAATGGGAGCGTGTTGGCTGTCCAGAGTGTGGAGAAGGAACCTGAGCAAGTAACGGTGAACTCCAGAGCACAGCAGTAGAGTCGGTTATGACAGTTTGCTGGTAATGACTGTATTTGTTTTAGCATGCCTTTACTGTTTCCTTTATCTGGGGCAAGTGTTGGTTATGCATCCATCATTTTTATGCAAAAGGTGTTTATGGCATCATGGCTTCACATCTTTATGCCACACTTGGTTTGTTTAGCAAACTTGTATTGCCAAATCGGAGCAGTCAGTGCCAGGGAGATGGTGCTACTTGGATAACTGTGCAGCAGACACAGATATCCCTGAAAGTAGCAGGTTAGGCCGACCTGTCTGCACCCCACAGGCTTTCAGTACATCAGTGTCAAATCCATTTTAAAATCAGAAGTTGATAAATACTCTGACCTCTTGGAAGAGGCTGACCATGTGATCTGTTGTGCTCACTACTATTTACTGTGTGGTTTACAGGCAGAGGAACTATTCCTGTGGATTCCCAGGAAGATGCTGATGACAGTGGAATCGGCACAGAACTCTATACTGGGTAAGAAATGAAGTTATTTACAACTCGTAGCTCATTCCATACAGTTGTACACATTAAGAGGGCATCGCAGCACGCCAGATCTCTTCCTCTGAAAAGTAATCTGCAGTCAGCCTGTGGGGCTGCTGCAGGACTCATGCTGGGTCAGTACAACAGGAGAAAACAAAGACGTTGTTGGACAGGCCAAGCAGTGGAGAGGAGACATGTCGCAGACACGATGCATGTTTGATTTGCTGCAGTAAATACTTTTCTACAATCTGTAATCAGACGACAGAACAACACAAAGGTTTTTATTAGTCAGGTTTCATTTTTGCCACGTTCATAGATCTTTTTGATGTTTTATTTTACTTATTCTAACATCAGTGCACATATGTAGAAATCATTGTAATAACACTGTGATATGAAGGGTGTATCCTTTTTTAACTAAAGGCCATCAAAGCTCGCGGTGCATTTAAAACACAGGTTATACGCTGTGCCCCTCCAGACACGTGGCACATGTCCGTGTGACAGGCTCGTCCCGTGCTGTGGAGTCACTGCAGCCATCGCTGCTGTCAGCAGAGTGAGACGTCACATTCCCCCTCTCTCTCTTTGTTTTGGTCCTTACTGGTAAACGGCTGTGGAACTGAAGCACTCTGAAACTGGCTCATTGTTTGAATACACCTTAAAGCACCATGAACAAGAAGTTTTTGCTCCTTGTATTCACTGGCATCAAACCCACCAAAGCACATTGCTGGGTGCTGCTCACTGGAGTTGTTGCCACCAGTTCAGCCACAGTTTCCGTCAAGATGCAGCAATGTTTAAATCGTTGTTACGGAAGAGAAAAAAATCACAGTGTAACGTGTTAATCTCACGGTAGTTTACTTATATTATTATAAGCCTTTAAAAATGTTGGAATTTAAAAAACTGAATAAATAAATGCATAAAAATATGATTGCTGGTCATATGACCCTGTGACCTCTTTATGGCAGGTCCTTTGTATAGCCAGGATCGGATCCTGCAGGCCATGGGGAATGTGACGCTGGCCCTCCACCTGCTATGCGAGCGAGCCAACCCTGCTTCCTTCTGGCTACCATACATCCGCAGTCTTCCTCAAGAATATGACATACCTCTGTACTACCAGCAAGAGGACGTGCAGCTCCTACTGGGCACACAGGCGGTGCAGGATGTCCTCAGCCAGTATAAAAACACTGCACGCCAGTATGCTTACTTCTACAAACTGGTACAGGTGGGCAGATACACCAAACAAGACACAGGTTGTCAGCAAGTATCAGTGGGCACTCTGAACATAATTGAATCTTAACCTGATATTGAAGCCTGACGTCTGGTAAATGGTACAGTTTGCTATTTTTTAAAGGAAGGTTGGAGGTTGATTACTGGGTCAACTGGTGGCTTTATTACTGCCAGTTTGAAGGCCCATCAGTAGACAAAGACTGAAGATGAATTAATAGTAGGACAACTTTGACCAATCATATAGGAGTGTGGTCCAATGGAGACGGAGAAGGAATTCTCAATCAGCTGGAGTGAGACTAGATGCCAGTAGTGTTACAAGTAGCTGTACGTAATGTGTCTATGATTATGACTATTTTCGTTTTGTCTAATGGTTAAAATGTTATTGTGAAAATGAAGTAATTACTGATTAAGGTTAAGGTGATGCTTGGCTCAGTAGCGCTTCGACTCTTTGCCGGCCTGGCTCCAGTGATGGGAGGAAGGTTGTTCAGCCAGTACGATGTTGCTGAGAGCTTACTTAACAAATGATTTCTCAGGTTAAATGAAGATAGTGAGATGGGCTGCATGTTTTCAGAGGAGCCACAGGATCCAGGGTCACAGGGAGGATGGAACATTATTATGAGTTACTCTGTGGGAGCAGAGTTTGGGTAGCTGCTCGTATTGTGATGACACATGGAGTCAAAGATTTGCATCCTTGAACTTGAGCACAGCACTTTCAAAGAGACATCTACTGTAATAACACAAACTTTACAGAAGCTTGAGCTGCAAATCGTAGGACTGCAGCTCTGCTTCCTCTCAACTCAAAATGTTCTCAGAGGGTTGAATGAATTTGGCTGGGAATGAGAGCCGCTCCACCCAAAGTGGGATGGGCGGCGTCTCCTCTAGCAAGAGCCAAAAAGAAATGTTCACCTGCTCAGTTTGGGGAGGGGGCCCAGTTGGACCAAGGTGTCCCAGCAAAGTGCCAGTTGAGTGTAGCAGGCTTGTCATGTTGCTGTCCCCACCGCGACCAGGAGAGGGAGGCATTGTGTCAGGATTGACATGGAGAACAAACCCAAACATCTAAAATTAGCAAAGGAGTTCCAGATGGGGCCGAACCACAGATGGGCTCCTGTCGTCACAGACGAACTACGGATTATGATCTGATATTTTCCCTTCTTTGGAATTCAATTGGCTTATGAGCTTCTAATCAGACTGTGATGGGTGGAGGAGGATTTTTTTATTTTATAAATCAAAACCAGCACAATCTTTTTTTACAGTAAGGAGAAAGATTCGGTTTGTGAACGTGTGAAGATCACACACTGGCTTTTTCTGTCCAGTTTAATGTGCCAACAAATTGAGTGAGATGTAGAGAGTGATTATATGATGAAATGTTGCTTAACAGCCTCAGACAACAGATAGTGGGATGCTAATCTGAAAATATGCTAATGTTCCATTATTAATCTCAATCATGGTGAAATGCCAGCTCAGCTTTGATCAGGACTTTCCACGGTTCTCTCTGAAGTCGGCCTCTTCTTCTTAAGGCAACAAAAGACCGCTTTTTCAAACGTTTCTTTGAGGTGTGTGTTAAATTGGATGACATACAGGAAATACAGTTCATTTTGCATAACGACAGCAGGTATGAATGAGAGCTATATGTGGCTGAATCATTTGTTTCAGATGCACATATAATGGCGTGTCCCTGTTAGAATGACTGTATATCTTTATTGTTGAGCACAGTGATGGAGAGATGAAAACTCCTCCACACTGACGAGAGGGACTGATTCAAGTCATTAAGAAACTTCAGAGGAACTAAAGGTTATCGTTTAAGTTGTTGAGTTTAGGGTGAACTTGGTTTGTCACACACTGCTTCTGTGTTTTACTTTGGTTTCTGTTAAATAATGGCATGAAACTATGAGGTCCAATGTCATGTGTGGTTGATCTGAGGTTGTATCTACCTAACTGTAGACTCTGGTAAGGACCTGGTGATCTTTTTACTTGCCAGGAAAAGATCAGCAGGTCCTTTACACGGGACCAGGTAGGCTTGGACAGCCTTTTTCCATTTAATAAATGAAATCATCATTTGAAAACAGCATTTCATATTTACTTAATTGTTTCTTTATTTGACTAAAACGTGTGACAAACATGCAACAAACTGAGAAATCATGAAAGGGGCAGGATGTCCCCCCTCGTTCTCCTCTCCTCATACCCAACAGTCACAGGCAGATGGCTGCCCCTCTCTGATCCTGGTTTCTTCCTGTGCAAAGGGAGGCTTTCCTGTCACCAGGTGCTCGGTCACAGGGGCTGGTCTAATTGTTGGGGTTCTTCCTCTTATGTTTTAGGGTTTTTAGTTGTGTTGATTTGGTGCTAAATGAAAGAAAATGTATGGTATGGTTTTCTGTGCACTGTAAGGTCAGAGCAACAGTGTACAACTGCAGGGTCTGTATTAAAAAAGAAAAGGGGGGAAATGCTGGAGCTACTCTGAACTTGACTTTATCAGGAGGAGAGGTTGTGCACGCACGCCTGCCTCAGGGTAAAATGGTGTGTGTGGTCACACCGTTTTACCCTGCATGCAGTGACACTGATTCATCCCTACAGATGAATTCACAGAGCCGTACTTGTCAAGTTAAAGAAAGTTCTTCCCAGCCGCTCCTCATAAATCAGCCAGCTTGATGAATTGACCAGTGTTATCCATTTGCATATACATCAGTCTGAGCGTAGAGCTCATAAATGCTGTTAGTATCACAGTTTGTCTGTAGAGTTCACCTGAAACAGCCAGTGTCCCTCTACAAACAAGTCTTTAGCCGCCATTGTGAAGTGCTGCCCAGCTGTTGGTGGTTGTGTTGAAGCATCACCACCTTTATTTTTAGTGGTCACAGCAAGGAAGTACTACATATGTAGAATCACAGTTGTAAGTAAGTGTTGAGTTAAATTAAGATTGCAAACAAAATCATCTTTTTAAATGGGAAATTTATGTCTATCACCATCTTTGCTGTTGGTCCTCACACACATGCACACTCTACATTAGTGTGCCTGCGTGTATACATGCTTGGATATGTGTCTGTATGTATAATAGTAAACACACACTTTCCAAGTTTTAGGATCATTCCAGCGCATCTCTAATGAAAACTGCTTTTCATATCAGCCGTGGAGTGTTGTCATTACCCTGCAGTGCTCACCTGGGTTCGTGATAACTCGACAACAAAGTGGCATAGAAGCTTTAAATTGATACTACAGGTGTATCTACTGAAAATGTCAGACGAGTTTGAATCTCAGTGACCTCGAGGTCAAGGTCAGAGGTCAAGTTTTCTGAAAATCTCATGAATGCAATAACTGCAGAACAACATAGGATTTTGAAATTGATACCAGATGTAAATGGCAGCTACATTGTAGCCACAGCCACCCTGGGGCGCACTGACAGAGGCGAGGCTGCCGGACACTGGCGCCACCGGGCCCTCTGACCACCACCAGTAGGCAACGGGTGAAGTGTCTTGCCCAAGGACACAACGACCGAGACTGTCCAAGCCGGGGCTCGAACCGGCAACCTTCCAACTCTTGAGCCACGATCGCCTGTGTAGGTGTATCTACTAAGAGGGTGACACCAGTATCTGATATTTCCCATGTTTCCCATGTCCTAGGCCTGCTCAGGGATACCCTCGACAAGGCCCAATGCTGTATTTGGTGATATGTTAGCAGAGCGTCTCTGACATTAGTACATATGCGCATGCATATATCCAACACGCGGGGCAGAGGGACGGTGGGGGTGAATGTGGGCGGTGTATGTGTTGTGGGGGATGGGGGTTTGGGATTGAGGAAGGTACATTCAGGTCAGTTCAAATCCGATGTGACAAGCTAATTTTCCAGCCCGGTCATCTGAGGAGGAGGAGGGAGTGTGTGTGTGGTGCATGGTGTGCTAGGATGGATCAGATGAGAGGACGCACCTCCATGAGCCATCCTGGCTCAATCGTCAAGCCAAAAGGAACCAGAGCTGTTGCTCTTTTAGTTATGCTGCAGAGACGCTAATCCGTTTGCACCGCTACATCGCAGGGACTTTGTTTCCAAAGAAATTTAAGGCCCTAATTATTAAAACTGGCCTTGGATTAAACTATAGTTAGGCTGAGGTTTAAAGAACTGGGCCTAGTATTGAGGGTAGCTGTCAGAAAAAGAGTGAAACGATGTAATGTTGTCTGCAGTGATGGACTCATGACGGTTGATGTTGAGTTCACGTGAATGTTGATCATCGTGGAAAATGGGAATGTGGTTCAAAACGGAAATGGAACAAATATTTATGTGACCAGGAATGAAAACGAACAAAGATACACAGCAGCTTCATTATTGTCCAGGATTTAAACTGTTTTAATAAGTAAAAATATTTTCAAGAAACAACGTTAAGGCTAACCGGTGGATTCTTCTGTATCAGTGCAGGTAGCCAACGACAGCAAAACTACTGACTGCTTAATAGAGTGGACAGTATACTGTGTTTTGGGGTTTGTTCTTCTTGTAAGTCATTGCTGCAGGCCGGGACATTCCAAAGTGATCCCTGTTAGACGGATCTTCAGGTCCTAATTTTCCACCAAGTCATCGGTTCTGTTACTGGTCAGAGAACTGTGGTGTGGTACCGTCTGTACTGCAGTACACATCCTGTAAAAACTTCCTTTATTTGACTTCAGACAGCATGAAGTCTATGACAGTTTTAAAGCCATGCTCCATGCTTTACAATGGCCTTAATGCCTGTAGTGTTTCATGTCCACTTTAACAAGATCCAAATGCACCAACTCGTTATGAAAAGGTCATCATCAAAGAGGACGTGAACATGCTTTTTAATGCTACTTTGGACCTTTTTAACATGTGAGTCTGTAGCAACTGGCTCTGTTTTTGGAGCCAGCCTCACTTTTAGTTTGATGTTATCTGTTGTTTAATATTACAAAAAAGTATACTGTATGTTGGTGTCACTTAGCTTCCTGGTGGAGCAGGTGACTGTATGTCACAAGGCCTCAATGCCGTGGCCTGGGTTCAGTTTGACCCAGAGACCTTTGCTGTCTCCCCTCACTGTCTCACTGTCTCACCGTCCCACCACACTTTCCTGTTTTAAAATAATAAATAAAAAATGGTGTTAAAAATGCCCCGAAAGTGTCGACGTAGTGTTTTCAGTATTCAAATGGATATTTTATTGATCACGTTGGACAACAGACCGCAGGGTGCTGAGTCGTGTGCTTGGTCCGTTCTTCAGCAGCACTGTAAACTGGTAATGATGAGAATGTGTTACTTTGTAACCTCAAGCTGTGTTTCTTTGGACTGTAAGCCACACTGTTGGTAAAACATCAGAGCTGTTACACCAGCAGAGCCACCCCTCACTGAGCAGCTGTTTGGTCTTCGAGTTGTTCTTACTCTTTGGCCTTTCGTTCGTATTCCTTCATTTTCGTCACGAACTCCACTGAATTGAACGGTTTGCAGCTGTGCAGGTGGTGCAGGTGGTGCCTGTGGCTTTGGTGGAGGAATCTGTGGCATCCATGGACACAGACACTTAGACAGGCACTGATTCAAATTACCCAAATTGATGAGACAGACTTACGACGGCTGCTGGCCACACCAAATTAGGCCGACAGAGATATATGTGTGGGGTCAAGTGTCCACTAAGAGACCACACACTGACACACACCCCTGTTGTAGCCATGTATTGTTTGACAGGCCTCTCAGGCGAAAACACACACACACACACACACACACACACACACACACACACACACACAGTTTTGTGATTATTTTGTTCTTATTCCCATCGTGTCCACCTTCCCCAGACTCATCCCACTGCCAGCAAGCTGCCCTTGAAGGACTGCTTCACATTTGATGACTACAGGTCAGTGCGTAGCAGCGGTTTACATGTTTGTTTACCTTCTCCAGACTCTAGCCTGTGAATAGCAAGCTTTATTACAGCTCTGTTGTGACTTTTATGTACTAACCTTCATTTTGGTGGTAGAGAATCACTATGAGATCCACAGGCAGGGTTGTAACATAACTACACTCACAGTCAAGGTGGACATGTTTATAGTAATGGGCTGTATATAGTGCTTTTATAATCTTACTGACCATTTGAATTGCTTGACCTAGCTCACATTAAATTTATTATTACAATCATTAACCTCGTATGCATTTCTTTGGGCCATGGGAGGGAGGCAGAGCACCCAGAGAGCACCTATGCTCTCTGGGATGGAAACGTCACACAGAGAGGACCCAGCCAACTGTATTTTGAACCAGTGATCTCCTTGCTGTGAAGCCACAGTCCTAACCACTTGTAACCCTAAACACTACTTCTGGACAATTGTAATGAATTATTATGAGGTTGATTCAAAATGCTGCAGTGAGAGTACTGACAGGGAGAAAGAGAGAGCTTGTTGTTGGCTTCTGTGTTCATTGGCTCCCTGTTAAATCCAAATTTAAAGTCCTGCTCCTCACATACAGGTTCTTGAATAGTCAGGCCCCCGTCGTAAAGAGCTCATAGTACCATATCAGCCCAGTAGAGCACTGAATGCTGACTTACGTCTGGAGCCTAGGATATTTAAAAGGCAGAGCCTTCAGTTTTCAGGCCCCTCTTCTGTGGAACCAGCTTCCAGTTTGGATTCGGGAGACAGACACTATCTCTACTTTCAAGATTAGGCTTCAAACTTTCCTTTTTGCTAAAGCATATAGTTAGGGCTGGACCAGGTGACCCTGAATCCTCCCTTAGTTATGCTGCAATAGACGTAGGCTGCCGGGGATTCCCATGATGCATTGGGTGTTTCTTCTTCTTCTTCTGTCAAAGGTTTCTTCCTGTTAAAAGGGAGTTTTTCCTTCCCACTCTAACCATAGTCTTTGGTTTTCTGTATTGTTGTAGGGTCTTTACCTTACAATACAAAGCGCCTTGAGGTGACTGTTGTTGAGACTTGGCTTCATATAAATAAACTAAAAATCAAAATCAAATCCATCCTGGGCTTAATTTAATGTCATATAACTTGTTTTAAGATTCTCTTCTGCCAATGATCAAAGTACTTTGTGGCAAATAGGACGTCTGTCACTAAGGATGTAGATCAGGCCAGTTACTAATTGGAAGGTTGGTGGTTAGATCCCAGGTTACTCCTGCATGCTCAAGTTTCCTTGGGAAAGACCCTGAATTGGAGTGTGGATGTATGTGAATGTTAGATTAGGTGTAGAAAACCGTGTTTGTATAAATGGGGGATGAGGCGTGTTGTATGTAAATCTCTTGAATTGTTCTAGTGGAGTAGTAAAGCACTGTGTAACTGACAGTCTGACTGATCTCCGTATTAGAACGAGAAACATGTTTGTTTGATTAACAGGTGGGCCGTATCCTCTGTGATGACCCGTCAGAATCAAATCCCTACTGAGGATGGCAGCCGGGTCACCCTGGCCCTCATTCCTCTCTGGGACATGTGCAACCACACAAATGGACTGGTGAGCGCACACACACACACACACACACACACTTGTATACTTTCCAGGAAATTGATTCTGTCCATTGGATGTTACCATTCATGTGAAAAGGGAGATGCCATCTCTGAATTGCAGAGTGTCTGTCACCATCGTACGATGCTTTAGGTGCAGCTATTCCCCAATTCTGTGTGAATGGTGCTCATAGCCATTGATCAGTGGCTACGAGTACCACTCTGCATTTAAGTTTTATCTGGTCGTTAAGTGATGGCATGACGAATCCTACTTCTGGGCCTAAAGTAGTCTGTGTTTAAAATGGCTTTTGTGTTGTTAACATGTTTAATGTTTTGTATTTTCTTCTATTTAATCTCAAAAAGCTCCTAAAACAGTCAGTGATCACTGTTGACCTCCCTCGGCTTTTATTACCGCTAATCATTTATTTAAGCTCAGTTTTTAAAACCTTAGGATGTAACTACAGCCCAGCCCATGCAGCAGTATATGAATGACTAACCTCGTATTGTGGATGGATTATCTCAGTTGTTCTCCTGGCTGAAGTTTGGTCCTTTTACAGCATCCTGCCATGCGATTACATTTGTTCCTGACCACCGAGAACACTCACGGTAACTTTTATCGAGTGGAAAAAAAGTTAGCTTGTTTATATTATGCTAACATAGCTGTGTCGCTAGCGGTCACGTAGCACATCATTATATAGCAGCTAGCCCAACTCCAGTAACCCTACAAACGTCACTGCTGTTTAGTTTTCTGTCTTCATTTATGTTGGAAGTGATAGCAGAGCTGTACGTTTTAATTTGTTTCCAAAACCCCGCAGTCAGGACATGCTGTATTGTATTTAGATAGAAGCTAGCGAGCTAACTCCCTGCTAACTTCTAACTCCGTTAAATGTCATAAATTCCGTTTTCATGGATGCCTGGATGTTAAACTCAATTGTTACACCTGGTAGAGCAGAACGCTGATCATTTTATTAAAGATGAAAGACTTTAGACAGTTTTTCAACTCTCAGTAATGCCACAGTGATCGTTTGATATATAGACCTGCAGTAGAGTTTAGACCCAGACACGGCTAGTGACGTCAGACTGAACAACCGGATTGAAGGGTCTTTACCTTAAAATATGTAGCATCTCTCGGCAATTTGATTTTATATACATGGAATCAAATTGAATAATCTGCATATTAATGATTATGAAGTTGACCTCAGTCAGTGGTGCTATTTTTGTCATCATGCAAATGTACCGTGGATAAGGTTGGGGACAGCTGCAGTCAGCTGAGACTGAAGAGTTACTGAAAACACATCCAGATAAACAGAATCAACTTTCTGGGATTTCTTACCTGGATGATTGAGGATACATCAACACACTTGTGTTGTAACCTGATTGTTTAGCACAGGGTAAATATTCTGACACGAAACACTCTGTGCTCTTCCCTCATGTGATAAAAATTATAAGCAGTATGTGGTTTCATTTTCAGCAAGTTGGAAAACATTCTGCTGAAATGAAAAACTAGAGATGCAGTGTTTTAAGCATTTAATTTTTTTCTTTTTTTTCTTTTTTTTTACATTTAAGGTCATCAAACAAATATTGGAAATATTTGTTTGATGAGTAATATTGCAAAAGATAACCCAAATAAATAGTTTACAGTAAAAACTGGAGATTTAAATAATTTTATTGAAGGAAATGTTATCTAGACCTACCTGGCTTTATATGAAAAAGTAATTGCACCTTAAACATAGTAATTGCTGGTGCCGCCCTTGGCTGCAAAAACTGTAAACAAGTATTTGCGAAAACGAGCAACGGGTCTCTCGCATCGCTGGGAAGTAATTTTGACCCACTTTTCTTTGCAGAATCGTTCAAATTCAGACAAACTGTGGAAGGGTTTTGAGGATGAATAACCTTTTTCGGATCATGCCAAAGCATCTCAATGTGATTTGAAACAAGCCTTTTACTCCACCACTCCAAAACCTTAAATTTGTTCAGTCTTTGTCTGACTGGACATCAGCAGGGCACAAACCGATGGCCAGCCGTTCTCCTTCAGCATCATCTGGTATTGAGCAGAATTCATGGTTCCATCAATTACAGCAAGTCGTCCAGGTCCGCAAGTAGACCGCCAAAGTAAAGACGATGCACCACCTGGCCCCGCCTATATATTCTGTCCAATAAAAACTATGAACAGAACGTCCACCACCCTCCGCAAATGAGTCTGACTTACTGCCGACAATATGAAGCTTTGTTCGTACAGGACCTGAATAAGTACGCACTCTGGCATAGACTTGCCCTGGTTGGCTGAGAAGTGTGAAAGCGTTTTTCTTTTCTTTTTCCCCCCTACAGTTGGAGCACACACCCTTCTTAAGTAGGGTAACCACCACCCCCGTCTGCCAGTCCTAAAGGACAAACACATGTAGTGTTGCAGAGCAGTGCCAGCCAGGGTAGGCCTGCAACATCCAAAGGCTTCAGGGGTGAATCTCAAACAGTTGCACAGTGGCAGGGCCCCCGGGGTGGCTCAGTACGTTAGTGATTTCAGCTCTGTGACAGGCAAGTCCACTCCTCAGACTTCGAGGAGATCCTCAAAGTGTTCCTTCCACGGCCCGACTATATCATCAGTGGAGCGTCCCACTGCTACTGTAAACAGTGTGTAAAATACCGCCTCCCCCTCTCGACTTGTCTGAAGAATCACTTTGAGGCCAGCTGAAGTCTTGTTCCGTAGTTCCACTGAACTCCTCCCACACCCGAGTGTTGTGGAAAATACTTTCTCATTTCACTGCATATTCAGTCTTGGATGGCAGTTTATTGGGGTATTGTCTCTTAATTTTTATTTCTAAGTGAGCTTTTCCTTGAAGGACCTCTGGTTACATCCATCTAGCTCATGGGAAGCAACCCAATAGCATGATGTTATCATATTTTACTGAAGTTTTTTTTACATCAAACTGAAGGTTTTTCTTTATATTTACCTTTAAATGCAAATTGGCAAACTTCAGTTTTAGTCCCCTTTCCTGCATTTGTCTATGACCTATAGATTAGCATTACAGTGTGTGGTGGCAGTGTAACATTACTGCTTGGGAAGAGTGTGGACTGTGGGCCCTCACATGTCAGACTTTCTCTCTAAACTGAGATTATTAAGTCAAATATGTTGCAGCTTGCTGACATTTGGAGCCACAGCAAAAGCTCTGACTGGATACGTCCTGCTGCAAATCCATTTGGTGAGGGCTGCGTTGATGACATTACTTTTAAACTTGCAGATCACCACCGGATACAACCTAGAGGACGATCGCTGTGAATGTGTGGCACTGCAGGACTGTAAGGAGAACGAACAGGTGACGAGATCATCACTTTGGTCTTTGTGTCTCATGTCTATGTACACAAGAAAGCCTCAGATATAGAAGTTCAGTTAGACTCAGTACAAACTCTATGTGCCTTTTTTATATCGCTGTGCTGCCATTTTATCTTCCATCAGCAGAAATTTGTATAATATTTTAGTTGTTGTTGTGTAGTGACAGCACCTGAAGTCTGGAAATGAACGCTAACAACATGTGACTGAGAGTTGTCGCCAAGAAGGCGTCTGATGATGATTGTCAGTGATGCAGCCACAATCCTGTGTGCACATTGTTTCAGTATTCTGAAAATAGTATGTTAACAGTATATTTTATGTTATTAAATTCAGTTCAGCACCAAATGACAACAACACTTGCTTCGTTCTAATGTAAGTTAATGACCAGAGAACACTCCAACAAATGGATGAGCCCATAGGAGCACGCGCTCTGCTCTGCACATGAGCAGTTAGCAGTTTTACAGCTACTCTTTCATGAATCCTTAAAAGGAAAGTTGGAAATGAACCTGTAATTAGCTAAGACAGGTCAAGTGATGGCTTAATTACCACCAGCCCGAATAACTGAGCTGTCACTCAATAACAGAGATTGATCATATTTAAGATCGGATCAAGTGCCATGCTTCAGTCTTAGTCTTCAGCCAATGCCTGTCTGTGTGTTAGCCCTGCGACACACCCGTGTGCTCGGCCTTTCGCCCTGTGGTAGCTGGAATGGGCTCCAGCCCCGGCGACCCTGGTGAGGATAAGAAGATGGATGGTTTTTGCCATTTTTATGGCTGAGGGGCGAGCAAAGAGGCGGGCAGGCAGCGTGGACACCCAATAGTGTGAATGCAAAAACGAGGTGACAGTCATCTGACATTCATGCCGTCTACCAAAAGTCTCGGGCGAGTTTGAATCTCGGTGGCCTTGAACTCAAAATGGCAGTTTTCTGAATACACGGAGGATTTTGACATAACACAGGTGCATCAGTGTTTGTTTTTTCATTGTAGCATTCATATGAAGCATCTTGACGCGGCTGCTGTTGTGATTTGGGGCAATACAAGTGAAACTGACTTAAATTTTAAGAATTACAAGCAAACAAGTAGCTTAGAAATAAGCTGACTAAAGCAAACATATTTCTAACTGTTGAACTCCTTAAGATATATGCCAAGTTGGATATACTGCGTTCATACTGCTAGCATGTATAGATCCTGCTCACTACGGGCAGGACTTTGTAGAATCTGACCACATGCTCTTTCCACAGATCTACATCTTTTATGGCACGAGATCCAATGCCGAGTTTGTGATCCACAATGGCTTCTTCTTCCAAGACAACGCCCACGACCGGGTGAAGATCAAGCTTGGTGTTAGTAAAAGTGAACGCCTTTACGCCATGAAGGCTGAAGTTCTGGCGAGAGCCGGCATCCCAGCGTAGGTTCAACCGCTCGATCAGCAGATCTCTGCACGCTTTAATATGGGTCAAGAAGAGCTCCGGGCTCACTATAAACTCATGTAGATGCACTTCTGTCTTCCAGCAGTAGATATTTCCACCAATTAGGCTCCTCTTTGCTATAATTAAAGCACATAATGTAAATGTTGCAGCCCCCCCCCCCACCAAGTTTCAATTTACTATCCACCCCAACACTTTCATCACCAAGAAGCTTAATCAGTTTATCATTAGCTTCTTAATTTTATGCAGCATTCTCAGTGCAGCATTTTTAATCAGACGCCTTTAATCTCTTATTGATGGCAGCCTAAATCTCAAAAGTGGAAATTAAGTGAAACAATCCACGTTGTTGCTGGGGTGATATGCTCGTAGATGGTTTTCAAAGGGACGAGTCACAGACTTTGTGTCGGACCTCGGTGACATGTGGAGTCGCTGCTGTCATCACTCTTTTCCTACAACATGAAGATCAGTCTGAGCAGGTATTTTAAGTGGCAATAACAACCTTTAAACACGCTGCAGGGCGCAGACTGAGGCTTCCTTAGCTGGCTGCACTCCTGCTTCTGCAACGTTGGGGGATAATTTAATAGGAAGAGTAGGGAGGCAGCTGTAATGCATTTGTTGGTTGTAATAATGCTGACCCTGTGCTGCTCTGATCGCCACATCGATCACTTTGTTGAGGCAGGGAAATATTGTCACTTAAGGTCTAATATAGCCGTGTTTTCTGGCCTCCTGCTGACTTTCACAATCCACAGGAATACTGGAAATTGCAGTTATTAACATTATTGTTCAGAGGCCAATGGAAAAATCAGATCTGCGAGTACGAGGTGAACTGCAGGCAGATGTCAGGCTTGCAGGGATTTTGTGAAGGCTCACATGTGGACATCCATTAGTTTTTAGAGCCTGTTCTACTTTTCCCTTTCTGTCAAACTAACGGTGGTCTGTGTTAAACATGGCTGCAGATTCAAAGAGTGAGGTCAGTGTGAAGCCACCAAGAGTTCAGGTTCAGAGTGCTATAAATACTCAGTTTATCCCTGATGTGGTCCCCTCAGGTGCTCAACAACAGGTAGCCCAGCCCACCTGTTGGTGGAAACCTTTGGTTTACATTTCTCTCAAAGGGAGGGGAGCTAACAGACAGTGGATGAATTACAGGCTGCATCAGTGCTGGGGATGAGATTCTAGTCTTTAGCTGTGCACTCCGGAGCCTGAACGAGCCACTGCTGGTCATTTTTACGTAAGCTGCCTCACCAGCTGTGTCTGCAGAGCACTCACTTTCAACAAGGCGTTCGTGGACAGGCATGCAGAACATATTTCTCACATTATACAGGCTGGCTCTGTGGTTTGCACTATTATTAGGACAGCTTCAGATGTTCAGATGGATATTTGTCTGAAGTGTCAAATACAAAGCATCAGGAAATGGTTAGCCAAGGTTAATTCTGATCATATGTGAACATGAAACGCACGACTTATGGTTTTCAAATTGATACCATAAGTGTGTCTAAGTTTCCTGAATGTCTTGTGAGTGAGAGGGATGTTAAAAGCAGCGGTGAACCTGCTGGAAGGCTCAGAGGTAGCTCTGTCGTCCCACGGTGTTGTTGGGTGAACAGCTTTTGGCACTTCTGTGTTGGTTTTATGTTTTTCAGCCCAACACGATGCTGCTTCATTCACTGTCTTGTTAATGACATTGATTTGGATGAGATCGATATAGTTATCTTTACTAGTTACTCATTGCAGTGAAGTTACAGGATGTATAGCTCAGTACCTCTCTCACTACACCATCCAGGTCATGTGCTCTCTTCTTGTAGTTGAGGTTTTTAACATTGAATTAAAAACACTCTTAATTAATTTTCCGGTTAAATTGTGGAAAATAAGAATCAGGATTCTTGTTTTTTCATCACCTGCCACTGCATGAAATGGTATTTTGTACTGTGGAAGCTGTCCCGTATTCTGGGAAGCAAATGGTACAACTGTTGCTTTAAGAACTTGTGTGCAGAGCTGTGGTGTTGCTATGGTTTAATAACTCTTTATTCTGCTGTCTTTCAGCTCCTATGTTTTTGCCCTTCACTGCAATGAACCCCCAATTTCAGCCCAGCTCCTCGCCTTCCTAAGAGTCTTCTGCATGACGGAGGGTAAGGCGCCGACACATTCCCAAAGTGAGATGAACCCAGACATCCTTTGACCTTTGGAGCCTGCCTCTTACTACTTGTCTTCTGTGGCCCTGCATATACTAACATGTGCGTAATTTCAGATGAACTGAAGTACTACCTGCTCGGAGAGCGTGCCATCAATAAGATCTTCACCCTGGGCAACAGCGAGTTCCCTGTGAGCTGGGAGAACGAGATCAAGTTGTGGACATTCCTCGAGACTCGGGCTGCTCTTCTACTCAAGACATACAAGACCACGTCAGAGGTCAGTGTGGCGGAGGTTTAGGCTAAAGCTTCTCCGTATTTCAAAGGCAAAAATATTTCCTGTGTAGCCTTCTGAATAGCAGACGTGTTTTTATTCTCTCCTGTTTTTCAGGAGGACCGCTCCATGCTGGAGAAGCCTGATCTGTCTCTTCATTCCCGCATGGCTATCCAACTCCGCCTGGCTGAGAAGCAGATCCTAGAGAAGGCGCTGGCTTGTGGCCGAGCCAAACGTCTGTATTTCCAGAAAAACCTGGAGGAGGGGGCGTCGCTGCCTTGTTATGAGGAAAGCGATATCGCTTTGCTGGAGAATACTGAAGCGGATGCAAAACTTCCAGTTATCCTGCGTAAGGTGGAGGAAGGCCAGGAGATCCAGGTGGATGAGGACAGCCCTCTCCTGAATGGGATGAAGGTGGTGTACGGGACTAATGCAGAGGCTAATGGAGAACGAGATCAGGACGATAACGTCAGCACAGATGTTAACTCTGCTTTGGCCTCGATGGGAGGTTCGAGCCAAAGGGAGGAAGCTAACCCAAGTGCCAGTCGAACTGAAGACGAACCCAAAGAGAACACTGTTTAAATAATTCCAGTAACTGCCACACTCCATGCTGTTTATTTATTTTTGTGTCTCTCCAAGGACTCAGAAAAATAGCTGAAAAAAGAAATTGAATTAAAAGTCATGGAACTTCTGTGTGTGTTCATCTAGTGTGGCTTTTGTTAGTGCTTGGTTGCCTTCCAGGCTTCTATGCAGAAGATATTTTTATTACACTGGAGTTTTAGTTCCCTTTGAAACACAGGTGTAAACTGAAAGTGCATGTGGGAAGAAACCAAAGGGACAACAGCACCTCGAGGCGACTGTTGATTTGGCACCGTTTAAAATTGAACAGGTTCTAGAAAAAGGAGGAAAAGGTTTTAGCTGAACATCTCTACAAAGCCAAACTCTGCCTGTGATGTGAATGTGTTGGTGTGTGTGTGCACCACTCTGTCTGGTTAATGGCAGAACGCAGAATGCTCTGTAGCTGAGTCAGGTGTTCAAAATGACACGCTGATCTGGAAGTTTTGCATTGGAATATTATTTAGCATTTTAAGGAGTAACTAAGTAACCTGTAGTGTAAGCTGCACTGATTAGGAGTAGTTGTGGCTGCAGTGAGAACTACATGATGAAGGCGTACAGCAGCAGCGACTCGGTGAGACGCAGGGAACGCCTTTGGAAGCTTTTTCTTCACCCGCCTTAAAAATGTGCTCGTCCAATCACTGACATGTGACAGGTGGAAACGAAGAAGAGTGTGTCGTTCTCTAGGTCGCCATTGATTGAAGGAGTGGCCTCAGTAACTGTGTCTGCGCTGGTCACGACTGAAAGTCTGACACGCCTGCAGTGTAACACTGTGGACGTCGGGGCTTACCCCACTGGTGATTTCAAGCTGACTGAATGTGGCAGCTCTGTAGATCTTACAGGGATGCAGACCGAGGCCTCAGAACCTGTTTGGATGAATCCGTTCTGGATAAACGCTGCACAAAGATGTTGGACGTTACCTAGCAACTTCTTTGCATCAAGCTCTGGCAGTTGTATCTTATTTTCAACATGTCTTCCTCGGTACATTTCTTGGTTCCTATTAAAAATGAAAGCACATACAGTTTTTCTCAGTCATTTCTTTGGAAGTGGAAACAGATAAAATGCTGTTAGAGTTAACAGCGCTATTATAGTTGCAGACTAAACATAGCTTGTCAGTGTTTACCACAGAATTGGATTGAAGTTATACCTGTGATGGAGACACCAACAGGACACGCCCACTTTGTTAAAGAAATACATGCTACTGCAAAGAGTTTTGGAACAATATTGGCTCATCCCTGATCCAGATCAGCCTCAGGTTCTGCTGTTACAGTCAGCAGAGCTAAAGAGAGGATCAGCCTGACACTGGAGAAACAGACCGATGAGCTGGTTAGTGGCAAATTTCAAAAAGCAAAAGCACCATTCTTTCTGAAAGCTAAAGTAACCCTGCAAAATATACATTCATATGCTCGGGGATCCCACCCAAGTTTATATTTAGCAAGCAAACACAGTTAAGGGAGCAGATGATGTGTGCCGCCGTCATCCTGGGAGGCTTTGTGCCATTAAAGCCTAAATAAATTCAAACCTCAAAATCATTAAAGATGTTCTTTATATGATCATTCCAGCCCTGAACAAAACCAGCTCAAAGATAACCGTGACACTCACGCCCATGATGGATATATGTAACCTGCTGACCACAGCCTCTCCATACATACCACTGTGTACATGCACTACAGTTGGTATGTTGTGAGCCTGCGAAAAAATGAGCACCAGACCCCTTTGAAATGTGTTGATTGGGCATTTCCAGCTTTTTTTTTTGAGTCACTAATCATGTCAGCTCAACAGAAGTCTGGATTTAAAGGACGGGTGTAGCCGTCATGATGTTGCCCACTGGTTGGGGAACTCTGCCTTTGGAGTTCTTTAGCTTTACATTTGTAGGGTGGGGTGCTGAGTTATCGTTTTTAGTTTGTTTAGTCTCCTGCAGTCACTAATTGTACAGGTGCAAGACACAAATGTCTGCTAATCAGTGCCAAACAGATCAAAATCTAGAATTTAACAGAAACTGAAATAAACCTTTTGGATTAAAAAAAACTGCTCCATCAGCAGAAACACTGTGGAGAGGGTTCAGTGACTGATATCAGTCGAGGTGAAGCAATTGGTAAATGGACACAACTTGCCTCACGCTCCAATGGATGCATCATAGAGCAGCTTAGGGTTGGGATTTCGCCCAAGGATATTTGGCATGCAGACTGGAGCAGCCAGGGATCGAACCACCAACCTTCCAATTAGTAGGTGACCTGCCAGCCTGATTCTATCAGTCAAACTGACCATGCTCCTAACTTGTTGAATACTAACCTTTGGAGCAGCTGCAAGTGTCCAGAAGTTGATCTAATGAACTGTAACAGTTATGAAGAGTGAAATTAGCTATAAAACAGCTGTTTCAGGCTATAAACACATCATTTTCTTCGCTGTAGCTAAATATTTGATGCAAGCACCAACCTTCAACATTGAGCTTCCACAACAGTTCCTAATCCTGTCTAAATGGCCAACTTTGCAATAAAATAAAAATCATATTCATGGTCCAAAAACTGATTTTGGCCTCCGTGGAGAGTTTGCCTCTTCAAAGCAACTGTGTGGTTGGTGAATACATTGATTTTTATGAATAACAGGATAAATACACTGGAATGAAAAATGAAGCCAACGTGTTCATGCCAAAAACTCCGCTCACGTTACTGGACCTGTGTGTCAGCTGTTGTGTTGAGCTACATTTAATGGAACTGACCAATAATATCAACTGCTGTGAGGTGCAGAGTGTCCAAGACACTTTTGCAATTGGTGCAGTTTGTATTTTATTGGTGTGCTTTTTAGCACTGATTGCATTTATGTGTGTATATGCATTGCACTTGTACAGCGTATGAATTTGGTTTGCTACAGAAAGCACAGCTTATAAAATGCTAACAATGAGTCCAGAGACCAGTGGTTGTCACATGTCTTCAGTAACGGTGGGTGGTTTTAACACTGGAGTCTATAAGGATACAAGCTTGTGGAGTCAGCAGAGGACCAGAGGTTTTTGAGCTTGACTGAATTTGTTAGCTAATATATAAAATGAACAGAACGGGAGGGATTTTATTTTTAAGCAGATTTATTTATCATATTTACAGCTATTAATATGTACTGTCTGCCATTGTAATGATCTGTTGTGGCTGATTGAAGGTGGGAGAGCACAGTCCCGGCTTTAACCATAGGCTCAACTATTCGTCTCCTGCCTGGGTATGTTGTTTTCAATCCACAGACACACGGTCAGCAACTCCTCAGTTTGCTTGTGTTGTCTCTCTTTCCTTGCCCCTGGATATATCAGGAATTCATAAAAGTAGCATTATCTTCAATCATTAAATTTAAGGCAACTACATTCTGATGTGCTTCCTTCATAATTCATGTCTGTCTAAGATAAAAACTCTTTAATGCAGCGGTCCCCAACCCCCGGGCCTCGGACCGGTACCGGGCCGTGAGAGTTGAGGCTCAGGTGTGAAATGTATGGCTTTCAGGGTTTTATCGGTTTTCAGCGTTATTTTGTTATCGTTTTTATCGTTTACTCGGTTTTCTTGGGTCTTTTCACGTGTGTTATGAATAAATCTTCTTTTTTTGGTACCAGTACTAGTTCTATTTTGTTGTATTTATCCGCGACACCTTAAAGGCCGGTCCGTGAAAATATTGTCGGGCATAAACCGGTCCGTGGCGCAAAAAAGGTTGGAGACTGCTGCTTTAATCACTGGATTTAGTATTATTATGGGCACTGGTTTGGTTGGTACTGTGTAAATGCTGGGAGCTGACCTGGGAACAGCACTCCCAACTAATCTGGACCTGTAAACTATGTAATACCGTGCCTATTAATTCTCAGTGCAAGTGTTTACGAGTTCTTTGACTGCTTCACTTCCTTTATCCTTCAGACAGAGCCTGTCCACGTCCTGTGATCACAAAGTACAGAAACTGTAAAGTTATTAGAAGTGGTTTGCTGTGGATTTGTGGTGGTTGGATTAACTGCTGTCAGGGAGCTGCTGCTTAAACTGCTTTCTGATTATTTCACTACTAATGAGGGAAAAAAGCAAACATATTGGAAATAAACCCCTCAAAATGACCAGAAATCCATAGGCTGTGGGTTTTTGATTGTAAGTTCACTTTAATACAAGTCAGAAGTGCAATTTGAACATGCAAAGGCACCCCTCTGATATAAACAGCATTTTAATTTTCTCAGCCTCGTGGGCTATTTAACTCGCTGAGCCACTGACCAAGGCTCTGTCTTTTCAACCCTCAGGAAGACAGTTGTGGTAACAAGTGAGTCAAATATATTCGTACATCGAGCTTATCTCAACCTCCTGGAAAGACCAGGGCATCGAGTGTGCTCCTAAATGTAGCCACGCTACTGTACACACTACAATGTGCTCACATTTTGTGGTTGTACGCTGAGCCTCTTTGAAACAGCTGTCCGCAAATAGAAAATGTGAGCATGAACTTCATATTTACTCTGTGGTTGAGACCTTAGTTGATGGCCAGTGCTGAATATAACTATTCTAAATGAGTTTTTCCTCACCGTGTCTGAGAGTTTTGGTCATATTAAGCCTTTCGGTTGGCAGGGCCTTTTCTTAGAGGTCCAAATTTACTCGTCTAATGTTTTCACGAACTTTGTGAAATCTCAATCACAAGAGTTTAAATGGTTGTCTGTATATTGGCTGTCTGTTTGTCTCCATATGATGAGGCGAGTGGATGAGAGGGGAAGTTTGTGTCCTGCTTGAAAAGTAAAAGCACATGAGGTGAGCTTTCTGAACAAACTCCTCATGTGGGTGCTGGTTACATTCGAATGGCACTCGCTGAAGAGGAAAAAGGAACTCAGCCTGAAATGATTAACTGCAAGGACAGGTAGTTTAAAATGACTGCGAGCAAGGCTTTGTTTAAACTAGCACAGGATTTGGATGAGGTGGTCTGGAGAGAATATATAGACAAGAAAAAGAGGCTGTTTTCTTTCTTTTTCTTGTCTTTTTAAACCAAACGACTGAACCCTACACCTTTAGAGGGACATTTCCATATACATCATGTCTTTGTCAGTGTGTCTCTTTGGACCATTCATAGAAACATAACATAGTTTTTTATGGCAGCCTGGGAAAGGGAAGAATAGCAACTGGTACAATGATCATGATTACAATCAGTTACAGTGTAACACTGGCTGTGAACTGTCTGCTGTTAAAGGAAGTGGATTCACTGTGTTTGTGGCCCTTCTTCAGTCTGACCACACTACACTATAAAAAAGACAACATGTACACAACATGCAGTAACATATAGACTTACATCATATTTAATTTTGATAAAAACATACTCACACTTGCAGCCCTCTGTTGACCTAATGAAATTTGAATGCACCAGCTTATGAAAGAACCGCCTGCACAGTGTAAGCACTGCAGTGCAGTCTTACTAGACCTGAGCTACCAGATGACGACTGGACGTGTCTCTCCTGCAGCTCGGGTAGTTTGGATCGTGTTCAGTATAGGCCAGTACACAGGCCAAATCGAAGGCACTCTAAAGCAGAGGTCCCCAACCATTTTTCCACTACGGTCCGACAATATTTTAACGGAACGGCCTTTAAGGTGTCGTGGATAAATACAACAAAATAAAACCAGTACTGGTACCCAAAAAAAGAAGATTTACTCATAACACACAGGAAAAGACCCAGGGAAACCGAGTAAACGATCCAAACGATAAAAAAAATACCAATAAAAACTGATAAAAACCCTGAAAACCAGGAGGAGTACTGGTTTTAGAAGTACTCCTAAATAAATACTGCCATTCAGGAACCGTGATCACATCTTAAAGCAGGATAGTAAGAGAGACTAAATGATGCAGAGACAAAGCAGGGATGTGTGAACAGACGTGAGGCTGGAAACAAAAGAAGACTGAAGGAGGGTAAAAGGGTAGAGATGGAATTCTTTTAATAATAATAATAATAATAATAATGGATTGGATTTATATAGCGCTTTTCAAGGCACCCAAAGCGCTTTCCAATTCCACTATTCATTCACTTTCACATTCACACACTGGTGGAGGCAGCTACAGTTGTAGCTACAGCTGCACTGGGGCAGACTGACAGAAGCCAGGCTGCCATATTGCGCCATCGGCCCCTCTGGCCAACACCAGTAGTAAAGGCTCATGATTCGTGTTTGTGGTCGTTTTAAGTAAGCAGGCCTTTAAAATACATTTACTGCAGTGGATAGGCATTTACAGCCTGGACTGCTTATCTTTCCTATTCTTCTCTCCTTGCCTCCTTTTCCTTTCTGCTTTTGTCCTCCTCTCATGTGACCTAGAAACAGAAAATATTACTGCACAAACCAAGATTAGCTTTCGTTTTTCTTGCTTTATCCATTTCTCCTCTCATGAAGAGGGGAACATCATTCTCTATTCTTCAGGTCAGAGAGGGAACAATTAAGTGTGGAGGGCACTGGGAGTCAGTGACAGGTGATGAATGGCTGAGCTGGCTGCAACTGACAATATGCAGACAAGCTAGATAATTTGCAAATGGATGCGGGCAGATGGAGGATGGATGGGGTAGGAGTGTTTGGTGGTGGATGGAAGTGAATAAAGTCAGGGGCAAGAGAAGGAGAGGTGATGGTGCTGAGGGGGGTTAACCCTTCCAGGATCATTTCTCACCAGTGGAAGGAGGGAGGCGAGCCACCTGCCCAGCAGAGAGGCTCATTTGTTAGGGGCGATGGAGGCTTCCAGACAGCGTGCTGCCCTGGGGAACACAGTGCAGGCTAGTTAGCGTGGTAGCATCATCACATCACTGTGCTGACCAACAGCCTCGTGCAGCAGTGAGGTCAGCACCAGGGCTCAACTCAGTCAATCATAAATGATGACAGATGTGTTTTAACATCAACACTGCTGTTCATTTTGAAATGTAGAATTTTAAGCAATAAACAAGAAGACTTTGGATTATTCCCCCTTTTAGATTGCTTCTGCTTTCATAGCAAATGATGTTGACTATGAATTATGTTGATTATGTTGAAAGGGTTAAAGTTAGGATGAACCCATTGCAGGCCTCATATACACCAAAAATAATAGGAAGAAGAACTTCCCTGTTACTTAAATATGTTCAATATCACGAAGATTACAAAAATGAAAGACTTGATTTTTGTTTTTTTAATAGCCTGGAGAAATAGTTTGCTGCTTTATAAGAAAGCCCTCCGCAAAGCCAGAACATCTTACTATTCGTCACTGATTGAAGAAAATAAGAACAACCCCAGGTTTCTCTTCAGCTCTGTAGCCAGGCTGACAAACAGTCAGAGCTCTGTTGAGCACAGAAACAGCTTTAGTGAAGGTTACAAATGATCTTCTTATGGCCTCTGACAGTGGACTCATCTCTGTGCTTGTCCTGCTAGACCTTAGTGCAGCGTTCGATACTGTCGACCATAATATCCTATTAGAGCGATTAGAACATGCTGTAGGTATTACAGGTACTGTGCTGCAGTGGTTTGTATCATATCTATCTAATAGACTCCAGTTTGTGCATGTAAATGGAGAGTCCTCTTCACACACTGAGGTTAATTATGGAGTTCCACAGGGTTCAGTGCTAGGACCAATTCTGTTTACATTATACATGCTTCCCTTAGGCAGCATCATTAGAAGACATAGCATACATTTTCACTGCTATGCTGATGACACCCAGCTCTATCTGTCCATGAAGCCAGATAACACACACCAATGAGTTAGACTGCAGGAATGTTTTAAAAGTGTACAGGGTGGGCCATTTATATGGATACACCGTAATAACATGGGAATGGTTGGTGATATTAAAGTCCTGTTTGTGGCATGTGAGGGGGCAAACTCCTCAAGATGGGTGGTGACCAGTGTTGGTCAAGTTACTTGAAAAAACTAATCAGTAACTAATTACTGATTATTTCCCCAAAAAAGTAATCCCGTTACTTTGCTGATTACTTATTTTCAAAAGTAATTAATTACTTAGTTACTTAGTTACTTTTTAAAAACACGATTTACAACCTGAACAGGTGATAAAGCGATATATCTTTCAGCCCAATTCGTTACTGCCCATCTCTGGTGGTGACCATGGTGGCCATTTAGAAGTCGGCCATCTTGGATTCAACTTTTGTTTTTTCAATAGGAAGAGGGCCATCTGACACATCAAACTTAGTGGTAATGTCACAAGAAAAACAATGGTGTGCTTGGTTTCAACGTAACTTTATTCTTTCATGAGTTATTTACAAGTTTCTCCTTGTTCACAGCCATTGACATGTCGAAGAGGTTAACATCCCTTCGGCGGATATTAGCTACTCACAAATGGCACCCTTACAAACTCCAGCTACTGCAGCATCTCAACGAGGATGACCCAGATCGGCGCACAGAATTTGCAGAATGGGCAAAACAAAACTTGGAACAGGACCCTCAGTTCACGCAGAAGATTTTGTTCAGTGATGAGGCAAACTTTTATGTGAACGGTGACGTTAACAAACAAAACCACCACTATTGGTCTGACACTAACCCACATTGGATGGATCCCTCCAAGACTGTTGGAACAACAAAAGTGATGGTTTGGTGTGGTATATGGGAACAACGATAGTGGGTCCATTCTTCATCAATGGAAACCTCAAGGCCACTGCATATTTGAAATTGCTACATGATGATGTGTTTCCTTCTTTGTGCACTGAAGCTGGCACGTTCCCTGAGTTTTTCCAGCAAGATGGTGCACCACCACATTATGGGTGCCAGGTCCGAGCATTCCTAGATGAACAGTTTCCTGGAAAGTGGATTGGTCATCGTGGGCCAGTTGAATGGCCCCCAAGGTCTCCCGATCTGACCCCCTTAGACTTTTATCTTTGGGGTCATCTGAAGGCAATTGTCTATGGTGTGAAGATACGAGATGTGCAGCACCTGAAACTACGGATACTGGATGCCTGTGCTGGCATTTCTCCTGCAGTGTTGCTATCAGTGTGTGAAGAGTGGGAGAAGAGGGTTGCATTGACAGTCCAACACAATGGGCAGCACAAACACATTTTATAAGTGGTCAGAAACTTGTAAATAACTCATGAAAGAATAAAGTTACGTTGAAACCAAGCACACCATTGTTTTTCTTGTGACATTACCAATAAGTTTGATGTGCCACATGGCCCTCTTCCTATTGAAAAAACCAAAGTTGTATCCAAGATGGCCGACTTCTAAATGGCCACCATGGTCACCACCCATCTTGAGGAGTTTGCCCCCTCACATATACTAATGTGCCACAAACAGGACTTTTTTACGGTGTATCCATATAAATGGCCCACCCTGTATATTCAGGAGTGGAGTCACCGTCACTGTGTGTGTGTGTGTGTGTGTGTGTGTGTGTGTGTGTGTGTGTGTGTGTGTGTGTGTGTGTGTGTGTGTATAAAATTTACATTTCTGTCAGTTACCATCAGCTCTTCCACTTGTCTGTCTGTGGGCTACGGCCTGCCTGCTGTTGTCGTTCTTCTCTTGTTATATCTTATTCAGCTCTGCCATTGTCCGCTTCCCCAACACACACATGGATAAAGATGTCTTAACTGACCTAAGGTGTGGATAGATGCTCTACTTAGTCACCTGATGTGTAGATTGGTCACTTACTTGACCCCCCAATAGCTTTAACAAGGTAAGTTTGTAGTGGAGGACATCCAGACATTGTTTTGTCTGTGTAGTTAATGCTTACATTGAGAGATCGAAAGATCTGCTGTCCTGCTGATGATCACAGCCAGGAGCACTCCACTCTGCTTCATGTACTCTGTTTGCATGTATGTGTACATAAACATACATGCTGACTGTATGTATGCAATAGGAAGCATACATGCATGTGACATCCATAGACTACAATCAATTGTTTTTATTCTCTATTTGATTCAGTAATACACAAAAAATATTTAAATAATGGAAACTGCCAGCATTTACTCGAGCATTCAGTAGAATACCATTAATGAAAAATTGTAAATATTTTTGTCACTGTGTCTGGAAATGGTTCCCAAGGTTCTCATTTTTGTAATGTTTGTATTTTAGGTTATTTATTGGCTTTTTAATCTTTCGTTCTGATTACTTTTGTAATCTGGGTTCTGTTTCTACCCCAAGTCTATTGTGTCAGTTTAATATAGCGTCTGCAGTGCCTTTTTGTTTCTTTGCTTTTTATACACTGTTGTCTGTTGCGCCTTGTATTTGTTTTCCATCCGTTGTCTCACTATTCTTGATTGGTTTCAGCTGTTCTTGTTTCCTAGGTGCTTTCACTTCTCATAACTGCCCTCTTGTATGCATACAGTCTTCCACTCAGTGTTTGTCTCAGCATCGACCTTAAACTCTGGATTCTGTTTTTCCTCTTGCTTTGTGGAGTTTTGCATTTCATGGTGTTTCGGTAAACCTAGCAAAAGGTGCATCTTGTGTTAACACCAGCGTGTTTCAGAGTCCTCCATTGGGTAATAATTCCATGCTTCATGAGGCTACACTAAGGACCAGTAACCAAGCCTTGTCATGGCTGCCTGGTCCACAAACTTACAACCAAGCAGTCAAATCTCATCGTGATTATCTGGTTTGCAAACCAGCAACTCAGCATCCAAGTACCCAAGCTATGTCAACCTCCAGCACCTAACTTAACAGCTGATGCTGAGCCTGGAGGATTTCTCATCTCAGCTTCTCCTCCTCTTCTGGGTCAACCCCTGAACTGTCCCTGTGCTCTGCCCACACTAACTGGCTCCTGTAAGTGTCTGTCTGCCATCTATAATCCAGTTTTGAGATCCTTCCCAGACGCCTTAATGCCCACTCACATCCTGGGCCATCTGACCTCGGGAAATCACATGATAGGGTGGGGCCAGGATTTCACAATGAGCTCACCCGAAACCCTGGCTGATTGTGACCTACACCCGTTTCCACACCTTGGCTCATGTGATTAGGTGGAGGATCATCAGGGGGTCCATCCATCCATCCATTCGCTTCCGCTTATCCTTTTCAGGGTCGCGGGGGCCGCTGGAGCCCATCCCAGCTGTCATAGGGCGAGAGGCGGGGTACACCCTGGACAGGTCGCCAGTCTGTCGCAGGGCCAACACACAGGGACAGACAACCATTCGCACTCACATTCATTCGCACATTCACACCTAGTGACAATTTGGATTATCCAATTAACCTATCCCCACAAGCTTCATGTCTTTGGACGGTGGGAAGAAGCCAGAGTACCCGGAGGGAACCCACGCAAGGGGGTCTTTGGGGGGAAACTCCCACTGGGTTTGAATCTGGGACTTTCCACCATTTGACCCTAGAACTGAAGAAGCTTCTCGGATGAGAGGTGAAACGTCTCCAAGCAACCTAAAGAAATCCAGACGCTTTTCTTTCCAAGCTCCTTAGACTCTCTCCGCTTTGCTCTACCTCTGGGTCGAGTAGAAATCGTTTTCTTCTACTATTATTAGTTTCCCCAAAATAGCAAAACATTTCACAGCACCACACACCCACCTCCATGCTATATCACCCCTTAGAGGTAGGGTGAGCATTAGGTTACATTTTGACCACAAGCATCTTCAGTCTTCCCATCAGAGCCAAGTGCTTCCTCAGAGGGATCATCTGATTGGTTCCTCTTTCTACTATTGTCAGATCTTAACCATAGACAGTATAAAGAAACCATCTGTGATAAGAGAAACTGCACATTCATTGGCTAATAATCCCAATTTATTCCACGTAGAATTACTATAATTTTTAAAATAAATTCTATATCACCTGAATGTAACAACAGAACCTATAAGCTTATCAATAAAGTGTTTGCAGAAGTGACAGCGAAAAGAAGCTAAGGGAAGTTTTTCATACACTTTGATACAACCGAAAGTCATTTTGCGGCTGCCAGGTTTGCCTGGTCATGGCTGTTACAAAGAATCCAAGTTTAAGGCACCCATAAGACCCATAAGTTACAGCCATCTTTTATGCTCTCTGTGTTGTTTACCTTATAATACATAAAGCACATTGAGACAACTGTTACTGTGAATTGTTGATTTAAAAAACCCTGAACAGATCATTTTCAAATCAAAACTCTTAAAATTGTGGTCTCACAGTACCTCTGTCACAGTTTTGTTCCCTTCAGGACAAGCAAGGCAAGCAGCGCTTGCCCAGTAAAATCTAAAAATAGACAATTAAAACAACAAAGTCAAAGTGATCTCTCTCCGTTTAAGGCACCGTGTCATTAAGCTTCTTGCTTGTTTTCAACCATCATAAATCCAATGCTGCCATCTTGTAGCACAATTGGCCATTGTCACTGAAAGCATGCTTGCCTTGGTGTACAAAAGGCCCCGTAGTTATGGTTTTATTCTGTTCAGTTGTTAGTTCACCTGTAGTTTTTAGAGTGGCCAGTAGAGGTCACCCCACCGCTTTGTATGAGAGACTATGTCCAGGGAGAAACGTGGGCAAAGCACCTGAGCTTTTCTACTCCAGATTACCGGCAGAGAATTGGTTATTCCGTGAGAAGTGTGCGTTGATGAGCAACAGACCACACACACACACACACACACACACACACACACACACACACACACACACACACACACACACACACACACACACACACACACACACACACCCATGCCCACGCACCAAAACCTGTATGCAATACCTGCTCCTCTGACAATCCCTGTTACCTTCAACTGTGTGAAGTCAATACAAGAGTCTGCACTATCCTCGGTGTCTTCATTGTCTCCCTTCTGAACATTCATCTGGGCCTTGAGCAGTGTTCTGGCCGACACTCCAGGGAGTGGTAGCTGCAAACCTGAACAAGCACCTTACAGTCCTTCCAGTACAAGCTATCTCCCCAACATTAATGGTCCTTCGAGCCAGATGTAAGCTGCTTCTACCCTAACAAGATGGATGATATTCAGAACTTCTCAGCTCTTGGTGCGCACCCACGGCTTAATGTACGTCGTCCCCTCCGCAATGAAGCTTATGAGACTGACTTCCCCGGGCTTGGTGCAGGTTACCAGGAGGAAAGTGAGACAGGAGGCGACAACCGTTCTTTCCACCATCCTCCATCTGATCCCTCTGATGACGGCTCACATGGCCATGTCACACCATTGAGAGCAGAGTTAGAAGATATACAGCGTGAAAGGTTCCTGTTCCAGCAGTCACATGACGAGATGAGAGCCGGGCTGGCTAATTTCCAGGCCCTTCATGCTAGTTTGCTGCAGCTGCTGGACCGTGCAGAGAGTCTGCAGCTCAGTCCACCGCCCAGAGCCCCTGCTGTTCATCTCCAGCCACCCCCTGCTGAAGAGGAAGAGGACTGGCCTCCACCACCTCCTCCTGTTCAAGGAGGAGTCTGTCTCCAGCCAGGGTCCAGTGGCGGACCGCATCGATACGATGATGAAAGAGCTCCAGGATCTGAAGAGGGAGTCTATTGTTGCACAGGAGAGTCAGATCATCCCCCCACATGAATCTAGGCCAGGGTTCACTTCTCCTCAGCCAAGGATCACCTACCCTCCAGCGCCGCCTCCGAGAGCACACCCCCCTCCATTGCAACCACTGCCAGCTCCACCCCCGTCCTCATCTACTCCTTTCTTGACCTACAGGGGGCCTCGTCCAAGCATTCCCAAGCTCTCACGCTGTGATCCTGGGGAATTTGCTCGTCTAAAGATGGCGCTAGAGAACTTATTGCCCCCGGAGAGTTCAGAGCTCTTCAGGTACCAAGTCTTGTTAGATCACCTACACCTGGAGGAAGCAAAGTTGATAGCGGACGCTTACCTCCATTCTGCCACGCCCTTCAGTGACACTATGAACGCTCTTAACGACAGGCTTGGGCAGCCCCACCAGCTTGCCCTGAGAAGAATTGCTGCTGTCATGGACTCACCTGACATCCGCCGAGGAGATGCAGCCGCATTTGAGCGATTCTCTCTCCACATCCAGTCGCTCGTGGGCATGCTGAAGACTTTAGGCCCTGATGGGGAGGTCGAACTCCAGTGTGGCTCCCATGTGGCTCGACTCCTTCCTTCAGAGCAAAGAGCTGATTTCCGTCGGTGCATGTACAACCATTCTGGTCAGGCTTACACCCTGGATGACCTGGCTACCTGGTTAAAGTACGAATCCTGGTGTCAGGACTATGACGGCTTGCCCACTCCAGTGATCACCAGAGAGAAGCCTGATGTCAGACCAAGCAGACGCTCTGTTGCGGTTCTTCACAGTGCAGAGAGCTCACCCAGGTCACTAGGTACCACTCCAAACAAAGCTAGGCAGCAACCCTACTGCGCCTTTTGCGATAACCGTGCCCATCACCTGAATCAGTGTCAGGAGGTCATCAAGCTGAGTCGCGAACAGCTCACAGACTGGATAAAGACTAACAAGAGGTGCTGGCGTTGCGCACGCTCCCATCAGGCAGCACAGTGTACCCTCAAGAAACCCTGCTGCCTGTGTCAGGGTCGTCATCTACAGGTCCTTCACGACGTGAATTCGAAGTCCTTGAAGCCACATGGCCCAGTGTCTGCTCCCCCACGAGAAGGTGAGAATCCTACGGGCGTCCTGTACCTCGATCGTCCTACAGAGAGCGGCCAAGTCCTGTTAAAGGTTGTCCCAGTCATCCTTCACCATAATGGCAAGACTTTGAGCACTCACGCAGTTTTGGATGATGGGTCAGAGAGGACTAGGCTGCTACCCACCGCTGCCCAGAAGCTTGACCTTCAAGGCATCCCAGAGACACTTCCATTGCGCACTATCAGGCAAGATGTGCAAACTCTGCATGGATCATGTGTCTCATTTGAGATCTCCCCTGGTGGCAAACCTAAGCTGAAGTACAAAGTCCGCAACGCCTTCACCGCCACCCGTATTGACCTAGCCGAGCACAGCTACCCAGTGGAGTCCTTGCAGCGGAAGTACAGACACCTCCGAGGCCTGCCTCTCCAGTCCTTCAAGAAGGTCAAACCTCTCCTTCTTATTGGCAGTGACCACCCACAGCTCATCACTCCAACTGAAGCTGTCCGTCTTGGTCCACCGGGTGGTCCTGCTGCTATGCGCACCAGGTTAGGGTGGACACTACAGGGTCCCTCCAGCCTTATAGGTTCCTCTTCGTTGCCACACAAGTGCCTCTTCACGACCGCCCTTCCTCCCCAGGTGAGTGAGCTACTCAAACATGTAGAGAAGTTATGGCAGGCAGATGTTGTCCCGGTGCCAGAAGGCAAGGTGGTTACCCGTTCAAGAGAAGATAACTATGCAGTTAGCCTGCTAGAGCAGAAGACAGTTCGTGTAGATGTCGAGGGCATCCAACGCTATGCCACCCCCCTCCTTCGCCACGAGAACATGCCACACCTTAAAGCTAGCCCTAACGCTGTCGTTCCCAGTTTGAGAAGTGTGGAGAGAAGGCTCCAGAAAGATCCAGAACGAGCTAAGATCTACCGGGCGGAGATAGAGAAGTTGGTCCAGGCCGGTTCGGTGGTTAAGGTGTCCCCCTCTGAGGTTGCTCAAGCAGATGAGTCATGGTACATCCCTCACCACCTTGTTAGCCACAATGGCAAAGATCGCCTTGTGTTTAACTGTTCGTTCCAGTTCCAAGGCCAAGCCCTCAACGAACATCTTCTACCTGGGCCTACCCTGAGCGCATCGCTCCTTGGTGTCCTCCTTCGCTTTCGAGAGCATGCCGTAGCCATTAGTGGTGACATTAAAGGTATGTTCCACCAGATTTGCTTTCTTCCCGAGGATCGTTCCCTCCTGCGGTTTGTGTGGCGGGATCTGCACCCCGAGGAACCGGTGGCCATTTATGAATGGCAGGTCCTCCCCTTCGGTACAACCTGCAGCCCATGCTGTGCAACCTTTGCTCTGCAGCGCCACGCCAGGGACCACACAGAAGGAGATGATCCGCTACGTCACTCTGTGGGACAGTGCTTCTATGTTGATAACCTTCTCCAGAGCGTGCCGACCCCTGAAGAAGCCCGGGACCTAGTGGACAGGCTAAGAGCCCTCCTGTCTTCTGCTGGATTTGTCCTTCGCCAGTGGGCCAGTAATGAACCCAGCACCATTGGCCACCTACCTGAAGACCTCAGATCCACAAGTGCAGAACTTTGGCTCACTCAAGACAAATCAGACACCTCTGAGCCAACTCTGGGCCTTAGCTGGCACTTCCCCACGGACACCTTGGGTTACAGACACCGCAAAATCAGTTATGGCGCCCCCACTATGCGGAATATTTATAAGGTTCTCGCAAGCCAATACGACCCACTTGGCTTTATCCTACCGTACACCACCCGAGCCAAGATGCTGGTGAGGCGCCTTTGGGATCAACAGAGGGGATGGGATGACCCGCAGCTTCCGCCAGAACTACTCCAGCAGTGGAAAACCTGGGAAGAGGAATTGCCGTTCCTTGCACAAGTCCTGCTTCCTCGCCCGTATCTCCCAAAGCACATCACGGAGTCAGTTAGTGAGAGAGAGATTCACATATTCTGTGATGCGTCAGAGCAGGCTTATGGCGCAGTGGCCTACATGAGAACAGTGACAGGTGATGGCAGCTCACATCTAGCCTTCCTGATGGCTCGCTCCCGTGTTGCCCCTAAACGCATTCTCTCCATGCCTAGACTTGAGCTGTGTGGTGCCCTCTCCGGAGCTCATCTTTCCCGTCTCCTTAGAAATGAGCTCACTCTGGACATAAAGAGGATAGTGCTGTGGTCTGACTCCACAACTGTACTCACCTGGTTGAGGTCCCAGTCATGCCACTTCAAGGTCTTCGTCGGCACCCGCGTGGCTGAGATCCAGGAATTAACTCACTCGCACACCTGGCGCTATGTGGATTCAGCCCAGAACCCCGCAGATGATATAACCCGTGGGAAGTCCCTTCCTGAGCTGACCAGACCCAATAGATAGAGTCAAGGGCCTCCTTTCCTGCTCCTAGGTCCAGAACAGTGGCCTCCAGAGCCAAGTGGCACCCTGGCTGAGCCTCCAGGCCCATCTGAGCTCCGTAAAGAGACCTTTTGTGGATTTTCTACCACCTTCGACCCCGCCACCTCGAACTTCAGCAAATATGACACCTGGACACAGCTGCTGGAAGCTGCTATTACGCAGTTGCATGGGGCGGCCAAAGGCGGTGGAACTTCATCGGCTTATGACTATGTTCGAGCAGAGATGAACGTCCTGAGAGAAGCTCAACAGGAGAGCTTCCCTGAGGAGTATCGACTTCTTAAGCAGGGGAAATCCATCAGTCGCAGCAGTCGTCTCCTCGCACTATCCCCTGAGTTCGACCACGAGAATGAGGTCATCCGTGTAGGTGGATGTCTTCGCCGCTCTGAAGATCTCGCATTTACCAGCTCCCATCCTTTAGTTTTGGATCCGACACATCCAGTCACCCGCCTGTTCATCCAGGACGTCGACAGTCGCCTGCGCCATCCAGGGCCAGAGAGGGTCTTCGCGGAGATTCGGCGCACTCATTGGATCCTGAGAGGCCGGGAAGCAGTTAGGCGTTTTCAAAGGACCTGTTTTGAGTTCCGCAGATGGAGAGCCCGACCAACTGTTCCCAAGATGGCGGACCTGCCAGTTGCGCGCCTCCGCCTTTACAAACCTGCCTTTTATTCGACAGGCGTGGACTGTTTTGGACCCTTTGTGGTCAAAATCGGGCGCCGTGTGGAGAAGAGGTGGGGCATCATCTTTAAGTGCCTAACTATCAGAGCGGTCCACCTTGATGTCCTAACCTCCATCGATACAGATGCCTTCCTAATGGCACTTCGACGTTTCATTGCCAGGAGAGGAACTCCAGCTGAGCTGTACTCAGACCAAGGGACCAACTTCCGTGGGGGAGAAAGGGAACTCCAAGCAGCTTTTGCAGCCATGACCTCTGACCTGCAGAAGCTCCTGGCTCCCCATAAGATCGTCTTCCACTTCAATCCACCAGCGGCTCCTCATTTCGGGGGAGTGTGGGAGCGGGAGATTAGGTCTGTCAAGACGGCACTCTACACTACAGTAGGATCCCAACCCCTTCAAGAAGAGGTCCTCCACACGGTCCTTGTGGAGGTGGAGGGCATCTTGAACTCCAAACCACTAGGTTATGTCCTGTCTGACATCAGTGATCCTGATCCAGTGACCCCCAACTGCTTTCTGATGGGGCGGCCTGACGGAGCACTTCCTCAAGTGGCTTATCCCAGAGAAGAGCTCCTGAGTCGCCGGAGGTGGAAGCACTCCCAGGTGCTGGCTGACCACTTCTGGTCTCGATTCGTCCGGCTGTACCTTCCAAGCCTGCAGCTTCAGCAGAAATGGCGGTCATCCCCCGCAGATGTCACAGAAGGTTTGGTGGTGATGACCGTAGATCCTCAGCTGCCTCGTGCTTCCTGGCTCGTGGGCTGCATCTCCAAAGTCCACCCCAGTCCCGACGGGCACATCAGGTCTGCTGACATCAAGGTGAAGGACCGGACCTTCACCCGACCTGTGGCGAGGCTGGTGGTGCTGCCTGCCCTCCCGGACGAAGACAAAGGACAATCACCGTGACTTTGTTTGTAAAATTGCCTTTTGTTGTGAGCAAATGTACTTCATACATTTGGGGGCGGCTGTACAAAAGGCCCCGTAGTTATGGTTTTATTCTGTTCAGTTGTTAGTTCACCTGTAGTTTTTAGAGTGGCCAGTAGAGGTCACCCCACCGCTTTGTATGAGAGACTATGTCCAGGGAGAAACGTGGGCAAAGCACCTGAGCTTTTCTGCTCCAGATTACCGGCAGAGAATTGGTTATTCCTTGAGAAGTGTGCGTTAATGAGCAACGTAAGTTGGTGATGTGTGAGGATGTGATAATAAGATGTGTTTGGGACTGTAACCAAGGTTAGGGGGGAAATGACTATGTTTCTGTCTGTGCCGCTAGCGGGTGCTAAGCTAAGCTAAGCTAAGCTAACTTTCCTGCCGTGTGGTTGGTTATGGCTGTGTACCTGGTTAGCTCTCTCAGTGGGTCTATGCGTGAGTCGTGGGTAATATATGGCCTATGGTATTAAAGGGGATGTTAGTTTATTTCCCGCCTGTGTTTATGTTGATGTACTCTGGAGATATTGTTGTGAACACTTTAGTAATGTAGTATTTTCTTTCTGTTCCTTTCAGAGACCACACACACACACACACACACACACACACCCACGCACCAAAACCTGTATGCAATACCTGCTCCTCTGACAATCCCTGTTACCTTCAACTGTGTGAAGTCAATACAAGAGTCTGCACTATCCTCGGTGTCTTCATTGTCTCCCTTCTGAACATTCATCCGGGCCTTGAGCAGTGTTCTGGCTGACACTCCAGGGAGTGGTAGCTGCAAACCTGAACTAGCACCTTACAGTCCTTCCAGTACAAGCTATCTCCCCAACACTGATATTGCACTTCTTTTTCAGAACCAATTAAATCTGCATAAAATTGCATTTTAAATTACTTTTGAATATTACTTTAAATACTTGGATTTAAAGTTCTGCTAAAAGTTTCAATAAAAACATCAGTATTGCTGAACTGTGACATATTTTGGGTGCTGTATATTTTTTGCATACAAGTGTAACAGAATAGTTTTGGTGTTTTGTCTTTTTTAATTTGAGTACGAACTTTTACAAAAAGCAGCAAGATGTTAAAAAAACAGCTTTATTGATTATAAAAATAGATTCTATCAGATTTATATCGGTATTGGCAGATATCCAAATTTATGCTGTTGGACATAAAAAGGTGGTATCGTGCCATCTCCAGTTTTATCCCAAAGCTTTGACATTAAGGGTTTAGAACTCCAATATGTCTATACTGTCTAGAAAATACTAATGGGAAAAATAGAGTTTTCTTCAGGATATAAATGGCATCCTTAAAGGCAGAATTTAGAATATGAATGAAAATGTTACATTGACTATAACTGACTACATTTTAAATGATGCTATGCATAAGAAAATGTAGTATTTCTGCTATGAGTTTATTAGCAGGCCACACGGGTGCTCGCAGTGATTTCTCTCTTCTTTTGTTCTGCTCTTTCCCCCTCTCTGGTCTTTGTCCTGGTTATGGTGTGACGGCCTGTCAGGAGATGCTGCTGAGGGGACAGAGAGTCGACAAAATCAGCACAGATCAGACCTGATCCCCTCACATGCACACACGGCCAGGCACAGCAGTGTGCTGACCAGTGAGCGGTGAAGAGGCCCAGTATTGGTGTCCCACCTTATCTTCATCAGACCTCCCAGGTCTGACCCAGAATCCTCCAGACCTGCCACTCCAGCTCCCTTTGCCTGTGTGTGTGTGTGTGTGTGTGTGTGTGTGTGTGTGTGTGTGTGTGTGTGTGTGTGTGTGTGTGTGTGTGTGTGTGTGTGTGCATGCGTGCTTCCTCTGACCACGTCAATGATCGCTGCAGCTGTGGCCTCGGTTGCTCAGGTGGACGGAGGGGGTGTGACATGATGGTTTTTGGCACTGTGGGCTCTTCTGCCCAAGTATCTGAAGAGGAGAAGAGAAGGATGGGACAGGGAGGAAAACAGAAGTAAGGACAAGAAAGTAAAAGGAGGTAAATGAACTCAGTATTCATACATTTAATCCAGAGTTTATCAAACAACTGGTGAAAAAACAAAACAAACAAAATTGACCATTTTATCCTGAAGGTTAAGAAACAGAAGCTGAAAAGCAGACGAGCTGAAGAGCCTGGAGACGGCACGCGTCCAATGAGAGGACAGAACAGGAGAGGGCAGTGGAGGACAGCAAACCAAGCCGAGCTCCAACAGAGAGACCGGCAAGGACATAAAGAAACATCATATTCACCAGGCATCTTTTTTCAGCAAAGCTTTAACAGATGCACCGTTACAATAGAGCTCTGTGGGCAATATTGTCTATTTAGTCAGAGTTTAATCCTAATAAAACATCTGCAACAATTACAGAAAAAACAAACCGATTTAGCCGAGTGGCACACAAGCTGGGCCACAGAAAGACTCGAAGTAAGTGTATCTATCATTATATAATTATTTCAATGCTTAATACTATATATCTATATGTGTGTATGTATAGACCCTTTACACAGGAGTCTATTTCTATGTAACAAAGCATTTTTATATCAAAATACACATAAATTAAATAAAAATGTACTTATGTAGAATCACAGCTGATGTGATTGTATGATAATTATTGATTCATCATTGTATAAATTGCTTTAATGCTGCAGATTGTGTTGATGATAATTAATTTTAAAAAAGGTACAATATTTATGAACTAAAAGTAAAAGTATTTGCTCATCTGTCTTCACGTGCATTTGAACTCGACTGACTTCTCTTTGTTAATCCAAAGGGTTTAATATACTGTCACCCTCCCTTTGGAGGTGGATTCAACTGTTCTGGGAAAATTTCTACAAAGATTTGTAGTGTTTATGGGAATTTCTGACCATTCCAGGAGAGCGTTTGTGTGCTCAGACACTGATGAGAAGGTTGGGCTTGTAATCTCTGTAAGGTGCTCTGTGGGCTAGAGGTCAGCACTGTGCAGGCCAGTCAGATTCTTCCACATCAAATTCGCTCATCCATGTCATTATGGACCTTGATGTGGCCGAGTCCAACTCCTGAAAACCAACCCCACACCATAATTCCCCCTTCGTCAAATGTTACACTTGACTGCACAGCGCAGTCAGACAAGCACCGCTGTCCGGGCAACTTCCAAGCCCAGACTCGTACGACAGATTTCCAGACAGAGAAGCGTGAGAGAGCCGGTCTCCACGGCTCTAGAGTCCGTGTGGCGTACTTTACACCACTGCATCCAACGCTTGGCTGCTGACCATGGAAACCCATTCTATTATCTCTGCACACTGTTGTTGAGCTCATCTGAAGGCCACATGAAGTTTGGAGGTCTGTAGTAACTGTCGACCTCTGCACACTGTGCACCTCGGCCTCTTTTTACCACACTCTGATTTTACGAGGTTCATGCAAAACCAAAGAAAAAAATGCAAACAGGTAATAAAGAGAAAAATACACTGAAAAACCAGCCGAATGACCTGAGAGAGGCTCAGCAGCAGGATACAGTACACAGAGACGCTAAGAGATTAGTAGGGTTGGTCCATATGAAGGCAAAGAATGATCACTTTGATATTAGGAAGCACATTTTCTCAATTTTGGTCACATTTTCTGTTTGTAGCATTTTCATATCAGACAAGTTAAGAATCTCTTCAAGCTCACATTAATTCGTGCGAGCCTCACGGCAGACGTTTTTACGTCTTATCCGACAAAGATACTTCGTTTGTAGTTTTTTACTTAATTTTCAATACTGCACCGTAACATTGTCTTTTTCAGTCTTATATTTGTACATGCTTTAACACTACACAAACACTTTGAGTCTTACTTCTTATTCGAGGTAGAACATGTAAGGATGTTATTACAGTGCACTATTGAAGTGAATCTTAAAAATCAGACATCTAATCATTTTATGTCATTTCCAACAGCTGCAGGAACGTGTAGTCGGACTACAGGTTCAAACCCAGGACGGCGACGTCTGTGTGTTAATGTGTTACAATAGCAGCCAGGCACAATCACATTGTTGCATTTCATAAGCTGGCTTGCCGAACACAGAAGCAAAAAGATATTGTTGTTGCTACGTTGCAACAGCCGTGCAGCCTGTAACCATGTAACAGTTAGATGTGTGACACTGATGCTTCCCAAAAGCTGTTAAAAACAAAAGTACAAAGACTCTGTTTGATTCTGCCATGTAGCTACAGCCAAGATGAGCCTTGCATCTGAGGTGTGCACCAGAAGTGTAACTTATGACAATTTTCCAAAATGATGTTAAAGGTGATATTTTTCCTTCTTCCAGCTCAAGCCATGCAGTGTTGGCTCCACGAACTCTGGTCCTTGTTGCCGCTTCTAATCTGGAAAGCACAAAAATCGGACTTCATTCCATAAATGTTTCCGTTTTGATCATTTTACACAGAGCAGTTCAGCATTCTGACAGGTTTGAATGTCCCCAGTTCAGCTTTCAAACTCAGCAGCCGCATGTGTCTCTGTATTATCAACGTACACCTGAGAAATGAACAGCCCAATAATGCATCGTGTTGATGCTCTTTTGCAAAATCACTCATGACCATTTTCCCATCTACATACTGTAACTCACATTTTTACTCATGCACCACTCAGTGCTCGGCACCCTGCCTTTGAGTGCTTCAGAAAATAGCAACCAGGCTTCCGACCTGAACTACGGCCAACCACAGGTTTGTAGTGAGTTTGTGGGTCATTCAAATAAATCTTCTGAAACTCTTCTTTATGGTGGTAAACTTTTATTTAACACAGTTGTTTTTTTCTGGGTATGCGCTCACCATTTGACTGTTGATCACACGAGTGTTTGTGTACAGGCATGCATGTGAGGAGCTTGTATATGTATGTACATGTGCTGCATGCTGGAATATGCTTTAATTTGTGGATTGTATTCAAATTATAATTCACTTTGTAAGGCCACGTTTTAAAAAAGCTAACACATCCTGTTATTATTAAACTTTTCAGCCACATTTAGAAATAATGATCCACATTTCTAGATGGCTTTTCAACGTTTTTCAAAGTGGAAATCTTTAATCTGGCAAACTCTTCCTCACAGTGTCTTTTGTTGGAGATGGTCAGCATGACCTTCATCTTGTCCTGAGCTTATTGTTTGTGTGCAAGCTTGTGGTTTTGTTTTAAAGCCAGTACTTCAGGACTCGGTTACTTCTAAACGAAGATGTCTTTGTCTTTCTCTAACGCATCGTCGTGATGCACCGGCTCCGCTCGGGCTGACACAGGAGTCAGCCACAGTTCAACCTGATAAGAGCTGAACTTTGGCTTCATGTACGTGGACTCACACAGTTACACAGTTACCATTGTGTATTTGTGTGTGTGAGTTGTCTAACATTTGGACAACTGCTTCTCTTCAGTATTGATCCTTCACTCGTCAGTATCTCACACCCTGACTTGATGCTGAAGAAGACTGACTGCTGTGTATATCTGCACGTTTTCACCCTGACAAACTTGAGTCATTACATCTTATTATGTTTTCTAACTGAACTCCAAAGTCCTGCAGTGTTTGGGCTGCAAGCGCTAAACCGGTGCTGCTTTCCTTGTTTCAGTCTGTCACAGATTCTGCATCTTTATATGCTGAGCTAGCCTCACACTATGACGGCCTGTTTTCACTGTCTTTTTAAAAATGGAAGAAGACCTGCGTGGTTTGGCTTTCAATGTTCAACGCATTGTTCTTTTTTGTCCACATCAGGGCAGAGTGTGGGTCACACAGGCAAAAGTCATGTCAGCACTGGAGAAGGAAAAGGACACGAGAGGTTCTCCAACACAAAAGCAGGGACTTGGCTCAGCAGTGCTGGGTATAGGAGAAACGTCTGAGAATGGAGCTAATTGTGGTGAATACAAAGCTTTGGCAATGCAGGGAGCCTCTATCAGATGCCAAGGTTTGTGTGTGTGTGTGTCTGTGTGTGCATTCCCTCACTCATTTGTTTGCTTTGTCTCCCATCTTTCTCTAGAGACTCTTGTGGAAGTAGGCCTGTCAACTGGCTGCCAAACAAACCTGATTTAGCCATTTTTCTGCAGACAAACAATCACGTTTGGTCCAACAGCTGGTGAATGGTGGCTGGTGAAAAGCGGCTGAATGGCTTTGGTTTCAGAGGTCCTGAAGTGGTCTAGGTGGACAGCCTGCTTTAGATCTCAATTAGCCTCAATATACAACACAGTGTTCTCCGCCGGAGGGCTCGGCCACGATTTACATGCACATTTGAGCTTCACAAATGACAGACTTGTGTTACTGTTAGCTGTTGCTTCACTGCTGCTAACATCAAAAGCCAAGAGCAAGATGGTGCTTTGACTTTATAGTGTGTGTATGACTTCCTTCCACTTTATACCCTTTACATCCACATATAAGAGACCAGAGAACATGTCATTTTAAGGCTTCGGGCCCATAAAGACTGGGCTGCGGTGCACATAGTTATCGTAAGGTTAAGTAATTATTCATGTAGAGATAGAAACAGACTTTTATTGAACCCCTACTTCTGAGAATTTACCGTTTGACATTCTGTTGCCCCAAAAAGTTATTAAAACCACCAAAGTCCCTGAAAATGCACACTTTCCTTCTGCTTGAAGAGATTTGGCTGAACTGCTGTTTTAGAAGCTGTTTGAGGCTGATGCAGAGAGCAAAGTATTTGGATGACTGGAGAAACAAAGACACAGATTAAACACATTTCTGTCAGTTATATGTGCACATTATGAAACTCGGAGCTCATATTTAAAATAACAGTTATGACAGTCGTTTCTTTTTCTGAGATGTTTCTGTGATGAAATTCGCCAGTTCAGCCTCATCCATCAGCACACCACCCGGCCATCTATGGTTAGGCGTAGGACTTGGATTTGGTTAATTCATTGTTTCACCCCCAAAATAATCTGTTTAGTGTAACATTGTGTGTGTATAGCTCCAGGTTTGACTCAGTGTATACAGCCTAAGTGGGCTGGTCCACTCAAATAGATTCTAATTGAAGGCAAACCTATTAGGACAGAACATGTCGGGCTGAGAGCACATCCTTTTTCTTGTTTCCTCTCTTGCCGCCTCATTATATGAGAATGAATAATGACAAACATATACATTAACCACTGCCATAATTGTGCTGGAATTAATGATTCTGAAAATAAACCTCTCTGAAAAGAGAGGAGGGAAGAATAAAAGAGAGAAAATAGGTCTTGAAGTGTGAGTGCGCACGTTTGTGTGAAAACGTGCGCACTCGTAATGAGAGTTCAGCGGCGCTAACTTGCTCTAAATAAATCCATCATTAGCATTTTCTCTTTAAACGGAATAATTTCAACTTTGATATTGGTGATTGTGCTTAAGGCCTTTAGCGCTCCTCCGCGAGCCCTCAAACACTCGCTCCTCAGCCCACGCAGAGACGATCAGAGTCGAGCTTTATTCACTTAGCACTCCATTCTGAAGCAATAATAACGAGGCTCGCTCAGCACCGTTAGAATAAACCAAGGCAACACCCAAAGAGGGCGTGAATCCAAGTAGGTATAGTGCAATATATATGAAGGCAGAGCCACAGAACACATGTTCAATAACACTTTCAAACAGGCTCAGACAGCAAGAACAAAAGAGTCTGCTGTCTGCACACGCACACAGGAACACATTCCCAGTGCCACAGAGGGGCTTGTGGTTTGCATGTGGCAGTGGATAACCAATAGAGGGTGGTGTTGCATTGCTGGTCTGAGCTCAAAGGGTCATCGTGCTGAGCTGTGAGGGAGCGAGAGCGGAGCTCATCACCAGCACTTCTAATCTGCTTTTCATCACCAACGAATGGATTTTAAAAAATGGAAAAAGCTGCTGTTAACACTGGATAGGTCAGCTGCTCTTTGATACACTGGATGTTATAAATATGAAGTGCAGTTAATGTGTGTCTTTAGCATTGATCTGTCTCAAATCAACAATAAATAAATGTAGAATTTAACCTCTTGTAACATGTAGAAGTAGTTCAGGCTCAGGGTTAGGCTGCACAAGCACAACGTCAAAAGCTAGAAGATGTTAGAGACATGAACATTTCACTTTACAGTTCTCCACGTGGAGATTCAAAAGGTTTCTAAATTTAAAAAAGGAATATAAAGAGACCAAACTAACGATCACCTAAACAGGTCACCGAGAAGTGAAATCTTTGTGTGATTGTTCTTTTTAAAGGCTTCATTGGAGCTTTTTACCAAATCTCATAGAATGAACTTTTCCAGATGGAAAAAAGTGTGTGCTTATTGTGCTTATAACTCCATGATAAAAAACAGCATTTACTGGGCGTATCTAGCTTTAGTATAGAAGCTTCTGATTGGCTTCTCTCAGTGAGCTCTCCATGTTCGATCTCACATTGTTTCTCTCTGCTTTATCTGCCAGCCAGCATCTGAACAGATCAACATCAATATTAGCAGCGAACAGTTGTTGGCAAAGTGATCTTAAAACTATAAAGGACATCTCCATGTCCCTCTAATTAAAATTTAACCACCCAACCGAGGTGATGGGCGATAGGAGGAGCGGTTGAGAGGATGGGGGTGGGGTGGGGGCTTATTTAGCATTAACATAAAAACAAACAGCCTCATATATATATGCAAATGAAGGAAGGGCAAAAGCAGGATGCCAGGAGCCATTCGCCATAACTCACACTGATGGCCTTTAAGTGAGAAATCGCTTTCCAAAAATGTCCAATAAGAAAGTGGAACGATGCACCTGTCGCCCATCTGACTAATGAGCCAATCAGGTTGCAAGGACAAGGAGGCACATCTAGATCGTGATGTTGGCCTGGAGTGTCACTTCATGCTGAAGGTGCTCATGATTCCAAAACAGTGAGTATTTCACTGCTTTTGATGATGACAAAAAATGGCCTAAAAAGTCAACACGGCTTCTTAAACCTGCAATTAGAGCAGATTTATTACTCGCAGGCTTTTCCGAGCAGAAACCTGAGAACCAAAGGCATCTCTGAAGTTTGTGTGCACGTGTGGACTGAATTTGAGCGACAATGCAGACGGCGTCTTCTTCTTTTCTGCTCCTACATGTACGAGGTGCTTAAAGCAGCTTTAAGCACACATCTTCATTTAAAAAAAAAAAAAGGCGCTGGCACCGAGTGGTGCCTTAAAACTGACAATGATTTACATTTCAACATAATGCTCTCTGTCGCCTGTTATTGTGACAAAGTGCTGCACGTATCCCTCCCAAATGAAAGTGGGTGTTCTGTTGTGTGTGCGACAAAGACATTTGGACAAACCTGCCATCTTCTTCTTTTTCTCGTAAATGAGCATGGGAAATCTGTTTATGTCCTCCTACAGTATACTGGTGAAATAAGCAGAGGCTGGTTGGGAGACAGCCCGAGCCGCAGTCGAGATGAGCCCCGTGAAGATATATTTGAGAAAGAGAAGAAGAGGGACAGACGAGGGAAAAAGTCCAAATAGATGGGGAGAGGCATTCTCGCTGAAATATGTGGTACTGACAACACCTGGCCCGGGAACAAGCTACAGGCTACAGGCGAGGAGGGAGGAATAAAAGGAACCCCGAGGCCTTCGCCACGACCATTCCTACTGTGAGGCTTAGGAGAGACTGAGACCCAAGTTGGGGGGATGTGTTTGCAGGATGAAGGATTCTCAGCTGAATGGCCTCAGCTTTAAAACTACAACAATAATAATAACACTGATAGTTTTTGTCAGGTGGTGTTTCCTCAGGAAGACTGACACCGTTTACACACATTCACCTCCAGGTTTCTCCAAATTTTACTTGTTCCTCTTTTCGTATCCTCGTATCCTCTCCCACCGACGACGTGTGGAAATCACAGCCTACCTCTCTGTTTAACAGTGGGTGCTGCAGCAAACCGTTTATCTGTCATCAGCCTGGAAACTAAAACACACACACACACACTTTTCATCTAACTGTATTTTTTTAAATAACAACAACAAGATAATAATCAGTTTCTATAAATTCTTCTCTAAATTATCAAATGACATCAAACTATTGTTCACTTGAAATCCTCTTAAATCCTCACCATCATTGTTTCTTTCCTCCAGTTTGGCACTGAAGTCACCATGAGGTCACAAACCTGCCCAATTTTTGAAAGTCTCGTTCTGAGCGCCTGAATTAAATCCCCACGTTCATATCGCTTACATAACTGATTAATGCTGTAATGCCATCAAACAGTTCCGACAGAATGAGGCGTGTATTTACAAACTAGAAGCTACCCACGCGGGTTATTATTAACTAATTTGGATGTGAATGAAAAACGCGTCAAACATGTGCGTGTGATCGATACGTTTGTGGGTAAATTTAGGCCACAGCGACGCACTGATCTGACTCCAAGTCGGAGTGAAATAAATGTGAAATGACATTTCAGGCGGTCTGCTGAGGAAGGGTGCGCATCAGAAAATATTTAAGGAGTACTTTTGTTTTTGCACACGTGCACGTTGAAAGGAGAGAAGAGCTGTACAGTTAGCAGGAAGGCCTCTGATGCGGTAAAAGTCACCTTATGCACTTGTCACCAAATTTGGTCAAATAAAAATGTGAATTTAGGACAAGTGGATCCGACAAAGTGAAGTAGCGTAACGTTGAGACATTATGGAAGTGCGTGGATTTTAAATGTGAGCGCAAAGAGTCCAGCATCATGTGGACAGCCGGCACGGAAGCCCCTCGGGTCACTCTTTAACAGAAATAAATGCGGCAGTGAGGCTTTATTGGCGGAGATTACCTGAGCGACTCTGACCACTGCTGCCGTGCGCACCACAGACCCACGTGTGTGTGTGTGTGTGTGTGTGTGTGTGTGTGTGTGTGTGTGTGTGTGTGTGTGTGTGTGTGTGTGTGTGTGTGTGTGAAAGCTACCACTAGTCGCCCCCAGTGCTCTTCAGTCTCCACTTTCCCTTCTCACCGCAGACTGAACGTCACGTCCGCACTTGAACTTGAGTTTTCTCCCATCGTAGAAGCCAGAGAGCCACACAGAGCCGCTCAGAGCCGCACGCACAGTCCAGGGGATGCGGGACTCACAGAGAGCAAACACAGTGGCTTCGCTTTGACTCGAACAGTTAAAGTCTCACCCGCCCGGCCGCTGCTGTCAGTGCAGTAGAAGTGCCAGCCACTTGGCCACATTTCGAGAAGTGCCGGGAAGAAAACTGGATTCCTTTTTTACGCACTCCACCGCGCAGGAGCGGGCAGTGTCCGGCGTGGCCGGATAGTGGACACAGGTAGACACTGACCATCAGGAGGTGACCTCTCGCCCCCTTCCGTCTCTCCATCCTTCACTCTCCGCTCCTCTCTCGGCTCGCCGCTGACAGATGGTGTAAAAGCGACGGAGAGAACAGCGACCCCCTCCCTCACCTCAGATCGAAGAAAGGAGGCGCACAGACACATTGGCACCAAACTCCGCACGAGCGCCCGGCGCTGCGCCACGGCCGGCCACCGCGGAACGCAGGAGCCACTGCCCGCTGAAGAGATCACCTCCAGGGCGAGATTCGGCCCAGCGTCTAGTGGTCAGCTCGGGGGGCCGACAAGCAGGCTGTTTGTGGGCGGATTGGTCGGTTATAGGAGCCGGAGCGGGAAGAGGAGGAGGAGAAGGAGAGCCGACCCTTCCAGCGCCGCTCTCCGGGCGATGCCAGTGTAAATGCCAGGGCGATGTCCCGACGCAAGCAGGGGAATCCGCAGCACCTGTCCCAGAGAGAAATAACGCGTAAGTGTTGACACGTTCAGTTTTTCACGCGTGACTGTGCAGAGGAGCTGATTTATTGAAGTACTTTTTCCAGGTGATAAAATGAATATTTTCAGAGCTGGAACAGAAAGTTTGCTTCCCCGAGGCCATCCTCTCCTCTCTCCCAGTTTACGGACAAAATCAGATAAACGCTTTATTTTGCGTTTATTTGATTTTTACTCTCTATAAATAATTACAGTGAATTTAGAGTAAAAAAACGTCCACAGCCGCGTCGGACTTTTACTGTAAAAATCGCTCGTGGAGAAATTGTACTTTTTTCAAACTTTATTCTTCCACCTCTTGTTTGAAACGAGGGGCGAGCAGCGTGATCACTGCGCGGATAATTACACTTTATTTGTAATGTTTTTCAGCTTCACGCGCTCCCCGGAACACATTAAACAAAGGTTAAAAAAACAAACAACGCACCTCATGTTAGAAAAAATGCGTTCGAGCTAATTCTGCTAATTTCTTTTTCATGAAGACAGCGTGGATCCTTCACGCTGAAGCGTCGGAGAACTTTACACGTTTTCAACAAACAGGGTTGTCAAAAAAAATCGTAATTTTATTTCCTCGCGCACATTTTAAAGCGGCTCCGTTTCACGTCTCTTTTCTTTTATCGCCGTCTTCTGAATTTTGCACGTTATAGTTTCCAGTCCGTCCTGTTCGTCTGTTTAATTGGCCCATCGCTCTCATGCTGTTTTCTGCCGCACGCATGCAAAGCTCATTCCTCCCGTGGCTGTAATATTAATGCCAGGTTTGGATTATTTAATCGGTCTGCAAAAAAGAAAGAAAGAAAAAGGGTTTCAGGGTTTCCCTCACGGCGCGTTAAAGCGGAACACAGTGAGTGACGGCGTCTCGGAGATAATTCCACAGAAGGTTAATTTCCAACACCTCTTAGCTTATTATTGATTTATTTTTAAACAAACTTATGCGACACATTTAACGTCTTAATTACTCAAATTAATTTCCAATGACAGGATCACTTTGCCACTAAACTTCTCAGCGTCAAATAATATTTTCTGGCCTCAGATCAGTTTTGTTGATGGACTTAAACGAAGACCAACAGTAAATCTTCACAGTTGTCGCCGATCTCCTTTTCCATCAAAGCAGTGGTTGTATTTCTTTTTATTTTTTACGATCTGTATGTTTGGTACTTTACTCACCTCTGTGCTCCGGCTGCAGGTTATTTGGGGAGACTTCTCTTGTGTGAAGGCTGCCAGATCAGATCAACTTACACTACAGTGTATCAGTGTTCACCTCAGTGTGTGTAACATTTAGCTCTCAGCCTGAGTGCATGCAGGGGTTTGAGGCCACACAGGCATCTGTTTGCTGCGAGGCCATCGTGGTGTCGGCCCAAACAGAGACCAACACCTGAAGTCACTGAGTTAGATTAAAAATGTGCCCTCACATTAGCAGCAGACAGAGGTAGCACTGGTGCAGGCCCAGTTTCTAATGGGGCTCATTGTGATATCAGCCTTTGCTGCTCAGAGCAGACGGATAGACAAGAAATATGAAGGTGGAGGTTAATAAATGAGCAACGAAACATGCTTCTGCACATCCTGTAATTTATGATTTACACACACACATGCATTTATTTATGTGAGCGTAGACGTCAACAGACACACACACATATGCATATGAACACACGTGAGTGAATCCTCCACTCGTGCCAAAATTTTCAAAGAATTCTTCCGGAGCTGTCAGGTGATAAAATCCCTCTGACCTGGCTCTCCGTGCCGTGGATTTATAATTTGGATTTTGCAACACGACACACACCACAACACAATAGCTGTGCACTTTAGAAGAAGAGTTGCTTCTTAGTATATATGCAGGAAGAGCCAGGAACACCGAGGTAGATTTTGTGCACTTTGGCGTCACAAAGTGCATTCCGACGCTCCCAGTTTCCTGCAAATCTTCCTGATTCTGATCGCAGATCATTCACACAGTTTTAAAAATTCTTTCCTTTTTCCAGTTGATTAAATCAACAAGCGATCACAGTTTGGAGCTGATCAGCTGATCATTGCCCTCACTGAACACGGAAGAACCACTTGCATGTTTATCGTCTACATCTACACTAAATATGCACCAAACCCAGCGCTTCCCTATAACAGTAAAATCAAACAAGAAGCCACCCAGAGCGGAATTTGGTGCAACTATTCCCTCAGGGGCAGGAGCTTCATCAGTAGGACTTTATATTGTTGTGTTTGTCTCACAGATTTGGGGGCATTTTTTTTTCTTGTAGCAGCAGCAGACAGTTTACACCTGAAGGTGCCTCCTGCTTCTCATTCACTCCAAATAAGCCTGGCTTTGCTCTGAGAGGCTGATTTAAGCATGAAAAGACACAAACAGGACGAGAGCTGCCATTGTAGTCTCTCTCACACACACACACACACACACACACACACACACACACACACAGAGGGCTGTGTGTAAATTGCACTTGCCCACTTGAGATGCATGTTTCCTTTCGGCTTGTCAAATAGCCACGCACCCTGCTGGGGCTATGTCTTTGTTAGAGAGAGGGGAAGAAAGAAGTCAACATCTCCTTCTTTTAAGCATTCTCTGGGTGAGGTGTGGTTCAAATAGCACAAATGAAAATGCACTGCTTCACTGTGGCTCATTCAGGGTCACGTTTGTGAACGATACGTAATGAAAATCCAAATAGTTTAATGCTCATTATTTTCAGAAATGTCTCCCGACTTAAAGGGTAAACAACAACAACAAACAAAAAAAAAACATTTCATCATGTTATTTCCACGGCGACTGTAAACTGACATAAATAATGTCCGTGGTGATGTGGTGTGTTTTTTCTAAAGAGACGTAATTTACGCAGCTGCCGGGTTTTAAACCATCAACCACATTTTTTAGTGGTTAAAAATAAAATGTGTGTTTCCTTAAATTTCCCACAATTTTCCTTCCCTGTAAATTATGATTTAAGAGCTTTTTATTGTTGCTGGAAATTAGAAAACATTTAAACATTTATGTGAACAAATATAAATGTAACCTTAAAGGTGGAGTGTGTGAGCGGATGAATGCAGCAAGTTTGCCCCAAAGCATGCCTGAACTCATTTAACGTGCACGCAGTTTCACACCACTACATAACACACACACACACACACACACACACACACACACACACACACACACACTCCAACATATCCTGCATACCTTTGTAAGCTGTCTGTCTTCTCTCTGTTTCTGCACCTCTTCCTGCTAGGGGGAGCTCTCAGGCTGTCAGAGCCACAGTGCTCTGCCAATGAGAGAAGTGGAAATGTGCTCTGAGTGTGTGTGTGTGTGTGTGTGTGTGTGTGTTAATCAGATGACATCAGCGCTGAAAGACCACATTCACCTCTCTTAACTGTCAACAGCTGCACACTCGACTGTCTGCCTCTCTGTGGCACTTCTTATTTAGAGCATACATGTCGATTCACAGCAATGAGTGACTGACACATTTCATGTGTGTGTGTGTGTGTGTGTGTGTGTGTGTCATTGCGTATGACTGGAGCCACATTTTAAAGTTGTAGTAAATTCCTGTGTGTAAATATTTCTGCATGTATTTTTGTCCTGTGTGTTCTTGCTCTGCAGACAAACGTGCACTTTGTTTTAAAACACATTTCATAATATTTCGTTTTTCATTAGAAATCTGCAAATATAAGTTTATTTGATTGTTTTTATTTCTGTGTATTTTGGTCTATTTGGAACATTTAAATTTAAATGAGTAAAAGAATAATTGTAGTATTAAAATGACTGCATGTGCTGATTCTGAAAATGAGCCTTTTTTGCATGTTGCAAAAAAAAAAGAATTAAACAAACAAAAAGCATTAGTCACTGTCTTCACCTGACAGAGGTGAAAGCTGGATGTTGAAGTCCACCTCACACTCAGTTATGCTCTTCGGCAGATGAGCCAGTGACACAGCTGCTCTGCGTGTTTGTGAGTAGCACTTGTTTTCCGCTGCAGCACCTCCTGGGCAGGTGGCTCTGCTCGCATCTCTCTGTAACTCGCTGTCGCTGCTGTGGCGGTGGACTCAAATACACCATTACAATCCTTTGTGCGTTTGGCAGCAGCGCGCTCCTGATTGGCTCGACATGGTCACCCAAACCTCACCCAGCACACAGGAGTTACTTTGAATTACCTTAAATTGATGTTTATTTCAAACTCGACTGACTTTGAAAACAGGTTGTGAGTAAAACTGCGTCCTCGCATATTTTAATCGCCTAAACACTGAAAATGATTCTTTGAAGTTTCAGCTAAAAGGAAACTAAAGCCAAACATTTCTGAGGCATTTTCAGTCTCATAGGTAGAAGAAGAGAGGTGACAGGAAGTGAGTGAAGATTGAAACCGGGGGGGACGTGATGCCGGTTGCTTCCTTTAACACCTGCAAACAAAGCGACATGTTTACAGCAGAAGTATCGAGTTTAAAATGTTGCAATAAATGTTGAAAATGTATTTTTTATAAAAAGAACAAGAAGCTGGATTATCTACAAATAAATGAAACAACTTTTAGTCGCCACGTACAATAAATATACGTCCCAAACGCGACTGTGAAGTTTTAAAAACTGTATCTCAACACTGACTTTGTACGGAAAGCCACTTCCTGTTTAGACGAAAGTGTTCTGAGGGCACATCTTAATGTTGACAGTCTCTGCGGTGGCAGATTATTTTCATCACTTTGAGTCTTCACTCGTCTGCTATCACCGACATCTACGGTCCGTCACGTACGACCGTGTGTGCGAGTCACGTCCAGGACCAGCCTCGGCTCTTCGCAAAGAAAAGTCGTTCTTGCAAAACAATAAAAAGCTCATAATTTTAGATAAATAAAGTGTGCGTGCAGCAGCGTGTACACGTGTGTAACAGTACACAGTGACGGTGCGGGTAAATAAACAGTTTATCAGTCGACGTGTAAGCGAGCCGCCGTCAGCTTTGAGTGCGTGCCGTGAGGGAGTGTGTTACTCTGTGTGAGTGTGATGTGCAGTCTCAGCCACAAACATTATATCTTGATTTAAGAGAGAGAGTGTGTGTGTGTGTGTGTACGCGGTAATGGTAAAAAACACAGAAGCCAAGTCGAGTTTTGATCATTTAAGTCGAGACCCACGCGCGCACACACACCATTATCACTGGTCTCAACTGGCAGAATCTTTCTGGTTCTGGGAGCAATTTTGGTGCTTTTCCCATCAGCCTAAGTGTGGCGGCAGATAAAAGTAAAATCATGAAAACAGCTCTCGAGGAGAGGCGGAAACAAATATTTGATGGGCATGTGGCCAGCAATGTGCTCCCGTTTGTGTGAAGGATACGTGTGAGAGATTTCCATGGATTTACAGCACACGTGTGGTGAAAGGTGGTGAGACGGAGGGAACCAACCCCAGAGATGATCACCTGCTGAGGGAAAACATTTGCTCTGAATTCAAAACTAAGAGAACCTACAAACACCGAATTCCCAAATCCTTCTTCAGATCCGTCGGGTCGCTGGTGATTTGTGTAGGTTAGGGTCTTGTTAACGCACAGCTGACATTTAGCAGAAGAACAATGAAATAAATTCATCTATTCAGCGCACAGCTAACACAAAACTCTCTGGTCAAACCTTCTGCTATGTTATAGTATTGATATGCTGCCTGTCATATCTACGTATCGCTCTTACCCGACTCACCCAAGCCTCGTTAAACTGATGCAGACTTTAGACCAGCTCTTTAAAAAAACCCTATCAGTCATAATTCTAATGTGAGGTGAGATTTGCATTGGTGGTGGTGGTGGTGGTGGTGGTGGGGGGGGGGTCACCGTACATGTAGATTGGATTTGTTCCAGGTCAGCTCACTGGTTTTATTCTCTCTAATGTTTAGTACTGGGAAACATGCTACCACTGTACAGGACAGATGGCTGCAGCCTGCAGGCCACACGCACACACACACGCACACACACACACACACACACGCACACACACACGCACACACACACACACACGCACACGCACACACACACGCACACACACACGCACACACACACAGACTGATATCCTCTAACATATAATGAGTGCAGCACATACACTGCAGTGCAGATGAATGTTTGTACTGTGTTGTATGCGATACAAGTACAATATGGTCTTTGAATGTTTAACAGCAGACCTAAAACAGGTATACGGTGGCGTAGAGGGGTGGGGTGTTCCATCTGGAGCCTTCATCCACGTTTGACATCCCAAATCTGTTTGCATTTCTAATGTGGAGGCTGAGACAAACGGCCAGCCTGCTGCTAATCCATCATCTTGTATTAGAGACAGAGAGAGGTGATGGTGATGCGTTTGCTCTTCGTCATCGTCAGCATTCCCGTTTTACCTCAGAGGGTCAGTTGTTCCTCCAGCCTCGTTCAGACCTTCTCGCTCCTTTTGGAGACAGCCCTCACTTACAAAGCTTGCTCGCTGGTGAAGCTGTTGGCCTCTGCAAACACCACACATGTGCTGTCCTACTGCTGTTTCACAGCAACGTTCAGAACCCTGCCCAAAGCCCATCTGCTCACTCACAAACACTGAAAAAACCCTGCTTACGACTAATACGTGTGTCTTAATTGAGACCATGTAATAACTCCTAACGTGTACGGCGACCCACTTTGGGTCATAACCACATACTAAACAAGCACATTCTCAGAAATGACGAGTTTCAACTGAACTCTCATACATGCAAAGACGTGGACACAACCCGGGGTTCGATCTAGTTAGTGTAGAGCTTCTCACTTACAATTTTGCTGAATTCCCATTTTCCTTCCTTCCTCACAGGTGCGAGGCTAAATAAAAGTGTGTGTGCACTGCAGCAGTATGCGGTGTATATTGTGTACTTTGTGTTTGAGATTGAACAATTCTAAAATATATAGTTTGTGGTGTGTTTGAGATGGTGGCTGAAAATTCACCTTCTTGGACTTTTAGATGTCTTGAAAAAGCTTCGAAGCGTGATGGAGGCGTGACTGCACACGTATGAAGCTGCACTGTTGTGTCGGAGCCACCACACATTAAGCCTTATGTTAAGTGAATGCCGCCTGGTCTAACAGGTCGTTGGTCACGACTCTGATCGTTCTGTGTTGTCGTCACCGCAGCGCTGTACGAGCAGCTCTTTAAGTGTGTCGCTCAGACACGTGGTAACCTAATTACACGTTTGCGTCATGTATAGATTTCAGCAGGCGATGAGCGAACATACACCCAGGTTAACTCTGACGTGTCTCCTCTGTTTTGTTTCTCGTGCAGCGGAGGTGGAGCATCCAGATGGCGCTTTGCTCTCCGAATCCCTACCCTCCAACCCACTCACCCTGCCCTCCAATCCACTTGGCCTACGTCCCCATGCTTTGGACCCCAGCTTGGCTCACACGCTGCCGCCTGGCCTCCACTCTGACCATGACCTGCTCACTTGCGGCCAGTGCCAGATGACTTTCCCGTTGGGCGACATACTCCTCTTCATTGAGCACAAGAAGAAGCAGTGCCAAACACCGCTGCTGACCAACGGCTGTTATGACAAGATGAACGACCGAGGAGGAGGAGGACAAGGAGACAGTCCAACTCTGCAGAGCCTTCATCACTACGCGCAGAGGGTGGAGCTAAGAAAGGTGTTGGAGCCAGTAGAGGTCGGCATCCAGGTGACACCAGAGGAGGAAGAGGTGGGAGGAAGAGGGGAACGAGGTGAGAGAGGAGAGAAGACACCAACCAAAGGAATTTGCCCGAAGCAGGAAAACATGCTATCAGGTAGACGTGACGTACGCAGGGAAACACACTAAAGCCTCTTCTTTCTGAGCACAAATACACAAATGTCACTTTTATGTGTAATTAAATTCATGAAGTCAGTTCAGCTTCAGCTGCGTTTGTTGCTTTTTCACATAAGGGCAGGCCAGGTAGGTGTAAATAGATCATTTTCATGAATAATTGAAAGCACAGTTTAAAAACTCAGGTTTTCTTTGGCTAACATGAACATTTTTGGATGATTTAAACAGAATTTAAGTGAAACTAATGTGCAAAAAGAGAAACCATCAGGAATGGAGCATTTTTGAGGGCACCGTATGTTCACTTTCTGCTGAACAACGTTGCTGTGCAGACTCGTCAGCATGTTGCCAGATTCAGGTTGAGGTTTGGTTTCTTTAAGAAAGGGGAAAAGCTCAAATCCTCCCACAAAAACCAACCACAACTTTTGCTTCTTCTTTGTCGCATATGTAGCATCTGTGACCTTTGGAGGTGTGAGCAGGTTCGTCCCAGGCTGGTCCCTCCGACTCAGAAAGTTCAAGCTCATTTCATCTGAATCAGCTCGTGTTCACAATGCACACACATGGACACGAGGCCCCTCTGACAACAGCTTTTCATTTATCAGCTGATGTGGTCTGGCACTGAAATCAGCTGCTGGGATAAGCTTGAGTTTGTGGCCTGCCAGAACCTGGAATAAACTGTCATTGTTATCCAGATGTGTTATAGGTAATGATTAGTTTTCCCGAAATGCTGAACTATTTAATTCCAAAGAAAAACCTTTAGGTAGTAACAAACCAGCAGTTTTTTCATCAGTCTAAATATATCCCTGTTTTAGTTTTAGTTTGTGTGATGGCGTCCTCTCGTTCAGCAGAGGAAGAGAGGCGTTCATTTTATTAGAGGACATGGACAGCAGAGGGACAGACGAGGAAGAGGGGTGAGACAGGCAAATTAGGGAGGCAAATCTCTAAACCCCCTCAAGGACTCGGTTGAAACAAATTGAGCAAAACATGACAGAGAGACTCACCCCGACTTTCATGGAGAAATCCAGTCTAAGCCATCTGCTTAAAAAGGTGAAAAGCTCATTAAAATTCAAATAAGCACAGGCAGAAAAAAACAGCACGAGAGGAGAAGAAAAAGTGGGAAAAGACAGGAAGAGGGATTAAAACGAGGCTAGTTTCATCCCCATTCAGCGAAGTAAAGAGGCAGTTTAGCATCTGTGTGTGTGTGTGTGTGTGTGTGTGTGGGACCAGCAGTTATCGCTCAAACCAGTCAAGACACTCGTAAAGAAGCCTGTGACAATAACCCTGTCGTGCTCTTCTAGAGGTCAGTTTGAGGATCGCAGGCTCGGCCTGCAGACCAACAGTCTGTTAGCACAGGCAGCATGGTTAGCATCGCTACTGTCTTCATGCATTATTCAGAATGAATAAATAATGAAAGACTGATTTCCTGTGAACCTACACATTCCTCAATAATCTCACCACCTATATGTAGACCTACATATGAAGCGAGCTGATTAGTGGAATCAGCTTAAACGCTTCATGAACGGAGCTAAAACAGAAGACAAATACAAATGCAACGTTTAGGGAGGTTTTAGTGCCGGCTCACCTGACTGAAACAGCTCTGAAAGCTTGGAAATGATTTTATTTTATTTTTATTTTGAAATGAACTTGATTAAGAAATGTCGTCACATGTGATCAGCATCCATATTGTATCGAATCAAGTGGTAGATTAGACATCAGCACATGAACGATGTCAGAGGACGTGTCACTATCACACAGGGTTGGGCTGTTTGCTATAACGCCACTGACATCACGTCATGTATGTGTAACACGGTTATGACATTTGGATGGAAACATGAATGAATGTGTTGGCCTAAAGCCAGGTGAGGAGGCTCACAGGTGAGCCTCTCAGTGAGCGGGACGGCGGTTTCGCCTGCATTGTAAACACTGTGTCTGGGCCTGAACTTCATCAATATTTTACCAGGCTGTTACAGCTCTGCCGGGCAGCTGTGCATTGCTGCTGTGGACAGCACAGCTGCCTGCACTCGTGAAGCTCGTGGAGCGACGCTCCAGCTTTGCATTTAATGCAACTGTCTGAATTGTGGGGTGCAAAAAGCTGGAGCGCAGTCCCCGAGCGTGTGCAGAGCTGTGCTCAGGCATGTCTGCTAATTGAGTGGCACTGGCCATGGCTCGGCATTATTACATTTATGTGCATAAATATATATCCACCCTGTGTTTAAATGTGTGCAATGTATCGAACTGCCATCCTCCAATGAAATCAACCCCATGTGCGCTGCGTTGGAAGACTGGAAAATATAATTGCACAATATTTTTTATAGCAGAAACTGCAATAATTTTCACATTAAAAGCAAAAACGTATTAGCGACTCAATTGGACGTGCACTGCAGCAACTGTAAACTATATTGCTCCAATAACATTTTATGTTTGAAAATTACCCACGGTGTTTCCACATGAAATATGTCCAACGAGCACCTTATTAACACGAGCAGGAGACAGAACAATTTATTAATCAAGCTGGAGTTTAATTTGGAGAGCGCGCTCTCAGCCCCTCTCGTCATTACTGGGGGATTGAAATGCGGCAGGTGGAATTTTCTCTTTGTAACTCAGGGCGGCTTTTTCTTCAGCGTATGTTTTTAGCACCTTTCATTACCTGGTGAAAGAGGGAGGGACAAAAGCACAGGGAGGGAGGCGAGAGAGATGGGGAAAGCGATCGGGGACATGACGGACGACACTTCTTTGTAATTGGCTCCCAGCAGGTCAAACTACTCGTTTATTGTTAAGCTTTTACACTTTCATTTGTCCTCCATGTGAAATGGAACACGCACACGTGTGCACACGTGTATGAGCATCATGCCAAGTTTCTTTTAACCCCTAAATTAGAAGAAGTGTTTGTGCTGTGCGAGAGCTGCTGGGTTTTTCCTTTTCCTCTCTCCGTCTGTCAGGTAGCAGCGTGCAGAGAAATAACAGAGCACCTAGCTTTTCCATTCAGGCTGTGAAACACGTCGCTGCTATTGTGCTGAAGGATTACGAACAGCGGCTTTAGTTTGTATACACAGTGTTGTTCTGTTTCAGCTATTGTTTTTTCCCCACAAGAAGCCCTGTTTAAAAACCTCCTGATTCAGTTTGGAAAGGCTGATCAAAAGGAAAACGTGCAGTTGGTTTTTACCACGATGTGAATGAATAAGAGTTTTCCGGTCACACCCATCTCTCCTCTGTCTGTAGCTGAAACTCACTCAGACTTAGAAAAAAGCCGTTCCTCCGATTTAAAGAATAAAAAAAATCGTTTTTGTTTTTGCTTAAATGACACAAATCTTCTCTCATTTTTGAGTTCATGTAGATTTCTACATTACTTCAGCCTGAAGCTTCATCCTGTCTGATTTTATAACCATGAGGAGAATCACCATCATGCCTTGCAGTTAAAGACTGGATGTGCTGTGATGGTGACGTAAAACCATCATGCAGAGAAATTTGAAAGCGTACTTTTTGCTCTCTCTGCTCTCGTCACACACGGCTTCCTTCCAGACAGACAAACAGACACAGCTCGGAGGAAGCATCATCTAAACCTTCCTCACAAGGAGTGAATATTCAAAAACATCAAGCACAAACACCCCAAACCACAATAAGCCCAGCGTTCTAACAAAGGCATTAGATAACTAACCGGGCCGAGTTTTCGTACGTCAGCAGAGATGCATTCAAACAGCTGAACCAACCTTTTGTCAGCGCTGTGTAAGCAGGTGCACGCTGACAGGATACCTCGGCTTGCAGGAGGCTTTAGGATTTTAACTTGCAACCCTGACGTCCAAAGCCCTCCAGGCTTTCCCAGGTGACCAGGCGTGAGGTCTCTTGGCGGCTTCACAGAGGTGCTGCACTGACAGTTTGGATTAGAGAAGGAAGTCATTTTTACTATGAGGCGCTCAGCCGCCATGCTGCGTACACTTATCACTGACGAGTGTTTAGCACCCGACAGCGCCACACACACACACACACACACACACACACACACACACACACACACACACACACACACACACACACACACAGATTAAGAAAACAGAATAATTAATGCACTTTGTTTCCAATGGGGATGTGCAATTTTTCACATATTGAAAAAACACATTTTAGGAGTGTTTGTCTGTGTTTGAATCTCATATAAATATTCTTCACATGGACACACACACACACACACACACACACACACACACACACACACACACACACACACACATCTTCAATAAATAATGACTGAGCACAGTGGCATGTCCCTAAAATATTTACCATATGCTTATTTATCTTCCAAATGAAACTGTACAAAGACTTAACAAAGAGCCACGGTGCTGTGTGTGTGTGTGTGTGTGTGTGTGTGTGTGTGTGTGTGTGTGTGTGTGTGTGTGTGTGTGTGTGTGTGTGTGTGTGTGTTTGATATAGCAGCCTGTACTTTAGAGGCATTGCGGTCCCTGCTGCTCTTGTTTTTTCACATTGTTTCAATAAAGCTGGGAGGCCTCTCGGATGGAGCGACGGCCTTTTTGAAGTGGTAATCACTCTGGTTTGTGCTGCTCGCTCTCTCCCTCACTCTCGTTCTGCCTCTCCTGCCCACTGTGTGTGTGTGTGTGCTTTGGCTAGTTCGGGTTTGTGTACGTAAATGCGGCTGTTTTCACATCGCACAGGCCTGACGCATCTCTAATAGGCTCAGAGAGGTGTGGAATCACACAACTGAAGAAGTAAAGAAAGTGCGTTTAATGAGTCACACAGTGCCGGCCATCACTGATTATGACTCATTTCCATGATAGAAGATTGTAGCCGGGCTGTGAGTGTGAGTGGGTGAGGAGGTCCGCTGTGGACGGGTCACACAACAGTCAGTTTCACTTAAAGCTTCCACCCTGAAACATCCACACAAGACGGGTGGAAGTTTCATGATAAACTTCTTCATATTTTTTTTGTCCCTGCATAAATTTGGAAATAGCATCAACACTGGCACACACACGTCAAACAACACACTCTGTTTAACATTAATAGACAAACCAATGCGACTGTCAAGCAGCTAGCCGTACTCATAGCTCACTGACCTTTGGATGCTGCATGCTAACAGGGAACTCATACGGTGCTAAAACCCTCCAAACACCCACAATTCATGCTATCCAACAAGCTCTGAGTGACATCATTATGGGTCTCAGTGGGATTCAAAGCTGTGCAGTGAACATGGTGTAGTGTGGGGATGCTCGTCATATTCAAACGTTAGTATCATCGTGAATGATGTTAAAATCCTTTTTAAACATTACATTTTCCTTATTTTGACTGACAGCTGGTTGGGTGTAAACAGTGCTGCTACCTCAAAGTGGCCGTAATGGACACGAAAGCAGCGTGAAAACACTAAAAGAGCCAACGATGACCGAGTCGTGCCGGCGCTCTGAGTCTCACTGAATTTGTCCCGTTTTGGACAACAGACCAATAAGAATCCAGATGAAGCAGCGTGCAGCCGGACTCACCGCGTTTAAGGAACTGAAGCCTGCATGGGCCCTGCTGAACCTTAAGCTTGCTCGTGTTTCTCTTTGAAGCATCAAATCCACTTCTTGTAAAGAAACTCTGGTGGACACTGTGTGAGACGGACAGACCTGCAGACGGAGGAAGAAAGAGCATATTTATCGTTAACGGAGCACCTCGTACGTCTCTGCCTGCTCAAAATCCCTTTTTGCCTGTTTTGCCATGTCGCCTCGCTCGGCTGTTAATCACTTTGCATGCACTCATTTAAATATTAAAATTTTCTTTAATCATCAAAGCCAGTATGCATCATGCATATTCATACCCCCACCCACGCCCCATTCCCTGGATCTCAGGTTCATTACTCTGCTGCTAGCCATTAGCCACTTCCCTAATCACACAGTTTATACACACACACACACACACACACACACACACACACACACACACACACACACACACACACACACACAGGTAGCCACCAGCACTAACCAGTGGTAATCCGCTAACTAGACTTAAACACACAGGCATCCCTGCAGTCTAAACCGAGCGAGCAGACTTGTCATCCATCCCGGCTGAGATGGCTGGAGTATTTGTCAAGAGGCTCGGCAAAACCTTCATTTGCATAATGACTTTGTAGTTCTGCATTAATAAAATTTGCATATGAAGCCATGTTAATTACTCCTGATCAGCCTTTTTTGCATTCATGCATGGTAATTTTGGGCGACTTGCAAAAATTGATGTCCTGGCGCCTGTGATGAGATTGGTGGAGGAGGCGCTCTGTATCTGTGTGTAAGTGAGGCTGAAGGGATGTGGAGATGATGAAGGTGGAGCGTTCGGCTGTGTTTGGGGCTTTATCAAAGCAGAATAGACGGCAGATTGGTGCGGTTTGCTTTTCGGGCACCATTTCTCTTTCCGCTTATAACTTTTTTCTTTTTTTTAATCTTAGTGAAAAGAGCTTTCCAGTAAAATCCTCTCCTACTACTGTACAACACACACACACACACACACACACACACACACACACACACACACACACACACACACACACACACACACACACACACACACACACACACACACATGCACACAGAGCCTGGCAGGCAGCCATTTGTGAGTCTATTGTTTACTCTGGGTTCTACATTTCAAACAGCAGACTCCTCAGACTGTGCTGGGTTTGATCAGGACTTGATGCTTTTTTATATGTGATGTAATTTGATTTGCAGTTTCTCATTTTATCTGTAAATATAATTGTGATAAAACTCTACCTGTAATAAAGCCACGGCACGGCCTCAGCTTTCCTGGGTGACCGGGTCTGTCGAGGCTGTAACGACGACACAGATGTGATGTCAGCTCTTTTCTTTGGCTTGTTTCATAGCTGCAGAAATGCAGCTGTGTAAAGCAGCATCTTCATAAGTGAACGAAGGCTGATTTTAGAAGCTTTCTTGGCTTATTTGAATTCCCCACAGACCTGCTCAGGTTCAACAAACCTCACAGTTACAGTTTCTTCCTGCTCCATTTCAGGCATTCATTTATTTTTTTTTGCATCTTTGCTTTTCATATTGAGCTTTTAATGTAAGCATCATGTTCTGCTTCAAAAATCAAGCAAAACTGCAAGAAGAGAAACGTTATGTTTTCCATTATTCCTTCGAACACAACAACAAATTAAAGCCGGACCCTGTTAGTGTCGACCCGCAGGCTGGATGCTTTACTAAAAATGATTTGACTTTTTAGGAGTCTCCATGTCAAACACTGTTTAGGTTTTTTATTGAGCGCACAAGTCCTGAAATCTGAAATCATGTGTGGTCTTTCTGAAAAACACAAATATGTGAAATGTCCTCTTGGTGCGTCACAGCTCTGACAGTGTGCGAGTGACACAAGATCAATTCACACAAGGCTGAAGGCCACAGTCATGCTCCTATAGTGGACAGTGAGGGCTCTCATTCCATGTTCACAATGACATACAACCATACAGTTACTCATAATATTATCACATAATAACAGTACTTCACTTTTAAATATAGGAGGTTACTGTGAAAACTGTGGCAGGTAACAGGTGAGGACATGCTGACCAGTCACTGCACGTGTCGTCAGAGCTGTGAGGATCACTTTACACAGAACCGATCGTCTGTGCAAAGTCTTGGTTTCTCAGTGAATAAGCCCTCAGTTAATGGGAGAGTCTCTCTTATGGCGTGTTGGCCTCTTTGACAATGGCAGATCAGATCGGGTGGCGATAAAGCACTTGGTATCATTTTGTTTCCTGTTGTGTGCCTGAGCTGTTGTCAGACAGGTAGTCTGTGAAGAGACGTGAATAGAGAGACAAGAAAGAGAAGGAGGTGGACTGGAAGGCTTTGTGGAGGTGACAATGACGGGACGCAAAGCTATACGTGCGTGTGCGTTCACTGACTGATGACATTTGAGCACCGAGCCCCTCAAGGAAGGGATACAGTGGCATTCTCTGTCGTTGCAATGTGTGTGTGTGTGTGTGTCTGTGTGTGTCTGTGTGTGTCTGTGTGTGTCTGTGTGTGTCTGTGTGTGTGTGTGTGTGTCTGTGTGTGTGTGTGTGTGTGTGTGTGTGTGTGTGTGTGTGTGTGTGTGTCTGTGTGTGTCTGTGTGTCTGTGTGTGTGTGTGTGTGTGTGTGTGTCTGTGTGTGTGTGTGTGTGTGTGTCTGTGTCTGTGTGTCTGTGTGTCTGTGTGTGTGCAATTTTATAAACACATAACCTCTGTAGTCGTGTCAAACGCAGCCGATTATTATCGTATTATTACAGCAGCAGTAATTTTGCTGTCAGTATCAACTTTGTGTTAAGTTGAAGTGTAGGAAGGTTCAGTGACACCGGTCACAATTATTTATCTGTAATTTTCCAACATTGTGACTGATCTGTGTTAAGAAACTGTCACAGTGCTGGTAAAGGACCAGTCTTTAGTCATGAGTGCACGAGGGCGCACTGCAGAGGGCTCGCAGATAAAACTGCCAGGTTCATAAAGAGTTCACAGCAGTGTGAAACATATTAATGTCACGTGGATGCTTGTGTTTTCTTTGCATGTTCAATGCTATGTGTTCAGTACCATAAAATATATTTAGCCTTTGCAACATCGAAATATGCAGACAATGCTTTCAAATTTTGCAAGCCTGAAATATACGAGAATCACTTCAATGCTGGAGCCGTAATTAAAATTTAAATACAGCAAAGTGGGATAAGTGTGCTGGGATTCATGCACTTGTAGAGAGGAAGTGCATCCCTGCAGTGTAAAAATAGAAAGAATAGCACTAGAATTCCACACTCACCTATTTGGCAAGCTCTATTTCTGGTATCTGGAAAGTGTTCCACACAAGCGCACTTTGTACAGGAAACTCCACTTGGGCTGAAATAAATAAAAGAACTTGTCGTTAGCATGAGACACTGGATTTTTGCATCTAATTTGCAGCAACAAAGGTGAAGCAAAGACGCATTTTTGCATTTGTAAAGCATATGCCTGCCTGAAACGTGCAGAGTCATCTGGGCTGACACTGGTCATAGGAAACTAGCAAGCTAGTCAGCGTCAGTTTAGTCTAACAGAACTTTATTATTATTCATATTTGGTGTTTGGATATGCCTCCCAGCTTTGTCATAACACCCGTAATCCCAGACTTCTCTGAATTAACTGCTCAACTTTGCTCGGACTGAGACCAAGGGATGTCTCTGCTGTGTCTCACAGACAGCACCGTGCTTTGTCTTGTCTGCACCACCACAACAACCTACTTTATCTCACCAGCTTTGAGGATCTGAATCTCCACCTGTGTCACGTTGACACTGCTGGTTTTTGCTGCAACTCTGCATCCAAGATTTGATTTTGTGAAGTCGGATGGTAGCACAAGAGGGCTTTGGAGGATCGGGGAAGCATGTGCACGCTGCAAAGCAGACACAACACCTCAAAGACAGGTAACATATACAGCAGCCCAGTGATGCTTCAAACCTTTTTACACCAAACAGGGAGAGGCGTAGCTCTCGACTAAAAATAATTTGCCAGCACTGTCACTGCTCACTAGCAGGCAGCAGCATTCCCAGTCCAGCCGCACGGACACGATGGGATTATCCAAGTGTTTTGCTGAGTTTGAGGGAGACTCATGACCGCCCCTCTTCTCTACAATAGCCTGTCGGCATTTAACACTGGCCAAATCACCACTTAACAAAAGCTAATTTCTCACTTGGTTAAACTGGGAAGGATTAGGGGCCCTGTGTTGGTGCAGTCCATGTTTGGTGAAGAGTGAGGGATGGAAGGATGTTAGCAAAAGATTTAAACCTCAATTACAAGCGAGCGAGGACTTTTGTGCATCCGTGGCGAAGGTGGGACGCTGAGGTTTAGCCACTTTGCTGGAAATGTTTGCTGCCTCATTGTGTGTGCATGTAGGTGTGTGTGTGTGCAGAGCTGAGGGTGACATAGCCTGACAAATACATGATGATCCCCTTGTTTAGAAGGCTTTAAATCTCTCCGGTTTCACATACTTACTGCCTTGGCTTTACATGAGGAGGTAGGACACATAATCCAAGCAATTTAAACCTTTCCTGTGTTTTATGACAGAAACTAAAGAGCTGCTGTTCTGTTGTGTGGCTGCTGCATTTTCCTGTAACTCTCTGAGGTTAGGGGGTAACCCTGACCTACACTTTGGAAATATGGAAAAATGCATTTGTGGATAGGTGAAGTATTTCTTAAAAGCTACAACTACAGCTTGAGGTTCAGGCTGAGATCTTCTGGTGACCTAAACCTGGATCTACTCCTTTAAATGAATTTGCACTTGTGTTTCCAAACAGAGACAGAAGAGCTGTGAGGCTAAAATGCTAAACGGGCTGTTTGGCCCTTTGTACAACATGCTTCATTCACTCACTCACACTGACGGATGAACCACAGAGGACGTTTGTCATGTGGGCAGGCATCAAACCAACAACCTTCCAACTGCTCTTCCTCCTCAGCTGCAGCCAGTTTGACCAGTATGCCTAAAATTCCCCAAATATAAACCAGCTCAAGCTTCTAGCATCACTTTTGCATCACTCCTTTAAAACTGCCAAAGAAAGTTCATAACAGAAGCTTTAGAGCGTTTTCTTTTCTCCCTTTGTGTTTTTTAAAATCCTGTAAAACCCTTAAAACCAGTTAGTGCAGCTCCTCTGCCACAGTAACACGTTCTCCTTTGTTGTGTTGTTCTTACACCGTCCAGTGTTTCAGCCTTCAGTGCTCACACTCACTTATTTTGTGTGAGGGACGTTCTAGTGCTGCAGAATCAGAGCGGTGGTCTCTCGCAGTCTTTGGACCCTTTAGCTGCTCTCAGTGTCTCATCTCCTCCAGACTTTTGGGGGGACAAAGAGAGAGTTAGAGTTCCCCCTCCCAGAAACAGCAAACCCTTTCGTTTGTATCAAAGCTTTGCCTCACCCCTGCTGACACCCCTGAATTATTCACTTAGAGGAAAGGATAAACAAAGCTTGCTAGCTACAGTTGTTCTATTGATTTCTCTGAGCAACATCACAGATAACAAAAAGAGGGCTGGAGGAGAGAATCTCGGCTGCTGCCATCTCTCATGCTCCTTAAAAAATAAATAAATCTGTAAATAAATCAATAACGTGGAGTTTTTCTTCGGAGAAAACAGCCCGCGTCCCGTTTCACAGGAACGCGAGTAATGCATTCATAAATATTTGTTGTTATTTAGGCAGCAAGAGCACATGTGAGCATCTCCCCTGTAGGAGCGGCCTTTCTTACCTGTGGGTTCGACTAAAATTGCCAATTGTTGGGATAATTTGGTGTTTAGAGCGAGGCTGAGGGGGCCGGCCAAGTAAACAATGCTGGCTGTAGGCCAATAACTGGCAGCAGCCCTCTGATGAGAAACAGGCAGATCTTTTCTTCAGTGTTTCTCTCTGGCCCTTCTGCACTGGCACTTCAAAATAAAAGCCCACCTTGTTACTTAAATCTCTCTCGTGCACGGAGTTACTGGGATCGTTAATTTTAGGATCACCTTCATATGCACTCCTGTGTTTGTGATCCTGCAGGATCCTTAAATTCCCCCTTTTTCTCCACTTAATGTTTGGCAAATTAAAGGCATGTGAGATCATTGTAATTTGGCAGGTGTTCCCTCACACCCCGTCTAATCGTCAAAGGGCTTGTCCATGCATTTGCTACCCCTGCCCCACAGCACACTACTATGGCATCTAAATGCTATTTGACCCCCACTGACGAAAACTGCAGTGTCTGAGGGATTTTTTCAGCTGTGGGTGGTCAGTGGATAACGTGTGACAGGTGGCCTTAACCTGTGTGGACTTCCTAAACTGGCTGCAACGAGGAGCTTCAATGGCGTGGGAAATGTGCCGAGTGAGTCCTGATGCGATCGTGCTAGCAAAACCAAGATAAAGCCCTCACATGCACAAAAACACTCGCAGCAGAGCAGAACCAGCAGCCTTGAACGAAATGGTCCGTACTTCAGTCTAATGAGGATGGCTCACACCAACCAACTCTAACCACGCAGTTTTCTGATTCTCTGTCCTGTATAGTGTCTGTAAGAGAGAAAACAGCTGCTCGGGCTTTGATACAAACCTCACATATAGATGCAGACATACACCTACAGGATTCACATCGTCTTCCAACTGAAGGATGAATAACAGGGTCTGAGTTAGTATGAATGAAAGGTTTGTTAACGTGGGGCTAAAGTCAGTGGGCGTTGGGAATGGCAGGAGGAATCATTCAGTTTCTAAGGTAATGATGATCTTTGTCACTGAGTGATAGTTTTCCTCAGTTTCCTTTTCCTTCTGTAAGTTAGCTGATGTTCAAACTTCTCTTCATGCTAACCTGCAACGAAAAACAAAGTAAATGCGGCCTGGCTTTGGTACAAGACTAACTACTAAAATACATGTTTGGCTGTCGTGCATTCCTCCTACAAAACACTTGAGCTAACAAGCTGCTGTACTTTAGCACTTAACCAGTGTTGATGGTAACAACCAGTCACACCATGTCAGCTGTTCACAGATGGCCGACCAGTTTACTGTCTGTCGTAACTGGTTCTGTGTAAGTCACGTGGTGATTGTTAGATTTTCTAAGCTGCAGTTAAACTAGTTTTCATGTGCTTTGAATACAGACATGTGAAACTGTTACGATCCACCCAGTCACCACTCGGGGGCATCTCAGCCACAAACTAAAGTTGTTATGTTTCAGCTCACTTACGTGCATTTTGGCCTTTTAGCCTTTTTTCCGTTATAAGATTTCACTCGGAGCATGCCACCAGCAGGTGTAAGTGTATCCTGGAAGGCTCTGTGCTCACTTGGTGGATGAAATTGAAATCACTGCATGCTATGAATCAGTATGACTCTGCTACATTATATAATGGGCCCCCCCTGCCTGCAGGTATATACTTGAGCGTTAACAACCCAGCCTTTCAGGAGCTCTCCAGTCATGTAGCCCTTATAAGGGCCTCCAGCACAGACCTGTCTCATCATCCCTCCATCCATGTCCTCCCCTAACCCCCTTCTGGTCTGGATCTGCTCTCGACCTGCCCCACTTTCCTTCCTGCTCCTACTTCTCACTGCTGTTTCTGTATAAACAAGTGGAGTCTGACCAAAACATTCAAAGCCCAGTCTACACTCCTCCACCATTAACCCCCTATTGTACTTCTGCTTCTGCGTCCACAGATTAAGTTGGTCAAGTCAAATATGTCTGTTTTAGGGGAGAAGACGTTTAAATAGCTGCTAAAGATTACCACGCTGTGGTGGGTGAAAAGGTGAAGCTGATCACGAGGAACAGTGTTAAAGTCATGAACCTGGTTTGTGATGAAATGAGGGAGAAAGGCACCAGAACAACAGAGAGAGAAATTCTTCTCTTGCTGGTGTCAGGCAAAGCTGTAATATGTCTTATTCAAACAGGAGGTGCGCCGCTACATCATAGTCTTGGACGGAGCTGCAAGCATATGTGTGTGTTGTGTGTTCCAGGAGACTCCCACTTGGCAGTGTGCAAGAGGAGGTGGAGGATGGGTGGGGAGGGATTTGGACGGGACAGGTGACAGGGAGACATAGAGGAGATGGCGAGGGGTTCCAAAAATGTGTTGGACTGCCGTCTTAGTGGAATCAAGCTCGTGGCAGCGTTTCTTTATTGTGGCTACAGAAACCAAACCAAGTCTTCACCTGACAAGATGTTGATGACTTCACCTCCACAGACAAAACCCAGACTCTCCACGATCCTGAGCGCTGGGCATTTTTTTTAAGTAATGCAAACATGTTTGTTCTTGTTTCTCCGTTTAGCAGAAGCAGCACAGACACGGACGGATCAGCTGTTGTCCTGGAGAGTTGGGGTGGATTTACCTTTTATGTGCCACATCTGTACTCTATCAGTTAACCACGTATCTAAGTGCACCTCCCACTTGCCAGATCATCCTTGCTCCTGTAAGGTCCCGGCTTACTTTCAACTGTAAACACAAAGTCCACACGCTGAAAGAGTGACAGGTATCAGGTGCTCCTCCATGCCATGTGCATATGAGTGTGTCCAGGATTAGGCGCACCCCCCACAGGCTTCAGAGGCTGTGTTTGGGCAGGATGAAGCCTTGTGTAGAGTCTATTGGTGACAGCTTCTTCCTCACACACACACACACAGCTTCATGCGCGCTCCCCAGGTGCAGTGGTGCGGGCCAGTGTGTGGGATTAGCTGGTATGCTCTGGCACTCTCCTCTGGTAATCCCTCTAATTTGTTAACAGGGCACAGAGACAGGGACACACACACACACAGCTTGCTGCAGCAGTTTGTTTTGGATTGCATCTCACCCCCTCATTTTGACTACAGGACCACTTGTCATGTGGCGAGAGGGACGGAGCATCTCGTCTTTGTCCTCTTCTTTCTCTCACTGCTGCTCCACTTCCCTAATGAGCTAAATGCATTCTAATTTGGCTGTGATGAGCTAAGCCTTCCTTTAACATCCCAAGAATGTCAAAGCCCCCTCCCTCCCACCCCCTCCTTGATTTGTCATGAGTGCACGGCTTGTATACACATTTGTGTGCGCACACCTTGCACAACCATAATCCTTTGTTGGCTGGATAACGTGCAGAGAAGATGGGGTAATGCTAAAGTTCAGCACATGCTGAGACAGAGTGAGGGAACAGAGAGCAGCAGTGTCTAAATAATGTTGATTCTGGATGTCGATGCACTTTGTTCCAACTGTCAGGTTGGACTTTTGAGGTGTTGCTTTTTAAGCAAAACACGGCTCCTCCAGCTACTGACAGCAGTGACTGCAGTAATCTCATGTAGTATTTGGGAAAAACAACCCAGCTATTGAGAGCTGAGTACAGTCTTTGAAACAGTGATACAGTAAAAGTCATGGTTTGCCTCTTCAAATATACATACGTGTCACTTTTACGTTTGGGCCTTTCGTCCACACGTACATGGCGTTGTCGATCACTGAAAACTGCGATTTTAAAAACTCTGTTTTTACGTTTACGTGTGGACGAGGAAAACAGAGATTTACTCACGTAACGTCAAAGGTGTGTTATTGTTTACATGAGATTCATTTCTACAATAGAAGAAGAGAAAATATTGTTGCTGTTAATCTATCGGCAGTTTTTACACACATATACACACAGTTACTGGAGTCAGAGTGAACTTCACAGACGTTCTCACAACGTCGGTTTTAAATAAATTAAATTTTTAAAAAATTTTATGTATGTACCCTGTATGCATTTGATTTATTCCTAAGTTCCTGAGACAGCCAAATACTGTCTTTTGTTATTAACATTTGAAATGTAACACGAAATTAGCTGCTTTTCCAGAAAAACACAAACTTTTCAGAAGTACTTCAGGTTTTGTGAGGGTACAAAACCCTGTTTAGCCGTTCCCTCCCAGGCTTCTGATTGGCCAACATTTTGTTTTTAGCGTTTACATGTGGACGGAGATATTTTTCCAAAACTGCACGTGTGGACGGGATTAAAAAAAAAACGGAAACGGAAAATCTCAGTTTTCAAAAACACCCGTGTACGTGAGGACGTAGCCAAAGTGTTGTTACTGAAAACAGTTGGTTATAAGCAGCTCGTACAAATAAGCTGAGAAAATAGTTTCTGAGAGTCTCCAAAGAAAATGACGTTTTTATCACCAGTTCATGAACTAAGGCTATCACTTATTATGAAATTAGCACAAAATCCAAACCAAGCACTAAACTTTCCATTTAGTGTTTCACTTTGGACAAATCAAATCACCCGGCTGAGCGTGTAGGCTGACAGCAGGAAGAGCTTAGACTTTGGGTCTTTAGCCACCAGCATCTGTGGTGAGTCAGTCCAACAAATCACTAAAGGTTGATGCTGGAGAAAAGAACAGGTCCTCATATTTGCACAGCTAAAGTGATTTGATTACAGCTGCTGCTGTGGTGTTGTTGTGATTGTAGTTATGGACACATGGTGGACGGCGTAAAAAAGCTGCACTCTGCACACGTCATTGAAAACTAGCAGAACACTTTAACTCTGCACCAGATGAACTTGAAACGATCCCATTGGCTGGAGACACACACACCAAATAAACACCTGTTTAGAGAAAAAAGTGTCCTCTACCGTGACAGTGAGGTATGTAGAGTGTCCACACGTGTAAGAGTGGACAAACACAGGAGAGCTCTGTGTGTGAGGTCAGGGGGCACCATGGAAGAATAATAACGCAGCTTAAGTATGCAAAAAAATGTCAGGAAACTTTTTACAAGTGGGACAAAAGGCCAAGAGGAGAACATGCACACACAGATGTACACACAGAGTCCCTGCGCTCCCGACTCGTCACAGCTTTCGTGCTTTTTGGTGTGGAAAAGCCTCACAAAGGTAAAACAAACGTGTTAAACGGCTGCTTAACCTCGTGAAGTTAAAATCAACCAGGTTGTTCTAAACTGTCGGGTCAGAGTTCGTGGTTGGATTTGGTCGATGTGTTATTTTGTTCCTGTTAACACGTAAACGGAAAGCTTTTAAGAGAAATCAAAATGTCTGGACCTTTATTGAAATGGCACATTTTCTGCTGCTGAGCAGCGTGTGGCTCGAATAAACCCATGTTTAGGTGTTGAACGTTCAAACATGATGGCAAAGAAGACACCGGGAGGACGATATCTTTATAATGGAACAAACGGTGTTTTTTCCTGATGATGGTTTAAGTAAACTAGCTAAAGATGATGAATCACACTTTATGAAGGGAGCTTTTCCCCTCAGATCAGCCTTCTTTGTTCTTCTTTTTAGAGTATTGCAGAAATTGCTATTGCAACGAATAACATTAGGTGTTTGAGTTAGCATGAAGTGAAGTGGAGTGGAAACTTTTAGGCCTAAAATTACTTTATCTTTATTTTTGTAAAGCTGCCTAATTTGCATTAGTTTTATCTATGAGCAAAATGAAGACTGGCCTGACGCTGCATACCAGTCTACTCTATCTTTGTGAAACCTGCCGCGGGTTATTTCAGTCACTCAGTGTGTGTAAATACTTATAAAGCCATATATGCAGGGTGCAGTTTGCAAGAACATCAAAGGCTAGATTTGGTCTTTCACAATAAAACAATAAAGAAACAGCGTGCATTGATTGTTTCTGCTTTGCTGCAGAACATCATCTCTTTCACCCTCATCTGCAAATCTGTGGACAGAATCTTTTGGACTTTGAGCTCTGAAATGTGTTTTACAGCATCGTGGCCCACAGGCTCCAACTTTGAGTGGTGCAGTGAATTAAGTCGAGGATGGGGAAACTCTTTTCACACTGAGCGTGGCTGCTCAATCACTTGCAAAGTCAACAAACTGTGTGTATAAAATTTCTTCAGGAACCTTCAGCGACGTTTCTACCTGTGAGCTGTGAGACAGAAGCCTCGGTGCATAACTGCAGCTCAATAAGCTGAAGTTAGAAGCTACAGATCTCATTTTGTGAGTGATGTAGATTATCCAACGTGCAGTTTAGACTCATAAGGAATGTTTCCAGGACTTTTCTGTCAGGCTCTGAATCCTTTGCGTTTCTACATACATTGAAACAGCGATGCTTGACGGCACAGTGCAAAGTCAGAACGTGATCTCCGAGTCTGCCCTCGTGAGCTCGGAAATTCAATTTGAAATTCAATTTAAAGTCAATTTCTGATTTGAGTATTGTTTGTGCTGCAGTGTAAAAATCAGAGGGTGGGGATAGAAATGTAACCCCACTGAGGATAAAAATAATTTAGCAGAAGCAGGGGTGGGTGGAGCGGGAATTTGCTCCGATCCAGGAATTTTACTTTGATCTTATAAAGTTGCGGGGCGACTGGAGCTGGTATTGCTGACATTTAACTGCAGTTGTAGTAAAATTCATTTGATATTTTTCTCTATATAAGAAAAGCAAAGGAATAGCTGCAGCTTGAGAGGATAGAAAACACTGGAAAGACGAGTCTGACTCTGTGTCGCCATAAAGGAAAAGGATCTTTGTAGGACACAATAATCCTCACAGCCTCGGCTGACACTCACTGCATTTATCGCACACATTTGTGTTGATCCGTGCGTCTGCTTTAATTGTACATCTCTTCCTCCCTCCTTCAACTGTAATAGCTGTGATTTAATTTGGCTATTTAACCTGTAATTCCAGCGATATTTATTGAGGACCGAGGAGGAGAAAATTGGGCCATTAGCCGCCCCCGATGAATACACTGAGATGAAAATGAATGCTGCTAACTGCCAGTTGACCTTTGCACCTTTGCTTTTCTAGACATTCCCACTCTTCCCTTTTTTTTTATTAGCGGCAGCAACAGTAATTACGGCAAATTGAATCATAGTGAAAATTGGAATCTGACAGTAATGAGAGTTTTATACTGTGTGAAAGTGAACCCGGGAAGAGAAATGAAGAAGAGAGATTACTTAAAACGTGGCTGCTGCATATGTGCCGCTGGACACACACACACACAAACCAGACACCATTATCACTGGTTTCAACTGGGAGAATCCTTCCAGTCCAGACGACCCGATCGCTGCGTATTTGTTTGAGAGGAAATAAATCATATTAAAATTCATCTTCCTTACTGCTCATCACACTGGGTCGATGATATTTGGTGTCCGTAGGGTTGTGTCTAATAATGTGACATTATACATACTGAAGGTGTGTGTGTGTGTGAGCCAAACTAAACACAGGCAGAGAGCCAGACTGCACACAGCGTCTTTCATCTTAGAGTTTATGGACGGATGGGTTTGAATGGAGAGTTTAAGTTGCTTAGTTTTGTCAGCACCTCTGAGGTTTACACATTTAAAGATAATTATTTCTGTTTCCTGTGATCGAAACATGAACTGATCCCAGAGCATATATATGAGCTATTGTTATCTGTCGATTTTAAAACTTACATTAAGGTTTATTGTTCATTTATTTCAACAAACAAGTCACATATTTGATGCAGCTGCCACTACTGCACAGTAAGGCCAATGGCCAACAGTGGCTCTGATGTAATAGTACACTTTCCTGCTTTTGACCTCATTTGGTCATTTTTGAAAGAAAATGGCACATTGGCCTACATCGCGTGATTAAACATCTGATCACAAATAAAGCAAAGCTGCAAGTTAGCTCAGCAGGCGACTCAAACTGCACCATCACTCGTCCAATCTGATGAACGATGAGTTGCATCATTTCCAGGGGGGATATTTGGGATCACTCCCCAATTTTATTTGTAGCATATCTGCAGAGACAGGCTGGGAGCCTGGATACCAAACTGCAGCTGTAATTATTTCATCATGAATCATTTCAAATCACTAAAATAAAGCCAGTTCAGACAGGAAACACTAACATCCCTCGTTCTCGTCACATCACAGAGCAAACACACCCTCTCGATCTGGAAGTCTATTTAAGCCACAAAAGATGCTATTTTGTCCTGTGATGTGTCAGTGCTGCTGTTGCCCCGCATCTCTGCGGTGAGAGCAGTCAGAGGATTTTCACACAGTTTTTGCTTTTGTCTGGCAGCTGAAGAGGGCATTTGAACAGCAGGAGCACATTAAGGTAGTGTTGTCTTGGCAGATGGACACTGAACAGTGAGACGTAAAACCAGCAAAGTCGAGTTAAATAACAGCAAAGTAAGCAAACGTTATTTTTTTACATGGCAACATAATTCAGCTAAGTTAAAGTTTATCTGTCATGGAAAATAATCTATTCTATAAAGGACAAAACTAGGTGCTCAAAATGAACTACTATAACCTTTACTGAAGCACGCGGCCCACACTTACAGTAAACAGACGTACAGTGGGTCGTAACTCAAGCCGCGTGTGCGCGTTCGACACAAACACACAGGCACAGTGTATCTGTGCAGATGCTGAGGAGGGGAGTGTGTTTTCTCATCCCCTCCATAAAGCACGGCCCTCTGCATTCTACCAAATAAAGTGATGAGCAGCTCCCTCGCTCTCCCTCGCTCGTTCTGTTTTTTCATATGGAAATAGGAAATAATGGGGTGATTAAATAGAGTCGTATATTAAAGTACAGCTGACATTAGAATTAGCATAATGTGCTCTCGCCTCAGGCTGCATACTTTATTTGCCATCTGCGTTAGACTCCTTTCCCCTGGGAGGGCGCGCGCGCACACACACACACACACACACACACACACACACACACACACACACACACACACACACACACACACTTCCCCCAAGCAAAAACCATGACCCGCTCCCTCCACTGCGGCCAGAGTGAAATGGCGCGTTCTCTATTACTCGCTCCCTGTTTCGTTTGCTCACGCACACACACACACGCACAGACACACACACATTCCAATGACTTCTGTCAGCAGAAGAGAAGGGGGTCAAGCTAACAGAGACGGTGGGGTTGGAGGTGGTGGTGGTTTTTTTTTTGAGTGTTAAGGGTCTTAAGATTCACTTAAGATTCAGCACTAAAACAGCTTGTGTGTGTGTCTGTGTGTGTGCATGTGTGTGTGTCTGTGAGAGAAACTTGCCAACAAAAGCTGAGACACGGGGAGCTGTTATTTTTATTGTGTGTGTGTCTGTGTGTGTGTGTGCGTGCGGTCTGCTATAATTAAGTCAAAAGGCTATACAGGACTGTGGAGCTAAACAGCTGTTCCACCTCTAGCCACTTAACGCACACACACACACATGCACACACACAATCTTTTGCAAGCAAGAGATGGTGAGCAGTATTTTTCTTTAATATAAATGAATAAATTAATGATTAAATTGATGAATTCTAACAAAGCATTATTTTCTTTCTGTAGATTTTTATAAAAAAAAAAAGATTAAATATTGTGTGTGTTTCACAGAAATTTTAAAAATGTAGACTAATAATACATTTCATACATTCCTAAAATATATATTTTTAAACAGGCAAATAGAGAAAACTGTATTTATACTGGAGAAATGTGAAATGAAAAAATATTAGCTTCTCTGTGACGTCTGATAAAAACACATCTACATTAGAACCAGTATTTATATATATGTGTGTGTGTGTCTGTGTGATTTAGTGCGTGTGTCTTTGGCTGCCAAAAAGAGTCATGGCCATGTATACACACACACACACACACACACACACACACACACACACACACACACACACACACACACACACACACACACACACACACACACACACAAATAAGGCTAACAGGGCAACAATTAGAGCAGCATATGTTTTGCCCAGTATCTGAAATGAGTGTACTAGGTCAACACTTCACTGAATACAAGAACAAGCGTATAATTACCATTATCTCTGTGTGTGTTTATACTTGTGTGTAAGGTTTGCTGTTTGGATTTAGTTATATGGCACATCAGTGGTTCTTTAATATTTGAAACTCAAATCTGTTAAAAAATTAAAAAACAAGGTTTCTTCTGAAAATCTGCTGATTTTAACGTGTGTGTTTCTTTTTTGTGGTTTTCTGTCATTATTTTTTTCACTTAATTTCTGCTGCATGACTGACAGATTTGTCATTCTGCTAACACTTATAATAAATATAAGTAATGAATTATACAACTTCACCTACTTTATCAATTTACCATTTATTAACTATGATTATTATAAAATTATTTTAAGAAAAAGTGTTATCATCAGCTATCGCTGCCTCTTGGTTGTTGCCCAGCTACACAGTCAATACATAAGGTTCAGCCCTAAATAGGGTTTAACAAATCTTGGACTGCTCAGTGTTACAGGAAATCACAACATAGTGTTTTCTGCTCCACGTTATAAAACACTGAGGATTTAGATTAGTTTATTCAGATAAACACATGATTTTATTTTTCTGTCTATGAGTATTCTTGTCCTAACTAATATGACTTTAGCCAATTTATTTCTGTCATCCTTGGAGAAAATCATCTAGCCTGCTTACACACATAACGGTTTATCTATCAAACACACAGCAGCCACATATAGTACACTGTAATAGCAGTTGTTAGTGAGAGAGTCCCTGGACTAAGGGAGCACCTCTTGGTACATGGATTGAGTGTGTGCTGATCTAATGTGACTGTGGAAATGCACTTGTCAAAACATGATTAGTATTAGAATTTATGTGACAAGCTGAGTACCCATAGTCTTTGCAGCTAGTAGCAGTCCGAAGCAGAATATAAAACACTCCAGCACCTCACTGCCTTCCAGCCAAGAAAATTTTACACAACGCGGACACGTTTTTAAAAAGTTATTGTTAAAATCAATTAAAATCATGAATGAGGTCACATTAATGTAGCCTATCTCACAGAAAAGAATCTGTGCTCACATATTTAATTTATTTTTTTCTGTGTCTGTTGCAGGTGGAAGAGATGAGCCCTCAAGCTATACATGTACCACCTGTAAGCAACCCTTTCCCAGCGCCTGGTTCCTGCTGCAGCATGCCCAGAACACCCACGGCATTCGCATTTACCTGGAGTCCAGCCCCTCCAGCGCAACCCTCACCCCACGCCTCACTATGCCTCCACCCATTGGCAACGACTCCATCCCACAGTCCCCCCTCACCAACTTTCTAGGGGATACCAACCCTTTCCACCTACTGAGGATGACAGCACCCCTGCTCCGTGAACCTCCTCCAGGCTTTGTAGAGAATCGTCTCCCCAGTACGCCTCCATTTGTCACTCCACCTCCCCGCCATCACCTGGACCCCCATCGCCTGGAACGCCTTAGTGCAGAGGAAATGGGCCTCATCTCCCAGCACCCCAGTGCCTTTGAAAGGGTGATGCGGCTAACACCTATGGCCATGGAGTCCCAGTCTATGGACTTCTCCAGGCGGTTACGAGAGTTAGCAGGGAACACTAACAGCACCACACCACCATTATCACCCAACAGGCCTAACCCTATGCATCGACTACTAAACCCTAATCCCTTCCAGCCTGGGCCAAAATCGCCATTTCTGAGCACTCCTCCATTGCCACCAATGCCCCCAAACAGCACCACCCCTCCCCAGACGCAGAACAAGATCAAGTCCTGTGAGTTCTGTGGTAAAACCTTCAAGTTTCAGAGCAACTTGGTGGTACATCGGCGCAGCCATACTGGAGAAAAACCATACAAGTGCCAGTTGTGTGACCACGCTTGCTCTCAGGCAAGCAAGCTGAAGCGCCACATGAAGACCCACATGCACAAGGCTGGATCCCTGACGGGGCGTTCAGATGATGGCTTATCCACCACGAGCTCCCCAGAACCAGGCACCAGTGACGTGCCAGGTGAGGGCATGAAAAACCGTGATGCTGATTTCCAGGGGGAAGGCAACGAGGAGGAAGAAGAGGAGGAAGAGGAAGAGGAGCTTGAGAATGAGAGTCGACCAGAATCAAATTTCAGCATGGAGTCTGAGTTCTACCGGAACAGGGAGAATGGTTCTAAACCTCTGTCAGAGGAGAAGTCGTCCCTTGGCCTTGAGAAGATAGTGGAAGGTGGGGGGCTCAATTCTATACAGCAGTACAATAATTTGATAGTTGACAATCGTAAACGGATGCCCTTCTCTAAGAGAGCCCTGGATGGCCAACGGGATACTGGAGATGAGGATTCAGTGGCTGGGGAAATAGATGACCACCAACAGGAGAGGACAACCATTAATGGCCGGAACTGTGGCTCCGGTGATTCTTTCTCAGGTCTGTTCCCCCGTAAGCCCACCCCCATTACCAGCCCAACCCTGTCCAACTCATCAAATAAGAGGATCAAGATAGAAAAGGACTTGGACATTCCCCCTGTACCCCACATTCCTTCTGAGAATGTGTACTCCCAGTGGTTGGTTGGCTATGCTGCCTCACGCCACTTCATCAAAGACCCTTTTCTAGGCTTCAGTGACTCCAGACAATCGCCCTTTGCCACCTCCTCTGAGCACTCTTCAGAGAATGGCAGCCTGCGCTTCTCAACCCCTCCAGGTGACTTGCTAGATGGGGGTTTGTCTGGCCGCAGCGGCACCGCCAGTGGGGGCAGCACACCTCATCTAGGTGGTGGCCCTGGTCCAGGTCGACCTAGTTCCAAGGACAGCAGGAGGTGCGACACCTGCGAGTACTGTGGTAAGGTGTTCAAGAACTGTAGCAACCTGACGGTGCATCGGCGTAGTCACACTGGTGAAAGGCCCTACAAGTGTGAGCTGTGCAACTATGCCTGTGCCCAGAGCTCCAAGCTCACGCGCCACATGAAGACACATGGCCAGCTTGGTAAGGAGGTCTATCGCTGTGACATTTGCCAAATGCCCTTCAGCGTGTACAGCACCCTGGAGAAACATATGAAAAAGTGGCATGGAGAACATTTGATGACCAGTGAGGTCAAACTTGAACAAACAGAGAGGGCCTAAAGCTAATTCCCTGTTTCCGTACTCTTTGACTTCAAAATAACAAAAAGGGGTAGCTGGATACTTTTTTTATAAGATATTAATTTTGGGTTAATTTTAATTGTGTCTTTGATTAAATAAACTGCCAACTGAGAAAAAAAAAGCGTGAAAACAGAGATCAACTGAAGCTGTCTAAACTGCCTTATGTGGCATTCGTTTTTAAACAATCCGTCAGTTGAGTTATAAAATATATGGAGCCTTTAACTGTGCAATAATTTCTGTATTTATTGGATTTTGTATTTTGGCATGTGCAGGTACATTTTTATTAGAATTTTTTTTATTGTTTTCTTTTCATTACTGTTTTTTTTAAACCCACGTGATATCCTGAGAGTTCCTTAGAGGACACAAATCCATTTTCTCTCTTTTTTTTTTGGCCACTTCTTGTAGGAAATTGTATATTAAACTAAATGTGTAATTTCTTGAAAAGCTGAATCAATCTTAAATTTGAAAGTGGTGTTAACTGAGAATGCTAGAATTAGTCTATTTTATGTGATACGCGAACAACAATCCTTTGGCATTGTAGCATGAACTGACTGTAAAACATGTCAATATAATTGGATATATAGCACCGAGTGTCATATTTGACGATAAATGTAAAATGAAAGAGGATCCCAAGGTTCGTAAACCCGTCTCCTCATGAAAACACCCTAACCAGCCGCAAGAAGCTGATGATAGGTAAGGCAGCTGCTGACTGGTACATAGTGCCGAGCTCCGACAACGCTACAACATCTTTCCCTTTGTTTTGTGTTAATACCATCTCATCTACATTCATACACCCATGCACTCTTTTGCATGAAGCCATATGATCTGTGTTATTTATTAGGAGAGAGCACGAAGCCATGACGAGTATGCGTAGCAAGAAATAGAACAATGAGACCGAGAGAACACAGGGACATCTCAGGGTAAACTGTACTACTTTCCTTTATTTACCTGTTCACTCCTGTGTTGCCCCGTGGCAAACAACTTGCAAAGCATTTATTTCATCATAGGTTGTAATCGTTAGAGACAGTTTTACCCCTCACGTGGCTAAAGTTTTAGCCTTAACATCCACCAGCTCACAAGTGTCCTCTTTAATCTTATGATTAGGTTCAATTCTTCCACGTTGTATGGAATCTGTATGTATTTGGCACACATGGATGGCAATCTTGTGATGGAAGGGTCATTAAGAAATTTACATTTAGATTTGCATAAGCAAAAATTACATAGAGACAGTGCACGTGAATCCTAAACAGGTCACTGGCAACCTAGTGGATGTTAAGACCTCAAAGTTTTATTTCTAAAATAATAAAAATAATAATAATAGCCAGGTCCCTATGCATTTTGTGCTAAAATACATGACAATTTGTTGAACTTGCATTAGTAGTAAATTTGGACTTATTGCATTCTAGTGCTTGTACAGTTTGATTGATGAAGCCACCTCTCTAGAAATTTAAATTATTGATTGTTAGTTGAGTGCTGAAATAATAAAATTAATTTATCAGTTTGCCTCATGTCCTGTTGTTATTTTAAAAACCATGAATCAGTTTTCTTTAAGCCCTTTTCACCTTCATAATGGCACTTTTGTCAGTGTACGAACTCGCAGCTCTGAACAACAGACGCACACGTACAGAAATGTACTAAAGGGCCTGGAGCTTGGGATCACCTGGTACTAAAGTGCCCAAGGTTGCTAGGCTTGTCTTTCCCAATGTTGGCACTGTAAATTAAGAATAATAATAATTTATTTGGGACAGTTTTTGTACTGCCGTTCAAATTGACATGAGTGTGCCTTGACCAATGACCTTCCTATTTATTATCTTTGACAAATGCAACATTTGTTATGAAGTAACAAATTAAACGAAAGCTAAAACGTATCAACTTTACTGTGTAATGTGACCGTTAAACAGAAAAATCTAAATTAATACAAACGTAACAATGCTGAGTTTACAATGACGAGTACCCAGCACAACATCAATGTGTCTGTGTGTGTATATATGTATTCATATGTACATATAAAGGCACAAACCTATATAGAGAGTTATATGAAACGAGTCTGTCCCTCAACAGAAAAGTCAAGAAGAGGACAAAAAGCCACACAAAGAGTTAGGGAAGAGACTGGACAAAAATCAGGAAAAGCAGTAACTAAGAAGATCAGAATTTAGTGCACTCTGTCTTAAAATAAGTTTACAGTATTGATACAAGGGTAAAAATAATATGTGTGTGTATGTGAGTTTGAAACATTTCTTTCAGGTTTGCTTTGAAACTTTCTCTGAATGCCAAAGTGGCAACGTGTACATTGTTTTTCCTTTCTTGTGTTCTTTTTTCTTTTGGTGATGGGGTTTTAGTATATAAATATATATGAATATATATTACATTTTTGTTGTTTACTGTAAAAGTATACCAGTATTTGTAATATTGGAGAATGCCTGGGCATTTTACAAGACTATAAAAAGGTTGTTTTTTTTATTCTTTTTACGTTACAGTCCAGTTTAAATTGTGGGTCTCTTAAACTGTTTTTGTCACTGTAATTGTAAAAGTCTTCAATTTTAGTAACTTTTATTCTGCCTTGGGTGTAATTAAATTAAAAAATTATAAAATAAATGAATTAAAAAAATACTGAGCTGTAACACACTTGGATTTGACAGTAGGGTGGTGAGGGTGGAGGGTGGGTCCCATTTTTTTCAGGAAAAAACACACTGAGAATCCTGACTTGTATCTATTTTTCTTCTTCTGGAACGGAGTATTCTTCATGGATGGTTTGAAATACATGTGTAGGCACTTGCTGTCATTCCTACGGAGCTTGTCTTTTAAAAAAACAAACTGAAAAAAAAAAACCTTGTAGACTATGTGCATCCTTTGTGAATAGGGTACTGTGAGTACCTCAAGATGTGTTGATCTTATATGGGGATGCAGAGGGGCCGGTTCGTTTAATGACACATCCCAATCCAACGACGGGCTGTCACAGCCTGTTTCTCCTCTCGCTGTGTGGGACAAACAGAACCTGATGAATTTGTACTGTTGTAATGAATCATGTTGTACAGAATGGGATCAAATAAAGGTTGTTAAGCAGCCTTTTTGCGACAAAAACACACACTGATGTTTTGTTTACTGCTCCATTGGTTGTACATAGTTTTTTATGATGACGCTGTTTTTCATTTTCTTTGACTTTTTGTGATTTCTAACTGGCACTGGCAGTGAATTCCCTGTGTTTTGGGGAAGAGGGTGGACGTGGCTGTTCTGTTTGACCTTTGTGACCTCCATGTCAGTTTTCAGGCACACGCCTCCCACGTTGATATTTCTCGGCATGAGAACAGAGCACAAATACAAGCTGTTACGTTTCTTTATCCTTTGGTTGTTTGTCTCAGTTTGTTCTTTGAGCTGGTTAAACACAAAGTGACCACAGGAAAAAGTCAAACAAATAACAAAAACACCAACAGAACAACACAATGAAGTCATCAGCCTCTCATGCATTCTTAACTAATTTACTAAAGCTAACATTGAGTGTAAATTACAACTACGCACAATTAGCACTGCAGCAGTGGACCACAGAAACCACAATCCCAGGAACACAGCCAGCGAGCACAGCGCTAAAGCAAACGCTTGGATGTGATAGCACACATTTCCTGTATTCACAATCAATCAAAAATGCCATACTGGCAGCTTTCCACATGTTTGTGCTGAAACACACTGATAAATATAGTTCTGAAAATACAACGCAGAATGAAGTGAGACGCTGTCACTGTTGGTATGTAATAATGTTTGAAAGCAGAGGGGAGGGGCTTATTTGGAGTAGGGTTGTAATGCTGTTTTCAAAGTTCCTTTATTTAAATACACAAACTCAAAGGCTGCTGTTACATCGCTGAGGTCCGGCCTGTGGATGCCATTGGCTGATTACAGTAAACGTGACTTTCAGACTTCCTCTGTCTGCTTCTGCTTTTTTAATCAAGACCACTGAAACCAGTCAACTCATCAAAGTTTGTTTGTTTGCTATTTTCCACACGGAGTCATTATTGAATATTTAAAATGTAATTATACAACATGATAAAAAATAATGTCAGTGCAACTCATAAATAACTTTAATATTTTACCTAATTTAATCAAGTGTTAAACAATGTACTTTATTACTCTGTCGACATGATTACACTGGACGAACACAGCATATAAAATAGTATTTTAAATGAATAATAACGTATTTAAAAATGAACTGAAAATTATGTAAATAATGAAAAATGATGATATCATAAATAACTGTACAGTTATAGACTCTCATCTCATTTCAGTCTCTTTTCAGTTTAATTTGACAAAACACACACACACACACACACACACACACACACACACACACACACACACACACACACACACCAACTGAAAGCAGAGGCGCTCTGATTTATTTTTTTGGACCAAGATAATCAATAAGTAAAAATCGTATATTGTGATTTTGTCTAGTTTTGTTGTCAAGTGTAATTTTTTGCATCTGTAGTTAAAACTACAGTGGAAACAGTACACACAGGCCTTCACAGATAAACTATACATACATACAACATTTTAAGCACTACATTTATTTATCAAGAAAGTGGACAAAACATATACCTTATTGATAATATGATAATATAAACAGAATCACTGAACGTGGGAGCATACTTCAATCCCCATTTTAATTACTACAAGTACACCTTCAGTGAAAATATAACATCCAGTTTATTCATCGAATTTGACAATAACCATATTTTCTCTTGCTGCCACACAAGAGGTGGCACTGCTACCTCTTAAAATGTTGAACCCTGTAATCAATCACAGAGGCTCAATATGTTTCAGATATGACAGTGAACAAATGACAAGTCAGAGTAATTAAATTGCATTCAAAGACACAGAGGAAGTGTTGTTTTTCTAATAAAAGAAGCGCAAACCAGACAAGAGGAGATCGTTTTGTTGTTTCCGTCTCTCAAAGCCCTGCACTCCTGCGACTGTGAGTGGCAGCGTTTACAATGAAAATACAAAAATCTACACGATAGCTGCTAAGATAATACATGTGTGCATCAGCCTCTCCATCTTCTTAGAAAGGCAACACACGGGGAAAATCAGTCCCTAAAATGAGGTCATTAATTCTCTCATCACCTGCTTCAAAATTTTTACATTTTCCCTCTTATTTTGATTTAATTTCTTCTTTCCAATTCCACAGCAGAGAAGAGGGTGAAAAAGAAATCCAGACCCACAATTAGACCGAGGGAGGTAGGAATGCGGCGTTGGACAGACCCAAGCGAGTTGTGATTTGGCTTGAGTTTCAAGGCAAATGGGTAATTAAGGCTTTTCCCTGGCCGGCCTGCACTTTGAAGTCCCCTACAGGGGGGATTATCCCAGCCAAGAGAAAGACAGTGAAAGCAAAGTAATGAGACCCAATAAGAGGGGAAGAAACGGAGAAAAGGAAGGAGTGAAGGCTTGCTGAGGAAAGAGATTAAAAATCTAATCATTCATTTTAACACAGGCATGCATTGCAGGCAAAATAATGCCTAAATTCCAAGGCCTCCCAAGCAAACATTGAACAATCGTGATTTAATTAATGGTTTAATTGACATAAAATTAATCGAAGATGATCGAGTGGAGATTACGGAGATATCTGTGTTTGATGTGAATAGTTTGTCTCTGGAACATCTGGTCGGAAAGAAAAGCAGAAACTTTTTTGACAAAATGTGACTAACACACACACACACACACACACACACACACACACACACACGCGCACGCACACACACACACACACACACACACACACGCGCACGCACACACACACACACACACACACACACACACACACACACACACACACACACATATTTACTGTTTTTCAATTGTTCCTTGCATCGTAGTATATCGGCTCTCTTAACATCTAGCAGGTCATTGGCATGGTTACATTTGGCTTTGATGTAGCCACATAGGAACACAAAGTAGAAAATGTTACATTTATTCTAATTTGACAGTTTTTTCCATTTACAATGAAAATACAATAAATAAATGTGGAGGATCTTAACCAAGCCTTACCTCTAGCCCTAGATGGGTCTGGTGAATGTTAAGAGGATATTATGTTATCACAAATCCTAACAACTGGGATACACTATTGTTTTAATTTGAGTTAACGAGTGTTCTGCTGGACTACAAAACTACAGACCAGGCTGCTCCCCTCTCTGCTATTATCAACCCCTTAACCTGCTTTTAGAACTACCTAAAAGTGTGTGAGCAGTGGGGGGGGATTAAGGCAGACAGACACCTCTGGTTATTCCGAGGGATGGAATTATTTCAAGACCCTGACTGGCTGTCAGCACACGCAGCGCCTCCTCCCTTCTCGTTATAAAAAAGCAACTTCAAATGACTTAAGCTGCTGGTCGTCAGCACCAAAGCCACACTGTTGACAGGTACAGTAGGGTCTTAAGCCTTTAAGATCAACGGTGCTATTCTCCCTGACAAAATCCCCCCGAGGGCTCCTCCCTGATTGGATGGCAGAGGAATGAAGCATGGAAGTAGAGAGGTGTGGCGGAGACTGAAAAAGAAGGGTCAGATGAGAAGGTGCGAGGAAAGGGGCAGAGAACCTGGGGCCATCTGCTTAATTATGGCAGAGGTTTAATAGCCAATCGAGGAGGATTCTCTCAATGTGTCTGCTAATTATTAACATTATCATTCAGCGGCCTCATCCCTTGTCCAATCGGTTGTCGTGCCTATTTCACGGCTCTTTCCAAAAACACGGCTATCTGTGCCACACTTTCACTGTCAGTTTCTGCCCTCGAGACTTTTCCCAGATTCACAAATAAGAGGAAGAAGCACCGCTGCCTCATCTTCACGTTGCAAACCTAGGAAGAGAAGTTAGCTAATTGTTAGCTACGTGCTTTATACGTGCAGTGACTTGACTCAGCGTGTTGCTGCAGTCATTTGTTTCTTATTGTATCTGTGCATTGTTCCGACACAAAGCCTTACATCGCTGTCTCTGAAATAAATAAATCTTAGTGACAAAGGAGAAGCTATCGATTTATTTCAGCTCACAATCACAGCCACTTAGGTGATTACCCAGATAGTGTGTCATTATCTGACTGAATCAAATCTCCATATGTGGGAAAACCAGCTAAATGTGATGAGGATTTATGCTCTGTAACATCTTATATATTTGAGTCCTTGTTCTGTTCTGAATGCTAGGAAAGTGATCGGCAGGGTGACTTCTTTAAGAAAAAATGGCAGAGAAGGAAAAAGAGGGAGTTAGCGCTGCAAGTCCTGAAGGCGCAGTATAAGAGGTGCACTGTGTCTTTTTGATATTCAGATTTGCCTGCCTACACACAGCATTATGACACATTTGGATGATCGCATTGTAGGATTAACGGGCCTGCCTTGTCATTTTCAACAACAATGCCACGATTTAGGGATGCTATTTCACACACGGCGCTCCGCATTAACGCTGGCCCAAAGATTTACATAAATCTTTGTCTTAAGATGAAAGCAAAGAGGGGCTTGAGACAATGAAGTTAAGCTTTAGAAATGAGAGATGAGAGGAAGGAGAGCCGTCACCAGGCGTCGGTGGCGGAGGGAAGGAGGGAGGAAAGTTTGAGGATAAATCAACCAGTAGTTATGTTGATTTGGCGAAGACTGTGCCTCTTCCCATTCTAGTTGGTGTCCATGTGGTAGAAATAGAAATAGGAAATTAGCATTTCCATATCTAAAAAGGGGTCAAAAGGAGGTTAGATAAATGGAGGTGAAGGTGATGAATGTGTGTGATTTAGTGTTGTGTCCCTGAATGAAAGCCTTCTTCTTCCACATAGGAACTCTGTCTTTTAACCCCCCTCCCCTCGCTCCTTCTGTCCTCTAATCTCCTGGCCTGCAGCAGTCACTGGAAAAAAGTAGCCTAGATTGTTGCGCCTCCCCCCTTCTCCTTGATTGGATTCATCCTGGCTGATTGAGAATCTGCTTACATTAAAGCCAGTGAGAAAAGCGATAGGATCAGATAGATCTGACCACTGAAGGCAATTTTTTTCCCTTTGAAATTCAGAGGAGGTTCTGGTGGTGGGGAAGGATGGGGACCAGATTATGGGGCAAGTGAGACAGTGACAGAGAGGTGAAGCATGAGTGACGCTATCAGCTGCATTATCGCTGTGCTCCAACCTTGTTTCATTGCCTTTATTTCACAGACTGGCCCTGTTGAAGCTTTTCAGGAAAAATACGAGCAGGGGGTGAGCCAGTGTTCTCTGAACCGTATACACACTGACAATAAATGATCATTATCATATCAAATACAAGAATATATGTGGAGGAGGTACATTATAATTTAGACAAGCAATGTAACAACGCAGCTGCAAAACATATGAAATCCACACGTTTGGTTATCTTAGTGGAAGTGGAAGCTGTAAAAGCCTTTAATGTTTTAGATACATAAATATATACCTGGTGGTTCAGCAGCTGATTTAACCAAAAAAATCTGTGAGATAGATTTTATTGGTAAGTGAAGACTGATGTAAAAATATTTGATCACGTCTGGAGGAAGCCATGCTTTCCCATTATTCACTGTCACAGTGACAACGCAGTCAAGGCCAGCACGCACACACATACAGATGGACACACCTTCCCATGTCAGCCGCGTCCCTCCTTTTCTGTTTTCAAGCCCATCTGTCTCCTTTAGATTGCTTCTCTCTGTCATTCGGCATTATTTCTCTCTCACTCTTCCTCTATCTTTCCTAATCGCTCTTGGTCATCTCCATTTTTCCTGCCTCATTCTCAGTGTGGTAGACATCCTCTCTCCTTACCCATACCCCAACACCCCCAGTTCTACTCTATGTCCTCCTTACAGACCCCCACTTCTATCCCCCTTTCATGTGATAATAAAATACACTAATGGAGCTGGAGTGACGTACCACCTTGAACCAGCAGGGAGGTTATTTACATCATGGAAGCGGGCTGGTGGCAATTGTGATGGGCTGCCTCGATCAGTCAGCCATGACAGGGTAGGCGAGACTCATCTGATAACGGAGAGAGTGAGGAAGCTGAGGAATGGAGGCGAGCTGATGTTCTGGAATCTTTTCTCTTGTTCGGTTGAGTCTTTTCATGCCCCTCTTTATTTTCTCCTTTGTCACCTTCCCTTCATGTTACTCTTACCTCGACTTTTTTTTCCATCATGTCTTTTTGTCTCACATTCTCTCCTGCGCATCTTCCTCCTCACATTTCTTCTTTATATTTCCTGTACATACTATAAAGTTTATGGAGCTGAAATTTCTCCAGGTAGACACCTAACCCTAAACAGGTCACTCATGCATGTTAAGAGAATAATAAAATAGTCTCTTTGGACGCCTGGAGCACTATTTTCCCTTTTTGCGCCTTGTTATTTTAGATATATATCCAAATGGACTCAACTTTGATCTCCAGAGTCCTGTGCTTGAGTTCATCCTGCCTATTGGCCTTGACAGAATCAGTGTCCGATGTTGGGTCATGTCAAATGACTTGACTACAACTACAGAACAATGCAAAAGGTTTTATACTTTGTTAGGAAACTTGGAAACAAGTGCAGCAATTTCTTGAAATGTGTAAACATACATGGGAATACAGTAGGCTACAGGCTATGTAAGGCAAGAACACAGTTTATGTAAATGGCCTGTATTTGTACAGCGCTTTACACATCCAGTCATTCACACTGGTGATGGTAAGCTACGTTGTAGCCACAGCTGCCCTGGGGCGCACTGACAGAGGCCTCTGACCACCACCAAGTAGTGTCTCGCCCAAGGACACAACGACCGAGACTGTCGGAGCCGGGGCTCGAACCGGCAACCTCCCGATTACAAGGCAAACTCCCAACTCTTGAGCCACGATCGCCCCATGCGTATGTAATTCTAACAAGCTTGAAAGTCAGTATTTGGTATGACCACCTTTGTTCTTCAACATAACCTGAACTCTCTGAGACAAGACAGTGTTCTTGTAATTTTTTGAAGTTGTCAGGTATACTTCTCCAGGCTTCTTGAAGAACATTTTAAAACTCTCCTTTGATGTTGGCTGTTTTTTGTTCCATTCTTTGTCAAGATAATCCCACACACATTCAATAATATTGAGGTCCAGGCTTTGAGTGTGTTTTCTATTTAGTGATGCCAGAAAGCACATTTTCTTTGCATTAGGAGAAATGTTTCGTTACTCATCCGAGTGACTTCAGCGCAGGCTGACTGCAGGTTTCCTCAATGTTAGAATATCTCATTTGGATAATGACCAAAACTAACAATGTGTCATGAGTTCATCTCATTACTGCTGTTGGGCTAAATTGTCACGACCATTGATCAATAACCTAGAGTACCAATCACAGAGAGTTGGGGAATGGCTGCAATCACAAAATTGTGAGATGATGAAAGATGTACCTTTAGTTCAGAGATGTTTACTCCCTTTCCACATAAATGGCCTTTTTGACTCCGCGCTCAAACCAGCGTTCCTCCTTGTCCAGGAATTGCACATCTTCACCACTGAAAGAGTGTCCACTGGCCTGTTGGTGTACATAAACTGCAGAGTTCTGGCCTGATGAGGAAGCTCTTCTGTGTCGTGCCATCCCCTTAGCCAGAGGTTGTTTAGTTTCCCCAACATATAATACATGGAAATTAATATTCCCCAGTAACGATGGCAAGATTAAAGAAAGAAACTAAGAAGGCTAAGGCTGAGAAACTAGCCTGTCATCTTTTGTATCCTCTGTGGTTTATTTGATGCTTGTCCACTGAGTATGTGTGATTCTGTAAATTGTAGTACTCACTCAGATTGGATTTTTACTCAGGTCTCCCTTTTCTCTTTGTAGGGTAAAGACTAGAGATTTTTTATGTCCGATACCGATACCGATATCATAAATTTTGATATCTGCCAATACCGACATGAATCCGATATAGTGTTTTTTTAATCAATAAAACTGTTTTTTTTAATATCTTGCTGCTTTTTGTATAAGTTCATACTCAAGTTTAAATAAACAACAACACTAAAGCTATTCTGTTATACCTGTATGTAATAAATACAACAAAATATTTCATAGTTCAGCAAAACTGATCAATCTAATAAACTTAAACCTGCTCCATCCTCCCTATTCTGGTATTTTAAAGAGTACTTAGCAGAAATATTAAGCAACCTAACTAACAGGGTTGCAAACTCCCAGCAAAAAAAAAAAAAGGGAACCACCGCCCACGCTCCACCTCATGATGCTTAATCGATGTAATCAACCTTAATTTGATGCAGTGGAGAAAAAAAAATGCACAGAAATAAATTATTTTTCAAGAATAATTAAATAGATTCAACATCTTTCTTCAACAGAACTGCAGACTGCACAGATAGTATCTTCCCAAAGGAAAAAGTAGTATAGCTTACTAGGGTATATTAGACTTAACAGTTACTATATACAGTAACGGACTTCTATACATTTTACATCAGATTAAAACTTTGGGTGTGAGATTCGGATAATTATTTATTAAAAGCTCGACATTTTAAATGAGAATAAGAAAGAAAAGTATGTCTTTGTGCCCCCTTTTCCCTGTTAATGCCCTATCGGCCCCCCTGGCTAAACTTTGCTAGATCCGCCCCTGCACAGTTACCAGTCGTCAGCTGCGTAGAAAAAGCTCCTGGTGTAGAAAGTAATATTAAATACATTCTAACAACAGCTGATCAAGCTTAAACGTGCTGCTGTTGTTCAGCCGCTGGTTTCCTCTTTCTGATGCAAAGTGGGCCAAAAACAAAGAAGAGAGACGATCAGCTGATCATTGATCAGTTTCATGATTGAAGTAGCAGCAGGAGAGGGAGAGAGAGGCAGTCGCTCCATATATCGGTTGTTAAGCTTAACGTGGGAATGCTTTACAAACATTCAGAGATGAACTTACACACTTGCTTTACTTCTCTCTGGGATAACTTCCTCGGAGATGAAATGCTGGTTTGGTAGCGAGGCTCCAAATACACACAGCCGCTCTATCACGTGAGCACACTGCTGCGATGTGCTACGGTTATGAGCCGAGTTACGCCGTGTTGCCAGTTTTGTGAGGTGCTTTTTTGATATTTAATGGATCGGATTACACTTTTTATTTCTTTCTGATATCCGATCCAGTCATTTAGGTCAGTATCGGACCGATACCGATATGTAATATTGGATCAGTCCATCTCTAGTAAAGACCATACAATATAAAGCACATAGAGGCAACTGTTGTTATGGTATAGTGCTAAGTAAGTAAAGTGAACTGTGTTCAGTTGCAGAACCAAGAACACCAATACACAAATACTGTATGTATTTTAACAAAGTTGGTACACAGGTGTTTATGAATCTTAGGTAAATCATATTGACCTTGCATAGCGCCTCCTGGGTTTAATCTGGTATGAGTTCTGGTCAGTAGCATTGTCCTGTACCTGCTCCAGACAATGTATCACCCTTTTCTTGTAGCCACCACCTGGTCTTGCTTCAGGGGTTCAACTATTGTTGTCACTACGCAGTGGCAAAAGTTTCTCATGATACTCAGTATGGTTTAACAAAACTGTGCACCTACCCTTATCTGCTGCAACGATGATGGCACTGTCTTTATTACACAAGTGCCTTTTCGATGTTATGTTGGATGCTAGTTTTACTGGATCTCAGTGCAGCATTTGATACAGTTGACCACAACATATTACTCAAACGACTGGAGAACTGGACAGGTCTTTCAGGAACTGTACTAAACTGGTTCAAAACATACGTAGAAAACAGGAAATACTTTGTATCAATAGGTAACTTCACATCTGAGCAGACAAGTATCACATGTGGAGTTCCCCAAGGTTCCATCTTGGGACCCCTTCTGTTTAACATCTACATGCTCCCACTGGCACAGATTATAAACAACAACAAAATAAACTACCACAGCTATGCAGATGACACACAAATATATATCACAATGTCACCAGGAGACCGAGGCCCTGTACAGGCTCTTGGTAAATGCATTGAGGAAATTAATGACTGGTTGTGCCACAATTTTCTCCAGCTAAACAAAAACAAAACTGAGGTAATAGTCTTTGGCGCCAAAGAAAAACGATTACAGGTCACCAGAGAACTTCAATCTATACATCTAAAAACCACAAACCAGGCGAGAAATTTGGGTGTAGTGATGGATGCAGACCTAAACTTAGAAAAACACATTAAGACAATAACAAAGTCAGCTTACTATCACCTCAAGAATATTTCAAGGATAAAAGATCTGATGTCTCAACAGGACCTGGAAAAACTAGTCCATGCATTCATCTTTAGTAGGCTTGATTACTGTAACAGCATCTTTACAGGTCTACCTAAAAAATCAGTCAGACAACTACAGCTCATTCAGAACTCTGCTGCTCGAGTCCTCACTAAGACCAAAAAAGTGGACCACATCAGTCCAGCTCTGAGGTCCTTACACTGGCTGCCTGTCCGTCAGAGGATAGACTTTAAAGTTCTGATGCTGGCCTATAAAGCTCTGAATGGTTTAGGACCAAAATACATCAATGACCTCCTGACCCAGTATGAACCATCCAGATCCCTCAGGTCATCTGGATCCGGTCTTTTATCAGTTCCCAGAGTCAGAACCAGACACGGAGAAGCTGCATTCAGCTTTTATGCTCCTTATATCTGGAACAAACTCCCAGAAAGCCTCAGATCAGCTGAAACACTCAGTTTATTTAAATCCAGGTTGAAGACTCACCTGTTCTCAGCTGCATTTGAATAAAGCACCAAATCCACACTTTAAGCTTAAATTTCAAAACTTACATTTAACTACTGATTTTATCTACTGTTCTGATTTTATCTGTTTTGATTTTATATACTGTTGTTTGTTTGTTTGTTAATTAGTTAGTTAGTTTATTTGCTTGTTTTATTCAATTTTAAATCATGCTTTTTATTTGTTCTAGTTTCTAATGTCTCTGTAAAGCACTTTGAATCACCTTGTTGTTGAATTGTGCTATACAAATAAACTTGCCTTGCCTTTGCATTGCTGATACAGACCAAAACCTTTTTCTTTTAGCTGATTCTGTGACTGTGATCAGTTCCACTAGTAGAATTTATCTCAGCATGACAGTAAAGTTCAATTCTTTTGTAAAGATGTCTTTCTCTGCTTGATCAAGTTGTGTGTATGTACTATTTATGCAAATGTTTATAAAACTGGGGAAACCTGCAGTCAGCGGATACTGAAGAAGTAACTTGCATGAGTGACGAAATGTTTCTCCAACTGAAAACGCTACGTCCAGATGAACAGAATCAACTTTCTAGGGTTTTCTTACCTGGATGATTGAGGATGCATCTACATGCTATCCAACAGAGGTGGGACCAAGTCATTGTTTTGCAAGTCTCAAGTAAGTCTCAAGTCTTTATCCTCAAGTCTCAAGTCAAGTCTCAAGTAATGTCAGGCAAGTCAGAGTCGAGTCTCAAGTCACTGGTGTAAAAGTCCGAGTCAAGTCACAAGTCTGAAACTTTGAATTTCAAGTCCTTTCGAGTCTTTAAAAAAAACAAACGAAAAAATAATGTTGCAGTTATGCTAAATGTAAATATTAGACCATGTAATTTTAAAATCTGTGTTTTTCTCAACACATGACAAAATAGTGAACTTAGAAAATATACACAAATTGTGAAATTGCACCTCTTTAAAATGCAGCTCAATTAAACTTAGCTCCAAGAATAATTTTCACCGACAGTTCTGAGATACGCTGCATGTTATTCTTGGATGCGGTTGTAGGACCAGCTTTAAAATCGCATGACAAAAATATCATACACATTAAAAAAAACTGCATCACCAACGTAGCCTGGACAACATTTGCTAGTTAGATGAAGTCAGCTATCTCATCGTAGCATATTTATATGCATATTTATAATTATACGCTTCTTGGAGTGAGTGCATACACTCATGAAGTTTAGTAACTTCCGGTCACTGCAACAAGCCCAGGTACAGTTTACCGACGGATGGGTGCAGGACCTTGAAATGCACCGTGTAGAAAGTAAAGACCATCGTACGTATCATAAGTTTACCAGTCTCACAAATCGTCGTCATAAATACACATTCGTTAACCGTTTATTAATAGGACCTTTGAGCTCAACTGTAATTAATTAGTAGTGGAAATAATTTCTGGTAGCATCACAGAAATGTAGCAGTGACAATAATACTGTATGCTGTAATCGTACTGGGCAATTAGTGATACAAAAAACCTGTTTTATCCTGTGAATAAAAGTATGTGTTTTTGTCAATGTACCATAATAACAGAAGCGAAACGCAATATTGTGTCAGGATAATTCACTATTTATGCACAATAAATAAAGGAGCATAGCGCGACAATTTCTGTTCAGCGCCAGACTTGCTTGTAACCTATATCACCAGTTATGTTAAGAAAAATGACGCATTAACTACAACAGCAGACTGACCTTTGTGTAAATGCTTGGAGCAGACTAACCTGTGAGCTGGAGTGTTCTAGGACGTTATATTTGGTCTTTGAATGGCTGCAATCCAGTCGCGTCTTTGTTACTTCGGAAACATGGCTCGAACAATTTCTCTTCAACGACGTAATCCGATAACAACCGATCTCTTTACCCGTCGGCTTCCCGTGGCTGTCATGCGACCGGCTATTGCAGTTAATAATACAACGGCTTCTTGTGTTTCTTTTTATCGCTGTATAACTGATTTTAATTGAAAGCCTGCGTGCGCTAGTACCGCTTGCCACGAGTTCCCAGAATCCTTTGCGGTTCTACCCGTGAATGACGTCACATTTTCAATCTCTATATAATATGCATGTTACATTTTATATTTGGGGTAAAATATCAAGTCTTTTCAAGTAAACCGGTTCAAGTCCAATTCAAGTCCCAAGTCATTGGTGTAAAAGTCCAAGTCAAGTCACAAGTCTTAGAACATTTTTTCAAGTCAAGTCTAAAGTCATAAAATTAATGACTCGAGTCTGACTCGAGTCCAAGTCATGTGACTCGAGTCCACACCTCTGCTATCCAAGCTTTGATACACTGACAGTGTGAGTCAGATCACTGCCACACTGAAAAATGAAGCCATTTCCAATCCTTTCCAGATGGTATTGCACAGTACATTCAAATCAGATGGCACTTTTTCATAATTCCATCAGTTTTGACAAGATCCCCAACACCAGTGGGTGAAATGGAGCCCCAAACTGTGACAGGGCTTGCAGTGTGTTTTACAGATGGCTGTGGACATTTGCTCTTGCATTTTTCTCCTTATCTCCTCCGTATATACTGATGACAATTTTAACCAGAGTTTTCAAATTTAGATTCATCCCTAGATCTCTGATTTCGGTCCAGTCCCCATGTAATTTGGCAGGCCTCAGTCTTTTCTCATTTCCTTAACAATGGCTTCTTGACAGCCATGCTTAGACTTACACCATTTGTGGATAAACTTCAGCATATGGTAGATGGATCATATGGTAGATGGATCACCATCTATTGAAAATATCAACAAAAAGCCCTGTTAGATGAAATATTTTTAACTGCTCTAAAAAAAGAAAGTCGACAAAGTCAGCTAAACATGGGACAGGAGACTGTTTCACAGTCTTGGTCCTTTCCAGCAAAGCCTTCCCACCAGAGATGAAGCTCTTATAACTACACAGGTTGGGCAGACATCACATTACCCCTTTGGATTAACAATGGTATGTCACTCATGTTAATAAGCCTATGAAGGTAGACAAGCAAATACTTGCTCCTCCACACGCTCCTGTGGTGCCGTTTCTGTTGGCCAACCTTGGAAAAAAGATATGAGAGAATACGTAACTGCCTGTTCCAGATGTATGAGTAACAAGAGCACTGCACAGCGTTCTTCTGGTCTGTTACAACCTCACAGCTCCCCATAGACACAAGTTACATGATCAGCTCATGTACCTCCAAGCTTCCAAGTAATGTCATACTTCGGAGCAGATTCTATTTTGCAATATTATGAAACCACTAACTGGAATTAATGTACCGTCGGGCAGAGCTGGTGTGTCTTCATGATTTTGTTCCAGATGATTTTGAAAAATGATGAGTCTAATCTTAGAAACTCTTAGAAGACAAAATGTGCTACTTAACAAAACAAAAACCAAAAAAACCAAAACTGCACTGAGAGACCTAATGAGGGCGCTCTGATTAAATGTCAGCATTTTAACCTAAATGATATCAGGCTGCTGCTTCTATTATGACAAAACTAGGACTGATAGTATATTTGCTCTATTTCCCACATTTCACTGATTGACCTGGCAGGAGGTGCCTTTTAATTAAAGGTCAAAATTTCAAATTTTAAGAGGCCAGAAATGCTATAGCAAAAGAATTGGAGAAACTTAAAGAGGTAATGTATCCCGCTCTGATTGGCCTGCAGGGTGTCTACCGCATTTGGGAAAATGTAATTCTTTAAAATGACCTAGAAATAATTCAACTTTTCTTATGTGTATTCCACATTTTTTAACACTGATTAACCAGCTCTGAAAAATCTATACTTTATATTAAAGGACCGAAATGTTTATTGAAGTTGGGAAAGAAACACGAAGCGCTGACCTACAAGATGTATGACGTCTTCAGAGAGAAACGCTTTGGTTTCTTATCTCTTTAAGCACTGACTTTGTTTGCTTTGTTAAACGAACGGGAGCTTTTAGTGCTTTTCTACTCTGAGCGCTCACAAACACACTCTTATGATGCATAGGTGCCATTTGAGATTCAGTATCTTGCCCAGCAACACTTCAAATAACTCGAGAAGCTGGAGAATAAACAGTAACTTTCAGATTAATAGATGACCCTCTCTAACTACTAATTCATCGTCTGCTTACAGTTTAATGCAGAAACTACAAACAGAGAAAACAACAAGCCAGCATACACCTGGTTCATACTGTGCAGATATCAAAACTCTTTAGCCACAAAACACACTGGGACAAATTTGTTCAAGATATCATTTTAAATATAATAATAGTGTGGTGAAAATCTGATATTGTGACTGAGCTTTTTTGCCCACTTGCACTTTATGTGGTCCTGTGTTGATGGTCCGTTATATGTAGCACCATGGTCTTGGAGGAACGTTGTCTCGCTTCACTGTACTGTACCAATGCACATGGTTGAAATGACAATAAACCCACTTGACTTGACCTAGAAGTAAAAAAGGAATTCAGCTGGAGACCATGAACCATGTAAGTTGCCTTTAATGTTGTGGTCAGTTGGTGCATTGTCCTTTTTAATAATGTTAAATATTTTCAGTGGTCTGTGGAAAAAGGAATGTGTTAATTATCCAAGGTGATGACTTAACTTTTGCTGAGCTCTTGGTGAAAAGTGTTAAACTGAATACAGAGATATTACTAATGCCAACAATACAAACCATTGTGGGTATTTGTTCTCACTGTAATTTTTTGATGTGTTTTTCATGTTAGTGTTTCTGGAAGATGACAGGCACCTTCTAATTAGTTACTAATTTACAACCAAATGGATCTGCATCCAGGAGGTTAATGCTGCCTGATTCCACAGGAAACAACTGGCCCGACTCCAAATGGGAGCACGGGCTGAGGCATCACATCTTCCCTCCCTAAGGAAGAGTGGTAACATTAATAATTACCTTGTGGACTACAGGCCCAGCTATCTGTCCACCTTTTTATGAAGTCCACAAATTGAGGTCAGGTGGGAAGGGAGAAGCATAAAAGGTGTATGCCACTGTTTAGAGGGAGTTTTATTGTTGAAAATGCAGATGCGCCTGGTAAATGTCCTCGATTAAAATACTGCATTTTATTCTCTCTGTCTCTCCATTTGTAATGTCTTATGGGAAAGACAGAATAGCAACATTAAAAATCCAGCTCCATGACTGCTATTGCTGCAGGTGTGACAAAGACCACTGCAGTCAAAACAACACAGCAGCACCAAACATGTTCCATCTCTGCTCTATCATCCTGTCTACCCAGCAAGTCTACACACACACACACACACACACACACACACACACACACACACACACACACACACACACACGCTTTAAAGCTGCAGCTCAACTTCTGACCTTCTGACTGCTGCATGCATTTTTGGAATGCCCCAGAAGTTGCAGTCGGTTGCTTCCAGTTGGATAAATGGTAGTAAATGAATAGCTAGATAGATATAAAGCTGTGACAGTCAGAAGAAATTAAATTAAAAAATGAATACTGAATTTCTAAGAATAGAATCAACATGATATGTGCAGACTGTATAAAAAGATTCTTGTATTATGTCAATTTGTTTTAAGCCTTACGTTTGTGGTTCAGTTTAAGGATACAAAATTGTGGTACTGTGGACATCTTGGTTCCTGACACTTCAGGAGTTGTGTGGTCCGTGTCTAGATGAGTTTTTCAAAAAATTCTATTACAAATTATGCTGGAAACACTGGACTGCCCTCCTGCCTGGATAAATTTATATTAGTATACTGGACTCCCCTGTAACAACATAGGCACAGCATTGTATATATAAAATATAGATATGCTTTACTCTGCTGAGTGGTACAAGTAAAGAACAATGCTTCAACAATATCTGTTTTATGTTCACCTTAAGAAACTAAAAAAAGGAGGGCAGTGGCTCAAATCACTATATAAAGCAGATACCATGTTTCAGAGCTCTAAATAAAGAAAATAAAGAAACAAAGAACATTAAAGAAACACTGTAATCAGAGTATAAGATCAGGCCAGTTAAACTTCTAAGATACTCATCTGGTCAGTTAAGTAGCAGAGGGGGTTGTTAATCAGTTTCAGCAGCTTTGGTCTTAATGTCTTAAACCCCATCCCTTTAAAGACTGTCTCGGGTCCAAAACAGACAAAGTCAAAAATCAGCAAAAACAAGTTGAACATTAAAAAAAAAAATCACAAGAAAGAACAATATAGTATCCACATCTGAACCAAAGAGTAAAACAGTGAAATGTGGATTTTTAAACATATGTTCATCTCTTCCAAGTCCCTGTTAGCACAAGAATTAATAATTGATCAACAAATCAATTTACTCTGCCTTACAGAAACCTGGTTGCAGCAGGATGATTATGTTAGTTTAAATGAATCAACACCCCCGAGTCATTCTAACTACCAGAAACCTCGAAGCACAGGCCGAGGGGGCGGTGTGGCAGCAATCTTTCACACCAGCCTTCGGGACGACTGTGGCTCAGGGGGTTGGGAATCGCATCTGTAACCGGAAGGTCGCCGGTTCGATCCCTGGGCTCTCTGTCCTGGTTGTTGTGTCCTTGGGCAAGATACTTTACCCTACCGCCTACTGGTGTTGGCCAGAGGGGCCGATGGCGCGATATGGCAGCCTCGCTTCTGTCAGTCTGCCCCAGGGCAGCTGTGGCTACAACCGTAGCTGCCTCCACCAGTGTATGAATGTGAGAGTGAATGAATAGTGGCATTGTAAAGCGCTTTGGGTGCCTTGAAAAGCGCTATATAAATCCAATCCATTATTATTATTATTATTAATCAACCAAAGACCCAGACAGACTTTTAATTCATTTGAAAGCCTGATGCTTAGCCTCGTCAAACCTAGGTGGAAAGCTCCAACAATTAAGACTCTAAACCAGTCTTATTTGTTATCATCAGAGTTTCTGATTTCTCAGACTTTTTTTCTGATTTAGTGCTCAGCACAGATAAAATAATTATTTTCGGTGATTTTAAAAGTCCCTGTAGATGCTAAAGATGAAAGCCTCAACACTGAATTTAAACTGTTATTAGACTCAATTGGCTGTTGTATTATAAGATAAGATAAGATAGAAGATAAGATAGAACTTTATTAATCCCTCGGGTGGGTTCCTCTGGGAAATTCGACTTCCAAAAAGCACAGCAACGACCGAAGTTACAGTTACAGAATTGTTTTATTTATATATATATATACACATACATACATATACACATACATACATATACACATACATACATATATATATATATATATATACATATATATATACACATATATACATATATATATATACATATATATATATATATATATATATATATATATATATATATATATATATATATATATATATATATATATATATATATATATATATATATATATATATATATATATATATATATATATATATAAATAAATAAATAAAATGACCGGAGAATGACCGAGCTAAGTTCCTGTGGGACTTCCAGATACAGACGGACAAAATGGTGGTGGCTAACCAACCGGACATAGTGGTGGTAGACAAACAGAAGAAGATGGCCGTAGTGATCGATGTAGCGGTTCCGAATGACAGCAATATCAGGAAGAAGGAACACGAGAAGCTGGAGAAATACCAAGGGCTCAGAGAAGAGCTCGAGAGGATGTGGAGGGTGAAGGTAACGGTGGTCCCCGTGGTAATCGGAGCACTAGGTGCGGTGACTCCCAAGCTAGGCGAGTGGCTCCAGCAGATCCCAGGAACAACATCGGAGATCTCTGTCCAGAAGAGCGCAGTCCTGGGAACAGCTAAGATACTGCGCAGGACCCTCAAGCTCCCAGGCCTCTGGTAGAGGACCCGAGCTTGAAGGATAAACCGCCCGCAGGGGCGTGCTGGGTGTTTTTTTTTTTTTTTTATATATATACACACATACACACACACACACACACACATATATAAATACAGAGACAAATATAAATAAAATATACAAAGGGGATAAATAGAATAAATAGGAATAAAAAATAAAAATACAAGTGAATTGCACATTTCAAGTATTGAGTCTATTGCACTGTTGACTATTTACAAAAAGTATTGCACAAGGTATTGTACAGTGAGGTGAAGAGGCACTACAGCTTAGTTGTTCCCCCCTCCTTTGTCCTCCTGTTTCCCCTCCCTCTCCCCTCCAGAGAGGAGTTAAACAGTTTGATGTATTATTGTAGGGACCTTATAAAAGAAAGCACCTTGAGGTGACTGTTGTTGCTTTGGTGCTATTTAAATAAAACTGAAATTGATTTGAACTGAAATTTTGTACTAGATTGGCATCAATGAGACGATGCCCAAAACAAATTATTTTATAGGTGATTTAATAGGCCACATATATTTTGTCATTCTCATCTTTCCTGACTGATCTACCACTTTTTTTTGCATTTGGCTAGGGTCAGTGTCCCTACTGGTTGCATTATGTGATATCTGGACCCTACAGCGGTTGCAAGGGTTTCTGGGTTTCCCAGCATAGTCTCAACGGCATAGAAGATACTCCAAGAAATGGGCAATTCATCCAGGAGAGCTGGATCATGCCACAGAAGGTCTTTAACCCATCAGCATGACTGGTATCTGCTCCTTTGTTAAAGGAGGAATGGGATTAGCACTGCTAAGCCCTACAGCTCTCCAGCAGTCCACTGGTGTGAATATCTCAAATCAAACCAAACAATTAGACTTCATGAGTTTGGCCTGAGGACCTGATATTCACTAGTTGGCCTTGTTTTTGATGGAGATAAAGAAAACATTACTTTTCTTACCATACTTCAGAGATTGTATTAGTTTTTTCCCTTAAAAAGCTATGATTTGATTTTACATAATGCTACAAAGACCAGAGAGCTTGCAATCACTGATTTGCCTATGAATTTGGATCACATCAAAGACTGCACAAAGCTGGCAGTACATTTGTCTTCTGCCTTCTTTACTGACAGAAGAGGTTACCTTTATGTAAACTCTGGGCTGGGGTTTAGATTTAGTGCCTATTGTGATATGCATGTGTTGCAAGATCAAAAGAAAACTGTCACGGCTGCACAGCAGTCGTGTGGTGAATTGAGAAAAGGATCCAAGATGCAGGCACTGACTGGGGTGCGAGTGAATGTTTATTTGCAGAGGTGATAAGGTGACAAAAATAGGAGGAGCAGAGCGGGGAGTAAACCAACCTAAACTGGGGAAAACTAAAGAACTCAACTTAAACCAAACACGCACGGGAGGAGGAACAAAATGCACAATGAAAGATGGCGGAGAGACGCAGACTGAACACCGGGTTACACAGAATGATGCAGACGGACATGGAGTTAAACGGACGACATGACAGAGAGCACAGGAAAACACAGGGCATAGTCCAAAAAGGCCCAGACGGACAAGTTCAGTGGGCCGACCCGGAGGCCGACAGCGCCGGAGGCCAAAACAGTTCAGTTCCGGGGGCCGACCGTGTGAAAGGCAGCGGCAGTGGGGCAGGTCCGGAGGCCGGCCACACAGTAGGCAGTGGCGTGGAAACAATTCTGGGGGCCGACCGTGCAGACGGCAACAGCGGCATGAAAGCAGTTCTGGGGGCCGACCGTGCTCACGACAGCGGTGGCGACAATGCAAGTCCGGAGGCCGGCCACGGTGGCGAAGATGCCCAACATGCGGCCTGGCAGATGACCGACGATGTTGAGGCGGCAGCTGGGGACCAGACGGCTGCGTGACCCCCGCAGTACCAGGTGAGAAGGAGGCTGGACCAGGCGAGGCTGAAGCGGAGGCTGGGCCAGCCGGAGGCGAAGCCGAAGCAGAGGCCGAAGCAGAGGCCGAACCAGGCGAAGCGGATGAAGCTGAAGCAGATGTTGGACCGGGCGACGCTGAGGATGCTGAAGCTGGAGCTGGCGACGGCGTGGGTGAAGCTGAAGCTGGACCAGGCGACGGCGTGGGTGAAGCTGAAGCTGGAGCTGGCGACGGCGTGGGTGAAGCTGAAGTAGAGGCTGGACCAGGCGAAGCTGATGAGGAGGCTGCAGCGGGCGAGGATGATGAGACTGCAGCTGGCGAGGATGATGAGACTGCAGCTGGCGAGGATGATGAGTCTTGGGGCTGGACGGGCTCCTCGGGCCCTCCAGCTGACGAGGCAGGAAGCTGGCTAGGTTCTCCTGAACCTCCAGCTGACGAGTTTTGAGGCTGGACGGGCCCCTTGGGCCCTCCAGCTGACGAGGCAGGAAGCTGGCTAGGTTCTCCTGAACCTCCAGCTGACGAGTTTTGAGGCTGGACGGGCCCCTCGGGCCCTCCAGCTGACGAGTCTTGGGGCTGGACGGGCTCCTCAGGCCCTCCAGCTGACGAGGCAGGAAGCTGGCTAGGTTCTCCTGAACCTCCAGCTGACGAGTCTTGAGGCTGGACGGGCTCCTCGGGCCCTCCAGCTGACGAGGCAGGAAGCTGGACGGGCTCCTCGGGCCTCCCAGCGAAGACAGTCTCAGAACCAGTGGGCACCGGAGCCCCTGGCACACACAGAACAGAACCAGCAGGTGCGGGGACCTCTGGCAGGGACAGAACAGGACCAGCAGGCACACGGGCCTCTGGCAGAGACACCGGTAACTGAAACTGCGCAGGGCACTGGCTTTACCCAGGCAGCGCTGGCACGGTGCAGTTCTTAGCTGGCGCCTTGGCTTCCAGGGGTCCAGAGTCGGCTGAAGGCAGAAACTCAGCCTCTGGGGAGGCCCTGGGGCAAGTAACAGTCTCTAAATTAGCCAGTTTCTGAGAAACTAGAGTGGTTTTAATGGGTTTGTCTGTCCGCTTAAAATGGGTGCTAGGAACAGGATTCAAAATGGGTGGCACAGACACAGCCTCCAGTATGGAGGGAGCGGGTGACCGGGCTAATGGAATAGATGCAGGCTGGGCTAATGAACTGGCTAAAGGCTGATATACTGGTTGAAGTGAGACTGGAGTTGGTGGTGGAGTGGATGAAACACAGTCAGTTACTGTTATGGATGTTTTGAAAATGCCAACTTGTGAGAGGTCAGTTACCACGAAGGTAGGTAAACGCCGTGTACTGTCTCTACTTTCACTATGAACAGCCCCAGAAAACACAGTCCCAGAAGCACCAGCGTCCTTAAAACTCACCACAGATGGTCGCACAGGAGTCCCTGAATCCGGCTGTGGGGTGAAGTGCCGGTGGCGCGAACGTTGCTTCCCCACCGCTGACGGCTCCGACGGGCAGGGCAAAACCTCCGGCGGGTCGGGCCGTGAAACCTCCGGTGGGTGAAGCTGAGATGGCTGCTTCGGGACGGTCGTAGTCCACTGTTGCTGGGCAGAACCCGCCACTTCCCGAGCTTTCACCGCCTCCCGGGCTTTATGCAGCTCAGAGATTAAATCCGTAAATCCCTTGACCTGGTGGAGATAGGGATTTCCATCCAGAATAGCCTCAATGGCATTTATCCCCACAACCTTCGCTCGTGCGTTGGAGGTGTGGGTTACCCAGTCCACCAGGCGTAGGGCGTGTGTGAGGTCGCTCTCCCCGGTCGAGGCCGCTTGATCCATCTTGTGGTCGCGTCGTACTGTCACGGCTGCACAGCAGTCGTGTGGTGAATTGAGAAAAGGATCCAAGATGCAGGCACTGACTGGGGTGCGAGTGAATGTTTATTTGCAGAGGTGATAAGGTGACAAAAATAGGAGGAGCAGAGCGGGGAGTAAACCAACCTAAACTGGGGAAAACTAAAGAACTCAACTTAAACCAAACACGCACAGGGGGAGGAACAAAATACACAATGAAAGATGGCGGAGAGACGCAGACTAAACACCAGGTTACACAGAATGATGCAGACGGACACGGCGTTAAACAGACGACGCGACAGAGAGCACAGGAAAACACAGGGCTTAAATACACAGGGAGTAATCAGGGAATGGGCCACAGGAGGGAGACACAGCTGGGAGCAATTAGGCTAACGAGACAGGGGAGAGGTAAAACTGAACACACTGACATGAGACATGAACTTTCAGAATAAAACAGGAAACTAACAGACACAGAGAACCAGACAGGACACTGAACTTGACCGGCAGACTCATAAGTAGACACAATAACACCATGGACAGACAGAGGGAACACAGAGAAGTGGGAGCAGGCAGGCAAAGAACAGAACCCTAACAAATGGCAAAATCACAACAGAATACACACTCGGAATGAACAAAAGCATAAGGAAACACAAAACACTGAGTCCTCAGACTCAGGACCATGACAAAAACTGGCAGTCTGGAACATGCAAAGTGGTATTTCTACATACCGATCATGCTATCAAATGAAAATTTCCCTCTAGTTTAGTTACCTTTCAATTTTTCTACCAAAGAGAGGGAAAGATGGGAAGTATTAGGAGCTGGTGGGCATATGTGTGGTGTTTTTTAGTGCTGTGTCGGTCGCGAACGAAACGGCGTGAACGGCACAAATCCAATATTTTCAAATCCGACCTTGGTCACTTTCGTATGTGGTACTGAATCCGATACATATCTGATGTTTTAGAAAGTGACTGCTGTTTGAATGGTCACGTCACATAAATCACTGACACAAGACAGATGCCAATTATCAGTGCCGGAGAAGACACGGTGAACGCTTCCTGGCCATCCAGTGTAGACGTTAGTGAAACTGTTGGGAAGACAACGTTGGAGAAATGTGAACATTTTATTTGTACTGTATAATCTGCAGATTCTGACAGAAATGTGCAACTATCCTTTGAAGCACCGCTCCTCTAAAACAGCAATAAGGATCATTATTGGGTTATTTGTAAATAACAAAATACCTTAAAGCAAAATTGGGAAACGTAAAGTCCGAAGTCTTTATATTAAGGCCATCAGTCAAACAATACCAAGGCTCGCAAAATCGCTAGCCTGACGTCCCGGAGCTAGCGATATCTAGAGCACGTTTGCTGTCACATTTAATTTGTAGTGTGAACAAGCAGACAAAAAAATCAGATGTGATTAAAAAATCTGAATTGAGCATTAAGACCTGCAGAGTGAACGTAGCCTTAGAGTCGGCTCTTTGAAGTGAAAGACGCGAGCCGCCTTTTTTTTCCTTCTTTCTCTCACCCTCTCTCTCTCTCTCACTTTTTGTCGCTTCACGTGGCACATGAGCCTTGTGCTTGCACTGAGCAAAGGGAGGGGGGGGGGGGGGGGGGGGCGGTAGTTACACTTGCAGTAGCACAGGAACAGAGCAGGAGGGAGAGAGCGAGAAAGAGAGCCAGGGACAACAACAAGAGACATCATCGTCACTAGTGATGTGCGGTACCACTGATTTCCTTTCTGATCCGATACCAAGTAAAATTCAGGGTGGTATCGACGATACTGATCTGATACTGATACTTTGTACAAAAACTTGTTTTATTTATTGTATCTTTTATTGTATCTCAAATTATAGCGTCAGGGCATCAGATTACTTGTTCTTTTCACTTAATAATGCAGAGTTCATCATATAGAAATAAAAACACTGAAGTTGTGCGCTATTCAAATCAAATCAAATCAAATCACTTTTATTGTCACATCACATGTGCAGGTACATTGGTACAGCACATGTGAGTGAAATTCTTGTGTGCGAGCTTCACAAGCAACAGAGTTGTGCAAAATACAATAACGTAAACAAGCAAAATACAAGAATGGCTACATCTGAAACTAATAAATATATGTACAATATATAATAGTATATGCATTTCTGGATGTGTATACCAAATATTTTTCTACGTGTGTGTGTGTGTGTGTGTGTGTATACAATTCTCACGTCCCTCTCCTTTTAGATTGAGTGCACTTCCTGTGTGTGTTTTCGTCACCTGCACGTCCTGGCTCCGCGTCCCCATTCATATGCTGTTGTACATTCTCTGTCCTTGTAAAACCTCCCCTTCACTGTAATTAAACTGTCTTCACCGCAACTCTGCCTCCGTTCTGCTCCCTGGGTCCATCTGCATTTGTCATAACAGTCATATTCTGTGATATGATTTGCTCTAGTGATGTGTCGGTCGTGAACGAAACGGCTCTTAAAGCCGACTCTTTGAAGTGAACAATGTGAGGAGCCAAGCAGAATGCGGCTCGGGCAGTGGCTGAAGCAAAAACTCGGGTGTGGGAGGAGTTCGGAGAGGCCATGGAAAAAGACTTTCGGACTGCCTCGAAGAGATTCTGGCAAACCGTCAGGCGTCTCAGGAGGGGAAAGCGGTGCTCTGCCTGCACTGTGTATAGTGCTGGCGGAGCGCTGCTGACGTCGACTGAGAAAATTGTCAGGCGGTGGAAGGAATACTTCGAGGACCTCCTTAATCCCTCTGACATGTCTTCCGAGGAGGAAGCAGAGTCTGGGGATGAGGGGAATGACCCGCCAATTTCTGGGGGCGAGGTCACTGAGGCAGTTAAACAACTCCTTGGTGGCAGAGCCCCTGGTGTTGATGAGGTCCGCTCCGAGTTCCTGAAGGCTCTGGACGTTGTAGGGCTGTCCTGGTTGACACGCCTCTACAATGTTGCGTGGAGATCAGGGGCAGTACCCCTGGACTGGCAGACCGGGGTGGTGGTCCCCATCTTTAAGAAGGGAGACCGGAGGGTGTGTTCCAACTACAGGGGGATCACACTCCTCAGCCTCCCTGGGAAAGTCTATGCCAGGGTGCTGGAAAGGAGAGTTCGTCCACTAGTCGAACCTCGGATACAGGAGGAACAATGCGGTTTTCGTCCTGGTCGCGGAACACTGGACGAGCTCTTTATCTTCTCGAGGATACTTGAGGGTGCATGGGAGTTTGCCCAACCAGTCTACATGTGTTTTGTGGACTTGGAGAAGGCATTCGACCGTGTCCCTCGGGGTGTCCTGTGGGAGGTGTTGCGGGAGTACGGGGTATCTGGCCCATTGCTACGGGCCATTCGATCCCTATACAACCGTTGCAAGAGCTTGGTTCGCATTGCCGGCAATAAGTCGGACTCGTTCCCGGTGGGTGATGGGCTCCGCCAGGGCTGCCCTTTGTCTCCGGTTCTGTTCATAATTTTTATGGACAGGATTTCTAGGCGCAGCCAAGACAATTTTTTTTTGAGAACTGAGACCTGACATTTTTTTGTCTGATACCTGACAATTTTTTTTTTTGAGAACTGAGACCTGACAAATTTTTGTCTGATACCTGACAAATTTTTTTTTTTGACACTTTTTATTTGTTTAGGAACATTTTTATGCAACAAGATAAAAGAAAAAAAAAAACAGAAACAGTATGAGGTCATGGGAAGATAACATACACCTGTACATACATCTGCACATCCACACATACATACGTCAACAAGTCTGCATTACTAATTCTATGCATTAAAGGGTGCTGCCACAAGCTGTAAAGTCCAGCCATTTTCTCCACCGTCTCCTTCCCAAATCTCCCTGCGGTCGCAGAGTGAAAGTCATACAGTCCATCAATTTGACGTCTTCCACTATAGAGGTAAAAAGTGTTACAGTGGGAGGATCTCTACAGAGCCAGCGTTTTGTTATGGCCTTCTTCGCAGAAGCCAAGAGAACTTTCAGAAGGTAAACATCATCTGCAACTAAATCATCTGTAAAATATCCCAGATACAATGAGGTAAATGTACAAGACACGTGGAATCCCAACACCTCTGTAATTATCTTTATAACTTCCGTCCAGAAGGGTCGTATGAGTGGGCAGGACCAGAATATATGACCGTAATCAGCCATGACTTCCCCACAATTCCTCCAGCAAAACGCAGGTGTAGCACTGAATTTAGACTTCTGTTTAGGCGTTATGAAATAGCGTATAATGTTCTTCCAGCAGAAGTCCCGCCACATGTTGGAGTTAGTCGTGGTAAACTGTGTCTCCCAGATCCGTGCCCACCCATCTTCTGTAATCACAATGTCCATTTCTTTTTCCCATTTCTGCTTTATGTAAATCGTTGAGTGCCCTTTGAGCTTAGTCAGACATTTATACGGTTTACTTATCAAGGCTCTGTTACTCCCAGAGTCATAAGCATCAATGAAAATATCAACAATCGAGAAGTCTCCACGGACACAGCTCTTCAGTCTTTTGCCAATATAGTCACGGAGTTGCAAGTATCGAAAAAAGTCTTGTTTCCCAAGATCGTAAGTCTTGCATAGGGTATCAAAAGCCATAATTTTAGATTTTACAATAACCAAACACCCAGCAGTGATTCCATGCCACACCCATTGTTTAAATCTACTATCGTGGGAAGCAGGTAGAAAATCAGGGTCATACGCTGGCCACCTCAGAAGTTTTATCTCTTCCTGGAGTTGCGCCTGCTTGACCACTCCCCTCCATATTTTTAATGTAAAAGTGACCCAGTGGCTGGGCGTCAAGGTATCGTCCAAATCAGAAGCCGCGTGACCAAGTCTAGACTGGATTGGCGTGTCTGAGAGAGACATCTCAATCGTCTTCCACCTCGCACAAAAAGATGGATTACACCAACACACCAAGGACCTCAGCTGAGCAGATAAGTAGTAATTCCTTAATGAAGGTAGAGCCAAGCCCCCTTTGTCTTTCGGCAACTGCAAAGTAGAGAACTTCACCCTTGGTCTTTTGCTAAGCCAAATGAATCTCGAAATCTGCTTATTCCATTCCCTGAATTGCTTCTCTGGAATTTGAATAGGTAAAGCAAGAAAAAGATAGAGTAGTTTGGGGAGAATATTCATTTTAATTATCTGTATCCTGTTGCCAAGGTCGAGAGGGAGCAAGGCCCAAATGTTGAGATCGCTATATATTTCTCTATTAATACGACTGTAATTAATATCGTACAGTTGTGTCAGATCTCTAGGCAGAAACACTCCCAAATATTTGATAGCAGTTGCCTCCCAATTAAACTTGAATTTTGCCAGTAGTGTCTGGTCCGGAGAAAAATTAAATGACAGAACTTGAGTTTTTTTGACATTAAGGACATACCCTGAATACAGGCCATATGTTTCCAACATCCCCATTAACACTGGTATACCTGAGCTGGGATCCATGATTGTCACCAAGACATCATCTGCGTATAAACACACCTTGTACTCGTCCCCTCCTATTACAATCCCTTTCAACGATGTTTCCTGACGTATAGCCTGGGCTAGAGGTTCGATAAACAAGTTGAAGAGGTAGGGGCTTGCTGGACACCCCTGTCTACATCCTCGTTCTAAAAAAATTGTATCGGAGAGGCTACCGTTAATTTTTATTCTGGCAGTAGGGAGAGAATAAAGAGCTTGGAAACATCTTATAAACTCGCTACAGAAACCAAATCTTTTCATCACTAGGAAGAGGAAGTCCCAATTCACTGAATCATATGCTTTTTCAGCATCTAAGCTAAGAATAATTGAGCTTTTTTTCTTATTATTAATGTGTTCGATGATGTGTAAAGCTCGTCTAATATTATCGTGGGTTTGTCTATTTTTCAAGAAACCCGTTTGGTCTTCATCAATCAAAGAAGGCATTACAGCATCCATTCTTCGCACCAAAATAGTTGTGTATAGTTTATAGTCTGAGTTCAGGACACTTATCGGCCTATAAGATTTGCAGTTTAGTCTATCCTGTCCCCCCTTTGGCAAAACAGATATGAAGGCCTCCTTCCAAGAGGGAGGTACCAGACCTCCTTTCAAAATGTAGTTAAAACTAGTTTCCAACAGGGGAAGAAGGCTTTCCCTCATGGTTTTGTACCATTTGGCAGGGAGCCCGTCGGTACCTGGTGATTTATTGGATTTAAGGCTGGAGATAGCTTTAATTATTTCTTCCTGAGATATTAAGGACGTTAACTTACTATTTGCTTCTCGACCAATCGTAGGCAGGTCTAAGGAATTCAAAAAGTCAGTCATCTTATTTACATCACCCTGAGTAGATTGACTATATAAGGATTTGTAATAGTTTTCAAACGCTTTTTGAATTTCATCCAGGTCAGTTACAACATTGTTACCAACCGGGTCTCTAATCTTATAAATATTATTTTCAGCTTGCTGTTTTCTAATCCGCCACGCCAACTGCTTCGCCGCCTTAGGCCCCGCCTCATAATACCTCTGTTTCATGAACCTTATGTTTTTCTCTACTTCTTCGCTCAATATCTTATCTATCTCCTGCTTAATCTGTCTGATCTGGTGGGTTACTGTAGTATTTTTATCCTTTAGACCTGACTGTTCCAAGGCCATTAATCTATCCTGCAGTTGTAACAATTCTTGTGACTTTTTCCTTTTAGTCACGGTCGACCACGCAATTATTTTTCCTCTGAGGACAGCTTTGGCTGCATCCCATACAATACTGTGATTTGTCTCTCCATTATCATTGTCCTGCAGGTACAAGTTAAGATCGGCTGTCATTTGTTTCACAAAAGCGGGGTCATTTAACATACCGGTATTTAGTCTCCACAAAGTTGTCTTCCGTGTCCCGTCCAAATGTAACGTTATATAAATTCCACTGTGGTCAGAGACATCTCTTGGACCTATTCTGCAATCTTTTATCCTGTGTAAATCCCTATTAAACATAAAACAGTAATCTATCCTCGAATACACTGAGTGTCGAGCAGAGTAAAAAGTGAATCCTGACGCTGACCCATGGATAGATCGCCACACGTCAATAAGCCCTAATTCCGTTAACATTCCTTTAACCCGTTTCCCTCCAGACGTGCTTTTCCTGTCCCTATTATTTGAGTCTAATCTGGGATTTAACAGTAAATTAAAATCTCCTGCACAAATAAGAGTTCCTTAGAGATCGACAATTTTTTTTTTGAGAACTGAGACCTGACAATTTTTTGTCTGATACCTGACAATTTTTTTTTGAGAACTGAGACCTGACAATTTTTTGTCTGATACCTGACAATTTTTTTTTGAGAACTGAGACCTGAAAATTTTTTGTCTGATACCTGACAACTTTTTTTTTGAGAACTGAGACCTGACAATTTTTTATCTGATACCTGACAATTTTTCTTTTTGAGAACTGAGACCTGACAATTTTTTGTCTGATACCTGACAATTTTTTTTTTGAGAACTGAGACCTGACAATTTTTTTTTTGAGAACTGAGACCTGACAAATTTTTCTCTGATACCTGACAATTTTTTGTCTGATACCTGACAATTTTTTTTTTTGAGAACTGAGACCTGACAATTTTTTGTCTGATACCTGACAATTTTTTTTGAGAACTGAGACCTGACAATTTTTTGTCTGATACCTGACAATTTTTTTTGAGAACTGAGACCTGACAATTTTTTGTCTGATACCTGACAATTTTTTTTGAGAACTGAGACCTGACAATTTTTTTTTTGAGAACTGAGACCTGACAATTTTTTGTCTGATACCTGACAATTTTTTTTTGAGAACTGAGACCTGAAAATTTTTTGTCTGATACCTGACAACTTTTTTTTTGAGAACTGAGACCTGACAATTTTTTGTCTGATACCTGAAAATTTTTTTTTTGAGAACTGAGACCTGACAATTTTTTGTCTGATACCTGACAATTTTTTTTTTGAGAACTGAGACCTGACAAATTTTTCTCTGATACCTGACAATTTTTTTTTGAGAACTGAGACCTGACAATTTTTTGTCTGATACCTGACAATTTTTTTTTTGAGAACTGATACCTGACAATTTTTTTTTTTGAGAACTGAGACCTGACAATTTTTTGTCTGATACCTGACAATTTTTCTTTTTGAGAACTGAGACCTGACAATTTTTTGTCTGATACCTGACAATTTTTTTTTTGAGAACTGAGACCTGACAATTTTTTGTCTGATACCTGACAATTTTTCTTTTTGAGAACTGAGACCTGACAATTTTTTGTCTGATACCTGACAATTTTTTTTTTGAGAACTGAGACCTGACAAATTTTTCTCTGATACCTGACAATTTTTTTTTGGAGAACTGAGACCTGACAATTTTTTGTCTGATACCTGACAATTTTTTTTGAGAACTGAGACCTGACAAATTTTTCTCTGATACCTGACAATTTTTTGTCTGATACCTGACAATTTTTTTTTTTGAGAACTGAGACCTGACAATTTTTTGTCTGATACCTGACAATTTTTTTTTTTTTTGAGAACTGAGACCTGACAATTTTTTGTCTGATACCTGACAATTTTTTTTTTTGAGAACTGAGACCTGACAATTTTTTGTCTGATACCTGACAATTTTTTTTTGAGAACTGAGACCTGAAAATTTTTTGTCTGATACCTGACAACTTTTTTTTTGAGAACTGAGACCTGACAATTTTTTGTCTGATACCTGACAATTTTTTTTTTGAGAACTGAGACCTGACAATTTTTTGTCTGATACCTGACAATTTTTTTTGAGAACTGAGACCTGACAATTTTTTATCTGATACCTGACAATTTTTTTTTTGAGAACTGAGACCTGACAAATTTTTGTCTGATACCTGACAATTTTTTTTTGAGAACTGAGACCTGACAATTTTTTGTCTGATACCTGACAACTTTTTTTTTGAGACCTGACGATGTCCTAAAATGTACACCGTACTCCAATGATGACTCAAACTACATGGTGAAATTCAGTGTAGGGATTAATGCGTTATTAACCAACGAGTTACAGTAACTACGTTATTATTTTGGTAACGAGGACGGTAAGTTGTTATTATGCCAAAATCAGGAACGCATTACTCGTTAGTGGGATTTAGATAGGGTCGTTATTCGTTACTTCGTGTGTTGCGTTCAACTTACCTCGGAAATCAGAACACGGACTTGGGAATGATGTCACACTCGAGTGAATGGTGTTCTGGTTAGCTTCGTCAGAGAAGTCGGGATTCCAATATGGCGACGCCCTTGAAAACGGTTGTTTTGCTACCCCTCCTCTACAAAAACAAATTACTACTAAAAACATATGCAGCCATAGCTGGACTCGGTGGGCCGATGTTTCTTCTTTTTTTTTTCCCCATCACGGTATAAACAATGAAAGGTGGTGGATTGGCCAGATGCCTCTTCTTCTCTCATTCTCCCCCCTCTCTCTCCTGTCGCTACTTCAATCATTAAACTGATCAATGATCAGCTGATCAGCTTTTCTCTCTCGTTTGTTTATCGCCCACTTTGCACTAGAAAGAGGAAACCAGCAGATGTTGCGTTAAACAGCAGCAGCACGTTTAAGCTTGATCAGCTGTTGTTAGAATTGATTTAATATTAATTTCTAGTATCAGCTGATGTTTGCTGGAGCCACAGCTGTAAAGCTGCTGGTCATGATGTCGGTTTGGATATGTGGTGAGAGGGAAACATGAGGATGAAACCAGGAGATGTCCTTACTGAATCATCAGAGCTGTTATGGAGAAACAGGTTTACCTTTTAGGTGACATGAATGAGTTGAAGTTATGAACTGTTTCTGAGAGACAAATAACACCAGGATCCTTTTCTAAGTAGCTGACAGCTGGTAACTGTGCAGGGGCGCTTCTAGCAAAGTGTTGCCAGGGGGGCAGGTAGGGCATTAACAGGGAGAGGGGGGCACAAAGAAATACTTTTCTTTCTTATTCTCATTTCAAATGTCTCGCTTTTAATAATTATCTGAATCTTACAGCCAAAGTTTTTATCTGATGTAAAATGTATAGAAATCCATTATTGTACACAGTAATTATTTTTCAGGTTCCCATCATATTTTCTTCAGAAGTAGCTAAGTACTGTATATGATGCCAGTATTTTCCCACATTTTCTAGATACTGTACCAGTACTGTGTGTAAAATGTCATCAAAAAGTCAGTTAAGTTTTATTCTTTCTCACCTGTCTTTCTGTCTCCTTTCACTTTTTAAAGGTTGCCATGTTAGAAAAAATATTTTGCTTGCCATGCTTTTATAAATAGTTTATGAAAATATCAGTAAATCTGTCATTTATTAAGTTTAATATTCAGTAATGTTCATGTCTCACCTCTAGTCTTAATTTCAGGTTTCCACCATGTGTTGTTGATAGTTCAGGAGGTTAACTCGACCAAGCAGTCTTTGGGTTTCGGCTAAGTACTGTTTAGAATACCAGAATAGGGAGGATGGTGTAGGTTTATGTTTATTAGATGGATACATATATACCAACAAGACAGTGTACATCACTGTCACAACAGTGTTTTGTTTTTTATTCAACGGCTTTATGATTTTTCCTATAATGGTGGGCCGGTCTGTTGTCAGAATGCCCGGGCCGCTTTTTTGTCCCAGTCCAGCCGTGTATGCAGCTCATCTGCAATCTAGTGTTACCTACATCTTCCTATTCAGAAGGGAGAATTGCCCAGTTCTGAGTACAATTGAAAGCAACACGACTGCATTTTCCATGTGGGATGTAAAAAGCGCACATGGCACTGTGACATAGGGCTGGAATCATGGCGGCAGTTGACAATGGTCCAGGCGTGGGATTTCTCTCGTGGAAATATGCACATTATTTTTTCCTTTCTGTTGGTAGGTGGCACAGTGCACTGTGGCAGGATAGTGCTAACATGTAAGCAAGCTAGAAGACTGGCATCCTTGCTGGGTATCCAGTTAGGGAAGCAACACATTAATAAGAGAAGTCTGAGTAAAACCAAAGTTACTTTCCCTAGTAACTAGTTACTTTGAAAGTAACGAGTAACTTGAAGTAACTGAGTTACTTATATAAGATAAGATAAGATAAGATAAAACTTTATTAATCCCTCGGGTGGGTTCCTCTGGGAAATTCGGTTTCCAAAAAAAAGCACAGCACCGACAGAAGTTACTTTTGATATAAGTAACTAGTAATGTAACTAAGTTACTAATTTAAAGTAACTTACCCAACACTGGTGAAATTTAAGACTGTCTTCACAAGGAACCAACGTGTAGCTACAATCAACCATCAGTGGCTCAAGACAGCTGTTGTGCTTGACCCACGCTTTAAGGATTTAAAATGTCTTGTAAGGGGAGAGTGAGAAGAGGTTTGGAGCAGCCTTGAGGCCCTGCTGCAGGAACAGTGTAAAGATGTCACCACAGACAAAGAGCCTCCTCCTCTCTTCATTGTCTCCTGACTCTGATTCAGATGAGGAAGCCCTGTGTAACAGGGCCGTGAGCTTGTACAGAGCAGAATCCACCATCAGCGAGACAGACTGCCCGCTGCAGTGGTGGTCCAGTCAAGCAGCTGTCTGTCCTGAGCTGCAAGTATTTGATTGGTTCTCCCACTTCTGTCCCATGTGACAGACTGTTCTCACCTACAGGTCACAACTGCTCGTGACCTAAAGAAAAAAGAAAAGGCTATGAATAAGATAGGAAATAAATATGTAAATTAAAAAGGGTAAATTTAACTAGGAAGGAATAAAATAAATAAAATATAAAAATTAAAGTTAAAAATGAAATAACTGTACAACAAAATACACAATACACAGTATAGAAATATATAAGAATGTATGAGAAATATAAATATATATATACACAATAACAGCAGCTGTACAAGTATTAAATGGAAATGAAGAAATATAATGTCCAGTGTTGTGCAATCCACATTTGTAAGTGTCTTGTGCAGTGCAAATATGCTTAAAGTGATTAAAGTGATTAGGTGTTGTATTGTTTGTAATGTCGTTCGAGCACATACTGAAGAAGCCAATCTCTGTAGCCCAGTGGTTCTTAACCTTGTTGGAGGTACCGAACCCCACCAGTTTCATATGCGCATTCATCGAACCCCTCTTTAGTGAAATTTTTTTTTTCTTCAAATTCAAGACATAGATATGATTTTTACTGGTGCACAAAATGAGCCGTGCATGAACATCACCTTGTTCAAAGAACAAAACCAACACAATGCATGAACTTACAACAAATTACATACCTGCAAATCAGTGTGACTTCTGCTGTTGCCTTTGAGAGACCAGTTCAGATATGCGTGGCTTCACCTTAGCAAGTGCCAGTCTCATGTCATTTTCACAGAACAGTCTGTTCCTTTTCTTCGTTTTTATGTCCAGCATTGTCGAAAAGGGTTGCTCGCAAAGATATGTTGTAACAAATGGTATAAAAAAATCCACGGCTTTCTTAGCAATAATTGGATACTTGTCCATTTGTCGACACCAAAACGTTGAGAGCGTTGTTGTTCTGAAGAGTTGCTGTTGAACCTGGCTCTGCTGAATTTCAATGATTTCGTCAAGGTATTCATCATTGACATAAATGAATAAATTCTTTACAAATCCTACCATGTGGATTCATGGATTTTTTTTCACATTCTGTCTCTCACAGTTGAAGTGTACCTCTGGTGCAAATTACTGACCTCTGTCATCATTTTAGAACTTGCACAATCGGTGGCTGACTAAATACTTTTTTGCCCCACTGTAGTTAGTATGGATTAAAATGTTTTAAAAAAAATCACACGAAGTACTACCACGACATTCACATGTTGACTACTGCACGCGCAACATTCCCCGCAGCCCTGAACAATTGTCAGTTGGAAAGTTACATATCGCCCAGCCTTACCACAGTATAAGTCTAAATAACATTTGACCACTCTATTAGGTAGTTGTTGGGATCATCTTTCCAGCTTGGCTTTATAACAGTTGTTTATCAACTTCTTAACATCCATCAGGAGATCAATGCAATTTAAATATTTTGGGGATGGGATCATAAACATTACAAACCTTATCTGACTGGAAGGTAAAATCAGTCTCCTCATGGTTTCCTCTGTGTTCCCAGAGATGCCTGATAATGCAGAACCACCTGAATGTTGACAGAAAAAGTAGGATCCATGTCCGAAGTCTCACCTGACACACTGCCATGATGCTTAGAAACTATGGACAACTGGTCATAGCTGAAGGTCCAGCTATCATTACCAGCGAGGATGCGTCAAGCAGAATAAGGTTCACTCTCTGGAAGTTTGATGTCCACAGTGAAATCACAAAGCACATGTTGAAGTTGCCAGAATGAGACTTCCATCGAGGAATCTACACATAACAACAGGCATTTAAGAACTTTTAATTATGCTCTATGATGAACGATCGTGGCTCAAGAGTTGGGTGTTCGTCTTGTAACCGGAAGGTTGCCGGTTTGAGCCCCGCTCGGACAGTCTCGGTCGTTGTGTCCTTGGGCAAGACACTTCACCTACCGCCTACTGGTGATAGCCAGAGGGGCCGATGGCGCAATATGGCAGCCTCGCTTCTGTCAGTCTGCCCCAGGGCAACTGTGGCTACAACTGTAGCTGCCTCCACCAGTGTGTGAATGAATAGTGGAATTGTAAAGCGCTTTGAGGGGTCCCGAAAAGCACTATATAAATGCAATCCATTATTATTATTATTGATGTGAAACTCACCTTAAAATCGAACATGTTCTGCTTCTAGCCAATGTAATTATTTGGGTAAATCAGTCAAAATCAAGCAATAAAACAGAAAACAAGCTAGCAGTGTCCAAATTGCAACTGCAACTGATGACTTTATACTTATAACTTGGTAATTCAAGGCCAATCATTGACTGAGTGGCCTTTAGATACAGCTGCTTAAACTGTTTTTGCCTTGGGCTATTTGGGCTCCTTTGCTGCTTTTATAAGATTATCTTATATAGTTTGATAAAATCTAGTTTCTATCCAGCGAAAACTAGTTTGATCACTGCTCCAAATCTCTCGAGTAGAATTGTTAGAATTGTTGTGTACTAAAAAAAAAATGGAGTGGGGCTAACCATTGAGGAATATTACTGGTTTCTTCAATTGGTGTCACACACTGAGAGCACACCCTGGGCAGGAGAATAGCTCCCCTTCTTTATTCTTTTCATTTAAATCCAGTTTGGGAAGCCTCACATCCTTTGCAGCAGATCTGATAACCGCCATACCGGATAACATCGAACTGCACTAGCCTCTAAGAAGTCCTTCCCTGGGGTGCAATTGCCATTGCCGATCTCAGCATTAAAATAGACCTTTGATGGTCATTATTAAGATAAGCATCATGTTAGTCTAGCAGAAGATTAAACTGATAGTGTCAGAACTTTGAACGACTGTCTTTTTGTTGGAGGCTTGAAAAAGCAGAGATATTAGATAAAAAGAGCCCCTCTTAGTTACTGGGACGAGGTAGCCCTCGAACAAGAATTTCAGATTTCTGTTGTTGTTTAATGCTACTTGTTAATTTTGTTTAGCATATTAACTATCAATCAGACAGCATGCTTTGAGGGTTTTTTTCCAAGTTCAAATTTCTGCATCCAGTCTCTTTTTCATCTCCTCCTGACAGAACAGCACAGGTAAGATCCTACACTTCGTATTATGCTTTTCCTTAATAAAACCACATCCGTATCTGTTATCAACTAATCTAAAACAATATATAAAATAAATTGTAGTGTAACCCAGCTGGAGAAATCTGTTAAAAGATGAAATGATTTGTAAATGATTTGTGTAGTTGTGGAATTGTTCTTTTGTTTTCATTTTATTGTTACACACAAGAAGTGATGGTCTGAAAGAATTTGTTTTGGTTTCTGCTCTTCTTGCTGGGTCGAGCAGGACCTTTAATTTTGAAGATCCATCAGGAAGTCATTCACTGATATGTTGTGTTGGTATGAATAATGCAAAAAACAAAATCCCAATGCGGTCTTGACTAGTGGGAGAAACTGACGTTTGTGCTGAAGCTCAGCTTCATAAAAGTTTTTAAAAAACTGCAAGTTTAGACTACTGCATAAGGTCACCACTTAATAACTCAATAACACTTAATAACTCAATAACACTCAATAACAGTGAGAGGAATAGATATATCTTCTGAAGTTGCCAGAAGTGTCAGCTAATGTAATGTTGCTGCATGTGTCTCAGTAAGCTAACCAACTGAGAGGTCATGCATTTGATGCAGAGTATTATTTTACTGTCATATTTGCCAAATGAATAAGGACATTCTCCCATACATTAGTCACTCCCTTGTTAGTTTAAGAGTCATTACATTATTTTTTGTCTGTGACAGTTTTCAGTCATCCTTGAAGGTTCTGGACTTCTTTAAGTTGCTTGAAGACGTTTCCCCTCTCATCCGAGAAGCTTCTTCAGTTCTAGGGTCAAATAGTGGAAAGTCCCAGATATAAGCCCTGTGGGAGAGGGACAATGCACCCCCTAATGGTCCTCTACCTAATCACACGAGCCAATAGTGTGTAGGTCACAATCAGCCAGGGTTTCGGGTGAGCTCATTGTGAAACCTGGCCCCACCCTATCATGTGATTTCCTGAGGTCAGATGGCCCAGGATGTGAGTGGGCGTTAAGGCGTCTGGGAAGGGAACTCAAAACTGGATTATAGATGGCAGAGAGTTGGTGCCGTAAACCCCCGCCTCTGTTCAAAGAATATGGTTTCTGACCCAGTCTCTATTAGTGACATTATTAAGAGATTAATGCAATCTCTACAGCTCTGAATCACATTCAGTTTCAGATGAGATGCTTGCCATGCTCTAGAATTACACTATATACATGATTATACATTGCTAAACACATTTTTTTCTGCTCATTGCCCCATATCTGAGGTGATTATGTCTCTCGATGCAGAGAAGGCCTTTGTTCGGGTCGAATGGGACTACCTCTTTGCTGTCTTGAATAGGTTTGGGTTTGGAGAAAGGTTTGTGTCTTGGATCAGACTTCTTTATACTCAGGCTTGTGTCATCACCAAGTGTGTTCAATCTGAACACCTGTAAACTCTTTAGCGTTAGCACTTGAGCAATCTGACATTCCTTTTAAACTCAGCCCCTTGGGGTTTAGGTACTTGGGAAATAATATCACACGTACTTTGCCTTCACTGTTTTCAGAGTTTTGCCCCCGTGGTCTAACAATTTACATCAGATTTCCAGAGGGGGAACTCTCTCCCCTGTCACTAATAGGCAGGATTAATATTATCAAAATGAATGTGCTACCCAGATTTCTCTTTTTATGTCAGTGTATTCCCCTATTTCTGCCCAAACAGTTTTTTAAGTTCTTAGACCAGATGATTTCTTCTTTTTTGTGGAGTGGGCGGGCCCCTAGACTGAGACTCACTCTATTGCGGGGATCTTTCCCTATCCAATTTTTTAATTGGTCTTCACATATTCATAAACTGACTTATGGATAAATTCACCTAACTTGATTTGGTGTAAACTTGAAATTCAATCAATTTCTCCACATTTTTCACCCGCCTCTCTTCTCTATTCATCACGGCCTATTAAAACATCTTCTGTTGCTTCAAATCCGAGATTGTAGTTGCTAAGAAATCATCAATTTCTTCTACCAACGCTGCCTATTTGATTTGGCACAAAAGAGGCATAAAAACCATGAGAGCCCTTTACAAAGATGATGTCCTACTTAGCCCTTCAGAGCTGTCCTCAAAATTTAACCTACCTCCTTCTCAGTTGTTTCTCTACTTTCAAATTAGACACCGTGTCTCGTCCCTGTTTCCAAGTTTCCCAATTCTCCCAGCTAACCCACTATGGGTTGATCCCCCGTAGCCGGTTACCAAGATTACGTGAAGTACCCTCAGAAGGTCTGCTAGATGATGTTAATGCAGCACTACGGACGATACCTACAACCACGATTACCGACACTAACAAGCTGATCTACAATACGGCAGCAGTGATCAGTGAGATGCTTGGCTACAAGTTGAACAGCGACAAGGGGCAGTACCCTCCAAGGAGGCTAGAGGGCAAGATCAAAGTAGCACGGAGGGAGGTTAGCCAACTAACGGAGTTGCAGAAAGGTAAGAGAAATAAGGTGCCTAAGAAATACAGCAAGCTGTCCATACCTGAGGCCTTGGAAACTGCCAAGCAAAGACTCACAGCCTTGGCCAGCCGCTTGAGGAGGTACACCAGAGAGATAGAAGGCAGGAGAATAAACCAGCTGTTCTCCACAGAACCAGCAAAGGTGTACTCTCAGTGGCAAGGGAACAATAAGAGAACAGCACCACCAAGGCTGGAGACGGAGCAATACTGGAAGAGCATATGGGAGAAGGATGCAACCCATAACGGCAATGCTCAGTGGCTAGAGGATCTGAGGGCAGACCACAGCGACCTCCCTGAACAGGGTCCAGTAACCATCACAGTGGGAGATATCCAAGAAAGGGTCTCCAGTATGAAGAGTTGGACAGCACCAGGGCCCGACATGGTTCACGCCTACTGGCTAAAGAAGCTGACTGCACTCCACGAGCGTCTGGCAGCACAAATGAACCAGCTGCTAGTTAACGAGAGACACCCGGAATGGCTAACTGAAGGCCGGACGGTCCTGATCCCCAAGGACCCCAAGAAGGGACCGGTCCCCTTCAACTACCGACCAATAACCTGCCTCAGTACTACATGGAAGCTCCTGTCAGGCATCATATCGGCTAAGATGAACAGGCACATGGGTCAATACATGAGCGGGACACAGAAAGGAATTGGCAAGAATACCAGAGGCGCAAAACACCAGCTACTGGTAGAAAGAACAATCAGCCGAGACTGCAAGACCAGACTGACCAACCTGTGCACTGCCTGGATTGATTACAAGAAGGCCTATGACTTAATGCCCCACAGCTGGATACTGGAATGCCTAGAATTGTACAAGATCAATGGGACCCTAAGAGCCTTCATCAGGAACTCAATGGGGATGTGGCGTACAACACTAGAGGCCAACTCCAAGCCCATAGCACAAGTCACCATCAAGTGCGGGATCTACCAAGGAGATGCTCTGTCCCCACTGCTGTTCTGCATAGGCCTGAACCCCCTCAGTGAGATCATTAACAAGACTGGCTACGGATACCGACTACGGAACGGAGCAGTTGTCAGCCACCTCCTGTACATGGATGACATCAAGCTGTATGCCAAGAGTGAACGAGACATCGATTCACTGATCCACACTACCAGGCTATACAGCAATGACATTGGAATGTCGTTCGGACTGGAGAAGTGTAGCCGGATGGTAACAAAGAGAGGGAAGGTAGTCAGAACTGAGGGGATTGAACTACCAGAAGGCAACATTGCAGACATAGAGGACAGTTACAAGTACTTGGGGATCCCGCAGGCGAATGGGAACCATGAAGAGGCCGCTAGAAAAGCTGCAACCACCAAGTACCTGCAGAGGGTCAGGCAAGTCCTGAGGAGTCAGCTGAATGGTAAGAACAAGATCCGGGCCATCAACACGTACGCCGTGATCAGGTACCCTGCTGGGGTAATAGGCTGGCCAAAGGAGGAGATAGAAGCCACTGACATAAAGACAAGAAAGCTCCTTACCATGCATGGAGGGTTTCACCCCAAGTCCAGCACCCTGAGGCTGTACGCTAAGCGGAAGGAAGGGGGCCGGGGACTGGTGAGTGTCAGCACCACAGTCCAGGATGAGACAACGAACATCCAAGAATACATTAGGAAGATGGCCCCAACTGACCGAGTGCTCAGTGAATACCTCAGGCAGCAGAAACCCAAGAAAGAGGAGGGAGACGAGGAACCATCATGGAAGGACAGGCCCCTGCACGGTATGTACCACCGGCAGATAGAGGAGGTGGCTGATATCCAGAAATCCTACCAGTGGCTGGACAAAGCTGGACTGAAAGACAGCACAGAGGCACTAATCATGGCAGCACAAGAACAAGCTCTGAGCACAAGATCCATAGAGGCTGGGGTCTATCACACCAGGCAAGACCCCAGGTGCAGGCTGTGTAAAGATGCCCCAGAGACAATCCAGCACATAACAGCAGGGTGCAAGATGCTAGCAGGCCAGGCATACATGGAACGCCATAACCAAGTGGCCGGCATAGTGTACAGGAACATCTGTGCCGAGTATAACCTGGAAGTCCCGAGGTCAAAATGGGAGATGCCCCCAAGGGTGGTGGAGAATGAACGAGCTAAGATCCTGTGGGACTTCCAGATACAGACGGACAAAATGGTGGTGGCTAACCAACCGGACATAGTGGTGGTAGACAAACAGAAGAAGACGGCCGTAGTGATCGATGTAGCGGTTCCGAATGACAGCAATATCAGGAAGAAGGAACACGAGAAGCTGGAGAAATACCAAGGGCTCAGAGAAGAGCTCGAGAGGATGTGGAGGGTGAAGGTAACGGTGGTCCCCGTGGTAATCGGAGCACTAGGTGCGGTGACTCCCAAGCTAGGCGAGTGGCTCCAGCAGATCCCGGGAATAACATCGGAGATCTCTGTCCAGAAGAGCGCAGTCCTGGGAACAGCTAAGATACTGCGCAGGACCCTCAAGCTCCCAGGCCTCTGGTAGAGGACCCGAGCTTGAAGGATAAACCGCCCGCAGGGGCGTGCTGGGTGTTTTTTATATATATATATATATATATATATATATATATATATATATATATATATATATATAGTGCGCTTATGGTGACCGATTCTGACTCATCGGGTAAAATTAGAACCTCCTAGGAGCGTGATTATGAATATGATTATCCACCTTAACATATGTAAAAAGATGGTCGAATTAAGGGAAGCAGTTCCTTAGCAGCCTATTCATTGCTTAACCAATGCAGAAAGGCACTATGAAAATGTTTCTTCTCATAGTCTTTTGCTAATATCCAGAAAGCTATAGCACAACCTGCAAAACTGCTCCTTCCCTGGCTGAGATTCTTTTTGTTTTCTTCAAAACGATCTAAAGTGACAGAAGCACTACCAGTACCCACCTGAGAACCATGCCCCTAAGGAGGTTAGCCAGTTAAGCAATCTTTGCCTCACCTGAAGAATATTTTTGACAGAGCCATCTAAACAGTCAAACGCAATGTGTCGTGAAACACAGTGTATATGTTTTTATTGCAAGACAGCGTTCACTGAACAAAGACAGGGTTGATCAAAGAGTCTGTTATAAAGGGACAAATGTAACTGGGGTTGAGTTTCCTTGATATAAATCTGAGTCGAGATATGTCTGATGGAGAGTCAAACCTTTTGACCTGGAAGGTAGTTAGGAGAAGGGATGCTAGCTACTTATTTTGCTGCTTTGTCTGCAACAAGGCAGCCTGGGCATCTCTCCAGATCCTGTGACAGATGAAAGAAAAATCTCACCTTCGGTAGCAGAAAGCAGTACTGGTTGATGAGATGCTCAAAAGGTTAAAGACTAATTGCAGTTGATGTCTTAAAATTCTAATGGTATTCAAGCGAGGTAAGTTGTCGGTTCCACGTGGACTGGTTGAAAGAAGCTCCACACCAAAGGGCTGCCTCACACTCTTTGTTTGCTCTCTCAGCTTGACCACTGGTTTATGGGTGAAAACCAGAAATAAGGCTCACTTGTGTTCCAGGATAGAACAAAATTACTATACCCAACATGTCATCTGTGGCCCGCTGTCAGTAATGGTGTCCAGTGGGAGTTCCTGGAGGTGGAAAATATTGTCCACAAGGAGCTGAGCAATCTCTAAAGCAGAACAACAAAATGTGCAGCCTTAGAAAAATGATAATGAGAATGATGGTGTTAATAGCTGACAAGTGACAAAATCCACCGCTTTGTGGGACCATGATTGTCCAGAAGTCAGAAGAAGGTGAAGCAGACCGGAAGAAAACCAGAAGAAGATGCTCTATTGCTCTCAAAACTTTTTCCTCCAGACTCGCTTCCTCTGCCAGAATCTAGAAATCAATGAAATACCTGCAACGCTCTGCTTACCTTGCCATATGGTGAGGAGTCTGTCCTGCTGTGTTGGGACTTTACCATTTATAAACAACTGATTTCAATTTGCTTAAAATACAAACAAACAACAAAAAACCTGTTAAACATGAAAAGACAGGTTAGGGTGAGTTTTCAAAACAGCTTGTGCCCATTTTAAAGCTCGATCCCACAGTAACTGTATAAGGAGCACTATCTTGGTGCCATTAGATCAGGGGTGCCCAATCCTGGTCCTCGAGAGCTACCGTCCTGCAGCTTTTAGATGCATCCCTACTCCAACACAGCTGAATCAAATGGTTTGATTACCTCTTCAGCATGCCATCGTGTTTGGCAAAGGCCTGATAACAAGCCATTCATTTGATTCAGCTGTGTTGGAGTAGGGATGCATCTAAAAGCTGCAGGACGGTAGCTCTCGAGGACCGGGATTGGGCACCCCTGCATTAGATGAATATGTGTGGCATTGCTGTCTAAACACTAGCATGCCCTGAGCACTCGGATAAAACTGGTGAAGAAAATGGGTTATAGACTGGCATAGATGAGGAAGTAGGAGAAGTCAACCCATTTCCTAGCTCAGCTATTTTTTTATATACTGAAACACCCCAATAACTTAGTGGAGGCAAGAGTGTGGCTGACCTGAGCTGAATCTGCTGAGTCTGCAGTCCAATTCAGGCCGGATTGCTTTCAGATGGACTCAAAATATAAACTTGATCTTTCTATTGTCAATGACAACAGAAAGATCCAGTTACCTAGAGCTCCAGAGCAGTCTGATCCACATCCCAGTTACAGTCACAGGAAGGCAACGATATACTCGAATCTTCAATCCTCCTTTCCACAAGATCACTTTCACTCAGGACTACTCACACACAGTGTGCAGAAGGTTAGTTGGGGTCCACTAACAGGTCTTATCTAACAGTTCAGTATTGAATGGACACCTTCCTCCAGCTTAAGTAGGAGACAGCTGATCACTGAATCAGACACAGGTGAGGTACTGTTCCCAGCCCAGGCGCACAGGTTTTGGCAGATGGGAGCTGGAGGAAGATCTGCCTTGAAAACACGGGGTGTGTTTATAGGACACACACACAGGGAGAGAGAGTGATAAACAAGAGTGAGAAAAAGAGAGGCAAGTGAGCCAGGAGGACTGGGAGACCATGACAATGTCATTTATTTTCAATATGTAATATAAAATAAATGCAAAATTTAAACAGCACAAAATGCAGGCAATGCAAAAAGAATGAAATAACATAAGTATTCCCATATAACAGATGCCCAATCAAAAATAGTCCATTTTAATAACAGACTTTTTCTGCTTTCCTGCAGCACGTTGCCCTCTTTTACCCACATCGGCAAATCTCCAGACAAGCAGCTCTGATCATTTACTGAGATCAACAACAGACTTTCGAGTTTGAGAGTTAATAAATATGTTTATATTGCAAAGCCAGCAAACCCTGTAAGTAATTTTTCAGAGATGGCCTTCACGGCAAGAGTTTCTGTAGGCAGACAGCATCCTCATAGCTGCACTTCAATAACTTACAAAAAGAAGCTGCACAGTTACCCTTTGCAGAGGATTCTAAAGTCAACAACCAGCCGAATGGTTGACGCAGTTTTTCTTGGATCGTTTTGAGTCTTCTAACACTCAGAAACTAGTTATTTTCTCTTGCATTTAGTTTACATAGTTTTCATTCTGAAACAGTGGTGCTTTTTGGGTCCATGAAAATGGAACACATTCAGATAATCTCTCTGTATACGGTGTCACCTTTGGTGAAAGTCAAGTTTCAGATTTGAGTGATGTTTGCACGGCATTGTCTACTGTATATACTGTGCAGCACTAAAGGAGTATGTCTTTGTGTGTCTCTGTGTGTGCTAGTCCTCATCAGGAATGAAAAATTCTGATGTGGCAGGGACATATAGACCAGAGGGTGGGAAACACCCTGCATCCCAGCAAATCACACCTTGGATACACCAATCGGATTATCTTTTTTATTGTTCCCTTCATTTAACAGTTTGATATATGGAAGGTGGGCAGTGACATGAAATAATACCTCACATGCAATAACCCCAAAGTAACAAGTCTGTTTTGAAACTATAGTGTAGAAAGAGAGATTTTGTATTGTGTTGCATATTTGACTTCTGCACATATTGTACACATTTTATTCTGCATAGATGTTATTTATTGTGACTTGCTTTCTTTTAGCCCTGATGTGGGGCAGTACTGCAGCTTCATTGTACTATTGTACAAAGTATGCCTGTGCAATGACAAGAAAGAGTTAAAGTGTAGAGAGTAAAAAGTAATAAAGTATTTGTACTTCATACTTCCCAACTTTACTCTTAAACTGTGAGATAGTGACAGATTGCAATTAGCATGCAGCACCAACAGCTGTGAAGAATCCAGCTCACGTGAATGAGCGCCTTATTAATTTTTCTCTTTATGTTAGCATACCTGTACCTGTCTGTCTTGTGACTAATCCTAAGACACCAATTAGTATTTATGATGCTAAAGTGTTTCCAATCCAAACACATGTTAGCATGGTAGCTGGCCCGTCTTTTTCAACCCTTGTTATAAATGATTAGTATGGGTTTTAACTTAGATGTGCATTGTACTAACATCCAGGGATTTAAAAGACTTGTTCCTAAAGAACCGCATTAATGTTGTGTGAGTGCAAACTGCATGAAATTTCCTTGCACCATTTGCTCACTCAACCCTATAAACTCCAGTGGTAATTGACAGCACATTCCCTATGACTCCACATCTCATCAAATCATTCTTAATACATGTTAACACACCATAGGGGGAGAAATAGTCAAAGGCAGCATTATCCAAATTGGTCTCATGAATAATGTAGATACATGTAACGGTGCTTGGTTATCATGTTAAAAGGTCCTTTTTATGGCAAGCATTCGCTCTGATTAATCTGAGGTGTCTTTGAATTAATTCTCAATGCAAATTCACCATGACACAGTTTTAGAGAAGGAAAGAGAGCACAGGTCATTTGAATACTGGTGACACTTGATGATACATTGTTATGCTTTTTAAATAGCAATTAAATCAATTATTCCCTTAGGTTCTTCCTGCCAACACCCACATAACACTTAATGGACCCGAGCTTTAGTGAACCCAGAACAAGTAATGTGATCATGACAGTATGCGTTTAATGCAACCCAGTGCTGCAGCAAGGAACAAAGGGGGTTGCAATAAGGATTAATCCGCATGTGTAAACACTGTCCCTGTTCAGCTCTGAATCTAAATAGACTGTGATTCACAATACATTGCTGGTCTTTTTTCAAATAAAGGGAAATAACATTTGGAAAGGGGGTTTACCTGTGTGAGTCAGCAATTCTAGGGTACCCTTAAAATTGTACATGACTTACACCAGTGTGGGGTGTATGTATGTGTGTTTTGTTATGTACACCCCACACAGGCACACATATGTGCCCTAGGAAAACAGAATGAAATCATTTAATCCTCACAACCAACTCCTTCAATTTCACCAGACAAAGGGAACTAAGGCGAGCCTTGGCGCAGTCAAATGCATGTTGACACTCGGCAGTCCATAAGAAGGGTTCCTTTGGACTGCACAAACGAGTCAGAGGAGCCACTACTGTCGAAAAATTCCGGCAGAAACATCTGTAGTAGCCCACTAGACCCAAGAAGCACCTGAGTTCCTGTCTTGTGGTGGGCACAGGGTAGCTCAGGACAGCTTCCACCTTCACATTTACAGGACATACCTGGCCGTGTCCCACTTGCTTGCCGAGGTATGTCACTACCGCCTTGGCAAATTCACATTTTGCCAGGTTCAGGGTTAGGGAAGCCTGGGCTAAATGAGCAAAAACATCCCTCAGTGTGCTAATGTGCTCAGTCCAGAACAATGAATATATCACGATGTCATCCAAATACACGTTACAGTTTTTAATGCCTGCTAACACAGAGTTCATAAGCCGTTGGAAAGTGACTGGTGCATTTCACATACCAAATGCCATTACTGTCTACTGCAGGAAGTGGTCTGGAGTAACAAAAGCTGAAATATCAGAGACCCTACTAGTGAGAGGAACTTACCAGTACCCTTTTAACAAATCTAATTTTGTTATGTAGGTGGCTGCTCCGATGCTGTCTTTGCAGTTTTCCATGCGAGGCAATGGATATGAATCTGGGACTGTGACTGCATTTACTCTCCGAAATTCAGTGTAAAATCGGGGAGAAGCGTCAAACGTCAATGTCATGCTTTAACACTGAGGTTCTAAAGGATACATCCCCAAACAGACTAGGGTGCGCTTGGATCAGGTTTTTCACATCATCTTTCTCATCATGGGGAAGATAGGAAAGGTAAATGTCTAAGGCATCAAGAACCTCAGAGTTCACAAGTCTACCACTTTGCTGACATTCACTACACTTTTCCAAACCATCATCTTGGCCTATGGACACAGACATGAGAGACATGGATGCAGATTTTGGAAAGTTTCAACATATTTATATGGCAGAGACGTGTTTTGCGCCTTCTATCAGGAGTGCGAAAAATGTAGTCCGTGTCATTGACTTTGCTCATATATGGACCCATATATGAGCTCTTGCCAGTCTCCAGACAATATTTCTGCATCATCGCCTTTATGGTCTGATGTCATCTTTCTAGTGCGCCTTGTGACTGGGGATGGTAAGGGCTGGAAGGGATATGTTTGATATCAAGTGACTGTAAAGTCTGCTTAAACAGTTTTGACTGAAAATTGCTGCCTTGGTCGGTTTAAATAATTCTGGGCAGACCAAATGTTGAAAAAGTCCCAAGCAGAGCCATAGTTATGGTGGGAGCAGGGATTTTCCTGAGAGGAATGGCTTCAGGAAAACGGGTTGCAGCACACATGATTGTCAAGAGGAAATGATTACCTGGTTTTGTTCTAGGTAGAGGACCCACACAGTCCACCAAGACACGCTCGAAAGGCTCACCAACTACTGGGATGGGTTTAAGGGGAACAGGTGGCACTGTCTGATTAGGTTTACCCACAATTTGGCAAACCTGACATGTTTTGCAGAACTTGGCAACGTCTTTCTTCAGACCTGGCCAGAAAAAGTGCTGAAGAACGCGGTCATAAGTTTTAGTGATTCCTAAATGACCTGACCATGGTTTGCATGCGAAAGCTCCAATATGCCACCATGGTATCCTAAGCAGTAACCCATCCTCAAGATAAAACCTGTGTGCCTTTTTATTGTTTGTTATCTCGCTTACCTCTTTAAAACACTTAGCGAGTGTCTCATCCTTTTCCTGATGGCTCAAACACTCATGTGAGACTGACAAAGGAAGAACCTCAGACAGAGTAGTCAGACCCTGCTCATCAACTGCTGATTTAGAAGGGCTAGCAGCTAGCCCTCTGCCCTCAGTTAGAACAGACCCAAGAACAGTCTCACTAAGTTCACTTCCTCCAGCTTACGAGCTTGCGACCTCGTAAGGACACTGACAGAAAACACATCAGGGTGGGATTTCAACAGCTCATCCTCTTCTGGGATGCAGCTGGGTTTATCTAACACTTCAGGGACAGGGAGCACCTTATCCCCAGCAATATCATTTCCCATTATAAACTCAACACCCCGAATAGGAAATGTGTTTCTCACTGCAACCTTGAAGAAACCAGAGGCTAACTTAGACTGTACATGAACATAATGCAACGGTGCTGGTATGTAGGCCATCCCAATACCTTGCACTATTGTGCTTGCGTTACAGGATGACTCATCACTGACTGGTAAAACGTTGGCCAGCAGAAATGATTGTGAGCCACCCTTGTCCCTCAGTATTCTTACGGGCTTCTGATCCCCAGGAAACCCTGTTAAGGAGATAAAACCATCAAAAATGAAGGAGGAAGCAAAACAGAATATATTCACACAGGACACAGAACTATCACAATAAAACGGGAAACCAGTGATTCAAGCACAGGCGTGGACAGACTGAATATAAGGAACAGAGCGAGCAAGAGATACGACTGGGAAACAGATTAATAAACATGGAGACAGAACTAAACCTACACATGAAACGCTAAACATGTAAGGTACAGGAACAAAACCTAAAAACTAGAAATCACAAACAACTAAAGAACACAGGAAGCTAGAAACACAAATGACTAAACCCTAGAAAACACTAGGGTGTAACACAAAGCATATTAATCAAAGGAGCTTGCAAAGAAAAGCGTCTGGACTTCTTTAAGTTACTTGAAGACGTTTCACCTCTCATCCGAGAAGCTTCTTCAGTTCTAAGGTCAAATGGTGGAGAGTCCCAGATATAAACCTAGTGGGAGTTTCCCCCCACAGAGGGACAAAAGGAACCCCTGATGATCCTCTAATCGCCTGAGCCAAGGTGTGAAACTGGGTGTGGGTCCCAATCAGCCAGAGTTTCGGGTGAGTTCATTGTGAAACCTGGCCCCACCTTATCATGCGAATTCTTAAAGAAGTCCAGACGCTTTTCTTTGCAAGCTCCTTTGACTACAATGACCTGGATGACTGAGAACCTTCACAGACACAAAGCATATTAAACAATCAAAACATAACCACTGGGTCACCAGACCAAGGACCATGACAGAACCACCCCCTTAACCCTTAAGGGACGGCTTCCAGACGTCCCTAACAAAACACAAACTCCAACCCACCTCGGGTGGGGGGTCCACGGCAGACAGCTCAGGACAGGAGGCAAAGAAACAAAACTGTTCAGGGGGCCGACCAGGAGGTCAACAGTAGTGATGTGTTGGTAGCGAACGAAACAGCTCTTAGAGCCGAATCTTTAAAGTGAACGACACGAGCTGGCTCCTTATTGGGAGCCGTGTTTTTTGTTTTCTTTCTCTCACCCTCTCTCTTGCACTTTTTTTCCGCTTCACTCCGCACGCAAGCCTTTTGCTTTGCACTGGGAAGAGGGGGAGGGGCGGTAGTTACACTCGCAGTAGCACAGGAACAGAGCCGGAGGGAGAGAGAGAGCCAGAGCCAGGGACAACAACGTCGCATTAGAAAGGTATAGTAATCATCCACAACTATTTTCAGTTGCGGATGATAAAGGATTCAGAAAGTTTATTCATGCAGGCCCATATGACAGAGAATGTGCATCTTCTTTTTGTTTTCATATTTTAATTTATATTTAATTGTGTTATGGTTTGCAGTGTTTTGTGTTGTTTCACTTTAAATTTGTTTAAAAGGAAAAAGCTGAAAATTTAAATAGTTAAAAGTTGAAATGTGAATAGTTGGTTTTTGTATTATACTCAAGTCAAGTTGGCTTTATTGTCACTTCAACCATATACAGTTTAACAGTACACAGTGAGGCGAAACAACGTTCCTCCAGGAACCAAGGTGCTACATGTGCAAACAAGAGCAGCAAGTGACAGTGTGACAAAAAAAACCCCCCAAAAAAACCCCCAAAAAAAACCCCACAACGTAACATAATAATAAGGTTTTGTGATGATGAGTTGAGGTAGTGGAGGAACAGTAAACATTCCTTAGTGTAGCAGCAAAAATTAGGAAGTGCAGAAGTTAGTGCAGAAAGTCCAGTAATAATATTGTGCAAAAGAGCATTTACAGGTTGGTGTGTACGATGGTTTGGTGGTGTAGGTCAGTGTGTTTGCGCTTGTGTTGATTAGTCAGTCCAGACTCAATGTTTTGAGGTAGTTGAGTTAAGCTGAGTGATAATGTTAGTGTGTGTGTGTGTGTGTGTGTGTGTGTGTGTGTGTGTGTGTGTGTGTGTGTGTGTGTCAGTCAGTCCCTTTTTGCTGAGGAGACGGATGGCTTGTGGAAAAAAAGCTGTTGCACAGTCTGGATGTGTGTGCCCGAATGCTTCGGTACCTTTTTCCAGATGGCAGGAGTGTGAAGAGTGTGTGAGAGGGGTGTGTCCGATCAGCCACAATGCTGGTGGCTTTGCGAATGCATCGTGTGGTGTAGATGTCCTCAATAGAGGGGAGAGAGACCCCAATGATCTTCTCTGCTGTTCCCACTATCCGCTGTAGGGTCTTGCGGTCTGATATGGCACAGTTCCCAAACCAGACAGTGATGCAGCTGCTCAGGATGCTCTCAATAGTTCCTCTATAGAAGGTGGTCAGGATCGGTGGTGGAAGTCGAGCCTTTTTCAGTCTTCTCAGAAAGAAGAGACGCTGTTGGGCTTTCTTGTGCAGGGAGCTGGTGTTGAGGGACCAGCCGAGGTCCTTTTCCAGGTGGACGCCCAGGAATTTGGTGCTGTCGACGATCTCCACAGAGGAGCCGTTGATGCTCAGCGGTGAGTGGTCGCCTCGTGTCCTCCTAAAGTCAACAACCATCTCTTTTGTCTTGTCAACATTCAGAGACAGGTTGTTGTCTTTACACCAGTCCATTAGTCTCTGCACTTCCTCTCTGTACGCTGACTCGTCGTTCTTGCTAATGAGACCCACCACGGTCGTGTCATCAGCGAACTTAATGATGTGATTTGAACTGTGTGTTGCTACACAGTCATGAGTCAGCAGTGTGAACAGCAGAGGACTGAGCACACAGCCTTGTGGGGCCCCAGTGCTCAGTGTGGTGGTGCTGGAGGTGCAGTTCCCGATCCGTACTGACTGAGGCCTTCTGGTCAGAAAGTCCAGGATCCAGTTGCAGAGGGAGGTGTTCAGGCCCAACAGGCTCAGCTTTCCGATCAGTTGTTGGGGGATGATCGTGTTGAATGCTGAGCTGAAATCTATGTACAGCATTCGGACGTGTGAGTCCTTCTTGTCCAAGTGTGTCAGGGCAAGATGGAGTGCAGTGGAGATCGCGTCGTCCGTTGAGCGGTTATGGCGGTATGCAAATTGCAGTGGGTCCAGTGAGGGGGGCAGCAGGGTCTTGATGTGTCTCATGACGAGCCGTTCGAAGCACTTCATGATGGTGGGTGTAAGTGCAACAGGACGGTAGTCGTTGAGACAGGACACAGAAGACTTCTTGGGCACGGGGACGACGGTGGTGGTCTTGAGGCACGTGGGAACGACGGCACTGCTCAGAGAGATGTTGAAGATGTCGGTGAGAATATCTGCCAGCTGATCAGCACATTCTCTGAGCACTCTGCCTGGGATGTTGTCTGGTCCAGCAGCTTTACGTGGATTGACTCTGCGTAGAGTTTTCCTCACCTCAGCTGTAGTGAGACACAGGACCTGGTCGTTCGGAGGAGGGGTGGTCTTCCTCGCCGCCACGTCGTCCTGCCTGTTAGTGATGGCTTGTAAGCCCTGCCACATGCGCCGTGTGTCGCCGCTGTCCTTGAAGTGGTTGTGGATTCTCTGGGCGTGTGCGCGCTTCGCCTCTCTGATGGCCTCTCTGATGGATTTATTTATTACATTTTATGTGGAGTGAATAAATAAAAGTATATTTTCGGTGGCCCCTAGAGACAAAACACGTAAAAACTCCAAAACACGTAAAAACTCCATAGCACGTATAAACTCCAAAACACGTACAAAACACAATGGAAGTGCTCCAGGATGCTAGGGGGCAGTGTTGAACTTTTGTTACCTAGTGGCTACACAAGCCAGGAAGTACCAACGACTGGATTTGGTGTGTGGTCCGGTCGTTAAGTCTGACGTCACTAGCCGTGTCTGGGCCTAAACTCCGCTGTAGGTCTATATATCAAACGATCACTATGGCATTACTGAGAGTTGAAAAACTGTCTAAAGTCTTTCATCTTTAATAAAATGATCAGCGTTCTGCTCTACCAGGTGTAACAATTGAGTTTAACATCGAGGCATTCATGAAAACGGAATTTATGACATTTAACGGAGTTAGAAGTTAGCAGGAAGTTAGCTCGCTAGCTTCTATCTAAATACAATATAGCATGTCCTGACTGCAGGGTTTTGGAAACAAATTAAAACGTACAGCTCTGTTATCACTTCCAGCATAAATGAAGACAGAAAACTAAACAGCAGTGACGTTTGTAGGGTTACTGAAGTTGGGCTAGCTGCTATATAATGATGTGCTACGTGACCGCTAGCGACACAGCTATGTTAGCATAATATAAACAAGCTAACTTTTTTTCCACTCGATAAAAGTTACCGTGAGTGTTCTCGGTGGTCAGGAACAAATGTAATCGCATGGCAGGATGCTGTAAAAGGACCAAACTTCAGCCAGGAGAACAACTGAGATAATCCATCCACAATACGAGGTTAGTCATTCATATACTGCTGCATGGGCTGGGCTGTAGTTACATCCTAAGGTTTTAAAAACTGAGCTTAAATAAATGATTAGCGGTAATAAAAGCCGAGGGAGGTCAACAGTGATCACTGACTGTTTTAGGAGCTTTTTGAGATTAAATAGAAGAAAATACAAAACATTAAACATGTTAACAACACAAAAGCCATATTAAACGCAGACTACTTTAGGCCCGGAAGTAGGATTCGTCACCTCATCACTTCACGACCGGATAGTAACAGGTAAATGAACATTTTTTAAAATTATTTGAATATATATATATATATATATGAGTGCCTGTGTATAAATACACAAACAATACACATATGCTTTCAATTGTGTAATTTAAGTGATCTAGTAGCTCTGTTTTGGAAGTTCAGTTAACGCTAGAAATGTGTTTTGGAGTTTGTACGTGCTTTGTCTCTAGGGGCCACCATATATATTTATATGTAAACATATATAAAAAAAAAAAAAACACGTTTTTTTTTTTTTTTTACATTAGTAATTCCTTTTGTGCATAATTTTATATTATTGTTAATAATAAATTAATTAAAGCAACAAAACAACCTGAAGAGCTGGTTGGGAGCCGAAAGAGCCGGATCTTTTTAGCGAGCCGGTTCTCTAAAAAGAGCCGGAAATCCCATCACTAGTCGACAGCACAGGAGTCCAGTTCACAGTTCAAGGGGCCGGCCGCTTGGGAAGTGATGGCAACAAAACAGATCAAGGGGCATGAGGAAGTGCTGGATTGGCTTTCCTGAGCCTCCAGCGGAAACAGTCAGCGGCGTTGGAGGTGCAGATGACAGTGCAGATGGCAGCCGCGGGTGGCAGAACTGGTTCTCCTGAGCCTCCAACAGACAAGGAAGGTGGCTGCCAGCTCGCCTGAGCCTCCAGCAAAAACAGGAACGAGTAGGTACGGGCCTACTTCCGTGCAGGTACCCGGTCACTCCCACCCGAGGAGTATTTACGGGTGCAGAAGTAAGCTGGGTCACCACCACGCTGGGTGCCAGGACAGACCCAGGCAATGGCTGGGCATCTGTTGCCCCCACCCAAGGACCAGGTACGGTTGCAGGGACGAGCACTTAATATATCTGTCATGGTTGGCTGTGTGGCAGGTGGGCAAGCAGGAGTGGTGGATCCAAAATGCAGGACTCAGACACAGAAGTTCAACTTAAAGTGCAGCTTTATTGCTGTAAAACCTCTTACTAACTAAACTCACCAAAAGACAAACAAAACGCTGGTGGACTAAAACACTGAAGCAGAAATACTGAACTGAAGCTAGAGCTGGAAACAAAAACACTGGTAACACGGAGGCAAAACACACACAGCTTGTTGAGGGTACGACGCAACACTGACTCAGAGAAATACAGGGACTAAATACACTGGGAAGTAACGAGGAGAATGAGACACAGAAGGAGAGCACAGCTGGGGGAAATTAGAACTGACGAGACAAGCAAAGCAAGACACATTCACATAAGACACGGACCTACAAAGTAAAACAGGAAGGATCACACAGAGACGCGAACTTGACACAGTGGAGACAGCAACTAAGAAACACAGAGACATAAACCACAAGGCAGAGGACTCTAAGAACCGAGAGACACAGAGGGGAACTCAAACATGCAGACACAGACTTACACAGAACAGAGGGGACACAGAGAAACATGAAGGGCAAGGGATCGAAACTAGAAACCATAGAAACTCACATCAAGTACAATAATACAAAAATCACAAAGAACTAAAACGCTGGGTCAGGAGACCCAGGACCCTGACAATAACATCTTGGTTTAAATCAACTTTGACAAGTTTTGTTAAGTAATCTGTAAAAGTGCAAAACATAAACAAACGTGGGATAGTAAACGTTTGCAAACCATAGAATAAAGATAAGATATGGCTAAATCAAAACAAGAATGGTAACTAAGAATAACAAAACTAAACTCTCAGTGTTCTCACCCACTTTGTCACAAAGACATTGATTTCAAATTAGTCTTTGTGATAGTTTTTAAATTCCTGTTGATAAAACAAAACTTCTGACTAAGGCATTAAATACATAATAAGAGTTGTGGTAAAAATGCATTCTAAACTATACATCACCAAGCAGTAAGACAAACATCTCAAGTATTTGGGGAGCTACGGTTGTCACAATATTCCAAATTTCCTCTGTCTCTATATTTGTTTCATGCTCCTATTCCCAGGATGCATTCAAATCCATCAACCTATAGGTAAGAAAGCCCCTCTCTTGTCTTTTAGTCTGGCACTTCATGTGGAGATGCAAAGACTGTGAGAGGCTGATTTCCAGAAGATCTGAATTGCTCAGGCACTACAAACTAAATCACAGGCATTACCGACGGGGCCATTTATATCCATGTACTTAGGTTGTGTATTTAGATTCAAGACCTGGCTCTTACTGAGCCCTTTATCAAGAAGTACAAAAAATAGTTACCAGATTCACATGCCCCATTTTTGATTATAATCAACTTTCCACTGACCGATAATTTTTTTCAGCACATATTTGAAAAATAAGGAAAGTCCCACATGTGTGTTCAAGGACTGTGCCTATAAATCAATATTTACGAGAACTTCAAAAGTCATAAATACAGAAAACATTGCAATGCATTTATGCCTGGGATTACTGAAAAAATCTGACTGAGTGGAAACGGTGAATTACAAATATGACAATGGAGAGACAATGAAAGGGTCATTGTGGACAAAATGGCTCGTACATTCGCGTACAGGCATCGGGAGGTGTTGAATGAAGAACCTGGCACAGAGGATTTCAAGGACAGATGGGCTGCACTGTTTGAACAGAAAGAGGAAGTAATGCAGATTTAATTTTTATTTACTAATTTCTTTGCAAATAGTAAATGTATTTTAAATTTGTTTTTCAAGTTAATGCAGAGTTGGCTCTTCCCCTTGAGCACACTCTCATGGCCCAGTTAGGCAGGCACTCAAGTCAACTGATCAAAGTCATCCAGGCCAAAGGAGGAGCAACACGTTCAAAAATGGCTGGCATCATGAAATATGATGAGGTATGCATATTATCAGTGGGTGCACTTATTGAAATAATGGCCATTAACTTCTTTCCTTTTAAACAAAGAAATGAAGATAACTAGTTACTTTCAGATGACCTTTTCTTTTAATTGCCAATACGTTTTTGATACACTTTTGTGTAAAGCTGGCATCATTCAAAGAAAAGCACGTTTGCCTGTCTCTTGCATTTCCACTGCATTATTGTGACTCATTTATAAATTCAATAAAATACACTTTTACAGCCAACTTGCAAGATGAACAGATGTAATGTCGCCAGATTTAATTTTCCTTCTGTTACACCTACATTTTTAACTTTTAAATGTTAGACTAATAGCAATAGCTATGCTGTAAGATGTCTTTAATGACAAATGATCACTAGATCTGGTAGATTGTGCTAAGACAAAGCCTTAACTTCAGAAATTCTTAACTTCAGTCTAGTTAGGCAAATTGAGCCTTGAAGGATAAACATGGCAGAGGAGGAAATGATGTAATTTGGAAGTGAAGTATTCAGACCCAGTGGACATGTGCACTGCCTATTATGGCATCCGATTGTCTTCTGCCAGAATACATTACTTTTACTTCATGAATCTCTCCAGAGATTTTGAATATTAGTAAAAACTTTTCCCCAGGTTGAAGAAATTGACATTCAGAGGGTGTCATCACCTGGTGTCATCAAGATGCAGAAGACCTTATTAAGGAATACTGCAAGTTTTTAAAACTTTCTTTCTGGCCTGCCTGTATACAATGTGAACATCTGTTTAAATGCAGGGAACACGTTCAGTGTCTAAATTGTAAATTTAATATAGCTGTATCCTGTTTAAATCCAAACCTCATTTGAGATGGTGTGCTTTGCTAATCAGCAGACTTCATTATCAGCTTAATCTGCTGTTCACCAATAGGTCAAACAATCAATAAAAATTGAGAATGCATGTTTTAGAGGAATCATGCTAATTGGATGCTAATATCTGACAAGCAGTTCTTCTGCATTAATGTAAAATCTAAGGATTCATTCTGTCGTCTGTGGCAAAACATATAAAGCTATATATAACTGTTACCATGACAAAACCATTAGGAAACACCCTTTGGGCTACTCAGTTATTTGTAGTGCAATTTTGAACTTTATCAAGGAAATTTCAAATGTCTTAAAACACGTTTCAGAAGCTCACATTCACAAGCTTTGCATCTTGAAGTAGATTCTAGCATTTACGTGTTTTTTGTTTTCCAAATTCTGCAGTCAAAGATTAGTTACTGTCTTAAAGGTTGAACACATTGTTGGAGTGGAGATGATGCTCAGATGGAACTCAAACAATCCACCATGGCATTGCTTATTATTCATGAGGGGTGAATGATGAGGGAGGGTGAAGAGCCTCCCGAAGACACTGACAGAGTCACTGAGGGAGTGGAGCTGTTGCATGACCTGACTGCAGTTGCCTCAGCATGTGTCCTGCTGGGTGTGATACATGCTCTTAACCTGGCTTATCCAAATCCTCTGCACTTCACATTTAAAGTCTTCCAAAAAGTTTTCATGCAACTTGAGCAGCACAACGTGTCTCCCAAAGTTCAGCGTTTGTTTGGAAGACTTCAGTGTCTGTATTGTGAGCGCTGGTGTACTGTGCCAAAGGACAGATTTGTTTTTGATTGAACAGAAGAGCTCAATGTCTCGGAAGCTTAACAAGGATTTGAACTGGACTTTCTGATCTTCTTTGACATTGTGCGCCATATGCACAAAGTAAAATGTACAACAAATTTTTGGCCGGTTACAGAGATTTCATTGGATGATGGCAAGTTTCATGCATCTGCTCAACATATGTTTGCCGCCTCACAATTTGTGATCAACACAAACACAGTGATGTTACACGATTCAGCTGAAAAAATAATTATTGGTAGGAGTCAATCATGCAAATTGGCCAATAGAAGCCAAAGTTACTGCTCAGCAGAATTCAAAGAGGACATGAAACACTACACATATAAAGGTTAATTTACATCATGGATCCCTGCAATCAAACACTGACAGAGATGTAACTGCCTGTGAAGCTGGACTTAAGGATGTGCTTAGAGTTAGTGTTAAAAACATGTTTAGTGCCATATTCTGTCATTGCAGAACATGATGTCACCTAATTGGCTGGTTGCAGCTAATAGTATATGTGAGCTAACTAGTGAGAGAATTGATAACTCAGAGGAAAATAAGGACAGTAGAACTAAAAGGAGTTTCAGAGGATCACATTTGTGCTGCCACTGGCTGCAACAATGACTTTTATTTATACTCTCCACTTTCACTGTCTGTCTGTTTAGCAGTAAGAAGCTGTTGATGACTCACCCATTTAACTAATTATTTTCTAAGTTCTAATTAGACGACCATCTAGAAACTTTTTTGGGACTAGAGTTACACTACGGATAGTTTTTTTTTCTGTTGTTGAATTTGCTCAATCCAGTTGAATGATTTCATTCATTCATTTTTGTGACTCAGAATTTCATGTTACAAATTATTCTGCAACCTTTATTTTACAGCATTGTGCAGTATATAACTATATATGATTCAGAAATCATCTCTAGTTATCTTTTGCAGTTTAAAGTGTTTTATTGTGCACTTAAATATGTACTTAAATAGCAACGTTGGACTTTTTTAATGTTTTTTTTTCCATCTCAACTTACAGATCCTGAATCATTTTGATGGTAAAAAAGAACAGTACATTTCTGTCCCTAATTTCAATACTCAGAAACAAAAGAAGCCACAAAGTGGGTTGACAGACACACACACAAAGAAAAAACTTGAAAAGTAATTGTTATAGGAAACTAAAATTTCACAACACTGATTATATAGGTTGAAACTTTTCATGCAAATTGGAGATGGTCGAGTAGGAAATGTTCTAAATTGGTTGATTTGAGATGGTCCATGAGACTTGTACCTGTACATCCGTTGGTTTCCTTCCAACCTGCACCACTGGTAAGACATCAGATGCTCGAGCTGGGTTCAGGCTTTATTAAGATGTTACAGTGTTGGCATGCAGTGAGGACAGAAGCCCCTAGATGGGAGAGCTTGCATGAAAAATGGAGATCCAGCTCTGTCACCAAGTCACAGGATGTGGCTTATCAACCCATATTTAAATGTCTTCTGTTGGTGGATTGGATGCATGTATTCTTGTGGTCTTTTCATTTGTCTGAACTAAACATCCTGTGTTGGCAAACCGCAACTCATGGTAACATGATGGCAGAAGAGCACCTGTGCTAACGGTTGACTGCTGGCTTTGTTTATACAATGTTTTTCAGTGACAGATACAGCGGCTTCATTTGAGCTAGAGTGTATTATATACTGCTGTGTCACAAATAACACATAAAAGTAATTGATAGTGTATTTTAATAGAGCTTTTTTTTTTTTTTAGAATAAATGATTCCTTTGCAGCAGAACTAATACGAGAACTATCTCAATCTCTCAGGAGTTCACTGCATACACTCACATTATTTATTGTACTGAAGTTAGAGTGAACTGTGCTCAAAATCATCATAGTTTCTATATCTGTACATGAAATATCTTTTTAAGGGTAGGGTTATAAGCAATAACAGCTCCTTTGGTATCTGAATGAATACACAGCATGAACACAGTCTGTAAGTGATCGTCTTTGTTTTGTGTTACATTTGTATTATTTACATTAAATATTTGGCAAGCCATTATATTTTAGCTCACGATGAGTAAAACAGAACAACGCAACTCAAATAAGGCATGCTCTGGTGAACACAAGTTTCAAAATTGCTGTGTGTGTGTGTGTGTGAGAGAGAGAGAGAGAGAAAGTGTGTGGTGGGGGGGTTAACCTTTTCCTTATGTCTAGTCATACTGATGACTCAGTGAAGACCAAATCTTTCCAGATTTTTCCTGTATCCATTACAGACACCTTTCCAGATGTGTTCATCGGATGCAAAGGGGACGTTTTACATAGGAATTTGTGTTATTTGTGCTACCACTTAAAGAGTGCATTCATGGAACAAGTGGAAATATGGATTAAAGCATCAGAGGAGTGTTCTGAAAACGCTAGATGGTGTAATGCAGGCATCAGCCTCCCAACATCTGTGTTGTTTGCTGCAATGAGAGCATTAAGTGTGGGTCAGCTGCTTCCTCAGGGTGCCTCAGAGTTCAAATGCCACATTGAGAGCAAACAAGACCTTCAACAACAGGATGTTAAATGAAAGGTTTTACCACAAAGCCAAACAGCTGCTTAAAGAGCATTTGGAAATGACTACAAAATTGCCCTGTCCTACATGAACAAAGTCTTGAGCTGGACACCGATCAAGCCAGAGGACGCAGAAGCTTTAAATGCATTTTCACTCTTTCTGACAACTTGCCTGTAACACCATGGTTGAAGTGAGCTACAGGGAAAACTCTGTTAATGCTGCAAACTTGAAAGCCTTTGTAGCAAAGCTTCCATCCAAGCTATGTGACAGATAGAGAACTGCTGTGTGAGGTACACAGGAGCAAAGTGACAGAAGCAAGTTTAAGGGTGGAGTTTAATAATAAACAACCTGAAATTGCTCTTCATCCAGCCGTTGGTGGCGTAACCTTTTTTGCGCTGTGGACCGGTTTATGTCCGACAATATTTTCACAGACCAGCCTTTAAGGTGTCGCGACCCTACTTTTGGATGTTTGCAGATGGAGATGGAGTATCGGCCTCAAGTCCAGGAATGTCACTAATGGGCCACAGCAAAAAGATGCCTTTCTTGTTCTCGTGGCTTTATTTTGAACCCTATTAAAATAACAAAAACAAAGTCAGAAAACAAGAAAAACAAACATAAGAAAAACAAAATAATTACAATAAATAACATGTTCAAAAAGGAGTAGGAAGAAGCATAAGCTTAATCATTCCCACCTCCTTTCCACCCTTTACTAAATAATCCTAATTATTTCTTTCTGTTTTTGCCCTATCATAAATCCTCCCTTACAGTTTGTTGTATTTGGTTTTATTAGACCAGTTACACACCAAGAGACATACACATTTGCAAATATGTATACATCTACACACATATTCACACACGTACACATGTGCACACACATAAATGTATATAAACATACACATACAGTCTGTAAATAGTGGTGCCAACCATAGTGCCTCCTCTCCTCTCTACACTTTGCAAAAACCATATTTTTAAAAGCTTATCACACAGAGTTGGGACATAGTTTCAGTTCCTCACACTGTCTGTTTCACAGCTTCTCTCCACACACACAGATTGTTAGTATCATTCGGATGTTTTAAATTCAATTGCAACCCACATCTCTTTTAGAAAACAGTTTTACAACATTACCAGGATGGAGTTGTGTATGCTTTAAACATAATTTGTGTGACATGAACCAGACTGCTGAATTGTAGATTTTTTTTATTTTATTTTAAGGTTATTGTATATACTTTATATATTATTAAAAATGTTATCAATTAAGGTGGCACAGTGAGGTGTAGCTCTGCTCGGCCTTGTAATTTTAGGATATAAACCCAAAGTGAATTAAGAAATACACTGCTCATTTTTTGCTTGTTGAGATTCAGCAGGCCGATATTAAAATCATCACAGACAAAAAAACCTTTTTCAATTGTTTTCTTTTGTAAAGTCCTTAAATACTTGAATGCTAGGGTCTGGTTTGTACATATACAGCTGACTGTTATATTTCTCATTTTTTCCTTGCAAAGTTCAATTATTTATACATTCTAGTAAGTTATCAGTCACAGTTAATAACTGTAATAATTAATAAGTTTTATCCACATTCACAGCTATCCTTCCTCCATTTTTGTTCCTTCTATTTAAAACCTTCATACCCATCCAAAGTCCATTTCCTTTTCTCCATGTTTCAGAAATCACAACAATTTTGAAAAGTTTTATGAACTGATTCCTTGATGTTATCGACATTAGAGTACAGACTATTAAAAAGAATACTGATCATTTTTTATCCATGTGTGGTTAAACTGTTCATCACTGCAGTAGCAACAGTTGTCGCTGATGTTGGAGCAGAAATGATTCCCCAGGTCTGTGTCGATTTCCCAGTGCTGACCATAATGGTCTGTGTATTGAAATGTTCATAGGTCCAGTTTATCATACACTGAATTATATTGTTGCCAGATGCAGTTGAAGTTCTTTCACCCTGTACCATGTGGTGCGCTGTGTGTCATCTCACATACATATTCATAGGTCCAGTGTATGATGAACATCAGCACCTGTTCAGTTCCTCCATGCTCCTGATGAACAACACTTGAACGAATACTTTACAGTTTGTGTCCATGTTTGGATTTTTTCTCTGTTTTTTCAGTAACGTGGTTTCCTGGTGAAATTTGTTTTGTTTTGTCAGAAGTTCATTAATGACATTGGATTCCTTGTGTTTCTTCCTTTGTTTTATCAGTTTCACAAATTTTGTTTTTCTGGCTGTTTTGTCTTTTTTTCGGGGCAGTTGTGGTCAACTTCAACACCTCTGGTCTACAGAAAGGTGGAGCTAACATCCTCCTCGCCACGCTCCTCCCTGCTGTCATGGCTCCGTCTCCTAGTGTGCATCAAGAACTGTTTATCATCATAAATTTTCTACCTTATTTGGTTATTTACACACAGGCGCATTACGCACCAGTGTGGCTGTCCACTATTTATTGGTGTTTCCAAAAATGACTTCTGATAAGCAAGACTAATTTCTGATGTTCAGTACCTAAAAAACTTTCACAGATGGTGCCAAATTGGAAAATGCTTAGCTGTGTCGCTGATAAAATCTCTGTAACTTTGCTCTGCTTCAATTCACCATCATCAATCTTTCTACAGATATTCTCCATATCTTAATTCATGGTTTTCGTCAGTTTTCAGTCTATTTTAGCATATTTTCAAAGAGATTATATGCTATTAAGAAAAGACACCAGGAAAAAAATCCTTCATGTTTTGCTGTGTTCCATCCTACACCCACGATTAAGTGCCACCTCTGTTAGCTTTTGTTTTATACCAGTATGGTTTATACTAGAGATGGCACGATACCACTTTTTTATGTCCGATACCGATTCCGATATCATAAATTTGGATATCTGCCGATACCGATATGAATCCGATATAGTGTGTTTTAATCAACAAAACTGTTTTTTTAAATATCTTGCTGCATTTTGTATAAGTTCATACTCAAGTTTAAAACAACAACTACACTAAAGCTATTCTGTTATACCTGTATGCAAAAAAAAATATTTCATAGTTCAGCAATACTGATCAATCTAATAAACTTAGACCTACACCATCCTCCCTATTCTGGTATTTTAAAGAGTACTTAGCATAAATATTAAGCAACCTAACTAATAGGGTTCCAACTCCCAGCAACAACAAAAATAAATAAATAAAAAATAGGGAACCACCCCTCACGCTCCACCTCATGATGCTTAATCGACGTAATCAACCTTAATTTGATGCAGTGTGAAAAAAAAATGCACAGAAATCAATTATTTTTCAAGAAATATTAAATAGATTCAACATCTTTCTTCAACAAAATTGCAGACTGCACAGATGGTACCTTCCCAAAGGAAAAAGTACTATAGCTTACTAGGGTATATTAGACTTAATAGTCACTATATACAGTAATGGACTTCTATTCATTTTACATCAAATTAAAACTTTGGGTGTCAGATAATTATTTATTAAAAGCTCGACATTTTAAATGAGAATAAGAAAGAAAAGTATGTCTTTGTGCCCCCTTTTCCCTGTTAATGCCCTATCGGCCCCCCTGGCTAAACTTTGCTAGATCCGCCCCTGCACAGTTACCAGCGTCAGCTACGTAGAAAAAGATCCTCGAGTAGAAAGTAATATTAAATAAATTCTAACAACAGCTGATCAAGCTTAAACGTGCTGCTGTTGTTCAGCCACTGGTTTCCTCTTTCTGGTGCAAAGTGGGCCAAAAACAAACAACAGAGACGGACTCACGACAGAAAAGCCGATCAGCTGATCATTAAGCAGTTTCATGATTGAAGTAGCAGCCAGAAGAGGCAGTCGCTCCATATATCACTTGTTAAGCTTAATGCAGGAATGCTTTACAAACATTCAGAGATGGACTTACACACTTGCTTTACTTCTCTCGGGATAACTTTGTCGGAGATGAAATGCCGGGTTGCTAGCGAAGCTCCAAATGCTATCCAGACCACCGACAGGTCCCCATGCCACAGCCGCTCTATCACGTGATGCATACTGCTCCGACGTGCTAACGTTCTGAGGTGAGTTACGGCGTGTTGCAAGTTTTGTGAGGTGCTTTCGTGATATTTAATGGATCGGATTACATTTTTTATTTTTCTCCGATATCCGATCCAGTAATTTAGGTCAGTATCGGACCGATACCGATACGTAATATCGGATCGGTCCATCTCTAGTTTATACAGAGTTTGTAATTGTAGAGAAATAATCTATTCATGTCGTTTTCAAGTAGGAACCTCAGAAAGCCCCTGAGGTTTAAAAGGTTCCAGGTCCAGGATGACTTTCTGCTGCAGTTTGACAGCAAAAATCTCCTGGTATCTTATATCATTGCTTTCTTCAACTGTCAGTCTGATCTTTGGGCCCAGAGACCCTCTCATACGGTTATCCTGGTAACCCACTAGCTAGTTTGCTACTAGCGTCCTTCTTCCAAAACATTCCTGGGAGAGATCATTCAAATTAATCGATGTTGGTAATAAATAAGTTGGTAATAAATAGTCCACTGGTTGTACTCCAAAATCAAAAACTTAGAAAACAGAAAAAGTAGTCAAAGTGAGGATAGTGAGCAATGTGTACAACAACAGTGCATAGTCACTGAGGATACATCATCGAAGCAGGTCCAGACAAAAAGGCTCTTTTCTGCTGAGTCAGGATAAAGACAAAGACCAATGTCTTTGACGGACCCATTGCAAAGATGTGTAATGAGAATCTGAATGGAGAAGTTATAAAGCCTGACAGCAATGATGAGCCATGTACATCCGTTCTTTCTTCCTCTCTCTCTTCATGTCTTAAAGAAATTGACAACCAAAAAACTTGTTATCATCTTCAACGCTGATGACACAAGTATTGGAAAAATAATATTTTTCCTGTCATGTGTTGGGACATATGGTATGTCTAAATGTGTATATTGGTTCATATTATGTTTTAAAGTTAATAGAAAACTTGTCAGTAAATTATTAGAACAATTAGGAGACGTTAACGTAGGCACCAGATGTCCACTTCATATTTTGGGGTCAATATTTAGTTCAACTTTGATAAGTAATTCATAGATGTTTATGATTTGAATAACTGAAAATTTCAGGATTAATAATTAGACCATCTGAGTTCAATCATCTACGGTACTCATATTGGACAGTCTGTGATAAGCACTTTAAGCACAAAGGTGCAATTGTTACATGGTTGAGGGAGTCTTTCTGAATGTGTACATTTGTCAGATTTTCACAATGCCTTATATTATAATGTTAATGCTTGTCTCTATAATGATCATTGTTATTTATTTAATTTATAATAAATAAATCTTTAAAGTGTAACTATGTACACCCCTCTTGCACACAGTGGATGATATTTCTTTTTAAGCGTTAGGCATAGACTCCTTTTTGAACTTGGTTTATTGGAAATTACCCAACGTTTGGGTAGTTGTAAACCATACTGTTCGGTTAAAATGATACTGACCGACTCATGTGTTCTTTGGAAACGTGGGATGAAAACTCAGACTTTTGGCCTTAATGCAAAGTGTTGGTAAAAATGAAACAGCATATCATTACAAAGGCTTACTATCAGCTGTCAGGCACATTAGTGGAGAGGTGATGATCTGGAGTTTTTTGCAGCCAAAGGACCACCTTACAGTCATTTGAGTAGATCATAAATGTTTCTGTGTTCTGTTTAAGTATAGAGTCAGATATGAGGACAGCTGATTGGCTGAAATTGGGTCATGCAAAAGGACAATATTCACAAACTTACCAGCAAATCTACAACAAAGGAATAAGAAAAGAATCAATAATATTGTAAGGTCTTCAAGTTACAATATATGAGGCAACTAATGTTGTGATTTGGGGCTATATAAACAAAACCCTGATGAACTCAAGCAATGTTATAAAGAAGCGTGAACTCAAATCTCCATGATGTGACACACTAAAAATATAAAGAAACTGCTAAAGGTTGTTCCACAGCAGTGGTCTCAAACTCGCGGCCCGGGGGACAGTTGTGGCCCACGTCACCCCTACTTGTGGCCCGTACACTGACGTGAAGAAATCTAATGCTGTTTGGTGTTTGAAGTTGTGTTAGAGAGGATTTGTTTGTTGTTGAGTGCAATGTTAAAATAGGTTCTTTACATTATTTAATATGAAGGCAATATTATGAAGTTTCATGCTTTATGAATCATTCCTGGTAGTGTTACAACTCTCTGTGTCTCATATCTAAAGTAATCCACGTGTTTGACCACATGCCCATTCAATAAAGTGAACTGAGATTATGCTGTTTGCATTCTTCATTTTCCTGGCAATTCCTGACAAGTTCACAACATTACAAATCAAACAAAGTGAAGAAGTTATCGAGGAGACAGTGCTGCTGTCATTTAGATTGTGGACTCTAAAGCTGGAAACACTTGTATATGTTGCTGGAGCATTGCCTTTAGGGCCCAATACAGCCACATAATGCAAATCGAACACAGTGAATCTAAATGTGATTTATAGTGTAAATCCCTGTATATCCAACGACTGCATTAATCAGCTGACAGTTTTGTTACTCTGTGCTTTGCTTTGGGAATTCAGTTTTCAGTGTATCTTAACTTTGTCTAAGTGTTAACTGGAGAAACTGGCTTCTCTCTGTGTGTGTGTGTGTGTGAATGAATATCTTGATAAAGCTTCACTAATCTCCCACTCTAATCTGATTCTCAGTGGGATATATGTCTTATGTCTATACTTAGGTGACCCACGCAGCTTCTGTTGTGCATGTTCGGTTCCATGAGATCAGTGGGAAATTGGAAAAAGATGTGGCATCTTTGTGCCACCTCAAATTGGATTGCATGGTTTCTTAAATGAAAGCAAATAATTTCATGGCTAATGGGCTTAATTTCAGGAAATTATTACAGATTTCCACAGTCTCCTTTTTTGCATGTGATTTCCTCAGAAACATTACCACTTTTGGAGATATTGTTATTGTGTGTGCGTGTTCACTGAATTTACCGGAATTAGAGAACAGTGCAGTGCTGTTAGGCAGATCACATTTAGCACATTAAGAGTTGATCAAATGTGTGACACTGTGCTTTGACTACTTTCTTCTGATGCTGCAGTATTGTCGTAGGTATTGACAGGACCAGCACTGCTATTCTCTAAGCTTTCATCCACTAGGGACAGAACAGAAGAACAAAGTTATAGCCAAAAAATTTAAATAAAAGAAAGGAAAAATAACTGACATAAACAAGAAATAAAGATGTGATTGCCAACAAAGAAGTGATTAAGCCTCACAAAAAGTCTTCAGTTGTTAAATAAATAAAAAAAATAGCTGTAATTAAATAATGAATGAAGGAATCAGTCCATAAAGCTTTGATTGATGTCCAGGAAAGGGGGTCTCTCTAATGGAGGCTGGCTGACAGTGATTGCGAAGGCCCATTTACCAGCTGATGTTTTGTTATGATTGGACATGTCAGTCTTCCTCCTCTGATTAAAAAGAGAGGGGGGAGAAAGCCCAAATGCGCCCCACACCCTTTTCTTCATTTTTTCTATTCTCTTTCCATCCGCTGGCATAAAGCAGTGGGTGCATATTATTTTGTCAATCCGCAAGAACGAGTGACATTCTGGGGTTTGTAAAGATGCCAACTGCCCTTTACAACTACCTTGAAGATGCTGCATTCTCCTACAAAATAAGCTTGAAACAGGTGTTTGTGGTATTCTTGACACAAAGGTTTCAAATTGATTGCTTTGTTTTCATAAACAAAATATGGTACATTTACATTTCAAATATGCTTTTAACAGAAAATACTTAAGATCACCGGTTTGAATAACACATACATACTACCATGGTTCCAAACACAGGTAGCTTCAGCCTGTTCTTTATTTGATGTTTTTTCTGTGTGTTTATTTATATCATTGCTTTCTAGCTGATAACTTATTAGCAATGCCTTGTTAATGTTTTAGGGAATTTTAGGGGTTACGTGACATCGAAAGAAGTTTGCATATTATTGTGGGATAGCATAGCAATCTGTAACTGTTCATCTCATGCCCACATCACACCTTGTTGTTATCCAATGATGGTCTTGCTTCCTTCCTTGGGCATATGGCATTAAAAACAGGCAAGACGGCAGCCTGCAGTGGACAAGTCCATCTCCCCAGGCTCTTAAAGTGACTGTTAGTCCAAAGCCTATGCTTGGCCAATGGTCAGTTCTTATATTTAGGGAAATGTTATCCTTACTGGCTTCAAATCCCCTGGAATCACTGTTATCTCCAACAGTATCTGAAGTTTTCTTAGAAAGATCCTGTGTTGATTTGTTTTGAGTAGAGGAATTACTGCTTGTGAAAAAAAAGCCATCACCCTATGCCCACCCATTCATTACCCCGTGACACCCGCTATTGTTTGATTTGGGGACGAGGGTTCGCTCTGGAGGGAAATCTGAACACCTTGATGATTATTATTTTTCTTTTTTTCACCATTTCAACTGACTGTATTGAATTCAGTTGAACTAGGTTGAACTGACAAAGAACTGAATTTAACTGGATTGCTGGTCTATTTGCAAACAGACTGCTGTTTGTGACGCTCTCATTTGGTGTTGGCTTTTTCTGCTGTGTCATTATCACACAGGGGTGTTTTGTATACCTTATCTGTTTTAAAACCTAAACATAATCACTTCTCTTATAGTGTTATCTTCATGTGCTTTATCTAAAGCACACTCTTTGCTGAATCACCTGTTATATATGTTCACAGTATTCATTTGTTTTTAGCTTTAGCTTAGCTTAGCTCTTAGCTGAGTGACAAGCCACACACCTTCTTCATCTGTCCCGCCTGCACTTTCCTGTTCAGTGTATCAGATGTTTAGCTATTTCTTTAGTAATTTTATTTATTTTTTACATATTATTTTTTTAGCATTTTGCCTTAAATGAACAGTCAGGATAGACAAGAATGTAGAGGGAGAGAGGAAGATGAACAGCAAAGGACCGTGGGATTCGACTCAAACTCATGTGGCCACCTGCTCACCCAATAAGCTAAACTGTCGTCCTGCCACTTTTAGCAAAATGACTGTTATAACAATTGTACAGGGATCGAACCAGATACCTTCCGATTAGTAGATGACTATGCTACCTCCTAAGCTACAGCCATCCTCACGATGAGTTCTTACAACACTCTGCACTAAATCATTACATATCATTAATCTCTGGTTCTCTTACACAGTGTGTCTTTTCTCCTATTTTCTTCCACTCGCTCCAAACTGGTCAGGGCAAATGGCTACTCCTCCCTGAGCTGGCTCTGTCAGAAATTTCTTCCAGTTACAATTTCTCCTTCTCACTGTTGCCAAGTGCTTGCTCATAGGGGGTTGCTCGATAATTGAAGTTTTCTCTGTATTGTTGTGGGGTCTTTACCTCACAATATAAAGTGCCTTAAGGCGATTGCTGTTATAATATGCCACTATAAGTAAAACTGACTTGAATTGAATCCATAGCAGTTTTTTTTAACCTTGGGATTCTTTGTTGTTTTGTGTGTTTATTTATATGAGGTTTTTGAATGATTTTTTTTATTTATTTGACATATGTATTTTGATAGGCATGTTGCTGTAATATATAGTTTTTTTTTATCGACAAGCACTGTTGACCATTTTAATACATAACGTTGATTCAAGGTAACTGGGTCCATGCGATACTGAGTTCATGAATCCAGTAGAGGAATTGGTCCAGTAGTGTTGTTTAATACTACCAGCACCTTAGTGCGTAACAGACCGGGCGGAAAGTCTACCACTCCCACTGGTCATAGCAGATGGCCCCGCTCCTCCCTGAGCCTGGTTCTGCTGGAGGTTTCTTCCTGTTAAAAGGGAGTTTTTCCTTCCCACTGTCACCAAAGTGCTGCTCATAGGGGGTCATATGATCGTTGGGTTTTTTCTCTGCATGTATTATTGTAGGGTCTACCTTACAAAATAAAGCACCTTGAGGCGACTGTTGTTTGGCGCTATATAAATAAAATTGAATTGAATTGAAATTGAATAGAAAGGACAAAATGAGTTACAGAAGGGGCTGTAACAGACAGGGAGTGCAGAATTATTAGGCAAGTTGTATTTTTGAGGAATAATGTTATTATTGAACAACAACCATGTTCTCAACCAACCCAAAAAACTCATTAATATCAAAGCTGAATGTTTTTGGAAGTAGTTTTTAGTTTGTTTTTAGTTTTAGCTATTTTAGGGGGATATCTGTGTGTGCAGGTGACTATTACTGTGCATAATTATTAGGCAACTTAACAAAAAACAAATATATACCCATTTCAATTATTTATTTTTACCAGTGAAACCAATATAACATCTCCACATTCACAAATATACATTTCTGACATTCAAAAACAAAACAAAAACAAATCAGCGACCAATATAGCCACCTTTCTTTGCAAGGACACTCAAAAGCCTGCCATCCATGGATTCTGTCAGTGTTTTGATCTGTTCACCATCAACATTGCGTGCAGCAGCAACCACAGCCTCCCAGACACTGTTCAGAGAGGTGTACTGTTTTCCCTCCTTGTAAATCTCACATTTGATGATGGACCACAGGTTCTCAATGGGGTTCAGATCAGGTGAACAAGGAGGCCATGTCATTAGTTCTTCTTCTTTTATACCCTTTCTTGCCAGCCACGCTGTGGAGGACTTGGACGCGTGTGATGGAGCATTGTCCTGCATGAAAATCATGTTTTTCTTGAAGGATGCAGACTTCTTCCTGTACCACTGCTTGAAGAAGGTGTCTTCCAGAAACTGGCAGTAGGACTGGGAGTTGAGCTTGACTCCATCCTCAACCCGAAAAGGCCCCACAAGCTCATCTTTGATGATACCAGCCCAAACCAGTACTCCACCTCCACCTTGCTGGCGTCTGAGTGGGACTGGAGCTCTCTGCCCTTTACCAATCCAGCCACGGGCCCATCCATCTGGCCCATCAAGACTCACTCTCATTTCATCAGTCCATAAAACCTTAGAAAAACCAGTCTTGAGATATTTCTTGGCCCAGTCTTGACGTTTCAGCTTGTGTGTCTTGTTCAGTGGTGGTCGTCTTTCAGCCTTTCTTACCTTGGCCATGTCTCTGAGTATTGCACACCTTGTGCTTTTGGGCACTCCAGTGATGTTGCAGCTCTGAAATATGGCCAAACTGGTGGCAAGTGGCATCTTGGCAGCTGCACGCTTGACTTTTCTCAGTTCATGGGCAGTTATTTTGCGCCTTGGTTTTTCCACACGCCTCTTGCGACCCTGTTGACTATTTTGAATGAAACACTTGATTGTTCGATGATCACGCTTCAGAAGCTTTGCAATTTTGAGACTGCTGCATCCCTCTGCAAGATATCTCACTATTTTTGACTTTTCTGAGCCTGTCAAGTCCTTCTTTTGACCCATTTTGCCAAAGGAAAGGGCGTTGCCTAATAATTATGCACACCTGATATAGGGTGTTGATGTCATTAGACCACACCCCTTCTCATTACAGAGATGCACATCACCTAATATGCTTAATTGGTAGTAGGCTTTCGAGCCTATACAGCTTGGAGTAAGACAACATGCATGAAGAGGATGATGTGGACAAAATACTCATTTGCCTAATAATTCTGCACTCCCTGTACAAATAATAGAACCAAACAAATTATGCTATAATGACTAGCTAGCTGCAGCAAAAATATCACTCAAAGGAACCCCTTTGAAAAGGGCCTAAGTGATTTTCATTCCCCTGGTGGAATGTGCTATTACACCTGAGGCAAAATAAGATCTTTGGTGCTGTATGCCAGTGCCTCTGTTTTCACAGAGCATTACATCGGGCAACTAGGGGCCACTGAGAAGAACTGTGTGCAAGAGGGGTGCAGAAGCAAAGTGAGAAGCAATGCAGCCTTGTATAAAAGAAACTTGATATCCAAGGACTGAATTGGTTTAAAACTCAGGCCATAAATGGCCTCCAGCACCAAAGCGAAGTAACATGAACGGATGCTGGACCGAACCACAAGTCTCAGTCATGAGCCCCTTTCTTTTTATCTTTTTTTTTTTGTTCGTTTGTTGAGTTATTGTCTGAAGGCCAAGAAAAATGTCCAACAGATTTATTTTCCCAAGTGGATCATTACGGCTTTACCATACTGGTCCACTTGATCGTCATTGTTTGTTATTATTTATTTAATAAGCAAGCAAAAAAAGAACAACACAGTAGAGAAACTACAGCAACAACCAACATAAGCATAAGTAACAGTAAATAATAAACACTGATGCTACTGAGCAGCACGCAAGACTGACAATGCACAACATGATTGGAGGCAGCAGCCAAAGAAGATGGTGTGTGTCTGTGAAGACCCGTGTGTACACCTGTGTGCATATCCGTGTGTTTGTGACCGCGGTTGTATTCTCAAGATTTCTCCATGCAACTGTCTAATAGTAGGTGTGGGGAGTCATAGCCCTGCCTGGGCTATTCAGTTCAATCGAACTTTATTAATATAGCGCCAAATCACAACAGCAGTCGCCTAAAGGCGCTTTATATTGTACAGTAGCTCATACAATAATAGATAGAGAGAAAAACCCAACAATCATATGAGCCCCTATGAGCAAGCACTTTGGCGACAGTGGGAAGGAAAAACTCCCTTTTAACAGGAAGAAACCTCCAGCAGAACCAGGCTCAGGGAGGGGCGGGGCCATCTGCTGTGATTGGTTGGGGTGAGAGAAGGAAGACAGGATAAAGACATGCTGTGGAAGAGAGACAGAGGTTAATAACAGGTATGATTCAATGCAGAGAGGTCTGTTAATACATAGTGAGTGAAGAAGAAACACCCAGTGCATCATGGGAATCCTCCAGCAGCCTACGTCTATTGCAGCATAACTAAGGGAGGATTCAGGGTCACCTGGTCCAGCCCTAACTATATGCTTTAGCAAAAAGGAAAGTTTGAAGCCTAATCTTGAAAGTAGAGATAGTGTCTGTCTCCTGAATCCAAACTGGAAGCTGGTTCCACAGAAGAGGGGCCTGAAAACTGAAGGCTCTGCCTCCCATTCTACTTTTAAATACTCTAGGAACAACAAGTAGGCCTGCAGTGTGAGAGCGAAGTGCTCTAATAGGGTGATATGGTACTACAAGGTCATTAAGATATGATGGGGCCTGATTATTTAAGACCTTGTATGTGAGGAGCAGGATTTTGAATTCAATTCTGGATTTAACAGGAAGCCAATGAAGGGAAGCCAAAACAGGAGAAATCTGCTCTCTCTTTCTAGTCCCTGTCAGGACTCTTGCTGCAGCATTTTGGATTAACTGAAGGCTTTTCAGGGAGTTTTTAGGACTTCCTGATAATAATGAATTACAGTCGTCCAGCCTGGAAGTAATAAATGCATGAACTAGTTTTTCAGCGTCACTCTGAGACAGGATATTTCTAACTTTAGAGATGTTGCACAAATGGAAGAAAGCAGTAGGGATGGGTACCGGTATCATGGCACCGGTTCTGACATAAACGGTAGTAACCAGACCGAAAAGCAGTGCACATTTCGGTGCTTTATTTCGGTGCTTTTTTTCCCTGAGATGTCATACACTTTGGATTCTAGCCAATCATTTTACGTTTCCAAGGATAGTAGGCGGGCCCAGGTACGTACAATCTTTTAGAGCACAGCTACAGATTAAAAATGCCCAAGGCGAAGCGGGCAAAAGTCTGGCTGTACTTCACAGCAAAAGATGCAAACTCAGCAGCCTGCAACAAGTGCTTTAAGGTGATACTGTGCAAAGGATAACCTCCTTTGCACAGTATCACCTTAAAGCATCAAGTCTGATGAAACACCTGGCGACGCATAGCGGTTTTTTAAAAGCCGAGAAATGCACCGTATTTGATAGCTTGCTGCAAGAGCTCACACCGAGCACATCCACTGCGGGTGTGGTGCCTGTTATCGAACCCGGAGTTAGCAACATCCCCCAAAAACCCACAGAGGAGAGTCCTGGCCCCTAGCCCTGCCAGCGATGATGGATGATGATGGCAGCAGCAGCAGCCGTTCTTCTCTGCGTGAGTAGCTTAATGTTGTTCGTGAGTAATTTACGTTGAGTAGGCTAACCACGCTATTACATTAATGCATGTAAGGTGAACTAGCAAACGCCGTCGTAGTTAAATGAGGCTGTCTTGTTGTTTGATGGCAGATACTCCCTTCACCCTGGCCAAAAAGGCTAAAATGACCAAAGAAAAAGTGGGAAACAGTTAAACATGAGAGGCTTTTGGACAGTTTTTTTTTTCCATTGTTTAAGCACTGCTTCTAGCCAAGAGTGATACCATATATGCCCCATAGCTGCAGAAAAGGCTAACATTGTTATCTTTTTACAAAAAACCAGCTGAACATGAGAGGTTTTTGGACCAATTTTGTGTTCTCCATTCTTTAAGCACCGTTTAAGCACTGTTTCAAAAGTACTGGTTTGACACCGGTATCAGATAAAACCTAAACGATACCCATCCCTAGAAAGCAGTCTTACATATTTGTTTAATATGTGCGTTGAAGGACATGTCCTGGTCAAAAATGACTCCAAGGTTCCTCACAGCGTTACTGGAGGTCAAGGTAATGCCATCCAGAGTAAGAATCTGGTTAGATACCATATTTCTAAGCTTTTCAGGGCCGAGTACAATAACCTCAGTTTGATCTGAATTAAGAAGCAGAAAGTTAGCGGCCATCCAGGTCTGTATGTCTGTAAGACATTCCTGCAGTTTAACTCAGTGGTGTGTGTTATCTGGCTTCATGGACAGATAGAGCTGGGTGTCATCTGCATAGCAGTGTAAATGTATGCTATGTCTTCTAATGATACTGCCTAAGTGAAGCATGTATAATGTAAACAGAATTGGTCCTAGCACTGAACCCTGTGGAACTCCATAATTAACCTCAGTGTGTGAAGAGGACTCTCCATTTACATGCACAAATTGGAGTCTATTAGATAGATATGATACAAACCACTGCAGCACAGTACCTGTAATACCTACAGCGTGTTCTTATCGCTCTATTAGGATATTATGGTCGACAGTATCGAACGCTGAAGCATTAATTAATGGCAATCTCTGACCTTACACATAAACATAGACAAATAGGCACACACACACACACACACACACATGAATATGCATTTCCACCAATACTCAGCACTCGCCCACCGTGGAGACACAATATCATGAGCCCCTTTCAAAAAAAAAAACACATGGCAAAGGGATGTGGACCTGGATAGATAGAAATGCTTAAAACCTTAATTGTAGACCTCTCCAGCAGTTACTACAGGAATTTCAAAACATCCATAGTATGGCACTGGAATGGAATGGAATCATTTGGAATGCCTTCCACAAAGTGCAGAAGCAAGTTTCGCACTGGGATGCCAGGTTCTTCTCTATCCGTCATCCACAAAATGCAGCAAGCTTGCTACCACCAAGTTGCCACTGTCTCTGCATCTGTCATCACAAAAAGCAGCAGTCGTAGTTTCTGATACAGGGATGTCAGCTCTCTGCCATCTATAAGATAAGATAAGATAAGTTAAGATAAGATAAGATATTTTAAAGGGATGCCAAATGCTGTCATTTTTCTGTAAAGCAAATTTACCTTGCCTTTGGGTATAAATAAAGTTACCTTGACCTTGACCTTTATTAGTCCCACGAGTGGGAAATTTCATGTTAAGGCTGCCGACCTATTGCACGCAATGGCGGCGTCATCTTACCCTCCGACATTACACAAAACATCACATGTGGAAGACAGGTCAATGGAAAATGCACCACATGAGGAAAGATAAGGAGAAAAAAACATAACTCCCCCCAGACTGAGCTCCAATAAGGAGAGCAGTTTGAGAACAGAAAAAAAAAACCACCTCTGCACATAGCACATGATCTGTCTTTTGGAAAAAAAAAAATCTATCCCTCTTTTGCAAAACGTAGCAGCATGCTTTTATGGCACCGGGATGCCAGATTCTCTCTCTGTATCCCTCCTTTGCAAATGCAGACGCATGCTTTTATGGCATCGGGATGCCAGGTTCTCTTTTCTCACTTGCAAACGTAGCAGCAAGCTTTTCTACTAACAAGTTGTTAGTAGTTTCCATTCCCTCTGTGCCTCTTTTGCAAATGCAGCAGCAAGCTTTTGGCACAGGTTCTCTTCTCTCACTCACAAACTCAACAGCAAGCTTTTCTGCCAACAAGTTCCCTCTATCCCCTTCGCAAAATGCAGTAGCATGGTTTTGGCACCGGGATAAGTTCTCTTTCTCTAACCCGCCTTTGCAAATTTTTCTACCACTGGGATGGTTATTTTTCCACATCAATTCTTTCTCTATCCCTCATTCGCAAAATCCAGCAACAAGCTTCTCCGCATGTATCATTGCAAAAAGCAGCAGGGAATCCTTCTTCCTCCAGGATGTCAGTTATGTGCCGTCTATCATTTTCACAAAAAAAATAAAAAATCTGATCTACTATCCTTCCTTTGCAATGTGCAGCAGCAAGATTCCTGACACTGGGATGACAGGTTCTCATTTGCAAAATGCTGAACAAGTTTTTCAGGGCAGGTTCAACTGGTCCCTACTCCGGCTCCCATGCTGGCTGAGGCTCTGTCGGTCCCTGCACCCGTACCAGCCCCTTGGGCGGGGACGGCAGCTGCCCAGCCGTTGCCGTTGCCTGTTCCGGCCCCAAGAGTGAGGGCGGCTGTGACTCCGCTTCATCCTGCACCCGTACCTACTTCTTGGGTGGGAGTGGCTGGTGTCTGGTCTGCCATATCAGCAGTGCTGGTCCCTGAGGTGAAGCCAGCCAGTACACAGCCTACCTCTGCACCCGTACCTAGTCCTCGGGCGGGAGCGGCTGGTGTCTGGTGGCTGCCTGCCCCCCTTCCTTTGTCCAATGTAAGCTCAAGTGAGTCTGTCCAGCCATCTTCTTCATGTTCAGAAGGGTTAGCTCAGCCACTGTCACTACAACAGCCACTACAACATGTATTACAGTCCTTTGCTCAGTCATTAGCCCAGTTCTTAGCTCAGGCATCAGCTTTCCCACCAGTTCATACTCCAGTGCAGCAGACACTAGGCCAGTCTTCAGAGTCTCCTGCTCAGCTCCCTGTAGCTCAGTCTTCAGTGTCTCCTGCTCAGCTCAGGGTCCCAACACCCTCTGGCCCTGCATTTGCTCCTGCTGGACGCTCGAGTGAGCCAATCTAGCACTCTGTGGCTCCATCTGCCTCATCCGCTGGTTGTTCTGGAGAGCCTGGCTAGCACGTGCTCGTCTCCGCTGGGGGCTCTGGAGAGCCCGGCCATCACGTCCTCGTCTCCGCTGGGGTTCCTGGAGAGCCCGGCCATCACGTCCTCGTCTCCGCTGGGGGTCCTGGAGAGCCCGGCCAGCATGTCCTCGTCTCCTGTGTCCGCTGGAGGGTCCGACGGGCCTTTTCAACCATTTCCTGTGTCCTCTGGAGGGTCCGAGGGGCCCGTTCAGCCGTCTCCTGTGTCCGCTGGAGGATCCGAGGGGCCCTTTCAGCCATCTCCTGTGTCCGCTGGAGGATCAGAGGAACTGTTTCTGCCATCAGCGCCTCCATCTGCTCCATCCCCTGCAGCTGCCACGCTGCCGTCTGGTCCTGCAGCTGCCACGCTGCCGTCTGGTCCTGCAGCTGCCACTCTGCCGTCTGGTCCTGCAGCTGCCACTCTGCCGTCTGGTCCTGCAGCTGCCACGCTGCCATCTGGTCCTGTCTCGTCTGGTCCTGCCTCATCTAGTCTGGCCTTGTCTGGTCCTGCCTTGTCAGGTCCATGCCACTACCTCGTCAACTGTCCCTCCTTTGCAATTTGTAGTAGCAAAATTCTCTGGCTTTGAGATGCCACTTTCTCTTCCCTGTATCCCTCTTTCACAAATGTAGTAGCAAGAATCCACTGGGATGCCAGTTTCCCTGCATCTATCCATCTTTCACAAAATATAACAGTGCACGTTACTGGCAGTTCTTCTCCATATCAGTCATTTGCAAACACAGCAGTAAAAATTCCTTATAGCGGGATGCCAGTTTCTCTGTTTTGTTCCCTCCTCTGCAAAATGCAGCAGCAAACCCTTCCAGCACCGGGATACAAGTTTCTTTGTCATCTATTCTGCCTTTGGAAAGCACCAGTGACCCCTCGTGGCACCAAGATGCCAGGTTCTGTCCTCTATCACTCCTTTTAAGACATCTGAACTCCACCTTGGGCATGATTCCTCAAGGCGTCCCTTCACTTCCTATCTGCTTTCACTAGCATCATCTAAACTCTCTCTCCTTCACACTGTCATTCGAGACAGCTCTACAAGTTGAATCGCTGTTCTGACAACATCCCAAATATCATTATCATCTTCTACGAGATTCAGCCATCCCGCTTGGTGGATTTCTATCTGGCTTTCTGCCGGTTTTGGGGGGGGGGGGGGGGGGGGGGGGGGGTTATCATTATGGAAGGCAGTTCTCCTCTAATCAATCTTTCAATTCAACCAACCCTTCCAAACTACTTACCTCTGTCACCTCTGTTCATTTCAGAAATCGGCACAGTAGTTATCACTACCTTACCCAAAGTAAATTAAGCAGCCGGGCACCCTGTCTCCATTTTCTACACCAAGACGAGCTCATGTAAGCGTTTATGAGCAGTCAAGCCTTTTCCTCAAGTCTCAAAATCCCGGTATGCGGCACTGTCAGAGCTTCAATTCAGCGTCAACCCACATTGCTACCTGATTGAGGGTTCCTCCATAGAATCCTCAACCACCTTATTGAGGCCATGGGGTACTTATCTTCACTAGCCTGCCAGTGTTGGGAAGGTTACTTTTAAAATGTATTCCACTACAGATTACAGAATACATGCCCCAAAATGTATTTTGTAACGTATTCCGTTACGTTACTCAATGAGTGTAACGCATTCTGAATACTTTGGATTACTTAATATATTATCATGCTTTTTACAACTACATGAATGTACTATTGCTGTGTGATTTATTACTGTTACTGAAGGTCCGCGGCTCCGAACCGTAGTAAAAGGACCTCTGGCTGATACGTCGGGTTCGTGTCGGGCTCGTAGCCGAAAACTAGCTTTACTTTGTTGTCTGGGTCAACTTTGCTAGCGAGAGACAGAGAGAGGCGTTGAAAGGCTGCTCCAACGGAACTTATTGTTTCAGAGGAAAACACGAATACAGCGTACAGTCGAGTCTTAATAGCTTACTTACAACTGGGCTCGTCAGGCACTCTTCTTGGCTGCAGTGGTTATTATTATATTTACATGCTTCCAGCTCCCGTTTCTGCTCGATGACAATTCGTACTTTTCCACTCGCCTTTTTCTCCCTCCTCGCGCTCACAGACAGATAACAGGTATGGCAGTCCATTCTCCCTGCAGCACGGACTACACTGCCCATGATGCTACATTCTTTAGGGCTATGCCTGTAGCATTCTGCCTATTAGCTTAGCACAACAACAGTAACAAAAAGGCGCTCTCTCACCCAGGAAACACACACGTCGTGTCCAAATTCATGGGCTGCATCCTTCTGAGGCCGCATTTTTAGAGCGATTACGTCACAGCGACGCGCCGAAGGCTGTCCAAATTCGTAGACTCCCCTGAATGCAGCCGACAAATGCGTCCTCCTTTTCCCCGAATATGAAGGATGGGTCGGGTCTGTCCTTCATGGCCTACCATATCCCAGAATTCATAGCGCGGCCCAGCCAAACTCCAGTTTCCAACAATGGCGTGGCGGCCGCTACTAAGTTTTAAAATTACTCTTACTAATCTTTCTGGGTCAGAAAATAAACTCTTAACATATTTTCAGGCGAGAATGTAGCTGTGTAAACATCAAATATCTGCTCGGTTTATCAAGATATCGCATATTTGCAAAAGTGCTTCGACGTTTTCGGAGACGTCTGTTACCCACCAGCTCGATAGCTAGCTGGGAGCTTGAGGGTCACTGAAGCCGCCGAGAACGGCACAACTCCCGGCGCATCATTTTCAGATCACCGTGGACTTTTGCTACTCAGGTTAAACGTAATATATAAGTCACTTAGACAACCTAAAAATGTTATTGTTTGGCTTTTTTCAGTGTTTTATTTGTTCGTGAGTAAATCGGTTTGGCTGAGATTAAAGTTATTAGATTAGATTAGATAAAATAAAACTTTATTAATCCCCCGGGTGGGTTCCTCCTTGGTTTTCACACAGCTGACTAAACGTCAAACAGAAAACTGATTAAACAGAAGTGTGAGACGGTCGAGAGTTTACGCCGGTGTCCTGTTATATTTTAGATAGCAAGAAGCAGACGGCCGAGTTTATTAAACTCCACCGAGACAGCGGCGACGCTAATCAGAAGGCGAGACCGTCCAATTCCATAGCCGTTTACTTCCGGCCTACCCGACCTTCTGAGGACCCGGCCCACGTAGACCGCGAAGGCCGGGTCCTCAGGAGGATGCAGCCCATGAATTTGGACATGACCACAGTCACAGAGAGAGCGCATCACCATGGCAACCGTGACGCTGCCACAGAACATAGCTGTCAAACAAAACCCAAACAGTCCTGACCCGCGACAATATGAAACAGGAAAATACTGCCGTGTAATCCATTTATTTCAACAAAGTAACTGTATTCTAAATACCACCTTTTTAAACAGTAACTGTAACGGAATACAGTTACTCATATTTTGTATTTTAAATATGTAACGGCGGTACATGTATTCCGTTACTCCCCAACACTGATGACTGCAGAGGTCCTTGTAAATGGTAAATGGACTGATTCTTATATAGCGCTTTTCTACTCTCACGGAGTACTCAAAGCGCTCTATACAACATGTGTCTGTGAAGGTTCTCAGTTATCCAGGTCATTGTAGTCAAAGGAGCTTGCAAAGAAAAGCATCTGGACTTCTTTAAGTTACTTGAAGACGTTTCACCTCTCATCCGAGAAGCTTCTTCTGTCCACTGTGAGCGACCATCTTTGAACAGAGGCGGGGTTTACGACACCAACTCTCTGCCATCTATAATCCAGACGCCTTAACGCCCACTCACATCCTGGGCCATCTGACCTCAGGAATTCGCATGATAAGGTGGGGCCAGGTTTCACAATGAACCCACCCGAAACTCTGGCTGATTGGGACCCACACCCAGTTTCACACCTTGGCTCAGGCGATTAGAGGATCATCAGGGGTTCCTTTTGTCCCTCTGTGGGGGGAAACTCCCACTAGGTTTAAATCTGGGACTCTCCACCATTTGACCTTAGAACTGAAGAAGCTTCTCGGATGAGAGGTGAAACGTCTTCAAGCAACTTAAAGAAGTCCAGACGCTTTTCTTTGCAAGCTCCTTTGACTCTATACAACATGCCTCATTCACCCAATCACACCCATTCTCACAAGCACTTTATCTACACTTAGTGCTTTCTAACGACATTCATACACATTCATACACATTCATACTCCGATGGATGCATCGGAGAGCAAGTTGGGGTTAGTATCTTGCCCAAGGATACTTGACATGCAGCCTGGAGGAGCCACGACCTTCCGATCAGTAGGTAACCTGCTCTACCTCCTGAGCTACAGCCTGTCATGGTTGTTGGAGTGGCTGTGGAGTTTGGATTCTATGGGGATCTGCTATTGGTGGTTTGGGTCTTTGGCCGTAAGCAGAGCTGTTTTACTCTGCTTCTAGAGCTAGCTGCACCGCCACAGATAATGCTGGACAGAAGGGAACCGACCCATAGCTGATGATGTTAGTGTGCTGTGAGTGTACTGTATCCAGCAGAGGTGAGAGGTGGATTCATAAAAGCTACGTACCGCAAAGCTGCTTCTAGTTCCTGGTTTAATCTCTCTGTCTGTCCATTTGATTTGAAATGGTAACCTGAAGTTAGACTTACGATAGCTACCAATGAGGCAAAAAGCTTTCAGTGCTTGCATGAACTGTGATCCCCAGTTAGAAACAATAGCATGTGCTGAACCAGAGGCAGAAGGGAACTTTAGCAAAGCTATAAAGTGTGCTTAGAAAAAGTGTTTACAATAGTTGATGATTTATGACCCTGAGAGGTGAGAGCACTTGTTTTTTGTGTTTATTTTATCAAGATCCTGATGATCTATGCAAGGCTTTAATGATTTCACTTTTTTAAAAAAAAAAGAAAAAAGAAAGTGGAGCTCCTGGAACAATTTTACGTTCAATTTTTTAAAGGGAGATTCAATTCAATTCAGTTTAATTCAATTTTATTTATACAGCGCCAAATCACAACACCAGTCATCTCAAGGTGCTTTATAAGGCCTCAACAGCCAAAACTCTAAATTCAGTCACCATTTAAGCACACTCTTGTGGCCTTGCTTTATCAGCAACAACGGCCTCTGCTTGTCTTTGGGGGTGATCAAAGACCCGCTGTGACTCTTCTATGAAATTATCAAATGTGATTGTGCTTGTGGGATAAGTTAGGAGACACCTCAGCTCAGAGAAGTGCTGGGTCTTTGTTATTTAACCAGTCTACAAATGTTTTCGCCAAAGACTATTTAAAACTCTCTCAGTCAGTTGGGTCTTCAGACTACATTGTTTTTGAAGTTGATATTTTTTATTGATCAAACAGAACAAAACCAATTTCTTTGCTCTTATTTTGAAAATTCATCTGCTGTTTACCAGCTAGACCTTCCCATCTCTTACCACCGTGCTCACTAGCAAGGTTGGTTTTGTAGTTTTATTACGTTGGTAAGCAAAATATTGTTACTTCCCTTTATTGTAATGTAAGCTGAGGTCATGAGGTGTGCCCTGCGGCATTACAAATGGCTGTAGTGCTAAAGCCATCATCAGTACCAAAAAGGGAATGAGCGCATTAATTCAAGCCAGTCAATACATGCTAGCAGGGCCAGCTAATAAATAACCCAGAGTGTGGTCTTGGGCTCGGCCATGTCTTTCAGCCGCCTGTGGCATCTTAATGTGCCGTTTTAATCAAGGCCAGTGGCTGTTAAAAGGCTTACGTTAGCACATTGCCTGCTGCATTTCCATCCATGTTCCGCGGATTTACTTAGAGATCCAGTAAGCCATCACCGGAGCCCCTCGTCCCATTCTTATTCCTTGTATGAAAACCTCACTGTTGCCATGAGGAGCCTGTTACACTGACTTAAACCCCTCAGTTCTTCTTCTTTCTTTATTTCAAAATTAAAAAGACAAATGGCTGGTGTAATAAGCACGGCTTTCATAGGTAATGATGTTGAAACCCACATTTTACCAGCTTTTATCCTGATAGGGGAAAAGAGGCCTCTCTGCTGGTCTGAGGTATGCAGGCAGGAGAGCACGTAACACAGGGAGTGCGGCACAGAAGTTGGATGTTAATACACAGATTGTCCAAAGATTATAGCAGGTTCACTGAGATTCAGCTGGCAGATTTAAGTTGCTGCCTTTGTTCACCAGTAACCATGCCAACTACACTGAGAAACTATTAAAACAGCTCTGCATGGCAAAATAGGGACACTCAACAGAAAGAAGAAAAATGGCAGTCTATTGGCCCACAAACCCAGGATAAGCTTCTCATCAGTTTGGGAACAGCAGACTGCTTATGGTACAAAACATTTTGCCGAGGAGAGGATTTTGACACTCCGACTCATTTTCATACATATTGTCTCCATAATGTTTCGGGCTGGATAAGCAGCAGAGCTTTAGAAAGCACTCTTTTTTGCAGCAGGCTACTCTGAATTCTGTTAATAACTGCACCATCACTGTCAGAATGGCTAAGGTTACACTTTCAAACCAACCTAGCATCATCAGACACATACTCCAGTCATATCGCACTTACAGGTAGGGTATATGGCATTATTTCTAGGATCTGATATAATGGGTTAAAATCATGGTGTGCTTTTCAGTAGAAAAAAACAGGTGCACCTGCAAGCACTAGTTGACTAATTGTTTAAAAAACTTAAATCATTAAACAGTAAAGAGCAATGCTCTGCCCTGACTGTATATACACAGTTGGGTTCACAAAATAATTTATTAAAAAGGGCATGAAAAATATGATTTAGATTTAGTTTGGATGTATCTGAAAGAAATGTAAAAACTTCCAGCTCACAGTTCCACTATTCTTGCACTGGGATGAGATGCTGTCAGTCCCCCTCAATAGTCTATGGAAAAGGAAAGATGAGGTGCTGGGGGACAATGATCACTGGTTGTTACAATCATAAAAAAACAGATTGGTGTGTCAAAGGTGCTTTTTTAGTTTCACATTAACATATTTGGATAATGCTTTTAATGCTAATCAGATACATCCATTTTATCTTATTGTTCATTTGTGCACATGGAAACACATTCATTCTTCTTTCCTCACTAATCCTACAATCGTACTGTGTGCATTGACCAACTGCTGTGACAACGACTTGTTTCAACAACTGGATAAGTAGAACATATCTTACCACTTGTTTGTGCCTCCTTTTCAACATAACCCACCTTTCCATGTCTTTCGGTCTAGGCACAATGTGAGCGAGCAGCTGTAAAACAAGTGAAACAGTGGTGGAAGGTGTCAGGCTCTTCGCTCTTATCACAAATCACAGATCTGTGTTGGTCTTCCACAGGTCACTGGATATGAGTTCAGCTTTTTATCCACATGCTTTCCATGGTCAGAAGAGCCAGGCAACAGGTGTCCGGTTTATGAACTGATTCCTAGAAAAACATGATCTCAAAGGTCTTTACAAGAGATGCTGCATATTGTACAAGGCTGTCGGAGGGAATAGAAACTCTTGGCAGATGCTTGTGTAAACTGTCAGTCATCCAGGTCAAGATAGTCTTAAGAACGTCTTAAGGAGGCGACTGGAGTTATCTAAGGCAAAGTGGCTTCTTCGGTTCTAAAACCAAATGTTGGAAAGTCCCAGTATTTAAACCCAGACACCTGGGGGTTGGCCCATAGAAAATGGTTGTTAATCACTATTAATGGAAAGCACTACCAAAGGTTTCAGGTGAAACCACAGGGAGACCTTGGCCAACACTCTTATGTGACCTACTGAGATCATCTGACACAAAGTGTGAGTGGGGGGCTGTGACGAGATCTAAGGACTGCACTGTAGGTACCTGAGACGTGGTGTTGTAAGCCACCTCTTCTTTTCAATAATGGTCCTTGACAGTGGACATAGGTGACTCTTTTACTCGTCTTTCAAACCATCTGCCTTTTCTTTTTCTTTTTTTTTGCCTGTCCCATTTGGTTCTTTAGCTGTCAGAATTGTTGTCTGAAGACCAACAAGGAGACCCAATGAATTTACTTTGCCAAATGGATCATCACGGCCTTGCCGTATTGGTCCGATCGACCTTTGTTGTTATTATTTATTTTATTTTCAGTTGTTACAGACGGGACAGACATGACTGAGGGATAGGAAAGGGAGAAAGAAAGATGAAGGAAAAGAAAAACAGAAGGGAAGAGGGACAGTGAGAGAGGAAACTTAAAAAGAGAAAGAAGAGAAAAAAAATCTCCTGGATCACCTGTTGAGAGAAAAAGAAGAGAAAACAAGCAAAAAAAACCAGAGCAACATACTAAACACAACACCATCACATTAATCTAGCTAAGTGTAAACAGCAGTAAATACTAAATATTGAATGTTGTTGTGTAGCAAGCAGGACCGACAGCACATAATGTGCTTGGAAATAGCACCAATTGAGGTGTAGTTTGTGTCTATGAACAGTGAACACCCGTGTGCACACCTGTGTGGATCAGCGCACTTGTATTCAAAAGGTTTCCCCATGTAATGGTCTGCTAGAGGGTGTAAGACCCGACCTGACATATAGACACAGACACAAACATGCATTCCCACCCTCATGCACACATATACAGATACTCAGCACTCACCCAACGTAAGGATAGACACACAATCACACTCCCGAAACAAACTCTATACCCCAGGTCCAGGTACCCTCAACCCTGGAGGGGGAAACGGCACCTAGACCCAGGAGATGTTACCCTTTCCCCCGGGGTGGAGGCAAGCAGACTGCCCCAGGCTCCGCAGCAGCAGGGAGGCCCTTTTCATCTGCCTTTTCATTCTAAAATGTAAATATTGGCATCCTTGAAAGAGTGTCCTAAATCCTTTAGGTGCAACTACACATGTACATACAGTCCTGCGTAGACATTTCAAGTGCAGTTAGACACACAGCGATTGCTCCTTTAATTTAATTCCTCATAGCCGGTTTTTGGTCTTGCAGAAATGGAAGTGAAATTATTGTTATATGCTAAGCTTTAAAAATAAATAAATAAATAAATTCCTCATCTTGTGAAGCAAAAGAAACATATTTCTGATGACTGCACTTGAGAAATTCCTTAAATGTACTTTATCTGTTAAAACTTAAAGTAGGAATGTTATTCAGATGTTGTTTGTTATCCTCCTCCTGGTGGCTAACAGCACAGGTGTGTGTGGATACTCACAGGGAGCTTTGGCAGCTCTTTAACTAACAGTGTGGTGTGAACCCAATCCCCCAACCCTGAAGTGATTAAAATATCAAATCATCTACCCTTTAAAAGTTTGACTAATTTACTAATTTTTCATTCCCGTGTTTTTGTTTTTATGAGATAATTAATTTGTTAGTAAGTTGAATAAATTTGCCATTAAGTAATCATCCCTCAATAAAAGAATTTCACTGTACTAATTTTTTCCAAGGTTCTGACAAACCTTCCCCTTTTTCCTCCCCTGTTTGCTTCCTTTTCTCGCTCTTTTTCGCTTCTCTTAGCGTCTTTTGTGGTTTCAGGTAGAGGTCCTACCATGGGGCAGGATGGACCTATCCTCAGTCCGGCCAGCACACCTGCATATCATTAGCTCATTATCTCCTGTGGATAAAAACCCACGGAAACATTTACTTTTACGAGATTGTTGTCACCTTCTTGCAGCAACCTAAGTTTGTTAATGCCGTTACTTGAAAACATAGGATTTTGCAATGAATATCATAGGCGCGTCCTCTAAATCCAGTTTGAATCTCTCATTCAAAGGTCACCTGGGAAAGTTTTCTGAAAATCTTGTGAATGTGATGACTCACGAATGAAGGCACCTAGGACTTTCAGATTGATACCACAAGGCACAATTATTAAAAATCCTGGACAAGTTCAAATGTCAGTGTTCTTGAACTGAAGCTCCATCAGTATTTTTGATTTTACGTTGTATTAACTGACCACGTTCTCTTGCCTCTGCTCCTAATTCTCTCCCGGTGCGTGCCTTGGCTTGATTCCTATGCATGTCCTATTAAGTCTTATGTGCGCCTGCAAAAAAAGAATTTTCCACACACCCCGCCTGCTCCTCTGTCATTCAAAAGTCACCTGGAAAGTCACCTTCCTGCCCGCTCTCCACCAAGACTGCCTTCCAGAACTTTCACCTGCCTTTCCTGCCTGCAAATTACAAAGGAAACAGAAGTGACAATTCAAGTCAGGTTTGAAACAATTTTGGTAAAATACTTCACTGCATCAATATTTACCATTCTTCTTCTTTCTGGCAGTTTCTTGTCCCATTGGTGCCTGTGCTGAAAAACAACTTACCTTAGTTGAAACTTACCTGTTTCTTTCCTTGAGAATCCTCATAAAAGCTTAAAATGTGCACTGGATTCTGCTCTGATTCCAGACAATAGGAAAACATTAATTTGAGCATCCAGTTATAGAAAGTACTGCGTATGATAGACAAGAGTACAAAGAAAGACAAGTTTTGCAAAACAAAAGTGAAGCAAGTCCCATTTCAGTCTCAGACTACTGTTTTAATAACAAAATAAAGAGAGACTATGGAGTATGGAAAAGGTGTCTGCAAAATAAAAACAGTGTGTTTAATATACATTTATTCTATGGGACATGTTAATAAAAAAAAGTCACGTTTAATTGAAGGCATAGACATTAATAAAAATCTCATTTTACATTTTTCAAGTTTTATTAACTTTTGGATTTGCAATGTGTTTACACTGTTCTCAGGTCACTGTCATAGGGGATGGGTTAGGTTAGTATTTTTCTGCTCCAGACGGTTCTCTGCAGGTGTCCTCCTCCCATGTGGGCAGAGCCTTGGGTTCATGCTCTTCAGCCAGACACACCTGATCGCTCTCGCCTGCATCAGTATGAAGAAAGCAGCTGAGCCATGCATGCCTCTCCTGAGTGGAAACAGGCCAATCCTACTCTCTCTGAGCTCCTGGGATGTATTCCTGCTCTTATGGGGTTTTCCCTTGTATTCAGTAGTCCTCCTACCATCTGAAGGTTCTCCTACCATCAGTTCACACTGCCAAGCTAACCAGGCTGGTTCTCATCTGCCTGCTCACCCTCCACCACTGATACTCACCTGAATACCAACCCATGCCCTGCTCCCCCCCTCTGGAAGTTTCTCTGTGGATTCTCACTTAAGCCCTCCTCATACTGGTACTACACACTGACCATATCCTGTCCCTTCTGTACTCGGATCTAACTCTTACCTCCTTTCCCCTTGGAGCTGCAGCACTGGTAGGTGGAGCAGGGAATCCATATATACATGTACCTGGGCCTCTGCATTAGCCTTATGACATCTGCTGCATATCTTTCACTGTGCTTCAAGTCAATGAAGGCTAAAAAGGCTCAAAAATATATTGTGACTTTCAGCACAAAGACTAATGTTTATTAATAAATTACTAGGGCATTTCACATTATAGATTAAATGTTTTGCATGTGATGCCAGAACATCAACTTCTGAAAAACCATGGCACAGTGCAACAGTCAGCTATTTGACAGAGGGTCACATGAAGACAACACATGTGAACCTTGTTTCACAAGCTAGGAGGACAAACACATGTAGATTCATTTACTGGCTCTGCTCTGACCCTTTTCATTTCTTCATCCATTGTCTAAATTGATGGGCGCAGAATGCAAGCTGTGGAAATAAACAGTCAGATTTAGATAGGCAGACAGAGGAGGGAGTGTGTGCTGCATGGCTGAGGCTGCTCTCTCACCCTGGGAACAGCAACATCAATAGAGCAGAGGAGGTATTAGCCCAGCTCAGGCATAGGTTACTCAGGAATTAATGAACTTTCAGTCGGACTCCTTATCCCGTTGTATTGACAGGATGAAGTCAGAAAGCCTCGGCAGTCCTCTGTGCTCCCAAGTGCAAGAACAGAGAGGGAGGGAGAGTTTCCTGATATGGAAAAAAAAGCAGTGCTTCTTATCTCCGAGACAGGTTGTAAGAATGGCTGGTGAACAAGGCAGAGGGCATACACACATGAACACAACACGTACTGAAATCTTCAAGGGAGAAAGTGCTCAGCAGGCCTGACCGCAATGTGTAAAACACTTGGCTCAGGTCAGATAAAAGGAGCCTGGAATGAATCACTGTCTTACCCCTCGATGTAAGGAATGGGAAGATTTAAGGCACGCTGTCCAGTTCTCTCTGCATGAATGGTTTGTAAAAGAAACCCAGTCTCACCACTACTAACCAGGCAGAGATCTGGCTGCATTAGCAAAGAATGCAAAACACATTGTAAGATATTCTTACTGTTGTCTGTAACTCCACTGGAGGAATGAACACAGGTGTTACAAACTGTTCCTCATTTATTGTTTTGGTCATGGTGGCTTTGCACTTTTCCTCATGGCTACTACTGTATACTAGTGTCTAATGTTGGGGTCTTCACTCTAAACTGGGTCACCCAGCAAAAACTGCAATCAAGCATTTGCTAGAACAGTTAAAAAATACCATTGCCACAGTAGTCCTAGGAGCACATGGGTACAAGAACCTGGATGCAGGCAGAGCCCCCAGTGGGGGAGCAAAGCTGAAAGCCAATATTAGGGAAGCCGAAAAGATGTTAATCTGATAACTGAGGTGCAAAAAGGTGTCATGAGAGGCAGGCCCTGAATGAAAAAGAGGTACAACATGATGTCCATAACTAAGCCTCTGGAAACTGCCAAACAAAGGCTCACAGCTCTGGACGTGAGGCTGAAGAGACGTACCAGGGAAGCAGAGGCTGAAAGAATACATGGCCTGTTTGCCACAGATTCATGCACAGTATACGCTCATGTGCAACTGAATGTAAAAGCACAAGTGGCACAACGGTAGACCTACTCAGAGATGAACCCGAGCAATACTGGAAGAACATGGTGAATGGGCTGGGTCTTATATAGGGCATGTTTACTGTACTTGAACATTCACACCCATTCATACATGTCAAAGATGCATTTTCTACATACGTGTTTTCTATCTAACATTATACTCTGATTGATGCATCAGAGAGCAACAGTATCATGTCCAAGGATATTTGGCATGCAGACTGGAGCAGTTAGGGATTGAACTAACAAACTTCCTGTTAGCAGATGACATGCTCCGCCTCCTGATGTACCCCAAACATCTTTTGAGAAATGGTTGTAACAGCACACCAATGCCCTGGTGGACTAAAGAGCAGCCTCCCAGAACAAAAGCCAGTCAGCACCACAAAGACAAAACTCAGTCTCTGAAATTAAGAGCAGGACAGCATGAGGACCTTACCTCTGTCCCTGGTGCCAGAACCCCACTCAGCCAGATCCATAACAAGACTGGCTGTGGTTACTGATTATGGAATGGCGCAAACACTAACCTTGTCATCGTATCATCTAAGATCGCTGTGTTGTTGTTGTTCTCTCTCTCTCTGTCCTCTCTCGCTCTCCTGTGCCAGGGTGGAAGTCATTGCGTGGGCAAGAGGCGATCCCATGCACCTGCTGCTCATTGTCCTGACACTCCAGCTTCTACTTAAGGCGATGGCTCAGTGTTTCTCATCGTTGTACGACACATGTCAGTGTAGCCCCGGCTCTTTCCTGTGTATTTTCATTCCCAGTGTTTTTTCCTGGCTTCTAATCCTGTTTTCTTGCATATAGATCTTCCTGCACCTGTCCCCGTTTCCACCCCTGGAGTTGTGAACGTGAGCGTCAGTGTTTTTGCTGAGTGGCCGAAGAAGAGTGTGGTTTTACCCCTGTAACCTCCCTTGGATTCCCTGCATCTTCTTCCCCCTTGCACTTGTATATAGCACCTGGTGATTGTTTAAATAAACTGTTATTTCTGCACTTGAGTCTGCTTCTTCTTTGTGACAGAACGATCCAGCCACATCATGGACTCAGCAGACTCTGACCCAACTCGCTGGGATCTAGCAGCTCAAGAAGGCATTGCTGAGGTGCCACGAGCAAATGTTGATACATATGCCTCTGGGCCATAGCACAACAGACACCCCTGGAAAGCTCGCCATGTCCAATTAACCCACCATCTCCCAAGGAGGTTCAGGCCCCAATGGCGAGCCCCGCACCATTCCCTACTTCTCCCGCACTGCCTGAGAGACTTCTGCCTACCCTGGAACCGTTCACTGGTGAGTTGGACAAATGTGCTGGATTCTTGACGCAATGTTCACTCGTGTTTCGCCAGGAAGGGTGATTGTTTTTGAGGATGATGGGGCCAAAATTGCCTACTTTGTGCAGTTGCTTCACAATCGAGCATTAAAATGGGCTCAGGCAGCATTAAAAGCTAACCCAATCATAACTTACCCTGAGTTTCTTTTCAAGTTCAGAAACGTTTTTGGAGTAGGCACTAAAAGGCACGTTATTGAACAATTTATCTGAAGAACTCAAAGATGAATTATTAATGAGGAAATTGCCTTCTTCCCTCGATGAATGTCTCTGTGTATTTGAATAGACCACAACTCCAGTCCTCGAGAGCTGGTCTCCTGAAACGTTCCCATGTCCCTGCTGCAACAGACCTTCAGTAGGGTTAGTGGTTGCCACCTCACCATTCTCTCAACTTCTATACAGTCTTGCTAATGCCCTACTAATTTTTTCAGGTGTGTTGCAGCAGGGATACATTTAAAAGTTTCAGGACACCAACCCTCAAGGACCGGACTTTGACACCCCTGGAGTAGACAATCAGTTCTGGGTGCGCGGTGCAGCGTCAAATTCAAAACCCCAGGATGCAATCCTTCCTTTCGGCATGGCTTCCGGGGGAAGTGCTGCCAAGCACAGAAGCTCTCAGGAGAGTGGAGAAGACAGCAGAGGTGAGCAGCCTATGCAGCTGGGACGCTCTCGCTTAACATTATATTGCAGTCTGCCAAACTCAGCCAAAAGAACGCGCCCGCCAGTAGAGGAGGGAGTACTGGTGGGCGATCTGTCTAGCAACAATCCGTCTTGTGATTCTTGCTAAAGTCATGAAACAGGGCCATAACTCACTGGCTCACAGCTCTAACTGAGCAGAGCTTTCTTCACACCTTATTCACCCACCGATTGAACATCTCCACTGATGCCCTGCCTCACATGCTCCTTGTCTCTGCTCTTCGTGGTCAGCGCCTCCCCGACATAACTCATGTTACAGAACAGGTTCCTCTCACCCTGTCCAGGAACCATATAGAAGTGGTTAGTTTTTGCATTTTCAAGGCCCCTCTCACTCCTCTCATCTTGGCTTATCCATGGCTAAAACAACATAATTCTAGCATCAATTTGATAAAAGAATGTGAGTCGGGGTGGAGGAGAATAAGAATGAAAAGTATTTCTTTGTGCCCCCCTCTCCCTTTTAATGCCCCACCTGCCCCCCTGGCAACACTTTGCTAGACCCGCCCCTGCACAGTTACCAGCTGTCAGCTACTTAGAAAAGGATCCTGGTGTTATTTGTCTCTCAGAAACAGTTCATAACTTCAACTCATTCATGTCACCTAAAAGGTAAACCTGTTTCTCCATCACAGCTCTGATGATTCAGTAAGGACATCTCCTGGTTTCATCTTCATACAGTGTACTAGAAATTAATATGAAATAAATTCTAACAACAGCTGATCAAACGTGCTGCTGTTGTTTAGCGCGACATCCACTGGTTTCCTCTTTCTGGCGCAAAGTGGGCGATAAACAAACATGAGAGACAATCAGCTGATCATTGATCAGTTTCATGATTGAAGTAGCAACAGGAGAGAGAGGGGAGAGAATGAGAGGAGAAGAGGCAGCTGCAGCGTAACGGCAGAATAAATCCAGCTTTGTGTGTTTTTCATTGTAGCTGAAGTCCGGGACAAACTGTTCCTTTTCACCTCAATACGAAACTCCTAATATTTTCTCTGAATACCAGACGATTCTGTTTTTACAGGACGGTTGGCAACTCTACTAACTAACCTTATGAACAAAATAAAGTTCAACATCAGTAACATAGCACCCACCCAGCTGTATAGAAACTCCATCATGCTAGCTAGTAGCAATACGAGTTATTGTAACTGACTGTAAAAAAAAAGTCTGCCTCCCCTTTCCCTCATCCACCTGTTGCCTCTGTGGAAGCTCCGCAATAGCCACCACCAAACAACTGAGTTATTTTTACACATCTGCCAGCATCTGGCCAATCCACCACCTTTGACTGTTTATACCGTTACTAAAAATAAATAAATAAATAAATCATCGGCCCATAAAAACAAAGAATCACCATCGACCCACTGGACAAATGCCCAGTCCAGCTATGTGTACAGCCTATCGCAACTTGAAGGGGAGGCCATGGAAAAATATATAGTGACTCCTTAGCTGCTGGCAGCATTAGGCCATCCTCCTCTCCTGTAGGAGCAGGTTTCTTATTCATTCAAAAGAAAGACAAGAGTCTAAGACGCTGTGTTGAGTACCGTGGCCTGAATAAAATCACAGTTAAAAATAAGTTTACACTGCCTCTCCTCTGCTTTGAGTTACTCCAGGGAGCCACTGTCTTCAAGCAGACTCATTTGGTAAGATTAAGAGAGAGGGATGAGTGAAAGACGCCTTTCAACACCCACTTGGGCCACTTCAAATACCTGGTGATGCCTTTCCGGTTAACCCATGCTCCAGCAGTATTCCAGGCCTTAGTCAACGACGTTGAGACTATTTCTTTCCTGGGGTATATCATTGTGCAGGGGAGCTGGAAACTGTACCCCATCAAAGTTGAAGTGGTGAACTGGCCTGACCCCAAAGATCGTAAGCAGCTTCAATGTTTCTCTAACGTTTATCAGACATTCATTCGTGACTTTAACAAAATTACTAACCTTCCCTAAGATTCTGTTCCAGTGGGATCAAGCTGCCGTCTCAAGGAGCGTTTTGCCTCAGCTCCCATTTTGGCTCAACTGGATCTGGGTCTCCAATTCATCATAGAAGTAAGATGCTTCCACTCCAGGGTGGGGGACATGGTCTCCCAGCAAAAGGTAAGCTTCACCCATGGGCTGTTTTCTCTCGCCTTTTGTCCCCTGCAGGACCCAAACTATGACGCGGGACATTGGGAGATACTGGCAATAAAACTCGCCCTGGAGGAATGGAGACACTAGCTCAAGGCCATGGTCCAATCCCTCATCGTCTGGACTGATCACAGAAACCTAGCATACCTACAGTACAGTTAAACAACATTAGACCAGTGGAAATCCGTGCTTTGGTCTGATGAGTCCACCTGCCGTGTCTTTGTGTGGTGAACGATGGTCTCTACATTGATTGTTGCCACCGTGAGGCATGGAGGAGGAGGAGGTGTGGTGGTGTGGGGGGGCTTTGCTGATGACACTGTTGGAGATTGACCCAGCATGGCTACCACAGCATCCTGCAGGGACATGCCATCTCATCATGTTAGTTGGACAATCATTTATTGTTCAAAGGGACAATGACCCCAAACACACCTCCAGGCTGTGTGAGGGCTATTTGACCAAGAAGGAGAGTGATGGAGGCCTGGCCTCCAGAGTCACCTGACCTAAACCCAGTGCAGATGGTTTGGGATGAGATGGAGCGCAGAGTGAAGGCAAAAGGACCAAAAAGTGTTCAGCATCTCTGAACTCCTTCAAGACTGTTGGAAAACCAATTCAGGTGACGACCTCATGAAGCTCATGGAGAGAGAGCCAAGCAAAGGGTGGCTATTACAAAGAAACATGTTTTGAATTAGTTCACACTTTTTTGTTCACTACATGTGTTCATTCATAGTTTGATGCCTTCAGTGAGAATCTGCAAATAATCATGAAAATACAGAAAAACCATTAATCAGAATCAGAATACTTTATTAATCTCTAAGGAAATTATGTGGGCTTTCTTAGGCATTAGTAAAGTTTTCAGATTCTGATAAATGAGAAGGTGTGTCCAAACTTTTGACAGGTATATGCACATATATTTAAATAAAGTTTTAATAAACTCATAAGATGGTTAAAACTGTTATATTAATCGAGCAATATTCCTTTTAGTTCTCTGCTCTTGCACATACATATGCACACACTAACACATAGCTCCTGCCTTGGCCACTTATTCACCACATTTCTCTGGGGCGCCATTTCTATTCTGTCTGAGGCGTCGCAGAGATTAGCTCTCTGCTGTGATTTTAAAAAGACCAAGTAAGAGAGAAAAAAAGGCGGCAATCATACTTCCATTCTTAAATCATTTTTGAAAAAAAAAAGAATTTGCTCTAATGCTTTCACATAATAATGGGTTTATAGCTTTTATTTGTAAGTGGATGGGTCAGCCTTAATTACAGTCATTGGAGACCCTACATTTTGCTTTTGTAATCTTCGACATATCAGTGCTTGATGAGATTAATGTTTAATGGGTGCTAATATAATAGGTTTCAAAACATGGGGATCTTTTGTCTGTCTCTTTTCTACAGTGTCATTTTTACAAATGCGAAAATTGAGCTGTGATGAACTCACATTTTATCCAACTATTTATTAGCTGACAATGTTAACTGGAAGAGGAGTTTTTTTTTTTAGAACCATTGTTTTAGAAAAAAGTAACAATAAAAATTATGAAAACTACCATAAAACAAAATTGGCAAATTCTCTATATAAATTTATTTAATTTATTTTCCTTATTCTGCAGAACAATGTTCCTCATCAGTTGATGAATATTATTGCAGCATGTGTTTAAATCATTTAATTAAATAAAGACTTTTGTAGTGTTGGTGGAGCTGAGTGTTTAACTTGACTGTTTTATTGAAGCAGACAGAGATGGAGCTCTTTTCTCCATCTTTACAGCTTTTAACACCAACTGCTAAACGAGTTATTGAAGGAGGTGGTGAGTAAGAGAAAACTACTGCTGATCTATTACTGTGATCAGTGCTTGTTTATTTGCTAATGTTAACTGTATTTGCAGACAGTAACTGATCTCAGAGCAGTGAAAACAGAGCTCGCAGTAGCTTTGTTTCAGTTTGGTGCTTTTGATTTGGCGATCATTTTGGCTGTCTCATAGCTTGTGTTGTGTGTTTTTGCAGGAAATCTCGGATTTGTCTTTTACACTTACATGTCATCCACACTGTTGATGCATTTTTCACTCTTTCAACACCGTTGTGGACAAAAATCTGCACGCAAAAAATCTGTCATAAAATCCAAACAACAAATTTTCTGTCTGCCCTTTTTTTAAAAAATAAAATAAAATAGATCTCTTCCTTGAGCCCTTTTAAATTTAAATTCCAGTGTAAACATTTAAATTAATAATTATTTACTGAACAAACTCACAAAAACCAAATATTTACCATATAATAAATATTATGGGCATGGGGCATTGATGGTGATTAGAGTCTTGGACATGTCAAAGATCAGCAAAAAACTGATTTGATTGCATTATTAGGTTTTGATACTCCCTCTCAACACCCTCGTGGAAAAAAGTGTCCCATTCACTTCCACTGAAGCCACATTTTTTAATGTCTCTGCCACTGCAGCATAAAACGTGTCAGCATTTCATTTTGAGGAGAAAAGTAGTGAGATTTGACATTTTTACTGTATTTCACCACTGTGTCTTATGTGTATTGTGTTCAGCTGAGAGATGATAGCAGTGATTAGTTGATTTAATTTCTAAGCTGCTTGCAGTTTATACTGGGAGCCAAGAAAGACACTGCAGCAATTCAAGTGGAATTTCTGCATCTAATTACAACATGTCATTTTTGAAGAAGGTTACAGTTCCACATTGGCAAGCATTCAATACATAAAAATAAATGTGTGCTGCTTAGTCTTGCACCTCTAAGCCAAGGTAAAGAGGTGATGTCTCCGAAAAGTCTTCCCCCACTTCTCCAAGCATGTTTCATTTTTTTTATTTATTTTGAAATCCGTGTGCTTCTGTCTGCTCTTTTGTTATGCAGTGTGTGTCTAAGATGCAGAATTATTCAAATCCCAGTATCGGCTTTGTGCTTTATTCACCATCCACCACTGCTGTCAGTGAAAGCAGTGTATGACTTTAGGCCCCTGGGAATTAACGTGTGTGCATGTGTGTGTGCATGTGTGTGTGTGTGTGCGCGCGCGTGCAGTGAAAGCAGCATCCATGAATCCTTTGGGTCCATCCTGAAGCTTTCCTCACCGTCTCGTCCCCTTAGAACTGAGACCTGGGGAGGAGGAGGAAGCCTTCATCCTGCTTCTTCCTGAGGCACATTCTATCTGCATATGAAACAGGAAAGCCCCCGGCCCACCCCAGCCAAACAGGTCACTTTGCATCCACTACAAGAATGCAGCTGAACAGGTGAATAATCAGAAGCCTCTTTTCCAAAGACAGAACTTAACTCAAACCAAATCTAGACTTTTCTGCACATTATGGATATTGAATTCATTTTTCTGTAGACTTGAGGACAAATAAAGAAGAAGTGGTTACTTTATTTTAAGAATAAGGAACAAGAGAAAACATTTCATTTAGAGTTCAAAGAGAGAGGACCATATAGAAATTATAAATCTCAAAATCCATCCTTTTAAAATGTTTGTTTTAAGATACACCTCACCTTTAGACTGACATGAAAAAAAAACAAGCTTTTGCTAAGCTGTTTGTGTGGTACTGTACCATTGATCTGATCTTATAAAAGCATGGCTGATAGGTCGAACAGTCAGAAAACCTCAGTAAATAGACCATAGATCAAATTAGTGGTATTACTGATCCCCATCAGAGTCACAACAGATCACAGAGCAGCAGAAGCTGCCATGAGAAGTTGCTGTGCATGTATAATAGTCTTTCTTTTCCATATATATCTGTGTATGTTTGAGATATGTCAGGATATGAAGCAGTTGGTGAGATATGACATGTTGTCAGATGATTGTAGGTCTTTACCGTATAATGTAACTGTTGTGATTTGGAACTATAAAAATAAAACTGAATTGAACTTTGGGTTTGGCAGGGTTGCTGCCATTTTTTTAATTATTGGTAACATAAAAAATAAATGTGATGGCATTTTGGTTTTTCAGAATTATTTGTTTGGTCTAATGTTTGTTTCAATTTAGGTGATGACTGAAGAAAAAAACTTTTTAATTTGCTTCAAAGAATTCAACAGCACCTCGTTTTAGTGAGTACAGGATATGGTTCAAATATATATGAATGAACTTCAGCTTCTTGATGGTGACACAGTTCAGATAGCAACCTTAGTTTTATCTGAATCAGGTTCTTGTTCCCAGTTTTACAAGTTGTGTTCACAGAGAAAAACAAGTGGAGTTATAATAATGAACCCTGCTCTAAACTTAATTAGCAAATAATTATATTTAAGTGTATGGTTTTTTTGCCTCCTCGTCTCAGATTCTTGTTGACCACTGTATCCACCCCTGTGGACCTCTTCCTCTAAATCTTTTTCTTCTTGGCCTTTGACCTCAAGGCTCTGCAACCAAGCCTAATCTCCTCTAGGTCCCATTAAGGGCTCCTTAGCTCCCTGTGTACCAGCCATCTCTGCTATCACTGTAACTGGCTGAATTAGAGGGCAATTAATGTCACTGCTGATGGCGGTTGTTATGTTAAACAGACTGCTGGCAGATTCACTCCATTATTCATAGAGGAATTGCTGTCACACGTAAAAAAAAATCGTATGTTAGGTGGCAGAGGGAAAGACCTGATGTCCAGGAGGGATGAAGAAGAATGAAAACTGTATTAAGGGAAAGATGATTTGGGGAAAACGTAACAGTACATCATTTAAATGCTTTCAACTTTAGGACAGTCCAACAAAGCAGTTACTGTATATGTTAGAAATAAAGTCAGCTTTAAACTGTCTACTTCAATCCTTTTCCCCCACAGTCCAAATGAAACCGTTTGTCTATAATCTACATATTATTTCTAAACTGGTATCCTTGCATCTATACAGCCAATCTCCTTGTTTCTCTTGTTTTTCTTCTCGTTCTCCAACCAGTCAGACAAAATGCTGGTGTCATACAGTATGCTACAGTATGCTACGGTATGCTATAGTATGTTACAGTATGCTACAGTATGCAACAGTATGTGGCAGTATGTTACAGTATGCTACAGTATGTTACAGTATGTCAGAGTATGCAACAGTATGTTACAGTATGCAACAGTATGTGACAGTATGTGACAGTATGCTACGGTATGTTATAGTATGTTACAGTATGCTACAGTATGTTACAGTATGTCAGAGTATGCAACAGTATGCCACAGTATGCAACAGTATGCAACAGTATGCTACAGTACGTTATAGTATGTTACAGTATGCTACAGTACGTTACAGTATGCTACAGTATGCTATAGTATGTTCTAGTATGTTACAGTATGCTACAGTATGTTACAGTATGTTACAGTATGCTACAGTAGCATACAGTATGTTGCAGTATGTTACAGTATGCCACAGTATGTTACAGTATGATCTAGTATGTTACAGTATGTTACAGTATGATACAGTATGCTACAGTATGTTATGGTATGTTACAGTATGCTACAGTATGCTACAGTATGCTACTGTAGGTTACAGTATGTTACAGTATGTTACAGTATGCAACAGTATGTTACAGTATGCTACAGTAGGTTACAGTATGTTTTAGTATGCTACAGTATGTTACAGTATGTTACAATATGCTATAGTATGCTACAGTATGTTACAGTATGTTACAGTATGCAACAGTATGTTACAGTATGCTACAGTATGTTACAGTATGTTTTAGTATGCTACAGTATGTTACAGTATGCTATAGTATGCTACAGTATGTTATAGTATGCTACAGTATGTTACAGTATGTTTTAGTATGCTACAGTATGTTACAGTAGGTTACAGTATGCTACAGTATGTTATAGTATGTTACAGTATTCTACAGTATGCTACAGTATGCTACAGTATGTTATAGTATGTTACAGTATGCTACAGTATGTTACAGTAGGTTACAGAATGCTACAGTATGCTACAGTATGTTACAGTATGTTTTAGTATGTTACAGTATGTTACAGTATGTTACAGTATGCTAGAGTATGTTATAGTATGTTACATTATGCTACAGTATGTTACAGTATGCTGTAGTATGCAACAGTATGTTACAGTATACTACAGTATGCAACAGTATGTTACAGTATGCTATAGTATTTTATAGTATGTTACAGTATGTTACAGTATTCTACAGTATGCTACAGTATGCTACAGTATGTTACAGTATGTTATAGTATGTTACAGTATGCTACAGTATGTTACAGTATTTCAGAGTATGCAACAGTATGTTACAGTATGCTACAGTATGTTACAGTATGCAGTTTTATTTGTTAATTTTGAAAATGATTTAATTTCTTGTGTTTTTTATTATTAGCTTGTTTATACTTTTATTATTTTACTGCTCTTACTATATTTACTGTTACTGCTTTTTATTATCACTGTCGCTGCCGTCGTTCCTGCTGCTATCACTACTATTACTGATATGTTACTGTTGTTATTGTTGAGGAAGTTCCCAGATATGGGATCATAAAGTGTGTCTGTGCAATTTATGCAATAACTTCTTTACTTGAACAGCTTAAATATTCTTCATGTGATAAACCTCTACAGCCAGCATGGGTTCAGAGTATCTGTAACAATCAGCAGTTTTCATTTTATAACCATGAAGGCTTTCACTCATATTCAACAAAGCCTTACAGTAAATATCAGAAACATCTGGAAGTCAAATGTTACCTGTTGGGATTTTAAGATTAAAATGATGTAAACAGAGTCACGATTTAAAGTTTTACATCTATTACACACTGAGACGGCGCTCTAGAACCAGGCAACACTTAAATAGAACATTTTAAGAAAAATGTAACATTTAAAAACACACGACCACCAAGTTCCATTGAAAAATATTTATTGTGATTTAACAACTGACAAGACAAGTCCACATTATTCTGAAGAGCTATATTCATCACTGGGGAAAAAGAAGTCACGAGACTTCCTGCATACCTGGGCTCAGTGGTTTGGAGAAACATCCTACACTTCTTTGATCACAGGAGGACTGTGCCCGATGTTCTTTAACCCAGTGAGGCAGGCATCGTGTCAGGGGAGTGGACATGGATCAAGCAGGAGAAGTGTTCATACTGTGGGAAAATAATTATTGAATCCTCTGCTGAATTTGTAAGTTTACTCACGAAGAAATGAACAAATTTTAAGGCAGTTTTATTTTAATGGAGAGAGAAGAAATATCAACCAAAAATATAGAAAAAAACAACTAAATAAATAATTGATCTCCTGCAACCCAGACACAATTTTGGCCTACGTAAATATTTTGGCTTTTCTAACAAGAAGGTAGAGGCAGACATTGGCCAACATATGTGTTTAGACTGGGATGATGCTGTACTACCTGCAGGAGACCCATTCAGGAACCAGTAGAACCAGCAAACTCAACACAAAAAGTCTTCTGCCCACTAGGGATGGGTATCGTTTAGGTTTTATCCGATACCAGTACCAAACCGGTACTTTTGAAACGCTGCCGGTGCTTAAACGGTGCTCGAACTGGTGATTAAAGAATGGAGAACACAAACTTTGTCCAAAAACCTCTCATGTTCAGCTGTTTCCCACTTTTTCTTTGGCCAGGGTGAAGGGAGTATCTGCCATCAAACAAGAAGACAGCCGCATGTAACTACGACGGTGTTTGCTAGTTCACCTTACATGCATTAATGTAATAACGTGGTTAGCCTACTCAACCTAAATTACTCACGAACAACATTAAACTACTCACACAGAGAAGAACGGCTGCTGCTGCATCATCATCCGTCATCATTTCTGCTACACTGGCAGGGCTAGGGGCCAGGACTCCACTCTTTGGGTTCTTGGAAGATCTTGCTAACTCCGGGTCCGATAACAGGCACCACACCCGCTGTAGATGTGCACGGTGTGAGGTCTCGCAGCAAGCTATGAAATACTGTGCATTTCTCGGCTTTTAACAAAACGCTATACATCGCCAGGTGTTTCATCAGATTCGAGGTGTTACCTCCTTTGCACAGTATCACCTTAAAGCACTTGTTGCAGGCTGCTGAGTTTGCATCTTTTGCTGTGAAGTACAGCCAGACTTTTTAATCTGTAGCTCTGCTCTAAAAGAACGTACATACCTGGGCCCGCCTACTATCCTCGGAAAGGTAAAATGATTGGCTAGAATCCAAAGTGTGTGACATCTCAGGAAAAAAAGCACCGAAATAAAGCATCGAAATGTGCGCTGCTTTTCGGTCTGGTTACTACTGTTTATATCAGAACCGGTGCCATTATGGCACCGGATACGGGTACCCATCCCTACTGCCTACCTGGAGATTTCTGTCCAGGGACCTTGGACAGAGCCACCGCTTTGAGCCGCGGTGCTAACCAACACACAGCCATGCTGCTCACGCTCTTTTGGGGCTCAAAGTCCAGAATCAATGAAATGTTCAAAACATTTATACTGTCAGTGATGATGATTTAAAGAAATGGATCATTTGCATATGAGGGTTTTAACTATTTCATCATGACTGTATCTCAGATTTCACATCATCAGCATTTAGTTTTGGCCACTAAGGTCAACAAATCCTAACAAATAGTTGCCTCCACCTAATCTTAGCAACAGAAGTCAGAAAATGCTGAAGTGAAGTTAAGCTCAGATGGGATGGTTACTCTAGAAGGAACTGACAGATGTTTCAAAACATGAACCGGAAAGATTTGCTTCCTTTAAATAAAATATTTAACTGAAAGCAGCTTTAAACATGAACGCGTCATATATGACAGACTGTACACGCAGCATCATTTAATTGCAGAACAACATGTGACATATTTGTGCCAATTACAGGCTGAACAGGTTTTCTAGCCAAGCCAACCTCAGCGTAATGGTCATGTAGTGGGCTTATGGACAACACCAATTGTCTTTGTGGTCTTTAATGCAGAGAAGCCATTGGTTTCCCTCCTCTTTCATTTAGCAGCTCCTTGAAAGCTGTCAGCCATTTGTGGTTTGGATGGGACAGCCTCGTTTTTGGCTGCATTTGCCTTTCTCTGTGGTCATCTTCCACCAGCTTTGGTTCAGCAGAACACAGACACAGAAAGAGAATGACGAAGAGGGGGAAATTAATGGATTTTAATTAACTGCCCATAGGATCCCGGGATCAGAACTCCTACTGTGGCTCTGTTCTGTGTTTTTTTATACAATTTCTCCTTCTGTCTGTGTTCAGCATGACCTCAGGGAGGCTCCGAGTACTCGGTAGCCAGCCGGCTGGCCAGGGCATAGCAGAAACATACAGCGTATGCCAATCCTGCAATACCCCGCTCAGTAAGATTTCTCTCTCGCTTTGCTCTACCTCTCCATCTTTCTTGACCAGCAGCGTAGGGGGGCTCAAAGCTGCCACTCATTAGGATAAACTGTGCCAAGCCAGGGGTGCTTGCTGCCAAAGCTTTAGTGGCTCAGTGTGCTAGGGAAATCAGTGTATGCATGTGTATATGAGCAGCTTCCAGGGGTTTTCAGAGTAGCGGGAGCTCCGGGAGCTTCAAGGAGTTTTGCAGCCAATCCAGAAAGAAGAGAAGGTGGGTTTCAGTCCATGGCACTTTCCTACTCCTGGGATCCCTCGGTAGCTGCTCCAGTGGGTGTAAATGGATGAAAAGGAGGAGTATGTGTGAGAGAAAGAGACTCTGGGGGGAAAAGGGAATTTTCAGTTCCAGCATTGATCAAAACTTTGCGGACTCCCTGGGCAGACTTGTTGGACAGAAATCCAAGCACTGTTGCTCATCATCTGTAACAGCACTCCTATGTAAAAATTGCTTTGCTTTGTGAATGCTTCTCAGCAGCAGGGACAGGAAGACTGTCTCAGTTCACTTTAGTCTGGAGGTTTTCTTCAACTTCTCAGTGTTAGTTAAACTGAAGCCAAAGGTGAGACAAACAAGGCTGTAATGGTGTGGCTTCAGGAGGGAGGACGAGCAGGTTACAGAGAGCAGGTAGGTGACTGACATGTAAGATCTCAGTCACACTGCAGTAGAGATTTGGCAGTTCCTCTCTCCTGTCCCCAGATGTAAAGGAAAATGTGCATTTCTCAGCTGATGAGTGGATGCTGGAGGTTGCTGGGTAAAATCAGCCACACTGTGGTTCCTGCAATAAAAACCTCCATGTGGTTGCTTTGCCCATGGTTTGCATGGAAGATGCCGAATTGTCTGCAAACACTTTCTAACTGAGCACCATGTGGTAAAATAAATGGACAGTGTTTGCCTTCAAAGTGCAGTGCATTTGTTCTCATAAACTGGTCAAATAATGATACTGACTCAGACAGGGCTGCACAGGAGGGGCCGCTCTTTGCACCAGTGAGCCACACTAAAGCCACTAATAAACAGGCTCTCTCCTCAGGGTGTGGGGCAACCCACAGCTCTGTGGTCCCCGTTCTATAATGCTCCATACCAAAGACAAAAAGGTAAACACAACAAACCGTTCAGTGATGAACCACACAGCCTCCATGCTTGTCCTGGGTGACGTCTCCCAGCAGGGAACCTGTGAGTTTTCTCTCCATCATCACTCCTGTGTACCTGACCTCTTTCATATGTTCTTTGTTTAATAATTGTATTATTATTATTATTATTAAAATTATTATTGTTGCTGTTATTACTGCTGTTATTATTGTTATCAATGAGTTGATAATGTTGATAATGATCTTTTAATTATTATTATTATTATTATTGTTATAGGCCCCCCCAACACACACACACACACACACACACACAAACATGCCATTGCACTAAACTCAGACTATACAAAGTTACAGTTACTCTTATCATATCCTGTCTGTTTCTCATCTATTCTGTTCGATTGTATTTTTCAAAATGATAATAAAAGAATGCGCTTTGTGAGACTGCCCCATCTTGTCAGGTTAATCCATAAAAACTCGTACTGATTACTTCGCTGTTTGAAGTTTTCACAGTTCATGACTGTATCAGTTTTTCATGTTCACCAGAGAGCTGTCGTGTCACATATGATCATATTAGCTAAAATAGTCTTACTGGGCAATAGCTGGATTTCCTTTTCCTGTTGGGATATCGTCAGCTAAAGTAATTCACAGGATTCATCGTGTGACAGGTGAACATCCAAGAGTTCATTTGGCTATTTCTATATTAACAGCATTTTTAGCAGCTGCTGTCACACACCACTTTTTAATATTTAACCTGAGCCATCATGTTTCTCTTAAAACCCACTGTAATAAATTAGAAAACAAAGAAACACAGAACAAACACAACCCCACTAACTGTACCTCAGAAAACAGAGTTTCTTTAACATATTAGGGCATTTTCACATCTACGTCCGAATCAGTTGATGTGTTTGTAAGTTTGTAGTTTTTTCCAGTGGTTTGGTTCATTTCCACACACAGAAAAATCCAAGTGAACTCCAAACCAACCAAAATGTGTCACTGCAAACGTGACAATGTTCAGTCCACCTACTGGCAATATGTGTTCTGGACTACTGGAGAATTTATGTTCATTTCACAGCTAGCTGCTAGCCCGTACAGACCTATGCACAAATATAGAACCTTCCAGTATTCAAAAAACAACTAAAAACACATCTCTTTAGGATTGGCAGCAAGTAGCCACACAACCCTGCCTGACTTTGTGCAACATGTTGTTTCATGCCATCATGATCACTTATGAAAATAGTGAAGACACCACACTTCGCAGCTTTGTGTGTTGTCAGTGTTACATGCATCAGTGTTGGGGAGTAACGGAATACATGTACCGCTGTTACGTATTTAAAATACAAAATATGAGTAACTGTATTCCGTTACAGTTACCATTTAAAAGGTGGTATTCAGAATACAGTTACTTTGTTGAAATAAATGGATTACACTGCGGTACTTTCCTGTTTCATTTTGTCGCGGGTCAGGACTGTTTGGCTTTTGTTTGACAGCTACGTTCTGTTGTTCCAGGCGGCAGCGTTACGGTTGCCATGGTTACAGGGCGACGCTCCCTCTCTCTGTGACTGTGTGTTTCCTGGGTGAGAGAGCGCCTTTTCGTTGTTGTTGTTGTTGTGCTAAGCTAACAGGCAGAATGCTACAGCTCTAAAGAATGTAGCCTCATGGGCAGTGTAGTCCGTGCTGCAGGGAGAATGGACTGCCATACTTGTTATGTGTCTGTGTGCGAGGAGGGAGAAAAAGGCGAGTGGAAAAGTACGAGCTGTCATCGAGCAGAAACGGGAGCTGGAAGCATGTAAATATAATAATAACCACTGCAGCCAAGAAGAGAGCCTGACGAGCCCAGTTGTAAGTAAGCTGTTAAGACTCGACTGTACGCTGTGTTCGTGTTTTCCTCTGAAACAATAAGCTCCGTTGGAGCAGCCTTTCAACGCCTCTCTCTGTCTCTCGCTAGCAAAGTTGACCCAGACAACAAAGTAAAGCTAGTTTTCAGCTACGAGCCCGACACAAACCGACAGATTAGCCAGAGATCCCTTTACTACGGTTCGGAGCCACGGACCTTCAGTAACAGTAATAAATCACATTCACGTAGTTGTAAAAAGCATGATAATATATTAAGTAATCCAAAGTATTCAGAATACGTTACTCTCATTGAGTAACGTAACGGAATATGTTACAGAATACATTTTGGGGCATGTAATCTGTAATCTGTAGTGGAATACATTTGAAAAGTAACCTTCCCAACACTGCATGCATGAATATTTGTACAACTGCAAATGACATACCTACTAGGGGTGCAACGATATTCGTATCGATATTGAACCGTTCGATACAGTGCTTTCGGTTCGGTACGCATATGTATCGAGCAATACAAAATTTGTAATTTATTTTATCAACTTTCCTTCTGACGATGCTGTCTGTGTTGAGCGCTCAGTGAATCTGCGTTCGACTACTCCGCCTAGGGTCGACAGTGCAGCCTAGGCGGAGTAGTCGAGCGCAGATCCACTGAGCGCTCAACACAGACAGCATAGTCAGAAGGAAGATCACAGGGCAAGCTAGCAAGACAGAAGTTAAGCTCTCCTTGCAACATGGACCTCCCCCACCCTCATTCAGATCTGGCGTTTGGAATTATTTTGGTTTTCATGTGACGTATGACCCTGAAGGTAAGCGAGTCATGGACTAAAGTAAAACAGCATGTTGGATGTGCCACGCAATGCTCAATTACATGGGTGGGAGCTAGTGTGTTAGCGCAGTTAGCTCGTTAACGTGTTGGCCGTCTAGCCCCATGCACAGGGCGATCGGCGGTAGCTCGTTAACGGAGATTTGCCGTGTTGTGGCGTTAAGGTCATTTCAACGAGATTAACCTGAAATCACTAGTGGGAACACAACGAATATGACTGCACATTTACACCGACATCATCCTAGTGCAAAGACAAAAACAACAAGCATGCTACTAACTTTAGCCGAGTCATTTAGACAGCTGTTAGCACATGATTCTCCTTATGCTGCTGAGAATATAGCCCAGAAGAAGCGGATAGTATAGCTTTTATTTTGGAAAGAGACATTTCTCTGTAATAAACTCTCTTTTCCAAAGATGAGTGATTCCTCAATCAGATACAGGGCTTGCAATATCGCTAGCCCGAAGTCCTGGGGCTAGCAATTTTTTTCAGTCGGGCTACCAAAATCTATCTCTTCCCTGCCCGTCGGGCTATTGTAGGAAGGAAAAATATATGTCAATGCTTTTGCATTCTTTCAGAAATGTAGCTGGGTAATTATGTCATTGGCATCGGTGAGCCACTGTCAATATGTGACATATTGAAGTCGCGTTTGAATTTGCGCTTGTTTTTTTGCTTTCACTTTGCAATCGTGTGAACTGTGTATAGAGAGCGACAGCACTGATCTGTGAGTGATGATAATTTGTGCACCAATTCCTCTGACATCGTCTTATTAATCGTTAGCTTACTATGCAAACATGACAAGTGAAATCTCCCGCAGCTTAAACATGTGAGAGGTTGATCGCGCAGAGAATCGCTGAGCTTATGTGAGTGCCTGTGTAAAAGCAGCAGGATATATATTTTAGTTCTGCTGAGCCAAATAAGACAGGTCAGGGTGAAGAAGTGACAGCCAAAGAAAAGCTTACCACAAAACGGAGAAGTTATGACAAATCAGACTATAAGGCAAAAAGAAAGTGCAGCTTTATGGTTTCATGGACAAAAGAATTTCTGTGGCTGCAATATGACGAGCTAAATAACCAGGGCTGCACATAAGTGGTCCGCAGGTGCATATTCGCTGTCAAAATAAAAAACGCGCACAAGGGTTAGTTAAAAACTGTACTTTTGAGTTAAAATATATATTTATAATTTTAATAAATGACAAATTAAAAAGGCATGAACATTTTTTTTGTATCGAAAAAATATCGAACCGTGACACCAAAGTATCGAACCGAACCGTGAATTTTGTGTATCGTTGCACCCCTAATACCTACCCCGCAATTGTAATTCTTATATCAATTATTTACTGACGGGGTTTTCTTGTGAGTGTTTGTGAGTATATAATATCTCTCAGGCTCAGGAAGGTACTTTTAGAATGACTAAGATTCTTGAGACGCTTATATAGTTTATCCCTGCAGAGATCTTAAGATGTTCGCTCTTTTTGAGCCCACTGGTGAACACAGTCGAGCAGTGCAATCTGGTTTCAGATGGTTCAAATAAAAGTTCATGCAGCCATGGTGGCCTCTTCAAGGACTTCACTCTGAAACAGGTCTATGTAGTTTGATTTGTTTCAGTTTAATGATCCCAGAGCCATTCTAGAGAATAAACCCAGTGATTACACAGACTGGGAGGTCTGCAACACCCATTCCAAGCCAAGCCAATTATAACCCCATACTATCAGCAATTAAATACCTCTTACTCTAAAAGCTGAATGAGTCTAATCACATATATTGTTGACATAGCATGTCCTATACAAAACCGAAAAGTAAAAAAGACTTGGATATTTACCAAAAAAAAAATCTTTATCAAATGCCATATTGCTAAAGTCTCGGCTGGCATCCAAGTCAAAACCTACTGAGAATGTCAGGGTGTCTCCAAGTCAGGCCAAGCATGTAGTGAAGAGAAAAAGAGGGTTGAGCGGAGAGAGAGGGATAAAAGGATGGATGGGGAAAAGTGGGTGCAGCTGGTGCCCTTTGTCGCTCTAGTGCATGGTCCTCGGAGCTCCAGCACCACTGGGAGGGTAGAGAAAGCCCCAGTAATGACATGCTAATGTGACTGTCAGAAAGAATAGTAGAGGGATCGGAAATTACGCCAATTCTGTGCCATAAATGGGCAACATTGCAAAAAGGAGGGGAAATACTCCCCATCCTTTTATATGAAAAGTGATAAAAGCCTTGATAAATCCCAATAAAAAGGGATTTAGAGATATAAAGCAAGCAGATAAGAGTGATGCAGGTGGAGGAGACTGGATAAAGGTGTAATTTTGGTGGAAGAGTGGAAGTGCTCATTGCCTGCTGGGAAATCTGCTTGCAGAGCTGGTTTTTTGTTTTACATTCTAGTCTGATGTCCTCCCTGTTTGGAACTCTAAAAAATCAAAATGAAAGCAAATAAAGAATCACTTACATAGCTCGCTGAGGTATCGACTCATAAAACGACACATCTGACAGAGTAGCACAGAGAAACAGTCATGCACTGTACAACTTTTACTTTTGCAATTAGTGACCAGTCTGAGACACCTCAACAGTATACGGGGATAATTTCTTCCTCTGTGAGGAATAGAAATGGATGTTTGTGGATGATATGAAGTGAACAATAAAGAATTTGTTCATGAACATTTCTGCAAAAACAGTGTTTTTAGGGTAGCTTGGGGGGGGGATGAGAGTCTGCACAGTTTTGGGGGGTTTCTTTCTGTGAGCAGGTATGCTCAGATGGAGCCATGGCAGCCGAGGTTTGTTTTGCTCAGCTGTGTCTCGTGTCCCTGATTTTAGCAGCTTATTTGAGAACCAGCCAGAGCAGCAGTTCTTCGCCAGATTGTTATTGCAGCCTTCATGGTAATGTTTAGGTCTCTCTAGTGTTTGCCTCTACTTCTGTGCTTCCATGCCGATGCAGCTAGGCCGTGCAAGATTAACACCAGATGGGCGGCAGTGGAGGATTGAATCACGGCTGTGTATTTACTGGTGGCCATTCCCTACTATCCTGTCCCATGCACCCAAAAGCCAGCACTTGCCAGTAGCCACGGGGACACTGGTGGGTGGTGCCACTCATGAGCCTTAAACACCCACATGCTGTTGTCGGCTTCTGTTAGTGGAGACTTTATTTCTCACTCTTTTTCTTCGATTCTGGTGGAGAACAAACAGTCATTAATGATCAGTTACAATCCCCTCTGCCAGCCACGGCGCTTAATGGCCAGTCCCTCACCTCCATTACACACAAAACCAAACTGCTTAAGCTTGTTTTGAAAAGCAGCCAGCACAAATTCATTCTATTCTTTGTTTTACACTCACTTAACACAACCACAGTTCTAGGATTCCCCTGGCTAGCTGCCCCCAAATATTGATTGGGCTGGTCTGGGAATGGTTCAGCAAGAGGGAGGTTTGGGTGTCTCTTCCCCCGTGATAAGAACCCAGATAGGCAGAAAATGGATGGATTCAATTAAATGCCTCCACAAATGGGAACACCACTGTGTGTAAAGCTGTCTGTGTGGCTGTTGGCACAGAAGCTCCAGCCCCAAAAGTAGGAGGAGGCTCGGCAACTGAATCGGGGGAACCTTTGTGAGCAGGACGGCGTCTATTATAAATAGCCTGAATTTTGTCAAGCAGATGCTGCTGCTGGTCCAGAAAGTGGACATCCAACTTGTTCCATGTCTCCCTCCTTTGTTCCTACTGTCTCTCTCTTCTTGTCCAATCACTTATGGGGTCTGGTCCTGTGGTTCTGGGGGAAGGGGTCCTGGCCCAATGGACTCCTACTGGTGTCTCCATAGGGGAGTGGCTTGCTGTGGAGGTGTACGTGCCATGGTGGCTATGAGTGGGCTACGTATTTGCATCTGCTGCATTGTCTCATGGCCCTGGGCAGGGAGGGATCAGATTGCAACAAATGATGTGACCCAAGCATTGTGTGTTGAAGGGGGTGAAAGTGAAGGCGTCTCTCGTGCTCTCTGGGTCAGGATGGGCACCTTACACATGGGATAGTGCATCCAGATTCTTCTGGCTGCGATCCTCCCTGGAGTTTGAGTCTGGTTGTTGTGGTACTATCGGCTCTGCTTCCTGAGTGCCCATGCTGTCTGCCTCTATTGACAGGCAGCAGGTCTCTGGTTCAGCTAAAATGCTAATATTAATAGTGGGTTACTCTTCCCTGTTTATCGCGCCCACCTGGGGTTTCTGAGCTCCTTAAGATACTAATCACAGCTCTATGTTCTGATATTTACACTCTGCTGATTCAGTTGGGAGTGAAGGCATCTTCAAGGCATAAATTATCATTGGTAGTTTGATCCTCGGCTGCTCCAGTCGGCATGCCCAAGAATCCTTGGACACAATACTGAACCCCAAGTTTCTCTCTGATGTATTTGTTGGAATATGAATAAACAGAAAGTGTGTTTTAATACTTTATTAGCTCTACTGAAAAGGAGGATTGGGGAAGGTCACACACACATGTCCACAAATGTAAATAAAACAGAGTACGAGTGGCACAAACTTCACAGCATAAACAAAACCATTTTTGTCTGTTTTTTTCTTGTTTTTCACCAAGCTACGTTTTACCAGCTCAAACAGAAAAAGGACATTAGCTAACTATGGTGTACATCGACCTTTAAAGAATGCTGGTCACACGTACCCCCCCCAAACAAACCAAATCAGAAGAATACAAGGTGAACAGGTGACTCAGCCTGTAGCTGGTGAAACATGTCCTCTAGCTTAATGTTTCATCCACAGTCGCAGGACACCTGGCAGTTTTTTTTAAAGAAGCAAGCTACAGTTTAGGATTACTGCTTTAATATGAGATGATTATCTGCAAATACATCAAAGACAGATCCTGTGGTGGCAAATATGCACCTGATAATGTCTGCAAAAGCATGAAGTAAGCAGCGCTCCAGGGATTAAAAAAAAAAGGTTTAAATGAACTAAACACTCTGGTTGATATATACTGTGTAGCTGAAACACAGCAGGCTCACTGAGGCTGGCTCTAAGGAGGAGGATAAAGGGAGTACACTACAGCACTGAGACTGCTGTAATCAGTGATCTGAAGTGGACAGATATCAGTTGGACAGCTAACATGTATTTAAGAAACAGTCCATAACAGTGCACAGTGCTCAGTTACAACCTCTTGATGTCTTTTTATGAAGAAAATAGCTCACCTGTCTCTCCTCCCCGTGCAGTGAAGACTCACCCACAAACAGCAAGATGAAGTAAAAGTTAGGCAGGAGATTTAAAATTCAGACTAACACACAGAAACACTCTCCTTCTGTTTCCTCTCATTTTGAGATGATGATTAATCAGCGTGCCAGCACCTCACACATGCACATTCATGGAGGCAGAAGCACCGGGACTGTGTGTGTGTGTGTGTGTGTGTGTGTGTGTGTGTGTGTGTGTGTGTGTGTGTGTGTGTGTGTGTGTGCGTGTGCACATGCTCTTCCATGTCATATATGTGTGTCAGTTATGAGTGGAGATACCTTTTTTTGTGTGTGTGTCCTGCCTGGCACTGTAGCAATCAGAATTATTGTCTGAAGGCCAAGAAAAATGCCCAACAGATTTACTTTCCCAAGTGGGCCTTTTGCTATACTGGTCCACTTGATTGTCATAGTTTATTTGATCTTTATTAGTTGTTTTTATTCTAAGTTATTGTAATCAGGCCAGACTGGACTCGGGGACGGGAAAGAAAAACAAGAAGAAAAGTTCAGAATAAAGTTCACAGAAGGAGAGAGAAAGAAAAAGGAGAAAAGAGAGAAAAGACAATGAAAATCTGCTTCATCACCTTTGTCTTTGTGTCCTTTTCTTTTTTCCCCTGGATCACCTGTTGAGAAAGAAAAAAGAAAACAAGCAGAAGAAAACGAGAGCAATAGAATAAACAACATCATGATGATCTATGGGAATATAACAGTAAATACTAAATGTTAAACATTATTGTGCAGCACGTAAGATCGACAGTGTACAGTGTGCTTTAAGGTAGGAGCCAAAAAGGGTGTAGTTATGAGTGGAGATACCAACATATAACTACATCATAGTGGAATAAAATGTAATTTGAAGATAATAACTATGCTATTACTGCTCAATATGTGAACAAGAACATAAGATAAACATTGCTCTGACTGACAAACTCTTGGATCCCTCCTCTCAGCCATTCCTGACAGACCATTTGATGGTCTTGTTGAAAATGTGTTTAAATAAAAGATTCACAACTTTTCCCATTATGTGAAAAACAATGATTAAAATGAACAGTAAGTTTACCACAGTTAGTTAAAACAAGGTCATGAGAAGGAGCCTCGACACTAAAGCTCTCTATACTATGGATCTTGGGTTCGTCAGGTCAGGTCAGCTGTATATTTGAGAACTAACTCCTACTAGAGCGATTTGATTTAAAGTATATACTATAACAAAATCAGTAAATTTTGCTGCACATGAACAGGCTCGTGTATTTCAGCTGAATCATGTCATAGACTATTTTAACTTAAAAAAAACATGAACTAATTTAATAACTCTCAGCCTATCAGAGCTGATGAAACAGAAAATCAAATCAAAGCTTGAAAATTTGTGATTGTTTGAAATACGTTGTATATCCAGATGTGCTATCCGGTTGTTCAGTCTGACGTCACTAGCCGTGTCTGGGCCTAAACTCCGCTGCAGATCCATATATCAAACGATCACTATGGCATTACTGAGAGTTGAAAAACTGTCTAAAGTCTTTCATCTTTAATAAAATGATCAGCGTTCTGCTCTACCAGGTGTAACAATTGAGTTTAACATCCAGGCATCCATGAAAACGGAATTTATGACATTTAACGGAGTTAGAAGTTAGCAGGGAGTTAGCTCGCTAGCTTCTATCTAAATACAATATAGCATGTCCTGACTGCGGGGTTTTGGAAACAAATTAAAACGTACAGCTCTGCTATCACTTCCAACATAAATGAAGACAGAAAACTAAACAGCAGTGACGTTTGTAGGGTTACTGAAGTTGGGCTAGCTGGTATATAATGACGTGCTACGTGACCGCTAGCGACACAGCTATGTTAGCATAATATAAACAAGCTAACTTTTTTTCCACTCGATAAAAGTTAAGGTGAGTGTTCTCGGTGGTCAGGAACAAATGTAATCGCATGGCAGGATGCTGTAAAAGGACCAAACTTCAGCCAGGAGAACAACTGAGATAATCCATCCACAATACGAGGTTAGTCATTCATATACTGCTGCATGGGCTGGGCTGTAGTTACATCCTAAGGTTTTAAAAACTGAGCTTAAATAAATGATTAGCGGTAATAAAAGCCGAGGGAGGTCAACAGGGATCACTGACTGTTTTAGGAGCTTCTTGAGATCAAATAGAAGAAAATACATAACATTAAACATGTTAACAACACAAAAGCCATATTAAACGCAGACTACTTTAGGCCTGGAAGTAGGATTCGTCACGTCATCACTGAACGACCGGATATTATTATTATTCCTATATGATTCTTTGCAAGCAGTTTATTTCTCAGTGTCAATTGGTCAGAAATATCTTTGTACAGCAAAGTCTGAAACACATTAATTAATCGTGTGTGTGTGTGTGTGTGCGTGCGTGCGTGTGCGTGCGTGTGTGTGCGTTTGTGCGTGTGTGTGTGTGTGTGTGTGTGTGTGTGTGTGTGTGTGTGTGCGTGCGTGTGCGTGCGTGTGTGTGTGTGTGTGTGCGTTTGTGCGTGTGTGTGTGTGTGTGTGTGCGTGTGTGTGTGTGTGTGTGTGTGTGTGTGTGAGCATCTTTAATGTTCACGCTGAAACAAAAGAAGAGAACAGAGACTATTGTTGAGCAGAAAAATAAAGATGGTGTTGGAGTCTGAGCGTGTGTGCCCTAAATAAGGCAGATGAGTGTAAGGTGTGGGTGTGTATGAACACCTAATTGGCCCAGATATCACAGAATGAAATATTCATAGGGAAGCCTGGTGTCTTCTGAAAAGGGAATCTGGTGTGTAATGATGAAGTCGGACTGTTTTATCTGCCATGCACCCCACTGACACACTTAAAGCTCACCATGCGACACCACCCACAGACTCACTCGCTCACAGACAGACACACACAGACATGCACATGCGCGTAGTACACAAACATACTCAGAAATCCTTATGAAGTTATGCATACACATAAACCTGTGATAATAGTCTGACTTGAATGTGTGCAAGTGAGGAGTTTACATGACATATAAACATCTCCCCACTGAGCCTTTAGTGAGTGGTGAATGCCAAAGATTTGAAGGTGCTGAAAGTAGACTTTAACATCAGAGTTTAGTCAGTGACTGTTAAATGTAAAGCTGTTTTAGTAAAGGACCACATATAGTTTGCTGACCTGCACTTAACTCAAGATCAAGAGCCTTGCAGCATGTCCTAGATAATGATTAAGATATCACTGCAAACTGAACAAAGACCACATTATATATTTTATGTTGGTATGAAATAAACTTCAAGAAGTATTTGTATACAACTTATGTGTCATTCCACAAAAACGTTTGACACCATCACCTCTCGATAGAGGCACGAAACTATGTCTTACAGTATGCAGAGGGTGCAATCTGAAAGAGATAGTAGACTTCAAGGGAGGGGAGAATGTATCGCAGCAGTATCAGGATGGCTTTGGAAAAAAAAAAGATGTGGAAGAGAGTGAAGGCAAAAGCAGGGTGGAAAAAGACGGAAGTTGAAGAAGGAAGACTTGCACAGACTTCTTGGTGGTAGGGAAGAGTTACCAGATGAGGACTGAAGAAAACTGCTACGAATGTGTTTAGTGCATGCTCTGGAAGGGTTGAAGAAGACAAGAAAAATGGGTGGTGGAAGGAGGAAGTGCTGGAAAGTAAGCAAATAAAAAGTGGGATAGCATCCTAACACAAAGCTAGCGACAAACCCAGAGTGATGTTAAAGCTGAGTGTATGTTGACTGCATCCCAGCAGCCAACAGGTAACAAAAGCTACTGATGAGTCCTCAGGGATATCTCTAAATTCCCCAGAACCTGCATTACATAACACAATAACTGGATACATTCAGGAAGTCATGGAACATAAATATCTGTTTGATTTTATAACTATGGGAAATGTCCAAAAAAAAATATTAATAATGGGAACAGGAGCAAGTGGCACGATCATCGCCATTCACGCTATTCATCATTCCAACAGGACTAATCTCACATTGTTAAAGCCTTCCAGTCCACCATCGGACCAGCTTAAAGCTCAGAGAAAAATCCATCTCTTAACCATTCTGACCAGTCACATACTCACGCATGAATATGTCACATCCAAATCAAATCCTAGCACGGGGGGACCTTTATAATCGACTTTTTAATCCTTAATCCTTAATGTGTTCAATCCCATAACCTGACTGACCTACCATGTTAGAGGAGGTTGATGAGATCAGTGCTGAATTCAGACATTCTTTAAGAAATTCAGTTTGTTCTTCCTTTGTTTGCTATACACGTCAGTACTCTGGTTCTTTCATTGCGCTACTATGAGCCTCGCTGCACATACCTGTGATGTGACGTACTTTGAGGATGTGAGTTTGATGCATCTTACAAAAAAAGATATGTAGCATCCATTTAAATACTGTTAAAGGTTAACTGTTTAGTATAAAGACCGCATCTACTACATAAAATGGAATTTTTATTTACATGTGGAAATGCTATCAGAAGAACTACTTAAAGAGTAGAGTTTCTTTCCCTCTCCTTCATTCCATGGTGTGACTTGCTTGTTTGGGGTAAACCTTAGCTTATATCTAGGGTAGATGCTAAAGGGTCGAGAGGTAATAATCCAGGCTTATGTCTTCAGCTGTAGCCAGCATACTGACCATAGTGTAATTATCCAGTAAAACTACCCAAAGTGCTCATAGTCAACTGTAATATAGTTTTTACAAAGCAGCATCCATTACAAGATTGTATATTTGTATGGGGAATTTTGACAAGACGAAAAAACACATGGTGCTGAATGTACAGGCAGAACATATGTAAACCTATTCAAAAATAATTATTTGTGGGAGCTTTCACAACACACATTCTCAAATGTGTATATCCACACGGGCCAGATTAATGTTTTTTGAGACAGTGTGCCCCACTGCTATCCCTTGAACTTCCACACCCCCTCATGCATGATGGAAAGGAAATTGCTTTAACCGATGAAAGCAATACCCCCACTTCAGCACATTAACTTGTTTATATCTCTACTGGTGACAACAGAAAGAGGAAAAGTTTCAAGCTTGGCTGCTCATTGTGGGCCAGTGAGATCCAGGCAGAGACACGGCAAAACAAAAGGCAGCCAGAGAAATTTGCATGGTGCTCAATTATACATTAGCGAACATCACTTGCCAATCTGTTCATATCAATTTAATTGGATTTTAATACTGCCTGTGATCTTGTTTCCTAATTAACAGCAGCGGCTGGCAATAAAGCAGAAGCATGCACCCAGCGACACCTTTGATCCAGGCCATATGGACTTGCTTGGAGCTCATTGGTAGGGGGAGAGAAAAATATCAGTCACCTAAATATGGGCCTATGACAAGCCAGTGAAAAGGGGACTTCCGTGTGTGTGTGAATGCGATGCTGTGTGTGTCCGTGCATGCGTGAATTTTTTTTTCTCACATCCTGTCAGAATTTTCTACTCCGTGTTCATGTGTGCATGTGCATACTTGGGTGCATCTATTTGTTGGACATGCCCGTGTGTGTGCTTTTCAGGGGGTGGAGGAACCAGTACAACCCCCAGATGGTGGATATCGCTTCTGCCTTGCGCCTTCATTGATTAATTTCTTCTCTGATTGGTTGTGATTACTGATAAATAAAACATGATCTCGAGATCAGATGCAAATCAGCTCAAGGGGTGTTGAGGGGGACTGTTGATTGCTTTTTCAAATCTGTTTATTTCGTGCCCCGCTGCCCTCCACTCTGGATTGGAGGGCAGAAAAAGGGCAGAACTCGTTTGTGCTACAACACATGCTAGCTCAGGATGCTCTCTGATCATATTTGATTTGTGTATGTTATACATATATAAACTAGTCTTAGTGTATGTATTCATATATAGGCCACAAGTCAGTGTACTCCTAGTGCAGGTTCCACGCACAGATAAATGGGGAGGGTCAAGAAGATCAAGCCACAGTCATCTCCACTGAGGATAGAGTGACATGACAGCAGGTGACCCACAGCTTTGAGCTCTAAAGGGTGCAGCTGAAAAAAATAAGATATATTTGTTTTATTTATTAACATACTGTTCTGGCCCCTGTTCTGGCTATCACTACACAACACAAGGCCATGTATATGTAGTATCTGTGCATTGTTTGACTTGGAAGCTTGGTACTTTGATTATTCCAATATTTTACTTAGATATTTGATTTCTTGGGCTTCCTTCCTTCCAGGTTAGCAAATCAAGCAGCTTAAAGATGTCAGTTCAACAATATCAAAGAAAAGGTTCAAGTTTGTTGAACCTTGCAAGACTGACTAAACATTGTATTAAATATTACAAGACATGTTAACTTTTATGACGTTTAAAAGTTTTACTTTGCATGTACTATTGCATCCAATGTAACCCCTGTCCTATATTGAGATTCAGAACCAGTTAAATTCTCTGTTGCATCACTTCCTCCAAGGAACAGGCACGTGTTGTATTTGGACAGGATTTAATGCAAAAAAGTGTCAAACTGAAATGATACAAAATACAGAAATGTCACATAACCATTAGCTTGGATTGGACTTATGTGGACATATAAAACACATCAAACATTTCCAAATCACTTCAATAATATCATATACCCTGTCTGAAAGGTAAACACAATTAAGAAACTTACTCATATTGCCACTCAAAGGGATTTAACGGAGTGCATGGCTTTGGATCGGAAGGAACACACCATGTCTTGCTTCACCCATGAGCAAACACTCCCTATCACACTTCTTCTAGTAACTAATTAGCTCAACGTAGGAAATTGTGCAAACCTACGCCCCCTATAGGCCTGTAGAAATAACATTAAAAACAGCTCCAGTACACTCCCCACCTGGCATTATTTTAAGAATGCCACTAGACCCTATTTACATATTAGAACAATCTCTCAGAAGAAGGATACAGTCCGAAATGGGTCTACAGAATGTCTTTGCAATCTTGTCACCTTCACTTCCGTCTTTCTGACAACTCCATCTCCTCTTGGAAGTGCCTTCACAATGACACCCATAGGCCACTCATTTCTTTTTAGTTGCTTGTCCTTCAGAAGAACATCTCCTTCCTTCAAGTTTGGTTTGCTGCGCTGCCATTTCTGACAACCTTGGACCATGTGGAGGTACTCCTTCTGCCACCTGGCCCAGAATGTGTCGGCCAGAACTTGAACTCTCTTCCATAGGTGTGTATACATGTTGGCCTTGGTGAAATCCCCAGGTGGAGTTGGGATCGGATCGAACTTCTGGATAGGCAGAGCTGAGGGGGTCAGGATTAAGGGAGCATCTGGATCTGTGGAAACAGATACCAAGGACCTTGCACTGATAACAGCTGTGACTTCAGCCATTAACGTTGTCAGGACCTCGTGAGTTAGAGTAGGGTTTCCTGGTTGTAGGAGCATTGAGTCTAGGATGCGTCGCGAGATGCCTATCATACGCTCCCAGGCGCCACCGATGTGAGATGAGTGAGGAGCATTAAACACCCAGGGATACCTCTGCTTGCCTAGGTAGTCACCCACACTTGTCTCACCAGGTTTTGGGGAATGCAACTTTAGGTACTTGGAGGCACCAATGAAATTGGTTCCGCAATCTGACCTCAACTGTTTGGCGGGGCCTCTGATTGCAAAGAACCTGCGAAGGGCATTGATGAAACTGGAAGAGCTGAAAGTTTCAATCACTTCAATATGAACAGCCCGTGTAGACATGCAAGTGAACAAGGCTGCCCATCTCTTACTGTTTGCTTGACCACCTTTGGTGCGGCGTTTTGAAACCTCCCACGGTCCAAATACATCGAGGCCAACGTAAGAAAATGGGGGATCAGTGTGTAGGCATTCGGCAGGTAAGTCAGACATTATTTGCTGCTCTGTTCTACCTCGAAGCCTTCTGCAGGTGACACATTTGTGGATTACACTGCTGATAGACCTCTTAGAACCAACTACCCATAAGCCACTTGCTCTCACAGCCCCATCAGTTAAGTGTCTTCCTTGGTGCTGGGTGGCTTCATGGTGATGCCGAATGAGCAGTGTTGCAATGTGATGCTTCCCTGGTATCAGGAGAGGGTTAGCTTGATGACTCGGCAAGCCAGACTCTTCAAGTCAGCCTCCTACTCACAGTAAGTTTTTGTCATCGATGATGGGATGAAGTTTGTGAAGAGCACTGTTGCATGGTAAGTCTCGTTTTGCCATGATGCATTTTATTTCTTCTGCATAGACTTCATGCTGGACACATCTGATGATTGTGTGCTCTGCTTGAGATAAGGTTTCATCTATAAGACTAGCCTTACAAAGATGCCAGCCGCTACAGGCGCTACCATCTTTAGAGTTAGACTTTGGACTGTGGGAGATGTGGCGAAGGTAGGCCACCGCTTGGACAAGGGAAGTCCATTTTGAGAATCTTTCAAAGCGTGATGAACCCAAGGCACCTGGAGCAGTTGTGGTCACAAACACATTGATGTTATGTCGAATTTCAATGTCAGACTCTGGATCGACAAGTTCAAATGGGCCCTTTCTTGGAGAGTCTTGTGATTGAGAAGAAATGCCGGGCCGTACAACCATGAAGTACCACAGACTTTTTGTGCTGGTACAGACTGAGAGCCATGATCAGCAGGATTGTGCTCTGATGGGACGTATCTCCATTGATCTGGTAGGGAAGACTGCTTGATCCTCTGTACACGATTGTTCACATACAGGGAGTGCAGAATTATTAGGCAAGTTGTATTTTTGAGGAATAATTTTATTATTGAACAACAACCATGTTCTCAACGAACCCAAAAAACTCATTAATATCAAAGCTGAATATTTTTGGAAGTAGTTTTTAGTTTGTTTTTAGTTTTAGCTATTTTAGGGAGATATCTGTGTGTGCAGGTGACTATTACTGTGCATAATTATTAGGCAACCTAACAAAAAACAAATATATACCCATTTCAATTATTTATGTTTACCAGGGACACCAATATAACATCTCCACATTCACAAATATACATTTCTGACATTCAAAAACAAAACAAAAACAAATCAGCGACCAATATAGCCACCTTTCTTTGCAAGGACACTCAAAAGCCTGCCATCCATGGATTCTGTCAGTGTTTTGATCTGTTCACCATCAACATTGCGTGCAGCAGCAACCACAGCCTCCCAGACACTGTTCAGAGAGGTGTACTGTTTTCCCTCCTTGTAAATCTCACATTTGATGATGGACCACAGGTTCTCAATGGGGTTCAGATCAGGTGAACAAGGAGGCCATGTCATTAGTTTTTCTTCTTTTATACCCTTTCTTGCCAGCCACGCTGTGGAGTACTTGGACGCGTGTGATGGAGCATTGTCCTGCATGAAAATCATGTTTTTCTTGAAGGATGCAGACTTCTTCCTGTACCACTGCTTGAAGAAGGTGTCTTCCAGAAACTGGCAGTAGGACTGGGAGTTGAGCTTGACTCCATCCTCAACCCGAAAAGGCCCCACAAGCTCATCTTTGATGATACCAGCCCAAACCAGTACTCCACCTCCACCTTGCTGGCGTCTGAGTCGGACTGGAGCTCTCTGCCCTTTACCAATCCAGCCACGGGCCCATCCATCTGGCCCATCAAGACTCACTCTCATTTCATCAGTCCATAAAACCTTAGAAAAACCAGTCTTGAGATATTTCTTGGCCCAGTCTTGACGTTTCAGCTTGTGTGTCTTGTTCAGTGGTGGTCGTCTTTCAGCCTTTCTTACCTTGGCCATGTCTCTGAGTATTGCACACCTTGTGCTTTTGGGCACTCCAGTGATGTTGCAGCTCTGAAATATGGCCAAACTGGTGGCAAGTGGCATCTTGGCAGCTGCACGCTTGACTTTTCTCAGTTCATGGGCAGTTATTTTGCGCCTTGATTTTTCCACACGCTTCTTGCGACCCTGTTGACTATTTTGAATGAAACGCTTGATTGTTCGATGATCACGTTTCAGAAGCTTTGCAATTTTGAGACTGCTGCATCCCTCTGCAAGATATCTCACTATTTTTGACTTTTCTGAGCCTGTCAAGTCTTTCTTTTGACCCATTTTGCCAAAGGAAAGGACGTTGCCTAATAATTATGCACACCTGATATAGGGTGTTGATGTCATTAGACCACACCCCTTCTCATTACAGAGATGCACATCACCTAATATGCTTAATTGGTAGTAGGCTTTCGAGCCTATACAGCTTGGAGTAAGACAACATGCATGAAGAGGATGATGTGGACAAAATACTCATTTGCCTAATAATTCTGCGCTCCCTGTACACATGGAATCTTCTGCTTTGATTGTTAATGTATCCTAACACCACTTTACTGTCAGTGTAGAATGTTGTCTTGTCAATCTTTACGTTTAGTTCTTCCGTGAGAAGCTCTGACATCTCCACAGCAAGCACTGCAGCGCACAGCTCTAATCGAGGAATGGTCGGTTCTGGTACAGGAGCTAGTTTGGCCTTATCCATAATGAATCCGACCTCTTCATGTGTGACCTTCAGGTAAGCTACCGCAGCGATGGCTTTCATCGAAGTGTCTGAGAACACACAAAGTTCAATGAAGGTAGCTTGTGGGATGGAGAACGTGACGTAGGGGCGAGGAATGTGTAGATTTGTGAGACTTCGTAGCGAGTCAAGCCACCTTCTCCAGCCATTGTACATGTCTTGGGATAAGGAACTGTCCCACTCAAGGGCGCTGCTGGAGAGCTCCCTGAGAAGAAGCCTGCCTTTGATGGTTACGGATGCAAGCAAACCAAGAGGGTCAAACAAGCTGTTCACTGTTGAGAGTACGCCCCGGCGAGTGAAGGGTTTTTGCTCTTGTGAAACATGGAATGTGAACGTGTCCGTTGTGGGGTTCCAACTTACCCCCAAGCTGCATTGGACTGGAAGCTCATCTGTTGTTAAATCGAGATCTTTGATATCTTTGGCCCTATCCTCAGGGGGGAATGCACTCACCACTTCCACTTTATTGGAAGCAATCTTGTGGAGACGTAGATTTGAGAGGGCAAGCATTTTCTGAGTTCTCTGTAGGACATCAACAGCCTCAACTGTTGTTGGGAAAGACTTTAATGTGTCATCGACATAGAAGTTGTGCTCCACGAAGTCTCGGGCATCAGTTCCATACTCACTTTCTGCCTCCCTTGCTGCCAGTCTCAGCCCGTAAATTGCCACTGCCGGGGAGGGACTGTTACCAAAGATATGCACCCTCATTCTGTAGTCTACTACGCCGTTGCCAAGGTCGTTGTCTTTGTACCAAAGAAAGCGAAGGTAGTCTCTGTGATCTTTCTGGACTACAAAGCAGTAGAACATTTGTTCAATGTCAGCTGTGACGGCGACTGGTTCTTTCCTTAAGCTAAGCAGCACACCCAAAAGTATGTTGTTCAGGTCCGGGCCGGAAAGCAACATCTCATTGAAGGACACTCCATCAAACTGCGCGCTTGAATCAAACACCACACGTATCTTTCCCGGCTTTTGTGGATGGTACACGCCAAATATCGGGAGATACCAGTGCTCTATGTCTTTGTTGGGAGGTGGTGCGAGCTCTGCGTGTTGGTTGTCTAGCATTTTCTGCATGAATTCCACAAGGTGTGTTTTCATTTCTGGTTTCTTGTCAAGCATATGTCGTAATGACATGAGCCGTTGGTAGGCGTAGGACCGGTTATCCGGGAGTTTGCGTCCGGGGGTTTGGAACGGGAGTGGTGCAACCCAGCTGTTTGTATTGTCCTTGAAGAAGCCTGCCATCTTTTTCAAAAAGATCACATCTTCAGCTGAATGAGCAAGGTGGTTGTCGTTACTGGTGTGACAAAACACAGAGTCTCCTAAATTCTCAGCTGTGGGCCTTTGGTGTGAGTGAGCGGATGGCAGTTGATTGGAGATGGCTTTGGTTTGGCTCAGACTGAAGTCCTCCTTTACACTAAGGTGACTGTCACAGGGAGTGAGATAGCTTGGGCGTCCATTGTCCAATACATAGGTTTTCAGAACATTCACTTTACTTGACTTGTGGGCATTGCCAAGACACACGTCGCCAATGATAACCCAGGCCAGGTCAAGCTTCTGTGCAAACGGGTCATTATCTCTGCCGTTGATTTCCTCCCTCACTTTGTGAACTCTCAGAAGGTTGCGTCCTATCAGCAACAGAATGCACTTGGGTCTCGAGGTGGTATTTCAGCAGCTATTGCTTTCAGGTGCGGGTGGTGCACTTCAGGAGATGAGAGAGGCTTGGGCATTTGCGGTGCTGGGGCAGGATGAAGAGCTGCCAGGTGTTTCTCACTATTGCACTCTTCACACTTAATCATGACTGTACAGTCTTTGGCTTGGTGGCCGGTTGAAGCAAGGCAGCGATAGCAAATGCTATTGTCTCTGAGGAACCTTTTCCTCTGTTCAAGCAGCATAGCTCTAAAGCCTCTGCATCTTTTAAGTGGGTGGGGTTTGTGATGTATGGGGCACTGTCTTTCAATGTCTTCGTCTGCTTGAGAAATAACATTAAAAACAGCTCCAGTACATTGCAAGTCCAGGTCAATTAAATTACCATATTGGTAATCAGGGATAGAAATATGGATAGGGTGAAGGTTTGGAGTTTGTGTTAGGGCGTTAAACAAGGTCGCTACTTGTATCATAGCTTTATCTTTATTGATTGGCTAGGAGAAATCCATGTGGTTCTATGAGGTCACAGAGAGGTGAAGAAAGCCACTTTGGAGGTCCTGAAGTTACCCATTATGGTTTCTCATCTGATAAATGGTTGAAATGAGATCAAATATTGATGATGCTAAACCAAAACATGAATCTTCTGTGATTAACAACTACTTTGGAACGTAGAGTTCAATTTTACTAGGCTGATTACTGCCGGACCTCTGTAATGACTTAAGAATCTGTCTGACAAAATGAAGCAGGTCAGAACATCTCAATGAGCAACACCTCATGCCACAGTCTAAAGAAAAAGCTGAGAATCAAAGTAACTGACATTTATTATTCTGGAAAAGTTTACAAAGCCCCCGGCCCTGGACACTGAGAACCGCCATTGCACCAGCTGGCGGGGGCACCAGCCGCTGGCAGGAAGTGTCGTGGGGGAAAATAGACCCGACACCTGGGGGAGCCTGAGATGTTCTAAAAGAGAGGTGGAGTCTAAGACCTGACCTGACACACAGACATACAAATAGGCAAAAAACCCACACAAGCCAGTCATGTTCACAAACTGAACAGAACAAAATGTGGAGAGGCTTAATTAAAACGATTCTGGAGAGGAAGAGTGGGCCAAAATTCCTCCACAGTGATGTGAAAGACTCATTGCCAGTTATGGCAACTGTTTGGATTGAAGTTCTTGCAGCCAAGTGTGGCACAACCAGCTATTACATTTAGTGGCCAATTACTTTTTCCACACAGGGCAGTATAGGCTTGGGTACCCTTTGTCCTGTAATAGCTCGCGAATGCGCACACACACACACACACACACACACACACACACACACACACACACACACACACACACACACACACACACACACACACATATATATATTATACTCATCTGCACAGCTGTTTTTAAATGTAATATTTTGGTGGATGGTAAAATACTGCAGTAGGTATTTGCTTCAACTCCAAATCTGTACAGTGGCTCCGCTCCCATCACAAACTCCTTTCCCATCTCATAGTGAGAAAAAACACATCTAGACGATCTGGCAAATTTTAGACACACACGTTTTTCACTAGCCAACAGGGTCTGTACTGACGAGTAAACTTAATGATCAGCCTCGACTGAAGCTCAGCCACTCAGTTAAGCATGGAGGCTGCTGGCGATGACAAACCGCTGCAGCTGGCGAGGGCTGATGAGCAGCAGGTGTGGCTGACTTCAGCGCCGGAACACTTCCCGGTCAGATGATGTTTGAAACCGGACTTCCGCAAACACAAATCACAACACAGAAGCACACAAACAGGGAAATAGGGGACCGGGGGGGGAGTCGAGACAAACAAAAGACGACACACGGACACAACGGGCAGGTCGACCGGCGACGACTGTCGGAGCATCACAGTTTTTAATATTTGTATGTGTTTTGATCTGATCAGCACATTTTTGGTCATTTCTAACTAAGGATGTTTGGTCTGTGTTTTGTTTCAGATGCATGGATTTACTTGTATACAAATAATTTTTCACTCAGGAAGAACAAGTTACAATACAGAAAAGGAGAAAATAACACCACAACTGTTAATTCTGTTAACTCTATGCAGTGTCATTATTTATGGGTTCCAATTTTGAGTTAATTTATCAAGAAGAGTAAAATATTAACACTTAAATTTGTAAATAATACTCTTCACAGAGTCATTTAGCCTGTAGTGTTAATCTCATAGAACACTATCCAGTGTTGGTCAGTGTTAAATCCTGACTCGATTTAGAATCAATTTGACTTCACAACTTCAACTCTTGTGAGTAAATTTAACAGCAATGCCAAATGGGACCAAATACACGCAGCAACAGAATCAGCTGTAACTAGGGATGCACCGATACCGATACCGGTATCGGCCTCGATACCACATTTTCTAAGGTACTTGTACTCGTTAAAAGTCCCCCGATACCGAGGACCGACCGGTCTGAGACCTGTCTTTGTTTGAGCGGCATGTAAGGGGTTAATCACAGGTGCCGAGTGCCCTCCCCCAGGCCCCGAGTGCCCGCCCCCAGGCCCCGGCTGCGGAGGCGGACTGCAAATTGTGCTCAGCGAAATTGTCCAGAGGAGGCTCTAAAGGTAGCGCATTTAACACAAGCAATTTAATCAAGCACCTAAAATCCCAACACAACAACAAGTACAAAGAGTTTACCCACGCTTATTAGCACAGAGGAGCATAGCTGATGCTATTCGCAGTGGGACGGAAAATAGTTGGGCATTTTAAACATTCCGCCTTAGCCTACTCCCGCCTCGAGGACATTCAGGGACAGCTCAACCAGCCAATAAAGAGACTGCAGCAGGACGTACAGACGCGCTGGAACAGCACGTATTACATGCTCCAGTCCCTCATTGAGCAAAAGCGAGTGCTGGGCGTGTTCTTAATTCCAAACTAGTCCCTTGTTTGTTTGTTTTTTGTTAAATTATGGGACTAAGCTGTTACCTGCAAATTTAAATCATGTTTTTATTAAGTACTCGGTATCGGTATCGGCGAGTACTGAAATGCGAGTACTCGTACTCGTTTCCAAAAAAGTGGTATCGGTGCATCCCCAGCTGTAACTCTAAGTGTTGATTTAACACAGCCATATTTAGTGGAGATAAACAATTAAGGCTGTTGGTCTTCTACTGGTCAAAAGAGAGAAATGAAGAAAGCAGGGAGGCTTCTCCAGTCACAGGGACAGGTGGATGACTCCTAGCATTGAATAAGGAATTTCCTTCTTGATGTCAGCGAGACCCCAGACTGATCATTTAGAGCATTTTGAAGCCTGTTTTTAAGGTACGTCGTGCTAATAGCAGGTTGGACCCTCTTTTACCTTTTGCGTTAATCCTTCTTGGCACAGATTCAACCAAACTGGAAACACTCTTCAGAGAGTTTGGTCAAATTATGGCATCAAACAGTTGCTGCAGATTTGCCACCTGCACGTCCATGACTTGAATCTCCTGCTTGACAGCATCACCAAGGTGCTTTTTTGAAGGGGACGCTTTCATGCTGTTTATGTCAAACTCTAACCCCATCTTCTGAATGTCACAGCAGAAATCAAGACTCAGACCAAGCAGCACTTTTCCAGTTTTCTGTCCTTAGCTGACAGGAATGTAGCTCACCTGCTTTAAAGTTTGGTGTGTTGTGTATTCCAGTGTGTGAATGTGTGTGTGAATGGGTGGATGACTGCATGTGTAACGGCCATTTACCATTTACCATATTCACAGATGCTCTTCTACTTGTAACGAGTATTTATTTCAGTTACTGTTGTCTTCCTGTCAGCTTGAAGCAGTCCTGCCTTCTCTTCTGACTTCTGGCATCAAGTTTACAATAAGAGGTTTACAATAATGATAAAAAAAACCAAAATGCACATTTTGGGGTGTTTGTTATCTCGTTAAATAAAACTACAAAAGACATAAAACTGAAAATTACGCAGCTTCAAACCAACTTCCTAAAAAGCACTAAAGCATGGTAAACAAACCGTGTGTCTCACAATACTTCAATAAAAAGAGCAATTAAACCCCAAAAATGAAAAGAAGCATCGAAGAAACAAAAGAGATGCAACATAGACACACAGGAAGTTAAAGAACGAGTGTTCATGAGGGTGTGTGTGTGTGTGTGTGTGTGTGTGTGTGTGTGTGTGTGTGTGTGTGTGTGTGTGTGTGTGTGTGTGTGTGTGTGTGTGTGTGTGGCAGTCTCATTGGATTAAAGGTCCATTGTATTGAGGAAAAAGCTCCAGGGGCTTTCATTTAGGCACGATTTAGAGTCTTTTCTTTGGAAATAAAATTATTCCCTTCCACTGAAATGTGAGATTTTCATAAACACAGTTTTCTCTCTATCGACCATATGCAGCTTCATCTCACTGTTTGCTACATGTAAGCATTGTAATCATCTGCAGTTTGGAGCTTTTCCATTCAAGCTAGTGTCTTCCAAGTAGCATTGAAAATCTCCCTGCTCTTTATCAACATGTAGATTAAAACATGTAGATTTTAGCCTCTATGAGATTACTCATGCCTTAAACATGGAGAAAGTGGTAACAAGAACCAGCATGTCATAAATGCACACTGTAGCGTTTCTGCCTCCAGCTACATAGTTGCAGTCACTTTGAAAAATTAAGTACCACACATAGAAATTGCTGTATTTCTTTTTGGACCTGGAAACATATGATTTAGTCTTTGATAGGTGGTAATAGTCCCATGGCCCTAAAAGGTGCAATCCTATATAACAGATTCACATGCATTCATTTCAAATGAGAGGTTTCGGATTAGAAATCAGTGATAGGATTGAAGAGTGAATGTGCTGTGACTTTGTGAGATCTGAGGTTTTTCTTCTTTACTCACTGTTTTCACTCCCTGTGTGTTTGTGCAGCACTCGGTGCCCCTTTAAGACCTACCATAGAACCAAGTCCGCCAGAGCTGATATTATATTATATTATATTATATTATATTATATTATATTATATTATATTATATTATATTATATTATATTATATTATATTTTACATGCTGTAGTGCCATTTTTGGGAGCATTTCAAGTTGCTATACATCAATACAACCATTATAGCCCAAATTTTAACAATATGTCTGCATTAAGTGCATAGTAATTACATAAACTACAAAAAAATGTAAAATCTTTTTTGTTTTTTTTAACATATATTTCTAGTTAGAGAAATTTAAGAGGCTTATCCCTCAAAACTGTAAATGCAAAAAAGTTGCACAAAATAGTTTCCCACCACAGGAAATTTATTTTGAGTGTCTTCATAGTTTTATTTTTGAAATACACCAATTTTTATATACTGCAGGACAAACGAAAATAAATATTATACTGCAAATTTGCAAAAAAAAAAAAGCAGCATGTGCATCAAAATAAACTATTTCCAGCAGTGCAATATGAGTCCTAAGAATCCCAGAAACGACACAGGAAGTCATAAAGTCAAACATAACTTTTAAAAACACCAGTATAGGCTCATGAGGCCCTGATGGTAAAAAACTACATTTCCGCAAAATGACGTCACTTCCGGTTTCGGGCAGGTCATGCGGTCATGTGATAGTTCACGCTGATGGACGTAGGAAGTGTTACGAACAGCTCATCGGATCGGCAAAGTGTGTTGCTGGAATATTATGTTTTTGTTGCTGCAAGTGCTTTTTATGCAGTTTTTGCAAAGCTTTATGTGGAAGGAAACCGTGACCGAGGACAAGCTGATGGCATCAGATGTAAGTACAACTCCTCCGGTTTCATATGCAGAAAAAATTATTGCGCTAGCTCACGTGGTTGCAGAGCTACCGGGATTTAAAAATAGTTACGCAAAACGGAGCATGCCCGCTCCGACCGGCTCTAAAGGGTTAATTATTGGATATTATTCGTCTCTGACTCTTTTCTACAGTGTGTCTTTTATTCTGTCTTTCTCCCCTCACCCCCAACCGGTCGCAGCAGATGACCCCGCCCCTCCCTGAGCCTGGTTCCACCAGAGGTTTCTTCCTGTTTAAAATCAGGTTTTCCTTCCCACCGTGGCCAAAATCCTTGCTCAGAGGGGGGGTATTTGACTGTTCTCCACCTTACAATTGAGTGCCCGAGGTTGTGATTTGGTGCCATATAAATAAAAGTGAACTAAATTATTCTCCTTGCAGCTGCAGTGTTTTAGGCTACAGAGGTCTTCTCGTTCACTCTGAATGCGGTGACGTCGTGTGTTAGCAAACTGTGTAGTGCAACAGTTGATGCACTTTTCTTTTGCTGAAAACTGACACAACAGAAGGAGACCAGAGGAATGTGGACCCAAGGCGTGCTGTGAACAAACTCCTGTGTTAGAACTGGGAGTGATAAGTTGAGAAAGAGACTGCGAGACAGACAGCTACAGATAGTGCTCTAGATCAGCGGTCCCCAACCTTTTTTGCGCCACGGACCGGTTTATGCCTGACAATATTTTCACGGACCGGCTTGTAAGGTGTCGCGGATAAATACAACAAAATAAAACTAGTACTGGTACAGAAAAAAGAAGATTTATTCATAACACACTTGAAAAGACCCCCAAAAAACGAGTTAACGATAAAAACGATAACAAAATAACGCTAAAAACCAATAAAAACCCTGAAAACTATACATTTCACACCTGAGCCTCAACTCTCGCGGCCCGGTACCAAACGACTCCCGGACTGGTACCAGTCCGAGGCCCGGGGGTTGGGGACCGCTGCTCTAGATTGTATGAGGCGGCGTTGGACTTTGGAAGTATTTGTCCATTTGTGTGTGTTTGCTGGTTTTCAGAGAGGCCTCGTCTTTTTGACAGGGCCTGTCTGCTAATGAGGGATCCTTTTCCTATCAAGTCCCCTCTCCCTAACCCTCCCTCGTGTTTGAAACCCAATCCACACCTCTCCCCCAACATCAGAGGACGCACTGGCTTTCTTCCCAATCTTTCTTTTTCACCTCTCCATCCCCACCATTCCAATCTTTTTATCAATGAATATACTGCTCTCGACACTAAAAACTTAACATCAAATGAGCTTGGAAATCCATTTTCACACTTTTGGCTGCCCAGTCCAAACCTTTGTGTGTGTTTCTCTCTGTGTGTTTCAGAGGAAGCGAACAGAAGTGTGACTCACAGACGCAGAGTTGCCTTTGTTCGTCTGCCCTCTGGCCCTTAGTGCCCGGGCTGCCGGTACCACTGGGAGATTGCTAGAGGAGATCAAATGGCCGGCAGCAAGGAGCGGCGGTACCTGGCCCCTAAAGATGCCCCCTGGCACTCACAATTAAATCAGCCAGCTCGCAAAAAATTCCTAGCACCGTCAATCAAAATAATTTACCTAGGCACAGTTGCTTTCTTAAAGGCACACTGCTGCTTTCCTGACGGGGCCTGTCCACTTAATTTCAAAGCTCTTTATTCAAATCAGGGCTGAGGAAGAAGTGCCGGCAAGCACCACAACCAGGATTCTTATCCTCTAGCCTGCAGTAGTCTTCAAAAATAATGTCTGGGGGGGGGGGGGGGGGGGGCAAGAAGGGAAGGAGATAGAGGAGAGAGAAAAGAGGCACCCGGTGAGGCAGTGTGTCATTTGAATAATACGCTGGACACTTTCAATCTCCCAGAACATAAGAGAGAAAGGTTTTAATGCATGGGGTGTGAGGAAGCACACACAGTGCTCCTGGTTGCCTCGGCAGAGAGCGCTTAAAAAGACGTGTGTCGAAGTCAGATGGAGGTTAAATTCAAGAGTTCTGATGATCAAAGAAGTGGGCTGAGTTTGAAAACAACATCACGCTCCTCTGTGTTTTGTGCATGTCACTTCATGTCAGGGACTTAATCATATAAAATCACATTTCCACAATAAACATGGAAAAACAGCAGATTTTATTTCCACCTGCTGTTTGCTGCATCATACAACAGAAAGTATGTGGAGATTAATAGTTTTATTTTTCTGCTTTCCCTGCATGTGAGGCGTTTGTGGTCCTTAATCAAGGCTGTATGGATTTGCAAGTGATGACCAACAAACATCTCACAAAGGTATTGTACCCAAGAAATCAATTTTGGCCTCTCTCCATTCATATCACCTGCAGTAAATGACAGTGTCTTGTCTTTCACTGGTTCTTATGCAGCGTTCTTTGTCTGTGGAAGGACTCTTGGCATTGTTCTATTATTCTGTGTCCTCATGGCATAAATCACAAAACGTCATCCACCCATACAGATGCTTTTTCGGAGAATCTTAGAAACAGCGGGTTTCTCTTAAAGGCTTTTGTGCTGGCCTGACAGACAGCAAGGTATTGTTACCTGATTTAAACAAAGGTGGGTTTCCATGTTTTCTGTGTATTGTGCTTGTTTTCCCCCCTTTTCTTCTTCCTCTTGCTAAAGAACATGGAAGTTCATTGAGATTGCTGAGTTGGGTGTGCAGTAGAGCTGCATTTGTGTATTATTGTAAAGTGCATGCCTTGTCATCATCACGCTTTGCATATAAACCCCATGAATGCTTGTAGTCTGTAACTGTGTCCACCTAATAAGCGATGGAGAAAGGTGTAGTCAGTGGGAGCATTCACAGCTTTTGGGTAAATACCCAGGAGGAGGAGGATGACCGTATTCAAATCACACTCAGAAATGCACAGAAGACACTTTCAACATAAAGGAATTAGAGGATATAGGGTTGGGGGTTTAGGGTCTTTTCTCTGACTGGGAGTAGCCTCTTTTTTTTTCCAGAGGAAATAACTGTGCAGCCAAGCCTGCATTTTTCTTCTCCCTGTGAGTAACTATCAAAAAAGAGAGATTCATCACTGACACAGAAAACAATGAAATCTGTGACTCAGAGACTATTTTTTATCTAAATATACACTTAAATACATTTAACTGACCATGAGGGGAGTATGCAGGGGCTTCCAATAAACCAAGATAAAGTACTGCAATGGTACTTTGATTTGAGCGTCTTGGAACTGAAAACAAAATGGACTCTTCTATAAATCATGATAACTCTGTGACTGCAGGGAGAAAAAAAGAAGGGGGCAGCTATGCGAATGCAATAAGAGATAAAAAGTAGGACGTTAAAAAAGTAAACTCTGTTGTCGTGGCATGGAGAAAAAAGACAATTCTTAAGGCAAGAACAATTTGTGTACATTGGCAAGAGACTGCTCTGTATTTGGGTGGGAGACAACAGCTCATCAAAGCCGATGAGCTCCAAAGAGGTGAGACACATGAAACCAGGTTGGGCCCCGAGTGAGGACCTTGGGGCACCAAAGACATCAGAGCAAAAAAAGTGGTTAGACAGGAAAACTGTCTGTTGTCAGATAAAAGCTGTCAGTGCCAGGTGCCCTGTGTTATTAGGCACCGAGGTGGTATCAGAATTCTTTAAAGCTATTTAGAAGTTCAATTTTTCCAGTACACTGTGGATCAAACTGAGATGGAGGGACCTCGCTGCCATTGCAGAAGCATTCTGTCACCTGTGTCAGGTTTGTCACTGCCTAATGCTAACACGCCACCACAATGCCTGCTATTCTGGAGATGCTCTGGACCCAACCTTCTAGCCAACTACTGTCATTGTCATTAAACAGTCTTCACCTGTCAGTAATTGTTAATGTTAGTGATTGGTTGTAGATTACTCAGTCACACTGTGAATAGTGTTCACAGAAACATTTCATAATTTGACTAATTAAGAACCAAGACAGAACTCTAAACTCGGCTCTAACCTGCTGAGTGAAACATAAATCCAGCATCAATGTGGCCGTGACGTTGAGTTCAGGTAGAATCCCAGAACAGAGCAGTTGATACCAGTTGGTGCAGACTCAGGTGCTGGCTTAGCCTATAACTTTATATCCAACTGGCAGATCTCATACACTACACGCTGCTTAAGGATGTCCGCTATTCCTTTGCAACCCACCTCCACCCCTGCTTCTCCTTATTTCCTGTATCTGATCAGTCTGTTGTCACTGGTACTTGCTCTGTTCTGTGCTGTGTTGCTACTCATCCCACCTTATGGGGCATTCACACAGGCAGCAACCAGTACAGCAACCAGATACCAAAGAAAGTTGGATGACGATATGAAAACATCTGTTGTTTCATGTAATTCATTAGTTGTTTATTTTGTGCTGTCACAAACATGCTGTTTCCTGCAATCCTTCATTGCTTTAGATGACAGTTTGCAATAGTCACCATGGATAGTCGACCAAAACAAGTCGAAAGCTTGTTCCTAAATGAGGGGCCACCTCTGCAACATGGACACGGTTCAGTTATGAAAGTCTGACACCGAGCAGAAAACTGCACTGTGCAAACCGACATAACAAGCCTGCACTACCAGCTAAGCACAAATCCTGTAAAAGACCCAAATATCAGAACAGGCTTTTCCATGTGGCACGCTAACTTTTATCTGCACTGGTCCAAGCACTCGACTCCACCTACACAGCACCCAATCAAAAACAGTCCACACAAGTCGAAGACCTCGTTTATGTTACAAATGTCAGGCCAAAGTATTGGAGGAAATCGCCAACATAGCAAACCGCACTGCAACAACAGATATGTAGACGAGGCAAACAACGCATCCATCTACAGGGAGTGCAGAATTATTAGGCAAGTTGTATTTTTGAGGAATAATTTTATTATTGAACAACAACCATGTTCTCAACGAACCCAAAAAACTCATTAATATCAAAGCTGAATGTTTTTGGAAGTAGTTTTTAGTTTGTTTTTAGTTTTAGCTATTTTAGGGGGATATCTGTGTGTGCAGGTGACTATTACTGTGCATAATTATTAGGCAACCTAACAAAAAACAAATATATACCCATTTCAATTATTTATGTTTACCAGGGACACCAATATAACATCTCCACATTCACAAATATACATTTCTGACATTCAAAAACAAAACAAAAACAAATCAGCGACCAATATAGCCACCTTTCTTTGCAAGGACACTCAAAAACCTGCCATCCATGGATTCTGTCAGTGTTTTGATCTGTTCACCATCAACATTGCCTGCAGCAGCAACCACAGCCTCCCAGACACTGTTCAGAGAGGTGTACTGTTTTCCCTCCTTGTAAATCTCACATTTGATGATGGACCACAGGTTCTCAATGGGGTTCAGATCAGGTGAACAAGGAGGCCATGTCATTAGTTTTTCTTCTTTTATACCCTTTCTTGCCAGCCACGCTGTGGAGTACTTGGACGCGTGTGATGGAGCATTGTCCTGCATGAAAATCATGTTTTTCTTGAAGGATGCAGACTTCTTCCTGTACCACTGCTTGAAGAAGGTGTCTTCCAGAAACTGGCAGTAGGACTGGGAGTTGAGCTTGACTCCATCCTCAACCCGAAAAGGCCCCACAAGCTCATCTTTGATGATACCAGCCCAAACCAGTACTCCACCTCCACCTTGCTGGCGTCTGAGTGGGACTGGAGCTCTCTGCCCTTTACCAATCCAGCCACGGGCCCATCCATCTGGCCCATCAAGACTCACTCTCATTTCATCAGTCCATAAAACCTTAGAAAAACCAGTCTTGAGATATTTCTTGGCCCAGTCTTGACGTTTCAGCTTGTGTGTCTTGTTCAGTGGTGGTCGTCTTTCAGCCTTTCTTACCTTGGCCATGTCTCTGAGTATTGCACACCTTGTGCTTTTGGGCACTCCAGTGATGTTGCAGCTCTGAAATATGGCCAAACTGGTGGCAAGTGGCATCTTGGCAGCTGCACGCTTGACTTTTCTCAGATCATGGGCAGTTATTTTGCGCCTTGGTTTTTCCACACGCTTCTTGCGACCCTGTTGACTATTTTGAATGAAACGCTTGATTGTTCGATGATCACGCTTCAGAAGCTTTGCAATTTTGAGACTGCTGCATCCCTCTGCAAGATATCTCACTATTTTTGACTTTTCTGAGCCTGTCAAGTCCTTCTTTTGACCCATTTTGCCAAAGGAAAGGACGTTGCCTAATAATTATGCACACCTGATATAGGGTGTTGATGTCATTAGACCACACCCCTTCTCATTACAGAGATGCGCATCACCTAATATGCTTAATTGGTAGTAGGCTTTCGAGCCTATACAGCTTGGAGTAAGACAACATGCATGAAGAGGATGATGTGGACAAAATACTCATTTGCCTAATAATTCTGCACTCCCTGTATGAACTGTTCAGTCGTCATCAGTCAGTGTTTGCAGACAGGCTGGTTTCCTGCCAACCATACAGGAGCAGTAATGATAGCGGGAGGCCTCGGGGAAGCTCTCCTGTGACTGCATCATGTGTGTCACTATGGGATAACACCACGTAATGCCCGTATTCATTTCATTTTTGATTATTTAATTTAAATGTAAAACAATTGTACTATAGTAATATATATATAGTATATAGAATAGAGTAATATATATTGTAATTGGACTAACGAATGACTTACATCGGGAAATGAGATTTAGGTCATATTCCACAGACTACAAGCCTCTGTCCTAAAGGAAAGACAGAAGCCTGTAGCAGGGATAAATAAGGTGACCAATCACCACACTGCAGTTTATCAGGTGTTATTCTCCCTTTAAACTCTGATCTTGACGGTGAGGGCAGTGAAGTGTGCATCTCTTTTACATGGGGTTGGGGCTGCAAGGGGGCACTTGGATTGCATTTGTCTGCGCTGACGCTCACTGTGCCTCGATGCCTCAGAAAGGGCAGACTTGCTGGAGCGTGTTACTAATTAACGCAGAGCCAAAGTACGGGTGTGTGGCTGTTAACACAGAAAGAAATCAGGTCACTTTATTTTATTCATTCTTCCTTACAAGGGTTCAATCAAACACATTTAAGACAGCTTGCTGATCCAGTCACACACCAGTCTGTTGCAGCTGTGCAGATCAATAGCACTAATAACATTTGAGGTTTAATCATGCATACATACGGGGGGAAGCTGGACTTGCTTGAGTAACTGTAATAATTGGAAAATGATTTTGATAGCCTGAAACAATCTAACATATTACAGAATTTTATTAAAATAATATCAAATCAAATTAACTGCTATTCCATAATGAATTAGGTAACAAGTTAGGCAGATATTAATCGCTATCCCCTCCCTTAGGCCAGAGCAGACTGGGAGCGAGGATGAGGGGGTGATGAGCGAGTGGTGTGAGGAGGGATGATGGGAAAGACGGATGGAAAGATAGAAGAGAGAAGGAAAAGGGTTATTAACTTGGCTCTTGCGGCTTGTTAGAACACCAGTGAGTAAAGTGCTAGGAGGAGGTCTGAGATTTTTGTGTCTTTCTCTCTGTTTACTGCTCTTTTATTAATACCTTTCTATTTGCCGTTATTTCATTAAAGATTCTTTGAGAAAATGCTATACCAGTCCCAGAAAGGTAAACAGCTCTAGACATCTCGTTCTTTCTTTGCAGCAGTTGATTGGCTGGTTGAAACAAGCCCAATTAAAGGGACCTGTAATTTGGCCAGCATGCCATGACTTCATCCAGCGCTGCTGTTCCTCACTCTGGCTCACCTTGCTGGCATTTCTGAGGATGCCTATAGGGGCTTCACAGGGGCCTACATCTGGGCTACACAGTTTTTAATCAAGTCCAGTCTGAGTTCTTGAAATCATAATCAGATGCCTGGCTTGCTGAGCTTTGCCAGATTTTTAATAAATCGGGCCTGTGCTCCCTTCCGTTTGGCAAGTCTCCCCTTAATTCCATCACGCCAATCAATTACTGCTCTTATGAGCCAAAGGAATAAGCGGTTGCAACACTTTGTGGACAATGTTACTGCTGTCTGCTCTGATATCATGGCTTGATGCGATGCTTTCAAAGACCCAGCCACACGACTCTGTGAAGAAATTACCTAAAGACTTTGAAGGGAGAGAAATGACAAACTCCTTGCTCCTCTTGCATTGCTGTGTCTGCAGGGATTAAAAGAAGACAACTGAAAGGACGGCAGTGCTGATGACATTCTTAGCAGTGGCACAAGCCTGACGAACCCTTATCCAAAGCTACTGTAGCACTAATGAGATGAGGCTTAACCTAGTCCAGAATATCCAAGGGTTTTGTCAATTTAGGATCACTTTACCAGGATTTTGGTGGTGTGGCAGCATGGATTATCATTTGCGGCCCACAGCACGACGGGAATATGTGCCCCCAAACCCACGATAATGGAGTCTGCTTTCCTAAGGGAGATAAGACTAGCTACTTATCAAAAGCATTGCAGGTGTTCACAAAGTCAATTGGGGGTGAAAGGCGAACAACTAGTGAGGATTTCAGCGCTGTGTGAGAGTCTTCCATTGAACCATCTTCCCAAAGAGGCTTCAGATATAGGAAGGCGCGAAGGAAGTGGGGAAGAGGACCTAGAGTCCTACGCTGACAAGATTAAAGAGATTAAAAAGCTCCAGCAAAGACTTGTGGTATCACAAGTCACAGAGAAGCAGAATTTAGGCATTTCATCAAACTTCCTGAGGAAAGAGGAAAGCCCAGGAAGTTTTCCCTAGGAAACAGAAGGAAATGTGAATGGGAAGCATTTGTTTAACCTGATACGTCTGTGACAAAATCCCTTCTTTAGCCACACTTCAGAAAAAGATCTGACGAGTGGTGAAAGACACGTCACCCTGACACCTTAGAACACTAGCCTCGACTCCTAGGGAAACATGCCAAAGGAACACAAAACAACACACTCTTTTTATTTTTAATTACTAATTATTTCAGAGAGGCTTTAATGGCTTTATTCGAGCTGTCACAGTCATCAGAGAGAGAGAGAGACAGAGCAATGGAAATAGATGAAGCGAGGGAGGCAGGATTAGGTTTCTCCTGGGGAAAGCAAGGAGGAGGGAGGACAGCTCGTTCCTGATCCAGGGGGTTTTCAGGCCAGGGGGGCGACAGCTGCACTGTCTTTAGCCTGGATTTGAATTTGAATTCTATCTAACGATGCAGCGCCGGCAAGGACTTGGCAGGGCAGTCTGCTAATCTCCCAGACACAAATGCCTGGGCTTTTCTTGTGTGCCCTCGCCGAGATTTGAGTAATTAAAGTTAAATTGAAGGGAATAAAAAATATCCTTCTTGTACCCGGGCTGTCTTGCTAATGCCAAGTGTGAATAGTCAGGTTTGTCTTCAGAACTATAATCCCCAACGCTATTTCTCTTCCCTCTGTCTCTCTCTCTTTTCCCCCTCTTTCTCTCTAAAAAGCTGCAGTATAGCCAAGTTTTCACAAGCTCTAAAGACAGTGATAAGGCAAGGGCCGCAGCCTTTCATCTTGCAGGCATCTTTAAGAAAAGGTGAAAGAAAAGAAGTGACGGCAGTTGTGTGTGCATGTGTGTCGAGGGGGTTGGGGGCACAGTGGCTGCAAGAAAAAGTGTGCGTGGCCAATACCTACATCCATCATTTTCTAGGAGCTGGCTTAAACTCTGGACTTGTTGGAGTTAAGAGTTAAACAGTGAGGCAGGCCTTCGTGGCAGATGGTTAACCCTTCTCTTCCCTTTCTAGTGCTTTCCTGATACTGGTGTGCAGACTTTTCCTCATGTGAATTATATCTTATTAAATCTGTTTCTCTCCATCATCTCATACTTGTGCATGCTTATGTTCAAAAATGTAACTCAACTGTAGAAGTTTCTCAATGTCTGCTTCCACATCCAGCCACTCCGTCACATCATTCATATAAACACTGCTGTAATCCTCACTAGATATTTAGTTTTTGGATGTGTGGCACATCATTTGTAATTCAATTCAGTTTTATTTATACAGCACCAAATTACAACAACAGTCGCCTCACGGTGCTTTATACTGTGAGGTAGACCCTACAGTCATACATTCCGAACAAAACCCCAACAATCATATGACCCCTATGAGCAGCACTTTGGCGACAGTGGGAAGGAAAAACTCCCTTTTAACAGGAAGAAACCTCCAGCAGAACCAGGCTCAGGGAGGGGCGGGGCCATCTGCTGTGATTGGTTGGGGTGAGAGAAGGAAGACAGGATAAAGACATGCTGTGGAAGAGAGACATAGATTAATAACAGATATGATTCAATGCAGAGAGGTCTGTTAACACATAGTGAGTGAGAAAGGTGACTGGAAAGGAAAAACTCAATGCATCATGGGAATCCCCGGCAGCCTACGTCTATTGCAGCATAACTAAGGGAGGATTCAGGGTCACCTGCTCCAGCCCTAACTATATGCTTTAGCAAAAAGGAAAGTTTGAAGCCTAATCTTGAAAGTAGAGATAGTGTCTGTCTCCTGAATCCAAACTGGAAGCTGGTTCCACAGAAGAGGGGCCTGAAAACTGAAGGCTCTGCCTCCCATTCTACTTTTAAATACTCTCGGAACAACAAGTAGGCCTGCAGAGCGAGCTATACTAAGCATAAGTGTAAGTATGCTTTTCATGGTTCTGATAGTAACACCAGCAGTCTATGAAATGGGAAAATTGTTTCATTCCAAACTCTTTCTTTCATTAAAAAAATGGTCCTGGTAAATGTGCTGTAAAAACAGGCAGTCACACATTTTTTACATTTTATTTATTTATTTATTCACAACGGTGTGTGGCAGATGTTTGAATTATGTTTTTGATGTAACCCATTATAAATAAATTGAACAGCACCCAGGAAGACTTTCCCATCAGCCTTGACCTTCGGTGTATCTACAAATTACTTTTACATAGTCATGTGAAAGTATGCAAATAGACATATGTGGTTATACATATATAGAGGAGGGCTATAAAAGTCTAAAAACAAAAAGAGGAGGAAAGGAGAAATGAAAGAATGGAATTGATGGGAAGAGAGAAAAAAGCTTAAAGGAAGCAAGAGGAGAGAGAGGATGATGGCAAAGAGAAGAAATGGTTTAAAAGTCTGTTTTTTGTTCCAGTTTCTCCACTTACCAGGGAAAAAACGATCAGAGGAGTGTGGGTGTAAAAGAAAAGCATTCCAGAAGCATCCTTCAGTTTGTCAGGAGAGGCAGCAAGGACCAGGTCACCTAACCTGAAAACACACATACTGCACATTTTGTGTGCACACATAGTACAGCAGTCCACATAGTCCCAGGTTAATACTGGACTTCCTCATCATGATTACACAGATGGCCACGGGAGAACTTAATTATTCCTCTATTGACTGAGTTTGCATCACCATGCCCTGCTGTGATGACTGACCCATCATCAGGTCTACTGAACGAACAAGGTTCACACTCAGTGAGACAGAGAGAGAGAGAGAGGGGAGGATGAAACTGTGGAAATATTGCACCTCTGCAGACACTCCCAGTCTGTATTTCACATTGATGTCACTTTCTACATATTTTTTTTTCATGTGTGTTAATGTCCAACACTGGCTTCACCCTAAACCCACCTGATGATGGTTATTAACCACATTTTTTTCGGTTTTTTTGGTTCATGTGCTGACTCACAGGATCAACGACCCTCAGGACCACCTGGATCTCCACGATCAACTTCCATAGTTTAAGTTTCTTTGTTGGGTGTGCTCAGCACTGACAAATACTATGATAATAAGATGAGTCTGAGAGTCACCTGTTTTAATGTAATGTCACTCTTTATTATGAAGTTCTGAGTACTGAGCTTTTCTATAGCCCACATATGACACGACCAGTGTATTGTATGGCTTTCACCTTACAGCCAGCTGTTGTTGTGTTGTGCTCATAAGTTTAGTTCTCAGGCCTTCACAATATATTGTTATGATTCAGGCTGTCATTTGGGTTTTCTTAATACATTTTGCTCTCAACTACTGTAGCTTGTAAATACTCAAAACAAAGAATTATCCACTCCTGACCTGCTGACAATAGAAACAGTTGTAAGCACATTCCTGGAATACTGGAGAAGGGAACTGGTGAGGAAAGCAAGCAAACAAAAAAGCTTCTTTTCCTACATCCTTGTTTTATGATTATCTATACAGTGCTTCTCCATAGTGCTTCACAAACAACAAAAAGATAAGAAAAAACTAGGATATGAAGTATTATACGAAATAAAAGAACATGGGAAAGTTTTACAATACAGAAATTACGTTTACCTAATTAGAAGCAAAAGAAGAAGAGCTCTTAGTAGAAGAAAGAATCCTAACGAGCTTGACCATGCAATGCTGCATGTGTCTAAGGTGAAATTTAAAAAGCGTTTCATGACTTTGCTAGTTTCAAGTCTTGATACTGCCAAGTTATTAACATGTGTGTGTGCAGTGTCCCTTGGTTTCAAACTCAGAACAGGGTTTTCACAGTGGGACCGTGCTAAACACTGGGTGGGTTCAAGTAGGTAAGTCAATGTTTAATATGCAGTGCCCTTCTACTGCATATAAAGATCGTACTAAAGTACTTGGAAACTAAAAATCTTATCTTGTTAATAATTTTGCCTCCTCACTACATATGACTCTGGATACTGTAGCTCCTGTGAAAAATAGAGCCTCAAATCAGAAGCACTTGACTCCCTGGTATAATTCTCGAACACGTAGGAAAGTGGCAAGGAGAGGTAGTGTGTAGCAACTATTAGCTTAGCCACTTAGCATTAACTCGTCTTAGCAAGCTAACACTAAAGAACATTAGATGGTGGACAATTTGGACTGAAATATTAACATTTATTGAAAGTGTTGGGGAGTAATGGAATTCATGTATACGTTACGTATTTAAAATACAAAATATGAGTAACTGTATTTACCATTTAAAAAGGTGGTATTCAGAATACAGTTACTTTGTTGAAATAAAGGGATTACATGGCGATCATTTCCTGTTTCATATGTTAGGCTATACCCTCTCTGTTTTTGGTAATTCCACGCCAGTGGAAACCCAAACAAAACACGCATCAAGAGGCTCTAATGTCTGTGTCTCAGCCTCGCGTCTCATAATGACGTGAAGAAATATTTTTTAAAAATGATTTAATATGAAGGCAATAGCAGAGTGTTACAGGCATCGCCTTACAGCATGTAGCCTGATGGGCAGTGTAGTCCGTGCTGCAGGGAGAATGGACTGCTGTACCCGTTATGTCTCTGTGAGCGAGGGAGGAAAAGGAAAAGTAGGAGCTGTCACCGAGCAGAAACGGGAGCTGGAAGCATGTAAATATAATAATAACCACTGCAGCCAAGAAGAGAGCCTGACGAGCCCAGCTGTAAGCTGTTAAGACTCGACTGTACGCTGTGTTCGTGTTTTCCTCCGAAACAACAAGTTCAGTTGGAGCAGCCTTTCAATGCCTCTCTCTGTCTCTCGCTAGCAAAGTTGACCCAGACAACAAAGTAAAGCTAGTTTTCAGCTACGAGCCGACACGAACCCGACGTATTAGTCAGAGGTCCCTTTACTACGGTTCAGAGCCGCTGACCTGTTTTATATACACGCGAATAGTTTTCTACACGAGATCGCTGCAAAAAGTGCAGCCTTACCTAATGTCCACCTACTGTTAGTAGCGGTTTTTGATAGGGGCGACACGGGCGGTTGCCCGGGGCGGCATTGTGGTGGGGGGCGGCATCACGGGCATCGGCAAAAAACAAAAAAATGCTCGTACTCATGCTGTCCCGAGGTCAGCCAGCGCGTACTGGGAATGGCACAGGCACCGATCGGTTTTCTATCGCCCATTTGCTGGGAGTAACGCCGCCCTCCGTTTGCGAGGTGCGCCTGCTGCTTGCTGCACAGGGAGGAGAGGGCGGGGCGGCGGGGGATTCTCTGGCTGGCTGGAGCAACATCTAATAACCAACTCCGAAAATAAAACAAAATAAAAACAAACCAACAAACACGAAAACACCAGACATCATGATAGACTTATAATTTGCACCGATGTTTTTTCGAAATTCTGTACGCGAAAAGTGAGCGCGAGAGCCCTCGGTGCGCCTGCTCGCTGCTGAAGTCAAAGTAAACTTTATTGTCATCTCCGCTACAGACAGTCCAGCATATACAGAGAGGAGACGACGAGGCTCCAGTTACAGCAGTGCAAGTAAACAAACAATATATATAAGAAGAGTAAGAAAATAAATATACAGTTTAGGACTCGGGGTAAAGGATCAATAACAATTTAAAATTTACAGTTTGATGATTTAAAGCATAGGTGTCAAACTCTGGCCCGCGGGCCAAATGTAATTAGGCTGCGGACCAAATTTGGCCAAAGACATACCAAATTACTATTAGAGCTGGCCTACTGGTATTATACAGCTAATATATATATTGTTTAGTATTAAGCTTTGCTTGTTCCATATTCAGTTTTTCAGCAAAGCTTGTTTGAGTCCATAAGAAGAGATTCATTCTTATATCTGGAGGAAGTTTTTTTTTCAATAAATATTAATGTTAGCCCGCGACTTCCCATATGGAAAAGAAATAGTAAAAACTTATATGTGATTACTCATGAAAGTGGCCACTTTCTCATTACTTTCATATATTGTTTTAGGAAGTATCCAAAACATACAAGTTTCATTAAATAATTTTTCAAGGGATCTTATATCTGTTTTCACTCTTATATGCTTTTCATATAAGTTTCACACAAGACAGATACAAACTTTATAAGATTTATATATATCTTTTCCGTATGGGTTTGTTCCAGTTTTTTGGCCCACTGTGTATTTGAATTTGACACCCCTGATTTAAAGTCTCACACACAACCCGTCGAAAGGGGAGGGGCCGGCTGCTCCCAAATAGAGCACATTTCATTCATAATGTTGTAAATCCAAGCCCATTATGGATTCACGATCTGAATCCTGGGTTATGTGAAATCCCAGAAATGCACCTTAGACAAAGTGAATCTGTGAACTAAGGTGTAGGTCTGTTAGATCATGTTGTGGTGATCCTCGGGTTGGGGGATTTGTGTTCATACTGGAGCGCAAAATTAAAACCAATGTAAGATGGACAAGAAAAGTTCAAAGCCATCAGGTGCTCAGTTTAGAAAAAAGAGAAAAGAAGAGGAGGAGGAACGAGCAAAAGATGCAGGTAAGCAGATGTGTGATTGGATAATGGCAGCTCATCCTGAAACTATCAGAATCAGAATACTTTATTAATCTCTAAGGAAGTTATGAGAGTTACAGTTGCTCCAAGAAGAAATGGTAAAAATAGCAACAGTAACAGACTAAACTCCAAACAATAAATTATGTTACAGATTTTAATATTAATTAGTCAGTGTCAATTGTTGATTTGTCCTGTTCTCATTGTATGACGAATTATGATGGCTGTTTGGTAGCCATTTGCATACTATGCATACTCTCTCTCTTCATGTGTGTGTGTGTGTGTTTCTCTGGTGAAATTCAGTGTGGTTCCGACAACGGTTTTATGTTAATGTACAATCCTTAATATGTTTTACGTGTGTGTGTGGGGGGGGGGGGGGGGGCAGAGGGAGTGTTCGCCCGGGGCGCCAAACAGGCTAGGACCGCCACTGCCTACTGTTGCTCATTTATATTAAGATTTAAACATCGAGTTGGTGTTGGTATGGCGAGTAGCCTTCAGTAATAGTAATAAATCACACAGCAATAGTACATCCATGTAGTTGTAAAAAGCATGATAATATATTAAGTAATCCAGAGTATTCAGAATAAGTTACTCTCACTGAGTAATGTAATGGAAAACGTTACAAAATACATTTTGGGGCATGTAATCTGTAATCTGTAGTGGAATACATTTTAAAAGTAACCTTCCCAACACTGTTTATTGATAAGACGAAGCAAAACTGCAATGTGAACTTTGGATTTAGCAAAGTTTGTATTTTAAAACATCAGCTGTAACCTTAAAAAGATGCTGAGTGGATGCTGGCTAAGGCTTTGATTCAAGCTAACAGATATGACCACGTCTGCTCACAGATAGAAGCAAACAGCAACAGCAGTACACTAAAGAGGAAAACTTCTAAAATTTACTCCCACAAAATTTATGGCACCATCTCCAAAGCAAAAACCTCCAGTAACTGGAAATACAGCTCCGGTTACAGCTACTGAAAAGCTGTCCTCTAAAATGTACAACTGCTGTAACTAATTGAGTAAGAACTCAGTTATGGAGGCTAACATCACCAGGGTGGTGGAGATGAATGATTCGGAAATTTAAAAAAATTGAAAAAGCAAGATACAAGCACTGAAAGATGATGTAATCTTTTATAAGAAAAAGAGGAGTCGAAAGAAAAAGTGACGAATTAGAACAGAATAAACAACAGATTGAACCTTAACATCTGTAGTCAAAGACAAAGAGCATAAACAGACTCAATATGTTAAAGATGTGCCAGTCAAAACTACATGGACAGCATTTATGTAAACAATGGCTGATAAAGAAGCCACGGTCAAATCATCCTGCAGTCCACCATAAAACAGGACCAGGATTCCAGGAAGCTATCCGAAAACACAAAGACCTGCAGAATATTTACTTTATAGAGGACTTCTTCAAAGCTGACAGGCTTGAGCTGCTGCACGAGCAAAGATGGAGCAAGCCAGAAAGACTGTGTTCTTCGGAGGACGTATGGGTTACATCAGTGATAGCGGGGTTATTCTGCACTAGAAAGGATAATTAGAGCTTGCTGATCATTTTGATGTTCAGTGGTGTTCAAAAGGCAATTTAAGGTTCCTTAAATCATTATTAGTTTTTTTCCCTCCATGAAACTGATTCAAATGACATGGATGAAAAGTTTTGGTAAAATCAATGAAGTGATAAAATACTTTATAGTCATGGTATAAATAGGTTAGCTGGGGTCGCACTTATTTTTACATGTCTGCCTAATCACACAAGCCCGGGTCTGAAAACGGGTGTGGGTCACAATCAGCCAGACAGAGGATCAATAGGGGGTCCATGACCCTCTTGGGGACGCTCCCATAGGAGACGCTCCTATAGGGGACGCTCCTATAGGGGACGCTCGCTCCCATAGGGCGTAGAATCATTACCAGTCGCTCTGAGAACTGAAGACACTTCTCGGATGAAACGTCTTCAAGGAAACTTAAAGAAGTCCAGACGATTGTCTTTCCGAGCTCTGTAGACTACGATGACCTGGATGACTGAGAACCTTCACAGACGTCTTCTTTTTTGTTGTTTGTTATGTTCTGCTCATTCCAACCATCAGCTCTTCACTTTCTTCTCTTACATTAATACCGTTATTCCCATTTGTCCTCCTTCTATCACTTCACCTGACAAAGACGTTCACAAAACAGCTAAATCCTCTCTGTCTCTATCCATCCACACACACTTTCCTTTGGAAAGTGAGCAGACATAAATATATGTCTAGATGCTGTCAGCTGATATGAATTCTTCTGATTCATATTTTAAATTAAGTACTGTTTACAGTTACCAGGAAGTTTTAAGATTTAGTATTTTTAGAGCGATACAATAATAATAAAGCACCTTATTATTTTCCACAGGTGTGCAGTAGTCTGAAGCTACGTGAGATTGGTGTTAGCCTTAACATTTTAGCTGTAAATTGTTTGACAGGCAGACAGTAAAAGCTCAGAGTGTCTGTGTGAAACTCAGGAGCAGATAAATGCACACTCTGTGCCATGGTCATTCTGTAACTTTATGCCCAGCCTTCACTGAAACAGCTCTCCCTAATGGTCTGTAAAAGCACACACAGAGTCAATGGGTGCTTATGAACCATGTGCGCCCTAGATTACAGTTTGGTATTAGAGCCCAGCATACAGTTTTGCTGTATTGATAGGCCCATATATCAAATCTCCTCCAGACAATCGCAGATGGCTAATTGGGACTTTTTACAACCTCCCAGTTTATGCAGGAATTTTGCTATAAATTAAACACACAAGGCACCATTCACTTTCATGAAGCTTTACTTGGACAGAGCCTCATCTGATGAATACCTCATTTTATTGATGCAAAGACCTCCAAGGCCTCAGTGAGATGGAATATTGTTTTTAATACTTACCTGTCTGTGGTAATTAATTATGGCTTGCTGTGTTGCCTGCAGACACAGCTCGTCTCTGCTCGTCTCTTTCCTCTTCTTTCTTTTCCCTCTCCCTCTGTCTGTAAATCTTTGGACACCCAACATTCAAAGGTGGTGTTTGAACTTTCCAAAGCAGAGATTCTTCATTTGTCATTGTAGAAGAAAATGTTGTTTAGTGAGTGTTCATCCCCTGTTAATGCTCATTTCAAAGTTACTACTTATTCCAGGTTAATCCACCATCATTAGTGACCTATCTATGGTCAGGGACCAGTGTAGACTGCTGTATGCAGTGTTCACTCGTTTATCGTGGGAGTTATGTTCTAAAAATAACCCGCAATAGGTGAAATCCACAAAGTAGCCAGCTTTATTGTTTTTACAATTATTATAGACGTTTTAAGGCTGTAAAACCCCTCACTACACACTTTACACACTTTTCTCACACAGGCATGGATATTTTTACACTTTTATCTCTTGTTTAAACACTCGAAGTTCAAACCTTCGTAGAAAGATAAGTCCAGTATTATATTATAATCCGAAAAATACGGTAACTTCTACCTTCCTTTAGCATGTCCAGAAGTCCAACTTTTTGTGTGATGGTTAGCATCTTCCTTTGCCTTTTGGGTTCTCCCACGGGTGCATTTGATGGTGCACAATGATTCATCAACATGTGTTGTGTTTGTTGGGGAGCAAACTTACAAACATACAGTGCAGCACTCCAGAGTCACGCTGCTACCGATCAAAGATTTATTTAAATGTATACACCACCAGTGTTGGGTAAGTTACTTTAAATTAGTAACTTAGTTACATCCATCCATCCATTCGCTTCCGCTTATCCTTTTCAGGGTCGCGGGGGGCGCTGGAACCTATCCCAGCTGTCACAGGGCGAAAGGTGGGGTACACCCTGGACAGGTCGCCAGTCTGTCGCAGGGCCAACACACAGGGACAGACAACCATTCGCTCTCACATTCACTCGCACATTCACACCTAGTGGCAATTTGGATTATCCAATTAACCTATCCCCACAAGCTGCATGTCTTTGGACGGTGGGAGGAAGCCGGAGTACCCGGAGGGAACCCACGCAAACACGGGGAGAACATGCAAACTCCACACAGAAAGACCCCGGCCTGATGGTGGAATTGAACTCAGGACCTTCTTGCTGTGAGGGAACAGTGCTAACCACCGTGCCACTGTGCTGCCGTTTTTTCTATCAAAAGTAACTCAGTTACTTCAAGTTACTCGTTACTTTCAAAGTAACAAGTTACTAGGGAAAGTAACTTTGGTTTTACTCAGAATTCTCTTGTTAATGTGTTGCTTCCATAACTTTGCCAGTCTTCCAGCTTGCTTACTTACCACAGTGCACTGTACCACCTACCAATAGAAAGGAAAAGATAATGTGCATATTTCCACGAGAGAAATCCCACGCCTGGACCGCCGTTGACCGCCGCCATGATTCTAGCCTACGTCACAGCGTCATGTGCGCTTTTTACATCCAACACAAAAACTGCAGTTGTGGTGCTTTGATTGTACTCAGAACTCGGAAATCCTGCCTTCTGAATAGGAAGATGTAGGTAACACCAGACTGCAGATGAGCTGCATACAGGGCTGGACTGGGACAGAAAATTGGCCCGGGCATTTTGACTAGAGACCGGCCGCCATTATAGGAAAAACCATAAAGCCTTTGAATGAAAACAAACACTGTTGTGACAGTGATGTACACTGTTCTGATGGTCTATATGCATCAATCTATCAATCGTTTGTTGTAAGATTCAGATGATTATTTTTTAAAAGTGAGACATTTTAAATGAGAATAAGAAAGTATGTCTTTGTGCCCCCCTCTCCCTGTTAATGCCCTACCTGGCCCCCTGGCAACACTTTCCTAGACCCGCCCCTGCACAGTTACCAGCTGTCAGCTACTTAGAAAAGGATCCTGGTGTTATTTGTCTCTCAGAAACAGTTCATAACTTCAACTCATCCATGTCACCTAAAAGGTAAACCTGTTTCTCCATCACCTGTTCAGCTCTGATGATTCAGTAAGGACATCTGGTTTCATCTTCATGTTTCCCTCTCACCACATATCCAAACCGACATCATGACCAGCAGGTTTACAGCTGTGGCTCCAGCAAACATCAGCTGATACTTGAAATTAATATTAAATAAATTCTAACAACAGCTGATCAAGCTTAAACGTGCTGCTGTTGTTTAACGCGACATCCGCTGGTTTCCTCTTTCTGGTGCAAAGTGGGCGATAAACAAACAAGAGAGAAAAGCCGATCAGCTGATCATTGAATCAGTTTCATGATTGAAGTAGAAACAGGAGGAAGACCAAGATGGCGCCGCGGATGGTCGCCCTGGTGCTTCAGTGCGTTACTTTTGTTTTGTTTTTGTGCATTTTCTCTGTGTCTGGGCACTCCTCTGGATACTCGTACACCAGAGAAGAGCTCCTTAACTACAGGACTACAACGCCTGTGGATTTATTTCCAATATTTGTCGCATCTGCGGCAGATTTACTGCTGACTCTGACCAGGAAAGCGAGACGCCGAAAGAGAGGGAAGCGAGCCGGCTCACTCGTGCGTTTGAGGAGACGCGGACTGCGAACTGCTCTTCCTGGGATCTTCCTTTCTAATGTACGCTCACTCGGCAATAAGATTGACGAACTGGCCCTGATGAGAAGCATGAACAGAGACTTTGCCTCCTCCTGTGTCTTATGTTTTACGGAGTCGTGGCTCAGTGAGAACATCCCAGACTGCGCGCTCAAGCTGGAGGGCTTTCATCTGCTGCGCGCGGACCGGCAGGCCGCTCTCTCCGGTAAGTCCAAAGGTGGAGGTCTCTGCTTCTACATCAATAGTGGCTGGTGCACAGATGTGACAGTGATTGCTCAGCACTGCTCTTCCTCTCTGGAATATCTTTTTATCCACTGCAAACCGTTTTATTCTCCGCGGGAGTTCGCTTCATTCATCCTGGCCGCTGTTTACATCCCGCCAGACGCAGATGCGCAGGCAGCTCAGTGCGCACTCGCGGAGCAGATTCTCCGCGGACATTCCCGGACTCTCTCATCATTGCTCTTGGGGACTTTAACAAAGCCAATCTGAGCCATGAGCTTCCAAAATATAAGCAGTATATTAAATGCCCGACCAGAGAGGAGAGGACATTAGACCACTGTTACAGCACGATCAGCGGGGCCTATTGCGCGGTGCCCCGCGCTTCACTCGGACTTTCTGACCACGTCATGATCCACCTAATCCCCGCGTACAGACAGAGGCTGAAGCTCTCCAAACCTGTCGTGAGGACTAAAAAACTGTGGAGCAACGAGGCTGTGGAGGAGCTTCGCACGTGTTTGGAGACCACAGACTGGGACACATTGAAGGCTGCTTCTAACAGCTTGGACGAGTTTACGGACACTGTCACCTCCTATATCCACTTCTGTGAGGACAGCATTGTGCCATCACGCACCAGGGTGAGTTATAACAATGACAAACCCTGGTTTACTCCTAAACTCAAAAAGCTGTGGCTGGAAAAGAGAAAGGCGTTCAGAAGCGGAGACAGGGACTGCTACAGAGAGGCCAAGTACAGGTTCACTAAAGAAGTGGACATTGCTAAACATCAGCACTCTGAGAAGATGCAGCAGCAGATCTCAGAGAATGACTCGGCCTCTGTGTGGAAAGGTTTTAGGAATATCACCAACTACAAGCCTAAAACCCCCCACTCCACTGATGACTTGCTCTTAGCCAACACCCTTAACGACTTCTACTGCCGTTTTGACGAGCCATCAGGCAGCCTTCACACCTCCAACGGCCCCAACAATAGAGACACTTTGGACACTCATCCCCCCACCTCTCCCCCCTCCATAGAGCCATCACCACCTTCAAACCGTTCACCTACAACACCCCCCTCCTCACCCCACACAAAAGAGGATTTCACACCACCTCCTCCGACCACAACTCTTCATATTCATGAAGCAGATGTGAGGAAGCAGTTTAAGAGTCTGAATGCTCGGAAAGCTCCCGGCCCAGACGGTGTGTCTCCTGCCACCCTCAGACACTGTGCAAACGAGCTGGCCCCAGTGTTTTCTGGCATTTTCAACTCCTCACTGCAGGCATGTCATGTGCCCGCCTGCTTCAAGTCCTCCACCATAATCCCTGTCCCCAAGAAACCTAGGATCACTGGACTAAATGACTACAGACCCGTGGCTCTGACATCTGTGGTCATGAAGTCTTTTGAGCGCCTAGTTCTCTCCCATCTCAGGACCCTCACGGCCCCCCTCCTGGACCCCCTGCAGTTTGCATATAGAGCCAACAGGTCTGTAGACGACGCCATCAACATGGCCCTACACTTCATCCTGCAGCATCTGGACTCCCCAGGAACCTACGCCAGGATCCTGTTTGTGGACTTCAGCTCTGCCTTCAACACCATCCTTCCAGACCATCTCCGAGACAAGCTTTCCCAGATGAATGTGCCTGATCCCATCTGCCGGTGGATCACTGACTTCCTGACGGACAGGAAGCAGCATGTGAGGCTGGGAAAGAATGTCTCGGACTCCCGGACCATCAGCACCGGCTCCCCTCAGGGCTGTGTTCTTTCTCCTCTGCTCTTCTCCCTGTACACCAACTGCTGCACCTCCACCCACCAGTCTGTCAAGCTAATCAAGTTTGCAGATGACACCACCGTTATTGGACTCATCTCGGACGGGGATGAGTCTGCCTACAGGAGGGAGGTCATAACTTCTTACCTGAAGTTCAGTTCACACTCGGACCGGCGGCCGCCTCGGGTCTCTCCTCTTGCCTCCCTTTTCCTTCATCCACCTGCTGCCTCCACCACTTGCTAATGTTACTGAATCTGTGGAAGCTCCGTGATGCCACCACACGAAGTAACGAATAACGAGCCTATCTAAATCCCAGTAACAGTTAACGCGTTTCTGATTTTGGCATAATAACTAGTTACCGTGCTTGTTACCACAATAATAACATAGTTACTGTAACGCGTTACTTAATAACGCGTTAGTCCCAACACTGTACACCACATACAGAACATAACATCATCATAATTTGTTGCTTGTCGTCAGGAGTCCAAAAGAACTTTTCAGTGTATGGTTGAACTTACATGTATTCAGTCACAGACGGGATCAGTTCTGAACTGGCCCCAGCACAGAACCCTGTGGAGCTCTGTGATTAACCTGTGTGCAGAAGAAATCACGCTCGAGTGATGGCTTATTAAGAAATGGTTATCTAAGTGCCACATTAACAGCCAGTAGTATGTAGGCCATTAATAGGGATAGACTGGCTGTATTTAATCAGAATCCAATTCACAGGCAGTGTTCAGCCCACGGCATCTCTCGCAGACAAGCTCAACCACGTCCATGCTCGTTTTGACGCAGACAACAGAGAGCAGATCCTCTACCCTCAGGAGGACAGTGAGGCTGTAACTTTAACTCTGAAAACAGAAGCTGTGAGATGGACATTTAAAAAGGTCAATCCTCACAAAGCTCCATGACCAGACGGCATCCCAGGCTGGCTTCGCAGAGTGTGTGCCGACCAGCTGGCAGAGGTGTTCACCAACATCTTCAACCTCTCCCTGAGGCAGTCAGTGGTCCCCACATCCCTCAAAGCATCCACCATCATTCCTGTTCCCAAAAAATCAGTGGTCTCCTGTCTGAATGACTACCTTCCTGTTGCACTGACATCCGTCATCATGAAGTGCCTGGAGCGGCTGGTCAAAGGTCACATCTGCTCCTCCCTCCCTGACACACTGGACCCTCTTCAGTTTGCCTATCGGACAAACAGAGCCACAGAGGATGCCATCGCCCTGGCAACGCACACCACCCTCACTCACCTGGAGAAAGGGAATACATATGCAAGGATGCTCTTCATCGACTACAGCTCGGCATTTAACACCATCATCCCCTCAAAACTTGCCACGAAGCTCGTCGACCTTGGGCTGGGAACACCGATCTGCAGATGGATTCTAAACTTCCTCACAAACAGGCCCCAGGTGGTGAGAGTTGGTAAGCACACCTCCTCATCACTCATCCTAAACACAGGTACGCCACAGGGTTGTGTGCTTAGCCCCCTCCTATATTCCCTGTTCACACACAACTGTGTTGCTAAACAAGAGTCCAACACCATCATCAAGTTTGCGGATGACACAACCATCATAGGCCTCATAACAGGCAATGATGAGACGGCTTCACTGAGTGAATGGGTTAAATGCAGAGAGGGATTTTCCCCACGGGGACCAATAAAGTACACTTTCTTCTATAGAGAGGAGGTGATGGCGCTGTACGAGTGGTGTCTGGAAAATAACCTGACTCTCAACACCAGCAAAACTAGACAGATGATAGTGGACTACCGGAAACGACCAGTCAGAGAACACCAGCCCATCCACATCAACGGGTCAGCAGTTCAAGTTCCTTGGAGTCAACATCACTGAGGACTTCTCCTGGACCCTCACACAGACACTGCTATCAGGAAAGCTCGCCAGCGGCTTTACTTCCTGAGGAGGCTGAGGAAGTTTGGCATGAACGCCAACATCACCTCAAATTTCTACAGGTGTGCAGTCGAGAGCTTGCTGACGAGCTGCATTACAGTTTGGTACGGAAACTGCTCTGCCAGCAGCCGTAAATCACTACAGAGGGTGAAGGCAGCAGAGCACATCACTGGCATGAGGCTTCCTGCCATTCAGGACATTTATCTCCAGCGATGCCTCCTCAAAGCTCACAGCATCATCAAGGCCCACAGCCACCGCGCACATCAGCTGTTCTCCTTGTTACCATCTGGCAGACGTTACAGGAGCCTGTCTGCTCGGACTACAAGACTTAAAAACAGTCTTTACCACCAAGCCATACGACACCTCAACCACAACACTTAAACACACACAACACAGCACTCAGAAGCTACCCTGCAGCTTCACAAGTACTCTGTTTAATCTGCACTGGTCACTCCACTTTATTGATATTTATATTTTTTAAAAAGTGCAATATTGTAACAACTGCCACAAAACAACAACAACAAAAAAAAACCCAAAAACTTTTGTACTGTTCAGTTTGTACTGCTGCTCATTCCTGTCCCAATATCCCATCTGCCCCCCACCCCCACCCTCCGTTACATTCCTATCTAAAATTTTCTTTATTTAATCACTAGTGTGTGTGTGTATATATATATATATATATATATATATATATATATATATATATATATATATATATATATATATATATATATATATATATGACGCATATATATATATATATGACGCATATATATATATATATGCATATATATATGCGTCAGGTGTTGAGGAACCAGGGCACCCTGACGAAAAGTGGGCTACTGGAACAAGAAGGCATCGGTGGGCAAGAGACGAAAACAGGGCGTTGTTGGAATGCTACTACACAAGTAACCCCGGCGGAAGGGGCTACATGAATAGGATGAGGGACCTATGGATTCTTCGATACCCAACATCCACAATGACGGCGAAACAACTAGTAGCTCAGTGTTCCAACATTCGAAAGAAGGGACTGCTCTCACAGCTAGAGATTGACGAGGTACAACACAAATGCTACGGCAAGGAGGAGTCAGGACGCCAGGTCAGGGGGGCGATATCATCACCCCCACCCGAGATTGGGTACATAGCCCCAAGTGCGATAGGAGAAGGATCGTTGAGTGTGAGAGGAACTGACCTGAAAAATAGGATCATGGCCAAGCTTGAAACCTGGATCCCCCGTAGCCGGTTACCAAGATTACGTGAAGTACCCTCAGAAGGTCTGCTAGATGATGTTAATGCAGCACTACGGACGATACCTACAACCACGATTACCGACACTAACAAGCTGATCTACAATACGGCAGCAGTGATCAGTGAGATGCTTGGCTACAAGTTGAACAGCCACAAGGGGCAGTACCCTCCATGGCGAAGGAGGCTAGAGGGCAAGATCAAAGTAGCACGGAGGGAGGTTAGCCAACTAACGGAGTTGCAGAAAGGTGCGACAAAGAAGGTGCATAAGAAATACAGCAAGCTGTCCATACCTGAGGCCTTGGAAACTGCCAAGCAAAGACTCACAGCCTTGGCCAGCCGCTTGAGGAGGTACACCAGAGAGATAGAAGGCAGGAGAATAAACCAGCTGTTCTCCACAGAACCAGCAAAGGTGTACTCTCAGTGGCAAGGGAACAATAAGAGAACAGCACCACCAAGGCTGGAGACGGAGCAATACTGGAAGAGCATATGGGAGAAGGATGCAACCCATAACGGCAATGCTCAGTGGCTAGAGGATCTGAGGGCAGACCACAGCGACCTCCCTGAACAGGGTCCAGTAACCATCACAGTGGCAGATATCCAAGAAAGGGTCTCCAGTATGAAGAGTTGGACAGCACCAGGGCCCGACATGGTTCACGCCTACTGGCTGAAGAAGCTGACTGCACTCCACGAGCGTCTGGCAGCACAAATGAACCAGCTGCTAGTTAACGAGAGACACCCGGAATGGCTAACCGAAGGTCGGACGGTCCTGATCCCCAAGGACCCCAAGAAGGGACCGGTCCCCTCCAACTACCGACCAATAACCTGCCTCAGTACTACATGGAAGCTCCTGTCAGGCATCATATCGGCTAAGATGAACAGGCACATGGGTCAATACATGAGCAGGACACAGAAAGGAATTGGCAAGAATACCAGAGGCGCAAAACACCAGCTACTGGTAGACAGAACAATCAGCCGAGACTGCAAGACCAGACTGACCAACCTGTGCACTGCCTGGATTGATTACAAGAAGGCCTATGACTCAATGCCCCACAGCTGGATACTGGAATGCCTAGAATTGTACAAGATCAATGGGACCCTAAGAGCCTTCATCAGGAACTCAATGGGGATGTGGCGTACAACACTAGAGGCCAACTCCAAGCCCATAGCACAAGTCACCATCAAGTGCGGGATCTACCAAGGAGATGCTCTGTCCCCACTGCTGTTCTGCATAGGCGTGAACCCCCTCAGTGAGATCATTAACAAGACTGGCTACGGATACCGACTACGGAACGGAGCAGTTGTCAGCCACCTCCTGTACATGGATGACATCAAGCTGTATGCCAAGAGTGAACGAGACATCGATTCACTGATCCACACTACCAGGCTATACAGCAATGACATTGGAATGTCGTTCGGACTGGAGAAGTGTAGCCGGATGGTAACAAAGAGAGGGAAGGTAGTCAGAACTGAGGGGATTGAACTACCAGAAGGCAACATTGCAGACATAGAGGAGAGTTAGAAGTACTTGGGGATCCCGCAGGCGAATGGGAACCATGAAGAGGCCGCTAGAAAAGCTGCAACCACCAAGTACCTGCAGAGGGTCAGGCAAGTCCTGAGGAGTCAGCTGAATGGTAAGAACAAGATCCGGGCCATCAACACGTACGCCCTACCCGTGATCAGGTACCCTGCTGGGGTAATAGGCTGGCCAAAGGAGGAGATAGAAGCCACTGACATAAAGACAAGAAAGCTCCTTACCATGCATGGAGGGTTTCACCCCAAGTCCAGCACCCTGAGGCTGTACGCTAAGCGGAAGGAAGGGGGCCGGGGACTGGGTGAGTGTCAGCACCACAGTCCAGGATGAGACAAGGAACATCCAAGAATACATTGGGAAGATGGCCCCAACTGACTGAGTGCTCAGTGAATACCTCAGGCAGCAGAAACCCAAGAAAGAGGAGGGAGACGAGGAACCATCATGGAAGGACAGGCCCCTGCACGGTATGTACCACCGGCAGATAGAGGAGGTGGCTGATATCCAGAAATCCTACCAGTGGCTGGACAAAGCTGGACTGAAAGACAGCACAGAGGCACTAATCATGGCAGCACAAGAACAAGCTCTGAGCACAAGATCCATAGAGGCTGGGGTCTATCACACCAGGCAAGACCCCAGGTGCAGGCTGTGTAAAGATGCCCCAGAGACAATCCAGCACATAACAGCAGGGTGCAAGATGCTAGCAGGCAAGGCATACATGGAACGCCATAACCAAGTGGCCGGCATAGTGTACAGGAACATCTGTGCCGAGTATAACCTGGAAGTCCCGAGGTCAAAATGGGAGATGCCCCCAAGGGTGGTGGAGAATGACCGAGCTAAGATCCTGTGGGACTTCCAGATACAGACGGACAAAATGGTGGTGGCTAACCAACCGGACATAGTGGTGGTAGACAAACAGAAGAAGACGGCTGTAGTGATCGATGTAGCGGTTCCGAATGACAGCAATATCAGGAAGAAGGAACACGAGAAGCTGGAGAAATACCAAGGGCTCAGAGAAGAGCTCGAGAGGATGTGGAGGGTGAAGGTAACGGTGGTCCCCGTGGTAATCGGAGCACTAGGTGCGGTGACTCCCAAGATAGGCGAGTGGCTCCAGCAGATCCCGGGAATAACATCGGAGATCTCTGTCCAGAAGAGCGCAGTCCTGGGAACAGCTAAGATACTGCGCAGGACCCTCAAGCTCCCAGGCCTCTGGTAGAGGACCCGAGCTTGAAGGATAAACCGCCCGCAGGGGCGTGCTGGGTGTTTTTTTTTTTTTATTCAGTTAACTGAAAATCTCTTTTTTCTTTTACTACATCTTTACTACATTATTATTATTATTATTATTATTATTATTATTATTATTATTATTATTATTATTATTATTATTATTATCTTATTAATATTTTGCTCTTTACTATTTTTCGATTTATTTTTTATTATTTTATTTTATTTATTTATTTCTTCTCCTGTACCATGCTGCTGAGTGACTGTCTTCTGCTCGTCAAATACATTTCATCGCGATGTTGACCCTGTGCTAACTTGCATATGACAAATAAAACTGAAAACTGAGACTGAAAACTCCCTGATTTAGAATCAATAATAGTAAAACCTGTAGGGTCAACCTGAGAGCAACAGGTCCAACAGGTAGGATGCAGGATTGGTTTGAGTCTGTTGTGACTGTGACATAGTGTACTGACCACTCCCTGGAGCCTCGTTCCCTTAGCCTGGATGAAGTGTGTGAAACACACTGTGAGTGGTCCAAGGTCACCAGCTTCTCACAGATGTTGTTTAATAATCCACATCTAACCATTTCCTTTTTTGGCCCAGCTGTATTGTTCTTTCTCTGTGATCCTCTGAGGTCTAGCAGGACAGAGAGGTGCAGCATCTGCTGTCAGGGAGTCGAGAGGAGGAAGACAGGACAAGGACACGCTGTGGAAGAAGCCAGAGATTAATTATAACTAAGGTGATGACAGGAAGCAAATCACCAACAGGAGCTTCTGATAAACATCATTGTTGCCAGACTTGCTGTCATTGTTCTTCAGTCATTTAAAGCCTAAATGATATGGCAATATAATGTCTGCTTCAGCAGTGGCTCAGGAGGTAGACCATATCATCTACTAATCAGAAGGTCAGGTGGTTTGATCTCAGGCTCCTTCACACTACAAGTAAAGAATCCTTGGGAACGGCACTGAAACCAAAACCGCCCCAGACTCATCTATTGGAGTGTGATTAAAAAGAACTAAAGTACATGAAATAAGATACTCCATGAATGTGTGAGTGTGATTTGTGGTATAGATGCATCAGGCTGTCCACTTCTCTTCAACATCAATAATACTCCTCTGAACAAAACTGCACATATTTACAGTAGATACTTCCTGCTTGCTGTGCTTTCTCACCCCAGCGGCCATCAAAGACACACACTCACACATGCACACACACACACACACACACGCACACACACGCACACGCTCTGTTTACACTCACTGGGTATGTTCCAGGTAGTTGCTCTGTTCCATTTTCAAATAATCTCCCGTTCCATTTCTCCTTTCTTCCCTGGGAATAAAAGCCCTTCAGCGTTCCCCAGACCTATACGGGCCACAGTGGACACTTTGGGAGCACAAACATGGTTTTAGTCCAGTAAAGTGTTCAAACTGTGTTTGAAATCAGTTATAATGTGAAGATCTAAATACAAAGTTAAAACAGATATATAAGGATTATTTTGAACTGTTAATCATGCAAAGCTACTCTAGTGGAGTCCAAGAATAGAATGCAGCACTAGAAATGAACATAGAAGATTAACATTAACATTATAAACATGTTTCATTCCTGGCATTCATTTTGTTTTTAGTTTCGTCAGCTTCTGATGCTGCGCCTGGCCCCCTCATTACTTCATCATTTGGTTTGGTACAGGCAGCAGCACTAGCTGATGCCGAGTGCCAGTAAGATGTTAAAAGAGAAGTCTAAATATCAAGAAAGAAAAGAAAGTGGGTGGAAATTAAACTCACAGTGAAGTCCACATGAAAGAAACTGCTTGACTTTTCTAGCTTTAGTTAGCTTACTTCATTTCTAACACAAAGTAATGTGTTTGTGTTATTTTAGCCAACAAGTAATTGATGCGTGCAGTCCCTTTTCACATATGTACATACTATTTTCCATATATATATACAGTGGGGCAAAAAAGTATTTAGTCAGCCACCGATTGTGCAAGTTCCCCCACTTAAAATGATGACAGAGGTCAGTAATTTGCACCAGAGGTACACTTCAACTGTGAGAGACAGAATGTGAAAAAAAATCCATGAATCCACATGGTAGGATTTGTAAAGAATTTATTCGTAAATTAGGGTGGAAAATAAGTATTTGGTCACCTCAAACAAGGAAAATCTCTGGCTCTCACAGACCTGTAACGTCTTCTGTAAGAAGCTTTTCTGTCCCCCACTCGTTACCTGTATGAATGGCACCTGTTTGAACTCATCATCTGTATAAAAGACACCTGTCCACAGCCTCAAACAGTCAGACTCCAAACTCCGCCATGGCCAAGACCAAAGAGCTTTCGAAGGACACCAGGAAAAGTATTGTAGACCTGCACCAGACTGGGAAGAGTGAATCTACAATAGGCAAGCAGCTTGGTGTGAAAAAATCAACTGTGGGAGCAATCATCAGAAAATGGAAGACATACAAGACCACTGATAATCTCCCTCGATCTGGGGCTCCACGCAAGATCTCATCCCGTGGGGTCAAAATGATCATGAGAACGGTGAGCAAAGATCCCAGAACCACACGGGGGGACCTGGTGAATGACCTGCAGAGAGCTGGGACCAAAGTAACAAAGGTCACCATCAGTAACACACTACAACGGCAGGGAATCAAATCCCGCAGTGCCAGACGTGTTCCGCTGCTGAAGCCAGTGCATGTCCAGGCCCGTCTGAAGTTTGCCAGAGAGCACATGGATGATACAGCAGAGGATTGGGAGAATGTCATGTGGTCAGATGAAACCAGAGTAGAACTTTTTGGTATAAACTCAACTCGTCGTGTTTGGAGGAAGAAGAATACTGAGTTGCATCCCAAGAACACCATACCTACTGTGAAGCATGGGGGTGGAAACATCATGCTATGGGGCTGTTTTTCTGCCAAGGGGACAGGACGACTGATCCGTGTTAAGGACAGAATGAATGGGGCCATGTATCGTGAGATTTTGAGCCAAAACCTCCTTCCATCAGTGAGAACTTTGAAGATGAAACCAGGCTGGGTCTTCCAACATGACAATGATCCAAAACACACCGCCCGGGCAACAAAGGAGTGGCTCCGTAAGAAGCATTTGAAAGTCCTGGAGTGGCCTAGCCAGTCTCCAGACCTCAACCCCATAGAAAATCTGTGGCGGGAGTTGAAAGTCCGTGTTGCTCGGCGACAGCCCCAAAACATCACTGCTCTCGAGAAGATCTGCATGGAGGAATGGGCCAAAATACCAGCTACTGTGTGTGCAAACCTGGTAAAGACCTATAGTAAACGTTTGACCTCTGTTATTGCCAACAAAAGTTATGTTACAAAGTATTGAGTTGTATTTTTGTTATTGACCAAATACTTATTTTCCACCCTGATTTACGAATAAATTCTTTACAAATCCTACCATGTGGATTCATGGATTTTTTTTTCACATTCTGTCTCTCAAAGTTGAAGTGTACCTCTGGTGCAAATTACTGACCTCTGTCATCATTTTAGGTGGGGGAACTTGCACAATCGGTGGCTGACTAAATACTTTTTTGCCCCACTGTATATATATATATATATATATATATATATATAAAAAAAACACCCAGCACGCCCCTGCGGGCGGTTTATCCTTCAAGCTCGGGTCCTCTACCAGAGGCCTGGGAGCTTGAGGGTCCTGCGCAGTATCTTAGCTGTTCCCAGGACTGCGCTCTTCTGGACAGAGATCTCCGATGTTGTTCCCGGGATCTGCTGGAGCCACTCGCCTAGCTTGGGAGTCACCGCACCTAGTGCTCCGATTACCACGGGGACCACCGTTACCTTCACCCTCCACATCCTCTCGAGCTCTTCTCTGAGCCCTTGGTATTTCTCCAGCTTCTCGTGTTCCTTCTTCCTGATATTGCTGTCATTGGGAACCGCTACATCGATCACTACGGCCGTCTTCCTCTGTTTGTCTACCACCACTATGTCCGGTTGGTTAGCCACCACCATTTTGTCCGTCTGTATCTGGAAGTCCCACAGGATCTTAGCTCGGTCATTCTCCACCACCCTTGGGGGCATCTCCCATTTTGACCTCGGGACTTCTAGGTTATACTCGGCACAGATGTTCCTGTACACTATGCCGGCCACTTGGTTATGGCGTTCCATGTATGCCTTGCCTGCTAGCATCTTGCACCCTGCTGTTATGTGCTGGATTGTCTCTGGGGCATCTTTACACAGCCTGCACCTGGGGTCTTGCCTGGTGTGATAGACCCCAGCCTCTATGGATCTTGTACTCAGAGCTTGTTCTTGTGCTGCCATGATTAGTGCCTCTGTGCTGTCTTTCAGTCCAGCTTTGTCCAGCCACTGGTAGGATTTCTGGATATCAGCCACCTCCTCTATCTGCCGGTGGTACATACCGTGCAGGGGCCTGTCCTTCCATGATGGTTCCTCGTCTCCCTCCTCTTTCTTGGGTTTCTGCTGCCTGAGGTATTCACTGAGCACTCGGTCAGTTGGGGCCATCTTCCCAATGTATTCTTGGATGTTCCTTGTCTCATCCTGGACTGTGGTGCTGACACTCACCAGTCCCCGGCCCCCTTCCTTCCGCTTAGCGTACAGCCTCAGGGTGCTGGACTTGGGGTGAAACCCTCCATGCATGGTCAGGAGCTTTCTTGTCTTTATGTCAGTGGCTTCTATCTCCTCCTTGGGCCAGCCTATTACCCCAGCAGGGTACCTGATCACGGGCAGGGCGTATGTGTTGATGGCCCGGATCTTGTTCTTACCATTCAGCTGACTCCTCAGGACTTGCCTGACCCTCTGCAGGTACTTGGTGGTTGCAGCCTTTCTAGCGGCCTCTTCATGGTTCCCATTTGCCTGCGGGATCCCCAGGTACTTGTAACTGTCCTCTATGTCTGCAATGTTGCCTTCTGGTAGTTCAATCCCCTCAGTTCTGACTACCTTCCCTCTCTTTGTTACCATCCGACTACACTTCTCCAGTCCGAACGACATTCCAATGTCATTGCTGTATAGCCTGGTAGTGTGGATCAGTGAATCGATGTCTCGTTCACTCTTGGCATACAGCTTGATGTCATCCATGTACAGGAGGTGGCTGACAACTGCTCCGTTCCGTAGTCGGTATCCGTAGCCAGTCTTGTTAATGATCTCACTGAGGGGGTTCAGGCCTATGCAGAACAGCAGTGGGGACAGAGCATCTCCTTGGTAGATCCCGCACTTGATGGTAACTTGTGCTATGGGCTTGGAGTTGGCCTCTAGTGTTGTACGCCACATCCCCATTGAGTTCCTGATGAAGGCTCTTAGGGTCCCATTGATCTTGTACAATTCTAGGCATTCCAGTATCCAGCTGTGGGGCATTGAGTCATAGGCCTTCTTGTAATCAATCCAGGCAGTGCACAGGTTGGTCAGTCTGGTCTTGCAGTCTCGGCTGATTGTTCTGTCTACCAGTAGCTGGTGTTTTGCACCTCTGGTATTCTTGCCAATTCCTTTCTGTGTCCCGCTCATGTATTGACCCATGTGCCTGTTCATCTTAGCCGATATGATGCCTGACAGGAGCTTCCATGTAGTACTGAGGCAGGTTATTGGTCGGTAGTTGGAGGGGACCGGTCCCTTCTTGGGGTCCTTGGGGATCAGGACCGTCCGGCCTTCAGTTAGCCATTCCGGGTGTCTCTCGTTAACTAGCAGCTGGTTCATTTGTGCTGCCAGACGCTCGTGGAGTGCAGTCAGCTTCTTCAGCCAGTAGGCGTGAACCATGTCGGGCCCTGGTGCTGTCCAACTCTTCATACTGGAGACCCTTTCTTGGATATCTGCCACTGTGATGGTTACTGGACCCTGTTCAGGGAGGTCGCTGTGGTCTGCCCTCAGATCCACTAGCCACTGAGCATTGCCGTTATGGGTTGCATCCTTCTCCCATATGCTCTTCCAGTATTGCTCCGTCTCCAGCCTTGGTGGTGCTGTTCTCTTATTGTTCCCTTGCCACTGAGAGTACACCTTTGCTGGTTCTGTGGAGAACAGCTGGTTTATTCTCCTGCCTTCTATCTCTCTGGTGTACCTCCTCAAGCGGCTGGCCAAGGCTGTGAGTCTTTGCTTGGCAGTTTCCAAGGCCTCAGGTATGGACAGCTTGCTGTATTTCTTAGGCACCTTATTTGTCGCACCTTTCTGCAACTCTGTTAGTTGGCTAACCTCCCTCCGTGCTACTTTGATCTTGCCCTCTAGCCTCCTTCTCCATGGAGGGTACTGCCCCTTGTGGCTGTTCAACTTGTAGCCAAGCATCTCACTGATCACTGCTGCCGTACTGTAGATCAGCTTGTTAGTGTCGGTAATCGTGGTTGTAGGTATTGCCCGTAGTGCTGCATTAACATCATCTAGCAGACCTTCTGAGGGTACTTCACGTAATCTTGGTAACCGGCTACGGGGGATCCAGGTTTCAAGCTTGGCCATGATCCTATTTTTCAGGTCAGTTCCTCTCGCACTCAACGATCCTTCTCCTATCGCACTTGGGGCTATGTACCCAATCTCGGGTGGGGGTGATGATATCTCCCCCCTGACCTGGCGTCCTGACTCCTCCTTGCCGTAGCATTTGTGTTGTACCTCGTCAATCTCTAGCTGTGAGAGCAGTCCCTTCTTTCGAATGTTGGAACACTGAGCTACTAGTTGTTTCGCCGTCATTGTGGATGTTGGGTATCGAAGAATCCATAGGTCCCTCATCCTATTCATGTAGCCCCTTCCGCCGGGGTTACTTGCGTAGTAGCATTCCAACAACGCCCTGTTTTCGTCCCTTGCCCACCGATGCCTTCTTGTTCCAGTAGCCCACTTTTCGTCAGGGTGCCCTGGTTCCTCAACACCTGACGCGGACCTTGTTGATCCGGGCGACGTCCGAGCCGGCATGCCTTCATATTTATCTGTCTCGCTCATGTCTGCGGTAGGCTTGCTTAGCATAGGGGGTCTAGCCTTAGGACCCTTACTGGATACAGACGCCCCAGGCAGGAATCGAACTTGCGATCCTCTGTTCCAAAGGCGTGTAGTTTAACCACTACGCTATCCAGCTGATATATATATATATACATATGTATATGTATATATATATATATATCTTAGCTGTTCCCAGGACTGCGCTCTTCTGGACAGAGATCTCCGATGTTGTTCCTGGGATCTGCTGGAGCCACTCGCCTAGCTTGGGAGTCACCGCACCTAGTGCTCCGATTACCACGGGGACCACCGTTACCTTCACCCTCCACATCCTCTCGAGCTCTTGATTAGTGCCTCTGTGCTGTCTTTCAGTCCAGCTTTGTCCAGCCACTGGTAGGATTTCTGGATATCAGCCACCCCCTCTATCTGCCGGTGGTACATACCGTGCAGGGGCCTGTCCTTCCATAGCAGCTGGATAGCGTAGTGGTTAGACTACACGCCTTTGGAACAGAGGATCGCAAGTTCGATTCCTGCCTGGGGCGTCTGTATCCAGTAAGGGTCCTAAGGCTAGACCCCCTATGCTAAGCAAGCCTACCGCAGACATGAGCGAGACAGATAAATATGAAGGCATGCCGGCTCGGACGTCGCCCGGATCAACAAGGTCCGCGTCAGGTGTTGAGGAACCAGGGCACCCTGACGAAAAGTGGGCTACTGGAACAAGAAGGCATCGGTGGGCAAGAGACGAAAACAGGGCGTTGTTGGAATGCTACTACGCAAGTAACCCTGGCGGAAGGGGCTACATGAATAGGCTGAGGGACCTATGGATTCTTCGATATATATATATATATATATATACTGATGTACATATGCATACGCTTATCTGCCAACCTGAAAAACATCAAACCTCTGGCTCAGGCACAGCCGTCCCACTCCCATCTCCCACACTCCCCACTGAAATCTGAAGACTTAGGTGAGTTGATCATTAAACACATGGCTTGCACATATCAAAATAATCTTGCACAAAATCAAAAATCTATTTACCTAAGCAGGATATTGATTCGTGTTTGTACAGTTTCTTTTTTTCAGGGCTGGCATGTTTGGGCCAAAGTGATAATTTTTTCACTGGGCCCCAAATCCTTGAGTGTGGGTGCCACATACCTGAGATACTCTGCATGATGTGATGCAAAGTACTTTAGTGTCCATGCCAATGTTTTATTGATGCAACAACTTAAATCTTAATGATCTCTTGGGTGTTTCTCAGTCTCTAACAGGATTAGGAGTCATGCTGTAACACGATGACTTGCCACTCAAAACGCAATAATGCCTTGTTTAAAAAAACATTAATCTTACCCCAGACTTGAGTTATTAGGCGAAGAATAATTGAAAATATTCATATGTACCAGTGTCATGTTCATCTGCATAATCAGCTATGTTGATTACTATTTTCCAGTCGTATGCAAGGATAAGGCTACTTTCACCTGTAAACATGTTGGATTAGTGCTACACAAGGATCCAGAGGAAAACACAAAACATCTCCTAATATTCTTAATTTATGGAAAATTGAACTACTGGGATTTTTTTCCCTGCTGCTGCAACAATCATGCCATGGAAAGTTTCAGTGCTTTAGCTGGTCACAACAAACGAGTGTTTGTGACAGTGGCTGGTTTAATCCCAGATTTGAATTTGCTAATAATTATTCAAATTACACTCTCACCAAAGGAAAAAACTATTTCAGGCATCCTAATAATCACCCACAAGATTGGACAAAGATGTAAAAAAACACAGACATAATTTCTTTGTTTGCATACAGGTAAATGTGAACGTAAGCACAGGATACGTTTGTGCATTTAACGGGTTTCCCTTCACCTTCCCAAGAGTAAACCTGCAGCAGTGACTCGCCATCAAGAGGAGCATCGAACAAAGTTTATATCTTTTCTTTAAATTAAGTAAACTTGGTCCACCTGGGTCCATAAATCCAGCACGGAGACCTGGAGCAGAGCGCCTGTTCTTCTATTCTCTTCCCCTCTGGTCAGTGGATTTACCGCGGGAGTAATAACTGTCAGGCCAAATGCCTGGTAAAGTGGCATACAGAAGCGAGTGGAGGGAGAGTATTTATCATGGTATTGACTTTGTGACTGCCGTGTCGTGAACTCTTTTGTCATAAACTGGAGCAGCGCTGCAGATCGATCCGAGGAAAACTGCTGTCAGCTCGACTCCCAGCGAGCATTGCTTTTCCTACAGCCACTTAGAGGACTGATAAATGCCCCCATCCCCCCTGCCCCCTGCCTGCTGCAGCAACAAGAGCATGGCCAGCATGGTCATACACAGACACACGGTGAAACCATCTCTCAGCTTTTATATGCAGTCTAAATAATTCAATTTAATTTACATAGTGCCAAATCACAACAATAGTCACCTCAAGGCACTTATAGACGCGTGAGAGGTTAACCATTTTTAAATATAACAATTTTTAAATGTAACAACAAATGCATGAGTGTGAATGCACTCATGCATTTGTTGTTACATTGTAAAAGCCTGTTTGGCTCCATTCTACACAGGTCTTACAAGCAGACCTGAACTTTGGTAATTTCTGAAATGTGTGTAATGTACAGTTAGATGTACAGATGTTAGGGTTGAGTGTGGGTCACATTTGTCCAGAATTGTGATGGTTGGCCGGTTCACTATGCTGCTGTTAGCTGAGCTGTTGCTGGGCTCTGCTGTACTCTTGAGCAGGTTTTCTTCATTTCCATACTCCAATCATGCTACCATTCCTAGATGGTTGCATGATGCCACCACCCCACTTCACTGCAGCAATTATGTTGGGGACAATTAGAAATACTTGATATTTGTCGTTGTGCTTGGAGTTCTGCCCAAAGACTGAAATGTTTCAGAAAGACAGTTGATGGTGACTTTCCTCATTAATGTTTTCCAGATTATATTTACTGGGACACCTAAAAACATTCAGATCAGTAGTTCAGTTGCTTTTCTTCCTTGGGTAAGACACTGAATCCCAAATTTCCTCAGATGGAGTGCAGCATGCGCATGAATTATTAAAAAGGGGTTAAAGTACACAAAATGTACAAATATCCCAAAAAAGCTTGATCGATGGATTGCTACCAAACGGTCGTCCTTTTTGCAGGTTCTCCATCTCATCTCCAAAACCATAGTAGACACAACATTCTGGTTAAAAGAAGACACCTTCATACACTCACAGTGCTCGATTTTATGAGCAGTAATATTCAGATGATAAGGTCTGAAAATGGAGAGCTTTTCCTGCTTTAGACCAGCGTGCCCAGTTGGAGAACGGTTTGATTGTGTACTGCCTTCCTGTTGTATGACATCATTCAAACCAGTTAAGGATCCAGGGGACAGTTGTATTTCTCAAGCTGAGTGACAAATTACTCTGTTCGTCACCATGACCATCTGCATATTCATAAACACAATCGCTCTTCAGGTTGTAGACACTGTGGTGAAACATGACTTGGGGGATCGTGCAATGCACAATAGCAATTACAGCCTTTGGCTGAAGGTCAGTGAAGACACCAGAACAGGACAAAACAAACTTCCTCTTCTTTTCACCAGCAGAACAATGAGAAAAAAATAGAGTGACAGCAGACACAAGGAAATCATTTGCAATACAATACTGTGGAAACACTGAGATGCTTTAGTCTGTCAGGGATTTTGTGAAAGGCAAAATGCACCCGAGTGCTCTGAAATATGTTTCACAAACCATTACGAACTTTCCAAGATGCTCCGCTTACAGCATCTGTCCAGTTTTATGTGAGCAAATACTTTGTGCCAAAATATTCAGCACATCTAGCCCAGCAACAATTGCTGCTCTGAATTTCAGTTTCCAGAACTAGATTCATTTGGGGAAATAAATTAGCTTGAGAGTGCAGCGCTGTGTCCACCGAGTACTTGCATCTGTAAAGTCTGCAGGCTACAGAGAAGCATCAGTGTTTTAGAAATTAACAGGGTATTTTCCATCTATTTTATTTTTCCTCAGTTCTCCTTACACCCTTTTAATTTCTAATTTTGTATTAATTGTTCTTTTCACTTCCTTGCCTGTCCTTTCTTTAACCTCGTTTCTGCATATCTTCACATCATGTATTTTTTGAGTACATCTGGACTTTTTTCTTGTCCTTTTCTCATCTGCTATTCCATATTTTATGTCCCCTCTTGTTTTGTTCTACTTTTTTCTTTCCTGTAGGTCTTTGGTGGAGATGAATGGGAAATCAATAGTGTCTGTGTTGACATGGAGAAGTAGACTGACTCTAAAACACACCCAGGTGATGGATGATGACAGCTGCTGTGTGTGCGTGAGAGCAAACATTTAGCCCTTGACCGTGACCCTTCAGTGTTTCACTGGGTCTTGGTCCTTGATGGTCGGAGCTTGGGGGTTGGGGGTTAGGTCAAGCCTAGGTGTATGAGACCCTGGGGAGGGCTGGCTGTATGGAAGTATTCAGCAGGTCAGCGTTATTGAGGACTGCAGGGAGCACAAGGAGGATGTGAAGGCAAGATATATTCACCTGTTGTTCCTCCTATGTGAATCTCACCTTGACCTCTTCTTGCACATGGAATGCATACGTACAATAAAGGTATTTAAGCTGAATTAAATATAGAATAATAGAGAATAAATGCAGGAATAAACAGCTACAGAGGTGTGTATTCCATGATGTGGATGGGCTTTCCCAAATTGCATTTTAATAAAGTGAACTAGCAGTGATTGAGCAGACCTCAGATTGTCTGCAAGGTTGTTGTAAATATAAATAAAATAAGAAACACTACTCCTACAGACGTGTGCAGAGAATGGACGCTCGAGTGCAGATTTGTGCTTCAATCAGGCTAAACGATGTTTAAACAGACATGAGTATGAAAAACCCCACCTTCTAATCACGCGGGGTTGTAACTCCTGCACCATTTGTCTCTTTACATAATTCAAATGCACTAATACACACAGACACACAGGCCTCTGACGCTAACGGGTCATTGGCAGGTCAACTGAGGGTCTGACGTATGATGCCTGTGGACATCTGAGAACCTTTCTATTCGTCTCACCTTTCTCCTGTTCACCAATCCCCTATGCAGCTCACTTTCTCACAAAAAACCAATGAAAAAATACATGTGGCAACTACCAGGTGACTGTGGCTTTGGAGGTAAAGCGGGATGTCTGCTAATCCAACACGTTCTCACTCCCAACTCGTCAAACGTGTGACGCATGGTCAGGCTCCCTCTGCTGCACTTATGGACGCGCAGGGTACCCCTCTCGCGTCGGGAATTGACGTGAAGGGTCCTCCGATTGAAGAGATTGCCGCGGAAGTGCCTGTTGTCGGTATATTTAGACATTTTCCAAATCACATTGTAGTGACGTATACAGAACACAATAAATTATATAATGTAAACAACTACCTGAAAAACAGGTAGAACAATACTTTTGTATGGTTTATTGCATTTACGGAGGGAGTGATGTATGCTGGGTAATGGCACAGCTAGCTACTGGGTGACTTTATTCACCCGCTTCGGCTGTTATCAGTCCATACAATGGGCGTCATTAGCACAAACCAGTCCCATAGATATGGGCCATCTCCTGCTAGATTGTTCAGAAGGTTGTTCTCATCCATCCAGATGGAGGATCACTAACAGGAGCGTGGAAGACTCCAGAATCCACTCTGGCTGGAATCCGGTGGATACAGCAGTGTTTACAGGTAAGACCGTTTAAACGGACAGCATTTATAGAATGACCATTAAACGTCAGCGAGTGTCAGTAATGTTAATGTGGTTATGTTAGTAATACACCGAGTGCTAATATAACAGCTTTAAGATGCATTTGTAGATGTTATTACGTGTTTTACCGTCTTTATGGTGCTAGCTTAAAGTTACGGTGTAAACGTTAGCTTATATTGGAGTAAAGCTGTTACTGGTTAAACGATGTTAGCACAGAAATATTAGCTTCTGTCATGACTGATGAAGTTACTAGTTAATAAAGTTTCCAGTAAAGTGATTAATCGCAGCCACAGATTGACAGCAAATATCTCGATTAGCTTCAGTGCATCTGTAATAAATATGTGCAAGTTTCAGTGCTTCGTTTAAACTGTATGATACTTATACTGACCCAGGGTCAATGTAAAATACAATCCTAGCTGTGTGAACAAAGCCTGGCTCCTTTAATCCTGCATGACAAACCTCAGGATGCAGGTTATTATTACTCTTTCCTGCTGGCACACCTGTCACACCTGAGAGTCAGCTAGAAACGTACAGTGACGTGGACATCATGCAAAGACTGCCAGACTCTGTAATACTGCAAATGATCAGTGACTCAGGTTATCACTAAACTTTAAACGGCACCTCTGTGTGCTGAACATCTAGGATTGAGTCAGGCTGCATCAGCTGAAGCTGTTATTTGTATATATCAGTATTTTTTATTCAGGTGTGGGGAAAATACGTAAGACTGCAGTGAAGCGATGCACCAGATTAATCCCTGGCCAAAGGTATCGTACTTAAATCAGACTACTGATCCAGCCACATCAGCCTTTTGTGAGGTCTGTTTAAAGTAGACTAAAAGTGAACTGCAGGTTCCTGAGAGGTGGACTGTGAGCACAGAAACACGTTCATACATACAGCTGCAGCAAACTTACATTAATTTTAAATAGATTTGTTACTCTGATGTCTGTCTCTGTGTTAGTCCTCTGACAGACTGGTGACCTGTCCAGGTGTGCTCTACCTATGACTACTGGGACAGGCTCTAGCCTCTGTAATAGAAATGTTCTGTTATTCTCATTTAAAGTATTTAAGTGCTTATGCATGTGCTTAGTTGTGACACTGTTACTGTTCAGTGAAAGTTTCTAAAACTAGATGAACTTACTTCAGCGTCAGCAGTTTGAGAAAACAACTCCCTTTACAGGTGCTGATAAGGCCAAGGGCACAAAACAGCTTAACCATTGATACGTTAGGTTTCATAGCAAGACACGTGAAGTGTGGTGTGATCAGTTTAACTTCCTCTTCCTTGGAATGCATAAAGGAGCAGGAGCACGACCTCTGTGGCAGCGCTGACATGACTGAACTGTGATGTTTGATGTGTGTTGGCGCAGTAATAAATAGCTTGATCACAGCTCTTTCTGTGTTGCAGACTTTATTTAAAAAATTCCACGACACCCCCCACCCTCCCACTGTGAACCTGAATTGAATATTCAGAAGACATTTGTTTAAATAGTTCTACAAATCTGAGCTGTTGGTGTGTCCTTGGATTGTGTGGTAATAATATTAGAGCCTGCAATCTTTCTTACTGAATCTCTACTATGAGTCATGTTACCTGAGATTAATTCTATGTTTACCTGTCAGCCTGGACGAATGTGCTGTGTGAAGGAAATTAAATTAAATCAGATCTGAACTGCGTACATTTAAGGAACCTGTTCATATTTAATTGAAATATGAACCAGTGTTTTTTTTTTTGATTGCTGATTCCAAGAGAGTCTTTGTGGAAATCCTGTTTGGCTTTTTGTTATTTTAATTCTCTTCTCTGTTTTCCAGAACAGTTCTCCACAGTCACTGTCCACATGGGTCAGTGGGACCAAGAAGCACTCTGCTAATGTGGAACTCTGACCAGCAACATCCAGCAGGACCCAGACAGCGTTTTCTATCTCCCAGCTGGAGTTTTTGTTTGTCAGTGACTGGAGAGTCAGATTTTTGTTGAGCTTCACACTTGCAGAGGTAAGTCAGTTTGCAGAGATCCCTCCCACCCTGGCTTTTATGTGCTAGATTTCTTATCTGAAAGAGTAATATTTCAGTGACTGCTGCTTATACCACAGGTTAATACACTCTACTGATCCCTGATAGGAGATCCAACAAAGAAGCCTGGTGGATGTTTGTTTACAGTCTGATGATGGGACATCATGCTCTGCATCTTCAAAGTTTGCCTCCTCATTATTATTCATACCCAGTAATGTGAAGTATGCTTATATCTACTATAACTGAACCAACCTGGTGCTCTTCATTTATGGAGGCTGTTGAGTCTGAATGTTGGATGTTGTGTATCTCGTGTTCTCTGGGCTTTGTTGTCCTCAGTCTTTTTGCAGGATCAGAAAACAAAACCAGGAGGCGCGTAAATGTTTCTTCTCCATGATGTTTCTTCAAATGTTTCTTCTGGATGATGATAAGACTGACACGGGATGCCACCTTTGGTCTTGTGATGAAGCAAAGCTCAGGAAGAAGTGGGATTAAATGGTACCCACATGTGTGCTGCTGAGAAGGATGTACAGGGGCACCTGCAGCCAAATCCAAGCCTCAGGTTAGTTGTAGTTGCAGAACGCTACAGGACTGAGACAGCTGAGGCATCAAATGTTTGATTAAACGGATGAAAAAGAGAAGTTTTTTCCCTATAATTATCCCTTCTTAAAATCTGTAGCAACTTCAAGTCTGTCAGCGTGCTGAGCATGCTCAGAATGTGACAATATATTTTTGTTCAATATTTAATTTCTTTCAGTTGCAATTGTTAAATGAAAAAAATATATATATATTCTTATAATTTAGCAAACTAATTTATCAAAAAATATATATATACATATATCTGTATTAGTTTTAATAAATTAATTTGACACCTGTATTGAAAATACCATATTGTATTCATACAGAATCAGTTTGGTATCATGTTTGTCTGCTCACTGATTGCTGAAACTAAGAGCTACTTTGATCTGTTTAGATCTAAAGTATCCAAAGTTGAGCTCTGATGTTTCTTCACCCCTGTGTGTGATATGTGATGTCCTACATGCTGGCAGAGCAGCAGTTTGTGCTCACAGATGGTGACGGTGTGGAGAGACGGTGGTGTTTCCTCAGAAGAACCAGCAGAGTCACAAAGGACACCAGTCCATCTCACCACCTTGACTTGCTGACTGATGCTCATCTGCACTGCACAGAGGAAATCAACTGACCGAGGTTTGTCCAGTGACGTGTTATGAAATGTATATTTGTTTTATGCTTACAGATATGTTTTTCTTGACAGAGGCTCTGCAGAGGTTAGACAAAGAAAATATGTGCTTTACATTTTACTGTGATTTATTGAGATATTTGTTGCCTGATGTTCAGCAGGAATGGAGAAATAGAATCAAAGGAGATGTTTTTGATGTTTTTGTAATGATGTAAGTAAATCTTCAATATTATTTATTTGCTTGGTTATATTAGGAGTGTTTCAGAGTGAGGGGGGAGGAGTCATCATCCAGGTAAAGTGATGTGGATCCGTGGACACACTTGTCTCCCCTTTAAAGGAGACGATCCAAGTCATCCTTAAATGTTAGTGCTTTCAAATACACAAACATTTTTAAAGGACAAAAATGAACATCCAACTTTGACTGTAACACAAAATAAATCTTTGCATGTGTGTTTTCAAACTCTCAGATGGGCAGCATATCAGTCTTGGACTGTCTAACCTGCAGCACTGAATGACCACCACACATGAGCATGTTCCTGCAACATTCAGCATCTGATCCTTCATCTGTGTGCTTCTGCTTTTGGTAAGTAGAGTTACCCAACTCCAGTAACTCTAAACACATGCCATCCATTTCTAACGGCCTGGTTACTTCCTGTCAGTTACTTTAGAAACCATGTGGTCACCTGACCTAACACTGTTTCTTCTTCTTCCCCTTAATGTTCAAGTGTCACATGTCAAACAGCTGGAGAGGAAACTACACCAGCGTACTGAGATGTTTCACCAACACGTGCCAGATGCTGTTCCTTCATGGTGACATCACCAGAGACAGCCCCGCCCACCTCAGGACCTCGCCATTGATCATGATGATTATAATGATGACAGCGAGCGGAACTAAGACTGTAAAAATCCACGACCAGAATGTTTCTTTCTAATTATGAACGAATAGTGAGAGCCTCTTTCTGTGTTTTGTCTGTTTTGGGTTTTTAACCTCATTTGTTACTAACAAAGTTCACAAACTCACACAGTTTACATTCTGTATGTTTCCATCTTTACCAGACACACTCTAACTGCATTTAAGAAAATAATCCTTAAAAATCGTCGTTTTTCTCTTTTGTAATTGATGATAATTCAGTGAATATACTGCGCTGCTTCCTTTTATTGCGTCTCACATTGCTTTAAGTTTTTCAGTGTCCAGTTATTTTTTACTGCTGTTTGAATTCTCTGTATGTTTGACCCTGTAGACTGTTTGATGGACTGCTTGTCTTCCTGTTTGTAACCGCTGCCTGTTTTTTAATAAAGATTTGGATTTCTGACTTCAACACAGCCTCTGCGTGTCCTCCCTTTGTGTCGTCTTCCTCTGTGAATGTGTTGCATGTGTCACAGATTCATTTTATTAACAGCTTTCCCACAGTGAGTTGCATCAGCATTCATTCACAGCACATTGCAGAAGGATTCAGATTAATACAGTGATCTTACAGTCAGAATGATCCTGACAGAGTGCCACTGTAAATGATCTTTCATCAGGTCAATTTTAAAGTTCAGTATTTCAAAGCAGGAGTTATGAAGAATCATGCTGGCATTAGGACTAATAATATGTACTTACAAAGTCAAAGTTTTTTAATTATGCTAGAATATTGGAAGACAATCAACTTTGTGTTTTCGGCATATTAATTATTCTGAAATAGAGACGTGACCCTCACTGTACAGAAGCACTAAACAACTGACAATCTAACAGACATCATTGGCCTGAGCTGTCATGCACAGTGAGTCTGATCCTTTGCTGTGAGAGTCTGACAAGCATGTTTCTGGTCAGTTTGGAAGAAATAATATCACAATGTTGATCTTTCTTTCCAATATTCCTTCTCTTTTAAACTGTGATCAAAGGTACTTATGTTCACAGCATGTAATAATACTGACAGTCCAGGGCATTGTGATCTGTTGAGCTAGGGTTAGGGTTAGGGTTAGCAATTCAGACATATGTAATCAATATTAAACGTCTCTGACGTGGGCCACTGTCCGCAGTGTTGGGAAATCCATACCAGGCTGGAACGAGTCAAGGTAGGTGAGCATCCACGAGAAGACACAGCAGATGCATCCTACTGACAGGACCAGGAGACTCCAGAAACCGAGCATCTTCTCTTCAGTGCCATCCACTCCTGTCACCCTCTCTGCCCGCAGCTCTTTGAGTATGGGGTAGATAAGGGCGCAGAGAAACCCTTATTACTAATTCGTATTATAATTCAATTTCCATGAAATATTCATATTCAGTATCGGTCCTTTTATATTATAACCACGGATCCACCCAGGCTCATGGTGGGGCAGGGCTCTGTCCTGGGATGCTTGAGTACAAGGTAATGTACACCCTGACCAGGTATCCAGTCTGTCAGAATTGTTTTCAATATTTGGTTCAAAAACACGAGTGACAACAAAAATCCAACTAGGATTCTTGCATATGATGAATGAAGTCTGTCTTTGACTGTATTGTCCAGCTGATCCATCAAACCCCCAGCAGGTGAACCTTATTCATGACATAACACGGCAACAATGTAAAAAATGAAACAGCAACAGTCTAAATGTAAAGTGCATTCTAAAGTCCTCTTCAATAAATCATATGCAAAGAGTCATTCAGGACTGTAAAACGTGAACTACAGAACCCAGAGTCTTCATCATTAAATCTCTGGTTGCTTCATTTTTCTATCCTATATCAGATACTTTAAGGTTAGGTTAGGTAAACTTGCATTCTCATGGTGAGGCAAAGTGCTTTATGTGTGTGTGTGCGTGTCATGAACGGCTATAAAAGGCCTATAATTAAAGAACAAAGCGGGGTTTGAGTTCGAGTTGCGGCAGACTGTCACTACTTGTAAATGGAACGCAGCCTTCCTACGGCGGACAGCTAATAACAGGAATCGGACGCGGTCCACCCAAGTCCACAGCAACCACCATAGCAACCACCTAGCATGACCTTAAAAACATTTTCTGTCTTCATAACTATCAAAAACGTAAAATGATTTGCAAAGTGTTTAAGTGTTACAGCTGCAGAGAGCTATGGCGGTATCTTTGGAAGCTGTTTACATAGCTAATAATATACGATGTAACCATGGAGACAGTCAGTCACGTGAGCTAGCGGTGCACGTTTACTACAGTGAATAAGGTGATTGCGTCCACACGCTGCAGGGGGTAAAGACATTACTTCAATATTGTTTTATACTGATATATATTTGCCTTCTGTTGACCATCACCTCAGGTTCACCATCACAGTTTCAGCAGACAGATGCACACTGTCTAAATATGAACACATTCAAAAACTCATGTCTCAGAAATAAGCACAGCTGTTCATGTTTGTCATCAGAGTTTTATTTGTAAGAAAATTATGAACTTCATATTGTGCATCAAATAAAAGAACATTTCACAACTCTGAGTCAACAGAAACAGGTAACAGAAATGTCTCTAATGTAGACATGTACAGTGTAGTGTAAGCATTAAAAGATTTTAAAGGAAACACTAACATTTATGTGAAACTAATTGTAATAAAAAAATGAGCAGGTGCTTTATAGATGTAAAAGAAAGAATCTGAAAACAACACTTTTTTGGTCTAAGTGATCAAAGTAGAAAACAGAACTGATGTTCAAGAACAAACCGTAGCTGCACTAATATTACACATCTCCATTGTTGTGGTGAACAGACATGTTGCTTTTAAAACCACATGCAGTGTGTGACCGTGACTGTTCACTGAGACCATGAACGCCACTTTGCTGAAGCCTTCGCCTTCTTCTTCTTCTTCTAAATTGGAAGCAGAAGGAGCACGAGCTGCTTTGATCTACTGAAATGAAAAAGCAGAACATCTGAGCTGAAATCATTAAGACAGGAACAAATTCAATGCAGTGTCTCAAGTGGCTTAGCCTGTTACAACTGTTGATACAAGCTAAATACGGTTAACACACAGTGTCAGGGAGCTCCAGTGTGGGAACTAGTGGCTTTAGGTTTGTAGTCATTTAACTTTCATCCATTCATTCATTTAATTCAGGAGGAAGAAATGTCAGGTTGGTGCAGGCTGGTTACATGCATTTGGTCCCATGCTGTCTTTAACTAAATGACTTGGTTCATTTTATGGCTGGGCTGTATGTGGGGTTATATCATGTTATTTGGGCAGGAGGACCTTTCCTCTGTTAGAATTTGAAAGTTTCTCCATAAGTAGAGTTTCTAACTCTTCTAGCACATCTGTGGCTGACAGCTTTTTTGGTGGCTCTTTTTACCCCACACTGGTTGTGAGTGTGTAAATAGCCCCACTAGTTCTTTTGGGTTGCAGTTAACTTGGGAGGAAGAGGTAGGTCTGCCATGACTAGATGAATAACAATTATCTGGGATACATAAATTTCATAATGCATGCATATATCTCTATAAACCTGCCTGAGGGCTGCCATTTTTACATTCAGTTATTTCTCTGTTGAATCTAAATAATGAATGTGTTACAGTTAAACTGACACTGATCAGTGTAAATGGCTCATTGGGACACAGAAACCTTTAAATTAAACCTGATATCGAGTGTCAAACCATATCAAAGCTGTAAAAGATGTTTACAGTCAGAATTTATAAAACTATGATTGTAAATAAATTCAAACAAGTGAGCTTTTCTCTTTGTGCTGAATATCAACACTGTTATTTCTTAGACTGTAAGCTTTACTTTAGCACAACCAGTTGTAGAAGCTGCCACTCCAAATGTCTTTGATAACAAGAAAAAAATACCTTTTCAGTCCACGGCCTGAAGTTCTTCTCTGACATCTTCTGCCATCAGCTTTGTCTGCTGGTTTGAAGACAATAAACCACAAAAAGATGATTTAGTCACTTTGTCTGCATCATGCAGCTCGAATGTGTCGTGTAACGATGTTGAATAGCCGTCGTTATCCCTCTGCTGTGTCAGTAGGATTGTACTGTACAGCATCTCATTGATATGTGAGGAATGCTAATGTAACACGATAACAGACTTACATCATTAAAATATAAGGAGCAGGAGATATTTAGATATTTTTATATTTATATTACATTTTATAGCTGACGGATATTACTAAATAGATAGAATTTACTAAATAGCTGGATGAAGATGAAAAATATGTCTATAATAACAAATGACCATGAGAGCCAGTAGAATTAATTCAGCTGGACACTCAAAAGACGTCCTTAAATGCTCTTTAAGTGGCAGAACAGATGAACAAACAGTTAATTGCTTACTTGAGATGAAATCTGCTCAGCTACTTTGAAAACAGCTTCTAACTGGTTCCTCCTTTAACAGGATGACGGCTCAGGGGTAAGGCCATCATGCAATCCAGCAACCTTTATGGTTCTGCTTTGATTCACCAGGAACTATTAGGGAAACCTTCCAGCGCCTCCTGTGAAAGACACAGGCATAAACACACAAACATTTATTAACATGTTCCACAGTCTTCCAGTTTGATTTTCTCATCCTGTGGACAACAACGTACATGGATGCAGGTTTATTGTTAACTTTTGTAAGGTTTATTTACTGAACATATCCAGCTGCAGCTCCACTGTGATCCTGAGCTGGATAAGCACTTAAGGAAATGTGTCAATAAATGGACAAACATCAACTTACTATATTTATCCAAACAGACGGGACCAATAATGCTTCACTGAGTTAGAGACTTTAACGTCTCTTCTATGTAAGAATGTCTCGTGCTGATATACCTGCAATACTTGACAACAAAGGTTTTTCAGACTGCATGTAGCTGTCCTCTATGTCAGCTCACACATTTACATTTATGTCACACTTATTTCTGCTTTCCCATTTTATAATTATTACTTACATTTTGATTAGATACCTTGAGTTTGTAAATGATCAGATTACATCATTGGAATACAATGTATCCAATTCAGGGTTGCGGGAGGATGAAGCCTATCCCAGCTGATACAGGACAAAGACAGGCTGCCAGTTTATCGCAGGGCTAACACAATATGTGTAACAGAAAATCCACTTAAATGTTTATATTTGTTATAATAATCATAATTATGACTATTATTTAAAGGTTTCTTTAAATAATACATTTTGATTTTTATAACCTCTAAAATATAAACCTGAGCTGTTTCAGATTCTGACCTCTGACCTCAGTGACCTGGCTGTGTCCTCACTGCAGCTCCCTCTTGGAAGTATGTCTGCTTCTTGTCTACCCCCAGTGTTGACCGCCTGCCCTTGATATCACGTACTGTACCTGAGGAACAAAAAAGGACAAACACTTGCCTTCATTTAAGAAGTACATTCATACAGAGGTAATCTATGGAAACACACTAGTTCACCCTTTGGGAGAAATCAGTTCCTGTGAAACATTTCTGTAAATGAACATCATGTGGAGAATGAATGAAATGAGTTCTTCCGGTGACTCAGCAGTCCCACACTGACAAATGAAATCTAGTTAAACTATTAAGCATATTTGCTCTTCTGAAATCTGTGTTAAACAACAACAAACATAAATTAATAACAAAAATACAGCTGAGTAGAGGCTTTACAAACCACCAGCAGCCATAATGCTAAATTTTAATCTTCAAATGTTTCTGAGCCGTCTTCAACCTGCTTTTAACACATTAAAGTCCCACAGTCAATGCAGCCTGACCCAATCCTAGATGTTCAGCACACAGAGACACAGAGGTGCCGTTTAAAGTTTAGTGATAACTTGAGTCACTGATCATTTGCAGTATTACAGAGTCTGGCAGTCTTTGCATGATGTCCACGTCACTGTACGTTTCTAGCTGACTCTCAGGTGTGACAGGTGTGCCAGCAGGAAAGAGTAATAATAACCTGCATCCTGAGGTTTGTCATGCAGGATTAAAGGAGCCAGGCTTTGTTCACACAGCTAGGATTGTATTTTACACTGACCCTGGGTCAGTATAAGTATCATACAGTTTAAACGAAGCACTGAAACTTGCACATATTTATTACAGATGCACTGAAGCTAATCGAGATATTTGCTGTCAGTCTGTGGCTGCGATTAATCACTTTACTGGAAACTTTATTAACTAGTAACTTCATCAGTCATGACAGAAGCTAATATTTCTGTGCTAACATCGTTTAACCAGTAACAGCTTTACTCCAATATAGGCTAACGTTTACACCGTAACTTTAAGCTAGCACCATAAAGACGGTAAAACACGTAATAACATCTACAAATGCATCTTAAAGCTGTTATATTAGCACTCGGTGTATTACTAACATAACCACATTAACATTACTGAAACTCGCTGACTTTTAATAGTCATTCTATAAATGCTGTCCGTTTAAATGGTCTTACCTGTAAACACTGCTGTATCCACCGGATTCCAGCCAGAGTGGATTCTGGAGTCTTCCACGCTCCTGTTAGTGATCCTCCATCTGGATGGATGAGAACAACCTTCTGAACAATCTAGCAGGAGATGGCCCATATCTATGGGACTGGTTTGTGCTAATGACGCCCATTGTATGGACTGATAACAGCCGAAGCGGGTGAATAAAGTCACCCAGTAGCTAGCTGTGCCATTACCCAGCATACATCACTCCCTCCGTAAATGCAATAAACCATACAAAAGTATTGTTCTACCTGTTTTTCAGGTAGTTGTTTACATTATATAATTTATTGTGTTCTGTATACGTCACTACAATGTGATTTGGAAAATGTCTAAATATACCGACAAAAGGCACTTCCGCGGCAATCTCTTCAATCGGAGGACCCTTCACGTCAATTCCCGACGCGAGAGGGGTACCCTGCGCGTCCATAAGTGCAGCAGAGGGAGCCTGACCATGCGTCACACGTTTGACGAGTTGGGAGTGAGAACGTGTTGGCTAATCATACGTCTATGGAAGGTTTGATCCCCTGGCTGCATGAGGCAGATACTGAACCCTGAGTTGCTCCTGTGTGTGAACATTAGGCGAAAAGTGCTTGCACACTCTCATTTAGCTTACATAAATGTGCGTGTGTGTGTGTGTGTGTGTGTGTGTGAAAGAGGCTTGTAGTAAGAAAGTGCTCCAATAGAGTAGAAAAGCAGTCAGTGACTGATACATGTAACCAAGTGCTGCTCAAAGCTCCTTGCAGTCCTCACAAAACAGAACAAGCAGCTACATTTCAGATGCTAAAACATCCACAGACCGTTACATTAAACAGTGAGTTTAATTCTGTGATGGTGTAGTGCAGAGGCATGGCAAAGTTTTAATTTTATAGCAAACAGTAATGATCTTTATTTCACTAAAGGTGCCATCACAAAATGTTTTAGTATTGTGAGTTAACCTTGTAACATACTCCAGGGAGTTTGTAGAACAACCTGATAATTTAATGTTTAATGTGTGCCTGAAAGTGTAAATGAAACACTACACGTATAAAGCTTAATACATCATGGAGCTCTGCTCTCAAAAAACGACATAGATGTAACTCTGTGTGGATTTAAGAAATAAGTGCCAAGGTTTTAAAAACATGTGTAGCGCCATCTTCTGTTGTAAAGCACTTTATAAAAAAAGAGTCTGTTTGAATCACCGGACCAACAAGATTGATCCAAAACTACAACTTTTCCTTGACAAACCGGGTGTACCGAGCCACGCATTTAGGTGGCAAAGCAGATGTTCAGAACAGTGCTATTGTTTCCACTACTGTTTAACTAACATAAACTAATGTAAGTCTGTTAACCACAACCAACCGACCGACCCAGTAACCAAAACATCTTTCAAAAACTCTAAGCCCTTTCAGCTGTTTAGACAGTTTACATCTATGTCAGTTTAAGAGCAGGGCTCCATCATGTAAGTTAGCCTTTACAGTGGTCCCTGGCTATGTCTCCTGTACAGTACAGAATGTGTTCAGGTTGTTAAATTTACATAAATCTTCGATTGCTAGCAGTGTGACTCTGAAATGAAATTTTCTCCCCAACAAACACAACGATGTCCACGAAACGTTTTGCGCCGTCAAAGGCAGCTGTGGTAGCACCCAAAAGGCAGATGATGGTGCTAACCATCACACAAAAACTTGGACTTCTGATTCATTGATTCATTAATGATTCATGAATGTTGAATCCTCTGGCAGCTGCTCTATTCCCAAGTTCTGGACCTGAAAACAGGGTTTGATCTTCGGTTACTGGACTTATTTTTCTATGAAGGTTTAAACAAGAGAGAAAAGTGTGAAAATGTTCATGCCTGTGTGAGAAAAGAGTATAAAGTGTGTAGTGAGGGGTTTTACAGCCTTAAAACATCTATGATAATTTTAAAAAGTAAAGCTGGCTACTTCGTGGATTTCACCTATCGCGGGTTATTTTTAGAGCGTAACTCCGGCGATAAACGAGGGGCCGCTGTATACAGTTAGTGCCTCATTTCCACCTTAAAGGACAAATCCTGGTCACAAATGACAGTTCCAGGCTTCCATATTAAGTGTCTTGTCAGAAACTGCATTTTTAAGAATGTATTGGGCAAAAACATCCAGGCCAGACACGTCAAGACATGTCTGGGGAAACCCTGTTAAACAAATCACATGTTGCCAACCCATTTTGTGTTATACCCTGTGTCTTTAAACACACACTCTTATACTGTAGGTAATGTCCTGTAGTGTAATAATACAAGTGAGGTATCAGATACAACAGTTATAAACAAGAAATCCAAGCGAGGAGGTGGTACTGAACCTAGTAGGTGAGTTTTTTAAAATGTCCTTTTATTTAGTGAAGAACTCAGCCCTTTAAAGCGAGACTGATTTATTCTGTAAGCAATGTTCCAACATAATTAATAGAGGATCCAGCGTACATCTCCAATGCAGTCTCCTACAGAGAAATTTAGAGAGATCGCCATTCCTGGCATAAAAGATGACAGCACTCCCCTTCTGCACTTAATCAATGAAGCTGACCTTTGCAGACAACCCCTTGCTGAGTGATTAAAGCCAAGTCTCAACATGGTTTGTAGGGATCATGGAAATAAAGCTGTCCAGATGGAGAGTGAGAGCAGGCGACGTCCTGCAGCTTGAATTCCTTCATCATTTCCATCCATCGCTTTCCAGCATGCTGCCGCCACATGCCAGCAGTCAGGTAACTATGCCTCATCTAATATTGTGAATAAAGACCTTTGATACCTGGCTGGTGTTTACTGCAGCGGTGTTATATGTCACCGGTATAACCATAAGGAGATTTTTATTACTCCTAGAAAAACTCTGGCAGAACCAGGCTCAGGAAGTGACAGTCGCGAACAGCAGCTGGTCTGCTGGTGAGGTTACTTAATGCCAATAATATATATTTACACATGTTTAATATACGCAAAAATAATAATATGTGTGAAAAATTGACAATAGACTGAAATATTTTTCATGTATATACAGAGATTTTTAGTGTAATAATTATTTCCAGAATCATCTTCAAATTTTTATTTATCTATGTAAAGAATAGTGAATTTATTAGAACCACATCTTAAATACAAGAAAATTTACTGGAGAAAATAGCGATACAACAATAGCGCACAGTGTGCATAAGTACGGGATAAAACTGAAAAACCAGAGGACCCAAGTCTGTGGAAAAGGAGCGAGGAGTTAGTTTGTAGATTGCAAAGCAGAGAATATTCAGGAATAGCTGTGATGGAAAGTTGGCAGACAGGGGAGATGATGAGCATCTTCCAGACTTGTATTAGAGAAGGGAATGTCTGTTACGTTGCACTAAAAGGTCCAGGCAATGGGGGAAGGTAACAAAAAGTGTCAGGGAAGACAGGCAAGCAAAACTGTTGAATTCAGGGATTTTATTCTTATTGTTAATTACACTGAATGTGATGGACGTACCACTATCACCTTCAAAAAGAAAAGGAAGCATGAAATTCAGGAGTTGGTCACTGAACTGATACGCACTCCTCTCCATAGGAGTAAGGAGCCACCCTAGCTGCAACCCAACAAGGCTCTCTGGCAGTAGAGCACTCCTTTCTCTGACCTTAAGTACTCTGGTTAATTGCTCAGTAGAGTCATCTGCACAAAAAGAGTGCCACTTAAAGCAGGAGAGTTGGCAAGATGTGCCCATACAGGGTCCAAATCATAGGAGGCCTTGCAAGGGCTGTAACAATGGAAAAACGGAAATCCAGCTGATACACTGCAGTGCTGGAGAGCTTAGCCTCAGGAAAGAAACACTAGTCAGTCCACCTTGATCTAGCAAAGAGTAAGCAAACCAAAGGTGAGACCAAATTGTCCTCTTGGAGAGAGGAATTTGGAGGTACTTCTCCTTCCTCATTATTCCGTGCACTTTGTGCTGTGTATTGTATTACTGGAGGCAAAACAGCATAAGAGCATGATGCTACTACCACCATGCTTGACAGCAGGTACAGTGTTCCCTAGGTTTAAAAATTGTCACTCCTTCAAACATATCTCTTGTTACTATGGCAAAATAGTTCAGTCTTTTTCTTGTCTGATAAATAAAACCTTTCTTCAGAAGGCATTTGCTTTGTCCATGTGGTTAAAGGTGTCAGCTTTGGAGCATGGGCTTCTTTTTTGCACATTCTCAGTAGGTGATGATGTAAAACTTGCTTCATTGTGAAAAGTGGCCCCACTGTTCCAGCAGTTGCCTTGATGGTTCCTGGGTTGTTCCTTAACATCGTAACGGTTTTCCTCTCATCTGAGGGCAACGGTTAGGGATCTTCTTCAAGAGCTTGGCAAAGTGGTGAAACATCTGAATAAATGTTCTTATTGTTTGAACAGATGTGCTTGGATTCTGGAAGTGTTTAGAAAAAAAGGCTCTAAGAAACTTTGCCAACGTGAATCCATCTCCAGTTCCTTGGACTTTTCGGGTGTTCTAAGCATTGTTCAATCCAATGGATGCTGTTAAACAAATCTGTTTTCTTTTTGCTGGAAAAGAAAAGTTGCCACTTGTAGTCATGATCAACTACAGCTGGTAGTAGTCATAACTGATTACAAATGGTAGTACTCATAATTGGTTCTGCCGGAGGTTTCTTTCTGTTAAAAGGGAGTTTTTCCTTCCCACTGTCGCCAAAGTGCTTGCTCATAGGGGGTCATATGATTGTTGGGTTTTTCTCTGTACCTATGAAGCACCTTGAGCACTTTTGTTGTGATTTGGCGCTATATAAATAAAATTGAATTGAATTGATTACCATGTGGTAATCAAGTGCCATGATGGTAGAAATCATGACAGGCCAAGTGGAGTATAATGATTGTAGTAGCAGCTGAAGGAAAAACACAGGTTTAGAAGGTCTGGAGCAAGACCTTTGATTGGCCTTGAAGCAGTCCTGGCAAACCATCAGGCAACTCAGAAAGGGGAAGCTGCTTCTTGGTCACACTGTATGCAGTGGGGATGGAGTGCTGCTGACCTCAATTGAGGATTTATTCAGGTAGTGGAAAGAATACATCAAGGATCTCCTTAATGTCACTTGCACACCTTCTCTAGTGAAAGCAATGTGCCTCAGAGCATCCTGCGGGGTGGCAGGATATTCAGTTCCTGTACAACTACAGTGAAAGGTTGGTATACACTGCAGTAATTAGGTTTTCAGTGGCAGATGGACTTTGCTTTCATGCTCAACTTTTTCTTTACCACAACAGGCCTGTACATAGTCCACAGAAATTCTATCCATAAAAGTTTGAACCAAATCAGTGACAAAGTATAGCCCTGGCAAAGCTATCAATTTACAAGTTGATCTATATTCCTACCCTCACCTGTGGCCATGAGCACAGGGTAGCGATCAAAAGAATAAGATCAGAGATGCAAGCAGCTGAAATGAGCTTCCTCTGAAGAGTGTTTTGGCTTTCTCGTAGAGATAGGATGAAGAGTTTGAATATATGGGAGGAGCTCTGCGTAGAGCTGGTACTCTTCCACATTAAAAAAAAGCCACTTGAGGTAGTTCAGACATTTGACTAAGTCGCCTCCTAGAGACCTCCCAGGTGAGAGGGAGATCTGGGCGTCTCTGATTAGACTGCTGCACCAGCAAAGCAAATCTAGATTAGTGGAAGAAATCGCATGGATATTTTAGAGTGAGAAGCAAAAAAGGTGTTGCTATGTACCAGTACAGAAGTCCATGTTCTACTATCAGTATCAGTAAGTCCTTGAAAAGTGGATAATTTCTGGATCTGCTTCTGATTGTCCCTTTTCAGTCTTTACAGATGTAATGACTTGCATCAAGCACCACCTGATATTGTTTTGAAATCTTATTCAAATTGCAATTTCAATGTGAGGATTTTGGTTCTGCTCTTCCTCTGATTAGTGTTTACCCTGTTCCCCCCGTGTGTTCCTGTATCTAGTCCGCGTTTCTTAGTTTGTGTCCTTTCATGTGTAAGTTCCTGTTTTATTGTGAAGGTCTGCGTCTTATGTGAGTGTTTTCAGTTTGCCTCCCTAGTCTCGTCATGTTAATCACTCCCAGCTGTGTTTCCCACCTGTGTGTAATCTCCCTGTGTTCTCTGAGTGTATTTAAGTTGTATTTTCTGTCTTAGTAATTGCTGGTTCGTCTGTGTTGTTTCCCCTCGGTCTCCCTGCGTCTCTCCGTATGTATTTCCCCGGACCTCCCTGCATCTTCGTTTCTGGTTTGTTTTGTTAGTTTTTCCCAGTTTAGGTTTTCCTGTTTCACCTTCACCCACGCCATTGCTGTTTGTATTTTCTTTTGTTAAATAAATACTCATCTGCACCAGAGCTGCCACATTTTGGGTCCTATCTCCAATTCCACACGTCTGCCAGCGCGGTCGTGACAGTTAAACCTCCTGATAATCCCAGAGTGCCTTTCACTGGCCCCAATCCAAAGCACTCTGTAACAAAGAGACAAAATAAAAAATGGTGGATGAAACCAGCAGAGGAGTATAACATGGGTGAGAGATTTATAATATGAATGGTTCAAACTTTCTCATAAATCAGTGCAAAATGCTTTCAGGTGGGTACGCTGACATTTATGCACGAGAGATGTCAACGTAACGAGTTCAATGAAGAGATGTGTGGAAGTGCAACTATGTCTATATGGTTCCGGTGACAACACACACACACACACATTTCTCTCTATAGGGTAAAATCATCCTGAGAATTGCGTACATGTTGGGGAAAAAACATCTCAGTGATTAATCAAATGTACTTTGAAATATATTAATGACATGGCTGCTGTTGGTGATGCCCAAGGGTCTGTTCATAAAAGTAAAACCATGAGATTAGCTGAAGTGAAAAGTATATGTTAGTTATGTTATACTACCAGGAACATACAGAAGGTTAGATGTTGACAGGCTGTCCTTGCTAATTATCAATAAGATACAGATTTCCTCACAATTCAAATTCAATAAAATGATCACATGATATTGTATTAAAATGATGTCTTTCTTGTCTATTAGACTGAGGTCATTGTCATCATCCTCCACAGAGGATCCATCAATGTTAAGTGGAGAGTGATCTCTCCGTGATCTCCTGAAGTCAACAATCATCTCCTTTGTTTTTTCCACGTTCAGAGACAGGTTGTTGACTCTACACCAGTCCATTAGCTGTTGCACCTCCTCTCTGTATGCTGACTCGTCATTCTTGTTGACCCGCCACAGTCGTGTCATCGGCGAACTTGATGATGTGGTTCAAACTGTGCATTGCTGCACAGTCGTGAGTCAGCAGAGTGAACAGCAGTGGGCTGAGCACACAGCCCTGAGGGGCTCCAGTGCTCAGTGTGGTGGTGTTGGAGTTGCTATTCCCGGACTCTCCGAGGCCTCTCTGTTAGAAAGTCCAGGATCCAGTTTAAAAGACCCAGCAGCCTCAGTTTTCCAATCAGGTGCTGAGGAATGATTGTGTTGAATGCTATGAACAGCATTCGTACATATGTGTCCTTATTGTCCAGGTGGGTGAGGGCGAGATGCAGGGTGGTGGCGATAGCATCATCTGTTGGCACATTGGGACGACAGCAGTGCTCAGGGAGAGGTTGAAGATGTCAGTAAGGACATCTCTCAGCTGGTCTGCACATTCTCTGAGCACTCTCCAGGGATGTTATCTGGACCAGCAGCTTTCGGTGGAAAGCTCTGCAAAGAGCTTTCCTCATATCAGCAGAGGTCAGACACAGAACCTGGTCATTGCGAGGGGGGAAGGACTTCCTCACCAACACATCATTCTGAGCATCAAACCTTGCATAGACGTTATGCAAGTATATTCTGTGGTTGACCTCCCTGGTAGTCTGTAATCCAGGCTACGAAGAAAGCATCTAGTTGTATGTCTGTGAGTCTGTTCTTCTATACTGATGGTCTAATGATATTATAACCAATGCAGTCAAAGAATATGTTCTTTGTAATAGCCTGATCCAGCAGCATCTTCAGCGCTGATACAGGGTTGTTAGGTAAATTACTAGAAGCCCAGCCAACGGTCTACCCGCGGAAGCCTGTTTATTCTTTTCAGTGTCTCAATCACATGTGAAGCCAAAAAAACTGTCCTGTCGTCACTGGAAGATCTAGGTGTGAACATTTAGGAACAGGGACTGGGGTCTGGAGTGTGGGGCCTCCCTGCTGCTGCTGAGTCGGGGCAGTCTGCTTCTCCCCACCCCAGGAAAAAGGGTAACACCACCTGGGTCTGGGTGCAGTTTCCCCCTCCAGGAGCAAGGGTACCTAGACCTGGGGCTTAGAGTACGCTTGGGGAGTGTGATCGTGTGTACAGCGTCTCTTTATGTCTGTCTCCACGTTGGGTGAGTGTGGAGTAATTGCATATGAGAGCATGAGGGTGGGAATGGATGTTTGTATCTGTGTGTGCCTGTATGTCTGTGTCTATATGTCAGGTTGGGTATCAGACGCCACCTCTCTGGGGACATCTCAGGACCTCTAAGGTGTGGAGGCCTATCTCCCCCCACCACTTCCCCTGCCAGTGGCAGACGCCCTCAGACATCGGTGTGTTGGTGGTTCTTTGTGTCTGGGGATGGGCGTCCAGGTACACACCGACTCACTCCTTGGTGGCTGCTTATCAGGGCCTGGAGCCTGGGGCTCGCTCGGGCCACTTCGGGGGTGGGGTGCCCTCGGCCTCTCGGCCTGGGGCTCGGTCACTCAGGCACAGCTGGCTGCCGGCGGAGCTCACGGGCGCGTCACTACAACCCCCCCTGGCTTCTGCTCCGCGGCTGCTGAGTGAACCCTCATCTGGGACTCTCCTCAGCTCTTTCTGGGACAGTGGCGCGGCTGCCCCTCTGTTGGTCTTCCTTGGTCTCTTGTGTTCTGAGGGCCTCTGGATGTCTGGAGTTTTGATCTCCTCCATACCTGCTTCATGCCCTGGTGGACGGGGCTGTGGCCCCCCCACACCCTCTAGCAGATTATTACATGAAGGAACCTTTTAAAAACAAGCGGGTTCATGCTCACAGGTGTACACACGGGTGCTCACACACACAAACTACACCCTTTTTGGCTCCTACCTCAAAGCACACTGTGTTCTGTTGATCTTATGTGCTGCACAATAATGTTTAATATTTAGTATATAAGTATTTACAGTTATATTCCCATAGATCATCGAGATGTTGTTTATTCTATTGTGATGTTGTTTATTCTGCTTGTTTTCGTTTTTCATTCTCAACAGGTGAAATTAAAAAAGTATCTACTGTTATCTATTGTTAGCTAGTTTATTATGATGGTGCTGTTTTTATTATGCTGCTCTTTGGTGATCGTGGTGATCCAGGTGTCTTGTTTGTTTTTCTTTTTTTTCTTCCCCCCTTTCTCACCATCTCTTCTCCCCTTCCCCCCTCCACTTGGCATCTTTTTTGGCCTTTAGACAACAATTCTGATGGCTAAAGATCCAAACGGGACAGGCAAAAAAAAAAAAAAGGAACAGGGAAACGATAGGATGTCTTCCAGAGCGTTGAAACCATCTGTAATATCAGATCAAGGCTGAGGGTGAGATACAGAACTCCACACTGATCAGTAATACAACTCCAGAAGACTCTGTGGTTGACATCATCAGGACCAGATATACTCTATAATGCACTATGTCAGATTGTCAATATTGTCTATAAATGCGGTCAGGAAGTGCAGAAGATGGGTGGGAGTGACGGAGTTGTATGCCTCAGCCCTGTTGGTGTATAAGGCCAGTGTTTTATTGTCTCTTTTTATCAGTCAACATATTGTTTGAAAATGGTGGACTACAGTTGAGAGATTAATGTGATTAAAATTTCCTATATTTTCCATGAAACATGGGGTGTTGGGTCAGGGGATTTTTTTCATGCTGGTTTGAATGCTGATGATGTCACACACCTGCACCATGATGGCATTGGTCACCATGTGAACAATGGTGATAACACTATAGAAAACTGTCTTGGTAAATAATATGGCTGAAGACTAAGCACCAGCAGCTAATGACATGAACAAAGAGTTCTTCTCCTCTTTGCTTGTAACACATGATGGGATCTCTGTCCACTCTTACACAGGGGAAGCTGGTCAAGTCCAAAATGTTGTTGTACACTGAAAAAAAGAACATGTTGGATTTAATTAATTCAATAGTCTACATTGGTTGCACACAATTGTTTTTGGCAGAAACTTAAATAACTGAGTTAAATCAACACAACTTATTCATATTCAATAAATCTGTGCATTTTGTCTTGATACAATGTGATTGAAACATGTTTAGATGAAGTAAGTTGAGCTCTTGGAATATTTTAATCCTTCACAATTTTGTCATTTTATTTCAACACTATTCAATAACTTTTACCCCAGTACTACTTGATAACTTAAATAGGGCTTTGGAGCGTGATGTCACGGGAGGGGGCGTGACCGCCGAGGCGCCATTTTAGCAGGCCAAACGAAGGAAAGCACATGGATAGCATCAGCAGTGGTTCGCACTTGCTGAGTTGCCATGTTATATCGCACGATCGGGAAGGGAATAAGATTGAAAATGGGCTCTCTTTTTATTCTTTCCCCTCCTGGAAGCAACGTGAGGGAGCTCATGTATCGGATGTTACCAAAAGAAGGCGTCTAGCCTGAATAGCAGCTGTGGGACGAGCTGATATCCAGTTCTCTACCATCCACAGATATCTGTTGGTCCACATTTCCAATGCACGCTATTTTTGGCAAGTACCGTCTTCTTTTCATCCTGATGCAATCTGTCTCTATACCGTCCTTTTTCTTTTGAGCTGCTTTTAAGTTTGATTCGTAGCAATCTTTCTTCCAACACAGTGTGTTTGTTTTGATTCGTGGCCTGCTAAAATGGTGCCGCGCTCCCACAATGCATTGCGGCGTGACGTCAACTTCAAAGCCCTATACTTAATGTTGAACTTAATCTTCAACTAAGTCTAGTAGTGATGTGTCAGTCGCGAATGAAACGGCTCTTAGAGCCGACTCTTTGAAGTGAACGACGCGAGCCGGCTGCTTATTGGGAGCCGTGGGTTTGTTTTTCTTTCTCTCACCCTCTCTCTCACCCTTTTTTCCGCTTCACTCTGCACGCGAGCCTTGTGCTTTGCGCTGGGCAGAGGGGGGAGGGGCGGTAGTTACACTCGCAGTAGCACAGGAACAGAGCGGGAGGGAGAGAGAGAGAAAGAGAGCCAGGGACAACAACGTCAGATTCGAGAGGTATAGTAATCCACAACTATTTTCAGTTGTGGATGATAAAGGACTCAGAAAGTTTATTCATGCAGGCCCATATGACAGAGAATGTGCATCTTCTTTTTGTTTTCATATTTGAATTTATATTTAATTGTGTTGTGGTTTGCAGTGTTTTGTGTTGTTTCACTTAAAATTTGTTTACAAGGAAAAAGCTGAAAATTTAAATAGTTAAAAGTTGAAATGTGAATAGTTGATTTTTGTATTATATGATTTATTTATTACATTTTATGTGGAGTGAATAAATAAAAGTATATTTACGGTGGCCCCTAGAGACAAAGCACGTACAAAAGACAACAGCAGTGCTCCAGGATGCTAGGGGGCAGTGTTGAGCTTTTGTTACCTAGTGGCTACACAAGCCAGGAAGTACCAACGACTGGATTTTGTGTGTGGTAGTAACAGGTAAATGAACTTTTTTTTTAAATTATTTGAATATATATGAGTGCTTGTGTATGAATACACAAACAATACACACATGCTTTCAATTGTGTAATTTAAGTGATCTAGTAGCTCTGTTTTGGAAGTTCAGTTCATGCTGGAAATGTGTTTTGGAGTTTGTACGTGTTTTGTCTCTAGGGGCCACCGCATATATTTATATATAAACATGTATAAATAAAACAATTTTTTTACATTAGTAATTCCTTTTGTGCATAATTTTATGTTGTTGTTAATAATAAATTAATTAAAGCAACAAAACAACCTGAAGAGCCGGTTCTCTAAAAAGTCTGGTTAACATAAAAATTTAATGGCTTTACAACGACTTCCATGCCCCTATCTTTATCCGGGTTGCAGGGAGGCTGGGGCCTATCCCAGATGTGATAGGGTACACCCTGGTCAGCTCGCCAGTCTATCACACAGAGACCAACAACCATTTGCACTCACATTCATGGGTAATTTAGAATCCCCAATTAACCTAACTCTAATAACTGTATGACCTTTAACCGTGGGAGGAAACCAGAATTCCCAGAGAGAACCCAGTGCAAACTAGCCAGACTGTGGATTTGAAGCCAGGACCTTCTTGTTGTGAGGCAACAGCACTAACCACCATGCCACTAATCCGGGCTTAACAAAAGTAGGAAAGCTATGATTACAAGACTATGATTTTCTCTACATTTCTGTCCTTGACAGGTTAAACCACAATACATAGCAATAGCATACACGTGGTGTGTGTGTAGATATCTGCCTCCTACAACTCCAGTGATTTTCCTGCAGTTTGAAATCTCGTGTGATCTTGTGAATTTCATGAGTTCAGCAATTAACCACTCTTACTAGATTGTATCATGTCATATCAACAAGAACAAATTATGTTGTTGAATTTCATACAGATGATACATGATTTAATTATGTTCACCATAGAAACAAGAAATTATTTTGTTCAAATTACAAGTTAGACTTTTGTAAATGTAACAACCACCCAGTTTCCTTTTTTTTGACTGTACAGTCATGAATCCATGAAATACATAACCCTACTGACTAGGAACACTTTGTCCCTCTTTGATAATGTTGCTAGCTCATCCATCGTATGAACAAAGATCTGACCAAAGTACCGGCTGGTACCTTTTCTTCTTTGGGCATCGTCCCTATTGCAGCCTTGGTATTTTTGAGGGATTGCATGCTGGAGCAGTCATGCAGCAGCTGAATTATTGCAGAGGTGGTAAGAACAAATAAAATTAAATAAGTAATTTACTAAAATGAGCACGTTGGTAAGTTTCATGGAAATGAATTATTGTCCAACACAATTCTTAGCTTTAGAAGTGAGAATTAAATCAGCACATATGGAAACATGTGTGCAGCTCTGTGAACATGTTCCACATGTGTGGTGAAAAATAAAGTTTGTGAAATCTGAATCAACAGTGTTTGTTGGAAAACGTATCCGTGAGTCAGCCTTTGGTCACAAAACACAAAAAGAAGAAAAATAGACTAAATCAGAGAGATATAAATGGTAAATGGCCTGTATTTGTATAGAGATTGAAAATGTGGCGTCATTCAGGGGCAAAACCGCAAAGGATTCTGGGAACTCGTAGCAAGCGGTACTAGCGCACGCAGGCTTTCAATTGAAATCAGTTACACAGCGATAAAAAGAAACACAAAAAATGGCAAGAAGCTGTTGTATTATTAACTGCAATAGCCGGTCGCATGACAGCCACAGGAAGCCGACGGGTAAAGAGATCGGTTTTATCAGATTACGTCGTTGAAGAGAAATTGTTCGAGCCATGTCTCCTCCTTGAATCGCTACCTTATCGTGGTGGAGGGGTTTGTGTGTCCCAGGGATCCCAGGGGCTATGTTGTCTGGGGGCTTTTGCCCCCTGGTAGGGTCTCCCATGGCAAATTGGCCCTGGGTGAGGGACTAGACAAAGAGCGATTCAGAAGACCCTTATGAAAAGGATACCGAGGGAACAGTTTACCCTGCCCGGGATAGGGTTACCGGGGCCCCGCCCTGGAGCCAGGCCCGGGGAGGGTGCCCGAGGGCGAGCGTCTGGTGGCCGGGCCTTAGTCCATGGGGCCCGGCCGGGCACAGCCCGAAGAGGAGACATGGGCCCATCCTCCCGCAGGCCCACCACCCGCAGGAGGCGCCATAGGGGTCGGGTGCATTGTGTGCCGGGTGGCGGCCAGGAGCGGAGGCCCTGGCGGACTGACCCCAGGCTGCCAAGACTGGCAATAGGGACATGGAATGTCACCTCTCTGGTGGGGAAGGAGCCTGAGTTAGTGCTTGAGGTTGAGAGGTACCGGCTAGATATAGTCGGGCTCACCTCTACACATGGCTTGGGCTCTGGAACCAGTCTCCTGGAGAGGGGCTGGACTCTGTCTCAGTCTGGAGTTGCCCCTGGTGAGAGGTGGCGGGCTGGGGTGGGTATTCTAATATCCCCTCGGCTTGCTGCCGGTACGTTGGGGTTTTTCCTGGTGGACGAGAGGGTTTGTTCCCTGGGCCTTAGGGTCGGGGAACGGGTCCTGACTGTCATCTGCGCTTATGCGCCGAGTGGCAGTTCAGAGTACCCAGCCTTCTTAGAGTCCCTGGGGGGGGGGGGGGGGGTGCTGGAGGGTGCTCCACCTGGAGACTCTGTTGTCCTGCTGGGAGACTTCAATGCTCACCTGGGTAACGACAGGGAGACCTGGAGGGGCGTGATCGGGAGGAACGGCCTCCCTGATCTGAACCTGAGCGGTGCTTTGTTATTGGACTTCTGTGCTAATCACAGTTTGGCCATAACGAACACCCTGTTCGAACATAAGAGTGTCCATAAGTGCACGTGGCACCAGGACGCTCTAGGCCGTAGGTCGATGATCGATTTTGTAATCGTATCAGCAGACCTGCGACCATATGTTCTGGACACTCGGGTAAAGAGAGGGGCTGAGCTGTCAACTGATCACCACCTGGTGGTGAGTTGGATCAGGTGGCGGGGGAGGACGCTGGACAGACCTGGTGCACCTAAACGCGTAGTGAGGGTGTGCTGGGAACGTCTAGCAGAGGCCCCAGTCCGCGAGATCTTCAACGCACACCTCCGGCAGAGCTTCAACAGCATTCCGAGGGAGACTGTGGACATTGAGTCCGAATGGACCATGTTCAGCGTCTCCATTGCCGAAGCTGCTGCATTGAGCTGCGGCCGCAAGGTGGTTGGTGCCTGCCGTGGTGGTAATCCCCGAACCAAATGGTGGACACCAGAGGTGAAGGGAGCCACCAGGCTGAAGAAGGAGTCCTATCGGGCTTGGTTAGCCTGTGGGACTCCGGAGGCAGCCGACAGGTATCGACAGGCCAAGCGGAATCCAGCTCGCACTGGAACGGTTCGCAGCCGAGTGTGAAGCAGCGGGAATGAGGATCAGCACCTCCAAATCTGAGGCCATGGTTCTCAGCCGGAAAAGGGTGGACTGCCCACTCCGGGTCGGGGATGAGTTCCTGCCCCAAGTGGAGGAGTTCAAGTATCTCGGGGTCTTGTTCGCGAGTGATGGGAGAAGGGAGCCGGAGATCGACAGACGGATTGGGGCTGCAGCTGCAGTAATGCAGACGCTGCACCGGTCTGTCGTGGTGAAGAGGGAGCTGAGTGTAAAAGCGAAGCTCTCAATTTACCGGTCGATCTACGTCCCTACCCTCACCTATGGCCACGAGCTGTGGGTAGTGACCGAAAGAACGAGATCGCGGATACAAGCGGCAGAAATGAGCTTCCTCCGAAGGGTGGCTGGCCTCTCCCTTAGAGATAGGGTGAGAAGTTCGGCCATCCGGGAGGGGCTCAGAGTAGAGCAGTTGCTGCTCCACATCGAAAGGAGCCAGCTGAGGTGGTTCGGGCATCTGACAAGGATGCCCCCTGGGCGCCTCCTGGGTGAGGTGTTCCAGGCATGTCCCACCGGGAGGAGGCCCCGGGGCAGACCCAGGACACGCTGGAGAGATTATATCTCTCGGCTGGCCTGGGAACGCCTTGGTATTCCCCCGGATAAGCTGGAGGAGGTGGCTGGGGAGAGGGAGGTCTGGGCCTCTTTGCTTAGGCTGCTGCCCCCGCGACCCGGCCCCGGATAAAGCGGATGAAGATGGATGGATGGATGGATGGATGGATGTTTCCGAAGTAACAAAGAGCCGACGGGTGGCCTGGATTGCAGCCATTCAAAGACCAAATATAACGTCCCAGAACACTCCAGCTCACATGTTAGTCTGCTCCAAGCATTTCCACAAAGGTCAGTCTTCTGTTGTAGTTAATACGTCATTTTTCTTAACATAATTGGTGATATAGGTTACAAGCAAGTCTGGCGCTGAACAGAAATTGTCGCGCTATGCTCCTTTGTTTATTGTGCATAAATAGTGAATTGTCCTGACACAATATTGCGTTTCGCTTCTGTTATTACCATGGTACATTGACAAAAACATATACTTTTATTCACAGGGTAAAACAGTTGTTTTGTATCACTAATTGCCCAGTACGATTACAGCATACAATATTATTGTCACTGCTACATTTCTGTAGCAGAAATTATTTCCACTACTAATTAATTACCGTTGAGCTCAAAGGTCCTATTAATAAACTGTTAACGAATGTGTATTTATGAAGACGATTTGTGAGACTGGTAAACTTACCTTTGTTCGTACGATGGTCTGTCGTTCTACACGGTGCATTTCAAGGTCCTGTACCCATCCGTCGCTAAACTATACCTGGGCTTGTTGCAGTGACCTGAAGTTACTAAACTTCATGAGTGTATGCACTCACTCCAAGAACCGTATAATTATAAATATGAGCGTGGTGAAAGTTGGGCAGCACGCTAACGTATTTTGTCCACTCTGTGTGCTCGTAAGGGTCTAACCCAGGGGTGCTCAATCCCAGTCCTCGAGAGCTACTGTCCTGCAGCTTTTAGATGCATCCCTACTCCAACACAGCTGAATCAAATGTTTGATTACCTCTTCAGCATGCCATCAAGTTTGGAAAAGGCCTGATAACAAGCCATTCATTTGATTCAGCTGTGTCGGAACAAGGATGCATCTAAAAGCTGCAGGACAGTAGCTCTCGAGGACTGGGATTGAGCACCCCTGGTCTAACCCTTTCACTCCTTTGATTTTTTCCTCGACGTCAAGTCTGTCTTTGTACGGACCGACATTGTTCTCCTTCGTTTTGTACATAACTTTTTTGGGGGACAAAGAAAAAGCAAGAAGGTATTGCTGACATAATACAAATAATGTCAAAAGAATTTGGTCATTATCAGGTTTCTCTAACAGTGAGACTTTATTTACCCTTACAGCCAAAGACAACAGCTCTATGGTAGAAATAAATGGTTCTTATTTCTGAGTCGCTCTGTTTGACTAGTGGAATTTTGGTTATTATAACATGACAAATGACTAGACTGACAAGACTAATAAGAAACACATCATTTGACCAGCAAAGAAGATTTTAAAAGCCTTTTCTTTATTGAAACTCTTCACCGCCACAGCACTATTCATATACTCTTCAACACTGGCCCTACACTGTCTATATGTGCCTGTGTAGAGCGATTTGTATTGTTATAATTTGTAACTGTCTAATTTATTCATTTACATTATTTTATTGACTTTAATTGGTTATTGTTCTTACTGTCTTGGAGTACCTGTGACTGCATCATTTCCTCTGGCATTAATAAAGTATTCTACTTGTGATCAGAACGTCTGAATTCACCTTTTGCTTCCCTTTCACAAACAGTGCGTACATTCCTTCTCAGAGGATAGATTTGCAATTTGTTTTTAAGTCAATGTTTAAATTAAATAATCACAAACAGTTGGACCAATTGAGTTATGTCTTATTCTACATTCTCCTCACACTGCATTCATGTGAACCTTTGCCATCAGGTCACATATAAAGAGCTTTATTTGTTGCTTCAGGCCGGCTGTAAATACTTGAATAAACATGCAGACTTTGTTGTGGTCTGCTGTGATGCTGGCTGGAAGTGCCTTTTTCAGACACATTCTCATTAAATTGGAGTTTGCTCCCTGAAAGCTACTCTTAGGACCTGCTAAGTGATGCAGGTGGCTTGCTTTAATATGCTGGAAAATGTATTTCTCTTGCCTGTAAATCCTTATTAACACCTGGTAAATATTAACATGTTTTTCTCAGACTACAGTTGCCACTTTGTGTCTTTCAAGTGTCCAAAGAACCTTGGTCTTGTTAAGAGTGTTGTGCTCGTTGTTCTATAATCAGTTCCAGAAGAAACACTGTCCCGAACATCACTGTTGCAAATACACCTGAACCATATCTGTCGAGACATCTGCACACGCTGCTCACTGTTCACCAGAGACAACAGTGTAACAGATAAACCTTTCAAAAAAAACAAACATAACATAAAGGCTCGGCTGATCGAAAAAAAGACTGAACTGCGTCACAATTTTTGTTGAATCGATTTTTTTATACCTTAACTGGGTTCCGGAGGCAGTTTATAACTTCCGTGAAGATTGGGACATTATTATTGACGTCTGCAGTCGGGGCTCTCATGTTCGCTCTGTTTACGTAGCTCTGTTAGCTCAGTCATTTAGACAACAGGCTGTTGACAGAGTAACGTTAACCTTTGGTTAAAAAGGTTAAAACAGTGCTTGTGTAGTTGTCACTTATTAACTTAGCTGAAACTAACCACATGGATTTGGGGAACCAAATAGAAGAGTGTTGCTGCTGCTGAGCCATCTGGCAATAACATAAACAACAACAGCCAATGGCTGTTATGTTATTTTCTTTTCAATGACAATGACCTTGTTACATGTTTATTGCTGGATTTATGGAAAAGCATCAACCAATATTGCATATCCATAATTATTATTAGTGATGGGATTTCTGGCTCTTTTTAGAGAACCGGCTCTTTCGGTTCGACTCACTAAAAAGAGCCGACTATTTCGGCTCCCAACCGGCTCTTCAGGTTGTTTTGTTGCTTTAATTAATTTATTATTAACAATAATATAAAATTATGCACAAAATAAATCACTGATGCAAAAAAAAGTGGTTTTATTTATATATGTTTATATATAAATATATGCGGTGGCCCCTAGAGACAAAGCACATACAAACTCCAAAACACATTCCTAGAGTTAACTGAACTTCAAAACAGAGCTACTAGATCACTGAAATGACACAATTGAAAGCATGTGTGTATTGTTTGTGTATTTATACACAGGCACTCATATATATTCAAATAATTTAAAAAAAGTTCATTTACCTGTTACTACCACACACCAAATCCGGTCGTTGGTACTTCCTGGCTTGTGTAGCCACTAGGTAACAAAAGCTCAACACTGTGCCCTAGCATCCTGGAGCACTTCTGTTGTCTTTTGTACCTGTTTTGGAGTTTTTACGTGTTTTGGAGTTTTTACGTGTTTTTAAGTTTGTACGTGCTTCTGTCTCTAGGGGCCAACGTAAATATACTTTATCATCTACAACTGAAAATAGTTGTGGATGATTACTATACCTTTCTAATGTGACGTTGTTGTGCCTGGCTCTCTTTCTCTGTCTGTGCTACTGAGTGTAACTACCGCCCCTCCCCCCTCTGCCCAGCTGCACATGGCTTGTGTGCGGAGTGAAGCGGGAAAAAAGTGCGAGAGAGAGGGTGAGAGAAAGAAAAAAAAACAACCCACGGCTCGCGATAAGGAGCCGGCTCGCGTCGTTCACGTCAAAGATCCGGCTCTAAGAGCCATTTCGTTCGCGACTGACCCATCACTAATTATTATAATCGATGTAATTAAAGAATATTTAAAAAATCTGGATTTTTACACCTATTTTGAATTTTACTCGAATACAAATACAAATAATTTTCCCTCCTCAACAAATACAAATACCGGCTGCTTTGCACATCTCTAGTTTGTTTTTATTTGACACCCTGTGCCGTTTGTGGTCATCACCATGTTTCTCCTACTCGTCTTGACTGGACATCTCTCGTATACCACTGAATTTTGGAACCAAACGTGATAAAAATCTGCGATTACGTCTGAGCTTTGTTTGGCCCTGACTGATGACATTATCTACCGAGGTGCGTCTGATAATCAGCAGAGTCAGTCTCAGGGTCAAGTACTCAAGCAAAATCACCAGATAAATCGTTTATTACACAAATCTTTGTTGGTTATTTGTTGATTTTATAAAAGTTTTTTCAAGGTTTTACTATTTGCATGTTTTCTGTTTTTTTGTGATTGACAAATTTTAAGAGCCAAAGTTGTGGTAATGTGTGTGAAATGTTATCTAACAGATGTCGTAGGGTCTAGATGAGAACTTGCTCTTTGGATTTTGTCCACAGAGACAAATGTTCATAGGATCAGGTTGGTTTAGAGTTTAGACAGCTTCTTTCCCTTAAGAAATGAAATCATCTTTTTCTAATGTTGAAATGCTTTTTTGTAAGTGCAACTATTACAAATATGCCCCCCCCCCCCCCAAACACACACACACACACACACACACACACACACACAATACCAACTGGAAAACAAATTGATAATATTTGAATTAATTTTTAATAACCAGTATATGAAGCCAAGAAATCAGAAAGGGGACAAATACCGTTTGAAAACATTTTTCACAGCACTAAAGCTCATGAGTCGGAGAATATTATCAAAAATCACTTTCCTGTAGTGGCCGGCTTCTTCTTAATTAGTATTTAATGAAAAGTCTTCCTCGTGAATAAAAACAATGCATGAATGTAAGTCAGCAAAGCAAAGCAAAGCTTTAGCAACGTTCACACAACAAACTGTCTGATTTAAGAAAATCTCTGCAACTAGAATTCAAATTCAGTTCTTTTTGTCATGTTTATAATAAGCTGTGCTGCTCGCAATGCAATACAAAAGATGTGTAAAAGCATAAGTTTAGTTGGAGACACAGATTTGCCTTTTAAATGAGTAGCTGTTGATGATACTGGATCTACACTGTGTTCTGACTACATCAGGTTTGTGCACTGCACTGTATGCAGCTCTTTCTGCAGGGAATTGTTCATCATAGCAGTTTATAGTCTCTGATCATAGAAACAAACTTGTTGGGAGGATCACTCTGCTTTTGAACAGTCACCAATGAAAGCCAAGAGGGATAACTGTAGGAGGGTGAAAACAGAGTGGAGGATAAATATCTATAGAGAGAGAGAGCGAGCATGAGAGGGAGGGAGGGAACAGCGACAGGCTAATGCTAATCCACTTATTAAGGCAACAACTGCAAGCCTGGAACCCATGCCAGATATTAATACCTAATCATGAGTTAATTAAAGGCGGGTTAGTTAGCACTTAATCCACGTTGATGGGGTGATAGTGGCAGGGAGCAACAGAGTGTCCTCGGGGTGGGGGGGGTGATGCTAAGTGCTAACGTCGATGCTATAGACTGCAGATACAATTAACTTCTAGGTGTGAAATTTGCAATTTCTTTTGACTGTTGGAAATTTACTATGTTAACACATCTGGAATGTATGACTATGAAAGATGGTAGTATACTGCCGAGGAGAAAGCATGACCACACAGTCTACTCCTCACAGTATGTACCCTCTGATTGTACTTGATCCTCTCTATGTTAAAGGGGATTAAGCCCACAACCCAGTACTGTGCAGATCTGACCAAACTGAGCTGAACAGCCCTTTGTCCCAGTTCTGCTTCTGTGGCAGAACAACTGTGGGTACAAAAATAATTTCACCAGCAAAACAATATCACTCTTTTAAAATTTTAAACAAGACCCTGTTGGTACTACTTACACTACTCGCAGTGGGTCCACAGATTTGCCAGATGCCTTCCTGACATAAGACCAAAGGGTTGTACATGAACAGTAAAAGTAATTTGTTAGTGGTCTGCATAGTCATCACTTAAGTAGTTTAGATCAGCGGTCCCCAACCCCCGGGCCTCGGACTGGTACCGGTCCGTGAGTCGTTTGGTACCGGGCCGCGAGAGTTGAGGCTCAGGTGTGAAATGTATGGTTTTCAGGGTTTTATCAGTTTTCAGCGTTATTTTGTTATCGTTTTTATCGTTTACTCGGTTTTCCTGGGTCTTCTTCATGTGTGTTATGAATAAATCTTTTTTTCGGTACCGGTACTAGTTTTATTTTGTTGTATTTATTCGCGACACATTAAAGGCCGGTCCGTGAAAATATTGTTGGGCATAAACCGGTCCGTGGTGCAAAAAAGGTTGGGGACCGCTGGTTTAGATCATTAAGCAAATTTTAATATTGGACAAAGATTTTGAGTATAAAAGCCTGTTTAAGGTTCTCTCAGTCTGACTTGAGCCCAGACTTTGACTAGACCACTTCAAATACTTGTTTAGTTGTTTTGTGTGTGTTTTTTTAGCTCTTCAGTGGTGGACTTATTGGTCCTGTTGCATAACTGAAGTGTGCTTAATGACTGAATATCCTCCTGAGAACCAGGCTATTCATTTATGTCCTTTGTAATGGACATTTGGTCTATATTTTGAGCTGATGTGTTAAATAGAGGACATCCTGGGCTTTCCATTGCTATCTCGTGCATTTTGGTGGCAGGAAATCACAAAGAAAAAGTTCAAGATTCTGCTTTCCTCAGTTCTCAGGAGGATATTGTCCTTCAGGATTTCCTGGTAGAAAGCAACATTTACTGTTACATTAGTTACAGAAAGTTGTTCCGGTGCTGTTCTGGCACCTCAGACCATCACACAGCCACCAATGCTCTACTTTTTAATGAAATGCTGTGTTATCATTACACACGACTTTTGTCTTCTTAGTCTACAGAATGTAGATGTTAAACACTTGTATTGCATCTCTTTTTCTGAATTGTGACATGTGTGCATCTCCTTGGGTTGCCTTTGTCTATATTAAGGATAGTTTTATGATGTGAAGAAACATTAAATTATGATGCAAGAAATACAAAGTAATGAGGAAGAGGGGGAAATACTTTTTCACAGTGTTTCATGTAAAATGTAATTTGATTGTGGGGAGAAAGAAACTAATAATGTTAATGAAAAAGCATGAAAAAACATTTGTTTTACTCAAAGCTTGGGTTAGGATGACGGGACAGAGCTCTTTGTTTTCTTTTCTTCTTAAAACCTAAGAACAATGATCAGTCAGGGTCAGTCACACTGCTCTTACTTTTGTTCTCATCAACGGTCATTTTTTTTAACAAAAATACTCTGATAGCCAAATAAAAACTCATGCATGTTGAAATAAAATAAGATGAAAATGTTCTGACGATATCCAATCAGAAATGATGAAGTTGTGTAGAAAGGCGGGGTGAGTTAGGAAGTGATCCAATCAGAAGTCATCTCCTTGTACAGGAAGGTTGCTTGTTTTAGGGTCGCTCAGCCACCTCCATGTTTGTCAGAAGAGTGGACACATGTGTGGAGCAATTCTCACACAACACAACAAACTTTTACACTTTCTATATTCATCAACTGAATCAACTTTAGATTTAGTCTACTACAATATCACGATCATTAATCAGCTCAAATTTGACTAAAACCAAAATAACTGAAACGCTTAAATTATTACTACCGTAAAACTGATTTATTCAAAAGACTGTCTAAGCTTAAATTTCAAAACTTACATTTAACTACTGATTTTATCTGTTTTGATTTTATATACTGTTTTGTTTGTTTGTTAATTAGTTTGTTTGTTTGCTTGTTTTAATCAATTTTAAATCATGCTTTTTATTTGTTTTTGTTTCTAATGTCTCTGTAAAGCACTTTGAATCACCTTGTTGTTGAATTGTGCTATACAAATAAACTTGCCTTGCCTTATGACAATTTGATATTAAAATTAACCCTGACTCATACAACAGGTAAAATAACTGACAATAATTGAATTAATTTTTAATAACCAGTATATGAAGCCATTCTTGTCAATATCATTATTATCATGTAAAACAAGATCATTCTGGAAAATCCTAACTGGGCTTTCCCCAAACACTGGAAGTTCATGGAATTCACCACATACAATCTTTAGATTGAGTTCTTCTGCGACTGTAAACTGAAATCATCACGTCACAATTTCAAACCACATTCTATTTTTTTTAAAGACATTTAACTTCTTAAAATTACAATTTATTAGATCACTGATGTCTGATTTGTATATTTTATTCTGGGACGGCTGGTGCAAAACACCCCCAATTTTGTTGTACATGAACAATGACAATAAGGGGCTATTCTATTCTATCTCAAAGGAAATCTTAGAACAGTAGAAGTGTAATGCTAATTGCATGTAAAACAGCTGGTTTCAAAGGTAACGACTTGCTGTAACTGGCTATAATGCAGCTTAACCCTAATCGGCTGGTGTGCAGCCTGGTGGATGTTAGTTCTCCTTCTTTGCTATCTGTTTAACTCTCCTGTGTTCTCCTTCACTTAACTCATCCTTCCGTGCCTCTCTGTTCCTCTCTTTCTCATTTCCTAAAGACTCATCCACCTCTTACCTCCCTTCCTTTCATTTCTTTTCTGTCCCCTTCACTTTCTTTGCTTCCTTCCTTCTTTTTACTCCTCTTTGATGTTTTATTTTTTATTTTTGAAAGTCTCAAATCTCTACCTCTCAACTCCCCCTTGTGGTGTGTTGTCATTCAGTAGCACATGCAGACACACTGAAAAGTAGACTTGCAGGCAAGCACATAATGCCAGAGAGAGCTGTGGGCAAACTCTTCCCTGCATTGTGACGAGGATGTTGAGCAGTAAAAGAGGTGTTAGTGGTTACTGTGGTGAGAATGCAGGTATTAGCATTTGAAAGGAGTCTAATTAGCCATCGTGCCACAATCTGCAGTAAATGACTGGATATCAGGCTAACAGGAGGAGAAAGGGAAGGTGTTGCAACACACAGAGACAAAGATAGGCAAAATGTTTCAGAATAAAAAAGCTGCAGCAAGAAAAGACATAACAGGAGTGTGCTGGAGCGCTTAATTTTAAACAAAAGAAGTTGAGTCATTACCGCCAAAAATAAGAAGAGAATTGTGGAAGGCAGGGAGGAGGTGTGAGGGTAATAAAAAATGAGAGAGCGAGAGGGGTCAGTGAACCACCACTGTCCCGAAATGACAGAAAGGTCACACAGGAAGAGATGCAGATGTTTGGATGGCAGCGGTCCAAAGGCCACTTTATTTCTTCTCTCCTGTTTTCATCTTCCTCTCACATAAGGTTGACATTCATTTGTTATCTGTCTTTTTATGTGTTGTTAATAACTCACTGATATTAATTACATTTGTACTCATGCCAACTGAGCATGTTTATGGTTTTTCACTGGGAATTTTACATTATGAAACCAGTGTGGAAATGAACAGAGTGGGTAAGGCAAGTCAACACTAAAGCTGGTGATTTGATGTGTCCATGCTCTATATTTATTTGCACTTATAAAGAAAAATAAATACAAAATAAATAAATACACCCTATAGGAAGAGTATTAGGTTCAAGGTTCAAGGTTCTCAAGGTTCTTTATTATTTGTCACATGCATAGTTATACAAGTATAACACACAGTGAAATGTAGCCTGACACGCTCCTTGACATGTGCAAAAATTGGGGGGGGGGGGGGGGTGTAGAGGAAGACCATTATATATATATATATATATATATATATATATATATATATATATATATATATATATATATATATTATATACACTGGGTGAATGTGCAGTAGTAGCAGCAAGCAGGTGAATTCTGTACATTAATATGAATAGATATCTGACTATTTTACAGGATAGACAATATAAACATATTTAAAATGAAAGGAATTGAAATGTACATTGTGCCTTGGTTTAGAGTGTTTGGAAGAGAGTCCTGTCTCAGTCAATTATAGATGATGTGAGAGGGCGGGTGTGTGTGTTTAGGGCACAGATGGCTTGGGGATAGAAGCTCCTCTTGAGTCTCTCTGTCCTTGCCCGGAAGATGCGGAACCTTCTACCAGATTGCAGAAGTTGGAACAGTTTGTTGCCAGGATGGGACGGGTCCTTCAGTATCTGCGCTGCTCTAGTCCGGCATCTCCTGGTGTAGGTGTCCTGAAGCGGGGGGAGAGCAATCCTGCAGCAGTGTTCTGCTGTACGGATCACTCTCTGGAGAGCTTTTTGGTCCTTCACACAGCTGTTCCCGAACCACGATGTCATGTTCTGTGTGAGGATGCTCTCCACAGCGCCTGTATAGAAAATCCTGAGGATCTTTGGAGAGACCCTGAACTTCCTCAGTTGTCGTAGGTGATACAGGCGCTGTCTAGCCTTTTAAGTCTTAAACTTAATCCAGCAGATGTTAAACTGCAGGGCAGAGTCACTGTGGGTGGGCGTGGCTATCAGCAGGAAATATAGAGTGAAGCTTAATAAATGTGATTTTCAGCTCAGCTAATACAGAAAAATTTTATTTTAATTGTTAATAAATGAAAAATAAAATTGTGTGGTGTGTAATCTCCTGTAGTTTTTCTATTATTTTTTTTTTATAATTGAAGTCTTTATTTGTTTTTAACATTTCACAACACTAAAACAAACAAAACAACCAACAAACAACAACAGAAAAAAGTAGTTTTTCTATTATTGATTTTTTTATATTAGTCAATTACTGACAACAACATAAGATTATACAAGGTCAATGTAAAGCCACTGTTGTGTACTAAATACTACTACTAATAATATTACATTATTGAAAAGCATGTCAACAAAAAAGAAGAAATGGTCAGGTTTTTATTCAAATAAAAACAGGAAATAAATTTCATCAACACGCACTGATTAACACGTAGAAAATGTTGGCGATGACACTGAGCAACAACGTCATGTTTTGGTAATAATTCCCATCTGGATATTTTTTCCGTATGTTTTCATTTCTTATGTTAAACTGACAGATGAGGCTCTCCTTATCCTTTGCCTGCTTCCTCCTTTTACATTGCAGGCTAAACTTTTGAAATGTAAATGTCTGATTGACTGCTTTTGCAACAAATTCCTAATTAAAAACCCAACGTTCAGAAAGCGTCTCTCAAGCTTTCTAGGAAAATACTAAAGACATCCCAGTGGCATACTTTTCAGGATAAGGAAGGCATACGGGGCTTGTCTGTTCAAATCTAAAAATAGACATCAGTGAAAACACACCAAAGTAAAGCAATCTCTCCTTTCATCTCAGACTCTGCCATAATGCTTCCGGACTGTTTGCATCCACCCTTTACATTAACTTGAGGCCACATTTTGGTTGTTCTCGCTGAACAACCTGAGCTTGTTTTGTGTTCATAGGAAACTGTAGCTGTGTCCATTTTATGGACAGGTCTATCTGCAATGACCTCAGCTGGTCAAGAGAGGCCAGCAGTTTTTTTTCCTGGTGGTTTGCACATCTGTATTGTGAATAAACATCTGGTCTTTCAGGTTAAACTGATGGGAGACCAGCATGTGAGGCAAGCCTACGCTGGCTCTGTGTTCACTGCTTTAAAATCAGCTACGGTATTCAATATATGTGGAAACATGGCGACATTAGCAGGTAAACAAGCCTCTGTGAATTATCATTGCAGAAGATTAGTCTCATCTTTCCAACCAGTTTGACCGATGAGTGATGTAGAGATAATGGAATTGGAAAAAGTTGTTTATAACAGGTTCAGTACATTAACACAGAAAGTCCTGACGATGATTTAGATGGGATGGCAGCTCTGAGCTCTGAGCTGAACAGGTGCAGGCGCACACAGCACTTTCTGATTAGCATCTATGAGAAAGTATTTGGCTGAATGAATGCAGTTTAATCAGCTCGTTACTAAAGCATGACCTTCATTTTTTTATTAATATTTTTATATAATTTGTTGTTATTAATAATTTTAAAATGTATTCAAAATTAAAATTTAAAACTCTACATTTAGCCCTGTATTTCTGAGCTCATGAATAAAGTTTTGTTTGCTTGTTTTATGATTTTCACATGATTGCCTATAACAACATATGATTTATAAAACATGAAGCCTGATATTAAATTACTATAAAGTTTATATTTTAATAGTAGTATAAACTTATACTAGTATAAAATGACCTCATCTATTTATCATTGATGGGAAAAAATGTCTGTAGAATAATTATTTTTACTTTTAAATACGCACAGTTCTTAAACAGGCAGTGTGTGTGTGTGTGTGTGTGTGTGTGTGTGTGTGTGTGTAGAATAGAATAGAATAGAATAGCCTTTATTGTCATTGTACAGAGTACAACGAAATTGGAGTGCCACTCCCTTGGTGCAAGTTTCAATAATAAATATAAATGTAAAATATAAAAAGTACAAAAAAAACAATCGTAAGTACTCAAACAATAGTATGTACAATATATACAGGATAGCAGCATTAATATGATGACAGTATGAATAGCAGCATAATATAATGACAGTGACGGTATGGAATAGGTTCAATTGTTTTTGTGCTTATTTACTACGGTGATAGCTCTGGGAAAGAAGCTATCCCTGAATCTGTTTGTCCTGGTTTTATGTGACCTGTACCGTCGGCCTGACGGTAATAGTTCAAACAGTTGGTTGCTGGGGTGAGAGTGGTCCTTGATGATATTGCCAGCTCTGCTGAGGTACCGAGAGTTTGCAGTGACCTCCAGGCTGGGCAGAGAGCAGCCAGTGATCTTCTGGGCTGTGTTGATGACCCTCTGCAGTACTTTCCTGTCTGCAGCTGAGCACCCTGCATACCATGTTGTTATGCCGTACGTTAGGATGCTCTCTATGGTGGCTCTGTAAAATGTCACCAGCAGCCTCTCCTCCAGGTTGTTCCTCCTGAGCACTCTCAGAAAGTGGAGACGCTGCTGGGCCTTTTTAACCACCGCTGTAGTATTTGCAGTCCAGGAGAGGTCATCAGATATCTGCACGCCCAGAAACCTCATGGAGTGTACCCTCTCCACACAGCTCCCGTGAATGTAAAGTGGGGCCGGGTCTGCTCTGCCCTTCCTGAAGTCCAAGATAAGTTCTTTAGTTTTCGTGGTGTTCAGTTGGAGGTTGTTAACTGAACACCACTCAGTCAGTCTGTTGACCTCATCTCTATAGTCCGACTCCTCCCCCCTTGAGATGAGTCCAACCACTGTGGTGTCATCCGCGAACTTTATGATGGTGTTTGAGAGATGGGTAGGGGAGCAGTCGGATGTGTAGAGCGTAAACAGGAGGGGACTCAAAACACATCCTTGTGGAGACCCGGTGCTGAGTGTGATGGTGCTGGACCGGTGGGGGCCGAGTCTGACAGACTGTGGTCTATTTGTCAGGAAGTCCTTGATCCAGAGGCAGATGGGGGTGGAGAGTCCCAGGTGAGACAGTTTCTGGACCAGGATCTCCGGGATGATATGATTGAATGCTGAGCTGAAGTCCAGAAAGAGCATTCTCACATAGCTTCCTCGGTGCTCCAGGTGACTCAGTGCAGTGTGGAGCGCTATGGTGATAGCGTCCTCGGTGGAACGATTTGTCCTGTAGGCAAATTGGTGGGGGTCCAGAGTGGGAGGCAGACCGGCCCTGATGTGCTGACAGACCAGTCTCTCAAAGCACTTCATCACTACAGGCGTAAGTGCAACAGGCCTGTAGTCATTTGGGCTGGCCACAGCTGTCTTCTTGGCGATGGGGATGATGGTGGAGGTTTTGAGGCAGGGCGGGACGGTGTTTGATGACAAGGAAAGGTTGAAGATTTTAGTGAAGACTCCGGTCAGTTCGTCAGCACATGCTCTGAGAACCTTTCCATGTATTCCATCAGGACCTGCCGCCTTCCTGGGATTCACTGACCTTAGAACACACCTCACTTGGTGCTCCCTAAGTGTTAGTGTGCCAGTGCTGGGGGCGGGTGGAAGTGGTGTGGCAGCTGAGGGCTTGGTCGTCTCAAAGTGGGCGAAGAAACGGTTTAGATCCTCAGCCAGTGAGGCATCAGTCCTAGATGTTGCCTGGTTATTGCTTCTGTAGTTGGTAATGTGATTGATCCCCTGCCACATTTTTCTGGGGTCGTTGTCAGCAAAGTGATCTTCAATCCTCCTCCTATAGGCAGCCTTAGCTTTCCTGATGCCTCTACTCAGGTCTGCCCTGGCCGCCCTATACGCAGCCCTGTCCCCTGACTTGAAGGCAGTGTTGCGGCTTTTTAGGAGGGATTGCACTTCGCTATTCATCCAGGGTTTTTGATTTGGAAACACCCTGACCCTTTTGTTGACGGTGACATTGTCAACACAGTTCCTGATGTACGAGAGTACAGTGTCCGTGTACTCCTGGAGGTTGTGGCTGGAGAATAAATCCCATACAGTTGTTGAGAAGCAGTCCTGCAGTTGAGAGAGGGCTCCTTCAGGCCAGGTTTTTATTGTCTTTGTCTGGGGCTTTGTTTTTCTCAGCAGGGGGGTGTAGGTGGGGGTGAGGGACATGCAGAGGTGGTCAGATCCAGCCAGGTGGGGGAGGGGTGTCGCTCTGAAAGCATGCCTGATGTTTGAATAGACATGGTCCAAAGTGTGTTCTCCTCTCGTAGCAAAGTCCACAAACTGGACAAATTTAGGAAGCACAGTCTTTAGGCACGCTTTGTTAAAGTCGCCGGCGACAATAAAAACCCCATCGGGGTGGGCAAGCTGTTGTTTGTTTATGGTGTTGAGCAAGAGGCTGAGAGCCGTGCTAACGTTAGCATCCGGCGGTATATAAACAGCTATCACAATAACTACTGTAAACTCCCTCGGGATGTAAAAAGGTCTGCACGAGACTGCCAGAACCTCCAAATCAGGAGAACAGTGTGTGTGAATGATCCTGCTGTTACAACACCACTCGTTATGCACGTAAACACATAGCCCCCCTCCTCTGCTTTTACCTGAGCTTCCTCCGAAGGGTGGCTGGCCTCTCCCTTAGAGATAGGGTGAGAAGTTCGGCCATCCGGGAGGGGCTCAGAGTAGAGCAGCTGCTGCTCCACATCGAAAGGAGCCAGCTGAGGTGGTTCGGGCATCTGACAAGGATGCCCCCTGGGCGCCTCCTGGGTGAGGTGTTCCAGGCATGTCCCACCGGGAGGAGGCCCCGGGGCAGACCCAGGACACGCTGGAGAGATTATATCTCTCGGCTGGCCTGGGAACGCCTTGGTATTGGACTGTGGACTGTGGTATGTGGACTGTCCCACCAGGGGAGAGAAAACTTTAGACTTACTGTATGCTAACGTCAAGGATGCATACAGCTCCTCCTCCCTCCCCCCACTTGGTAGGTCAGATCATAACCTGATTCACCTCACCCCCCGCTATGTGCCAATTGTGAGGAGGGAACCTGTGACCACCAGGACTGTTAGGAGGTGGTCAGAGGAGGCAATAGCGGAACTACAGGGCTGTTTCGAGGTGACCGACTGGGAAACACTCTGTGAGCCTCACGCCGAGGACATCAATGGGCTTACTGAGTGTATCACAGACTACATAACTTTCTGCACCGACTCCATTGTTCCAGCTCAGACTGTTCATTGTTACCCAAATAACAAGCCGTGGGTGACTAAGGACATCAAAGCCCTCCTCAACAACAAGAAGAGGGCTTTCAGAGGGGGCAACAAAGAGGAGGTGAGGAAGATCCAGGTGTTACTAAAGGACAAGATCAGAGAGGCTAAGGACAATTACAGGAGGAAGCTGGAGTGGAAACTCCAGCAGAACAGCATGAGAGAGGTGTGGAGGGGCATGAAGACCATCACTGGATTCAGGCCAACCAACAGCAGGGGAGCTGAGGGAGGTGAGAATAGAGCCGACGAGTTGAATCTGTTTTTCAATAGATTCGACACCACAGTGTCTGCTCCCACCCCCACAACCTCACCTGCAGTCAGCCTGGAATCCAGAGCCACACCACTGTGCCAGCCTCTCTCTTCACATGTTGCCTCCTGTGAGATTCCTGACACCCCTCCCCCACCCATCACCTTCACTCAATACCAGGTTGAGATGCAAATGAGGAGACTTCACTCAGGCAAGTCTGCTGGACCAGACGGAGTGAGTCCCCTTGTCCTCAAGACCTGTGCCCCCCAGCTGTGTGGAGTCTTTCATAAACTGTTTATGCTGAGTCTGAGTCTGCAGAGGGTCCCGGTGATGTGGAAGACATCATGCCTCGTCCCTGTACCAAAGACGCCTCGTCCCAGTGGCCCCCAGGATTACAGGCCCGTGGCACTGACCTCCCACATCATGAAGACCCTGGAAAGGCTCATCCTGGACCAGCTGCGACCCATAGTAAGACCACATCTGGATCCCCTTCAGTTCGCTTATCAGCCTCGTCTCGGAACAGAGGACGCCATCATCTACCTGCTCAATCGTGTCTACACCCATCTGGACCAGCCGGCGAGCACTGTGAGGGTCATGTTTTTTGACTTTTCCAGTGCTTTCAACACCATCAGGCCGACCCTCCTGGGTGATAAGTTAGCAGCGATGCAGGTGGATGCTTCTCTGGTGTCCTGGATTGTTGATTACCTGACAGGAAGACCACAATATGTACGTCTCCCACAGTGTGTGTCTGACAAGGTGATTAGCAACACAGGGGCACCACAGGGGACTGTCCTCTCCCCCTTCCTCTTCACCCTCTACACCACAGACTTCAGCCACTGCACAGAGACCTGCCATCTTCAGAAGTTTTCTGATGACTCTGCGGTGGTTGGATGCATCAGCAGGGATGATGAGACAGAGTACCGGGCTGTGGTCGACTCCTTTGTCACGTGGTGTGAGCAGAATCATCTGCAGCTCAACGTGGCAAAGACCAAGGAACTGATCGTGGACTTCAGGAAGACCAGGAAACACTTGACCCCTGTTTCAATCCAGGGGGTCAGTGTTGACATTGTGGAGGACTATAAATACCTTGGAGTACACATTGACAATAAACTGGACTGGGCTAAAAACACCACAGCACTTTACAGGAAGGGCCAGAGTCGTCTCTATTTTTTGAGGCGACTGAGGTCCTTCAACATCTGCCAGAAAATGCTGAGGATTTTCTATGAGTCTGTGGTGGCCAGTGCGATCCTCTATGCTGTTGCATGCTGGGGGAGCAGGCTGAGGGTCGCAGATGCCAACAGACTTAATAAACTGATCCGTAAGGCCAGCAATGTTGTGGGGATGGAGCTGGACTCCCTCAAGGTGGTGTCGGAGAGGCGGATGCTGTCCAAGATAAAGACAATGTTGGATAACACCTCCCACCCACTCCATGACATGTTGGTCAGTCACAGGAGCTCGTTCAGTGAGAGACTGAGATTACCGAAAAGCACCACTGAACGACACAGGAAATCATTCCTGCCTGTGGCCATCTCCCTGTACAACGCATCCACTTAACACACTGTTTGCTGCTACAACTACACATGTTTCTTTTCCAAATATTTATTTATAAGTGACTTATGTATGTATGTATGTATATATATGTATATATTGTACTATTCTTAGTTAGCGTATTGTCTGTCTTGTCTTAATGTTGGTTTAAAATGGAGCACTGTAACAAAAAATAATTTCCCCCAGGGATCAATAAAGTATTCTGATTCTGATTCTGATTCTGATTATTCCCCCGGATAAGCTGGAGGAGGTGGCTGGGGAGAGGGAGGTCTGGGCCTCTTTGCTTAGGCTGCTGCCCCCACGACCCGGCCCCGGATAAAGCGGATGAAGATGGATGGATGGATGGATGGAGGTATAACAGAATAGCTTTAGTGTAGTTGTTGTTTTAAACTTGAGTATGAACTTATACAAAATGCAGAAAGATATTTAAAAAACAGTTTTGTTGATTAAAAAACACTATCGGATTCATATCGGTATCAGCAGATATCCAAATTTATGATATCGGTATCGGTATCGGACATAAAAAAGTGGTATCGTGCCATCTCTATGTGCAACAAAGTAACAATAAATCCCCGTGTTCTCCCAGACTCCCGTGTCGTGTCTCTCCGTGAATAGTCCGTGTCTCTGTGCTCTCCGCTCCCGTGTCAGCACCCCCCGGTGCTCGCTGCTCTCGTGTCTTCCACGCTCCTCCTGCGGGAAACAATAGACGCAGTCGTCAGGACACATACAACTGCGGGCATACACACACACTAACTCAATCAACGGGACGACTAACGTGGAGCCTCAAGGAATGATCCCGCGTCGGTGGGAGCTCCAAGACTCTCTTAAGTAGCTCCCCCGACGAGGCCTGATCAGCAGCAGGTGTGTGGCTTCGGGTGTGGCCAGTCCCCTTGCAGGGCCACACCCTCCAGGCCTGACGCCGCCTATAAACAAGTGCTCAGCCACCCACACACACATATACACAAGCACAGAGAAGGGGAAGCAACACCAAAATACACAACAATAACACAGGTCCATGACTGCCCAGGGGTCCTGGGTCGCCCAGTCCCAGGACCCTGACACTTGATGCTACAGCAAAAGTGATCAGCCCAGCTTCTCACAGGCAGTTTGACAATGTGCGCTGTCGAACACACACACACGCTTCCTCTTACAAACCTCTTCACAATAAAATGAACCACATATAATGCAAATGCTTTATTAAACGTATTAAACAAAGTGTACTCCTTTTTAAAGGAATTCCCAACTGTTTCTAAATACTTTGTCCATTATTATTTTACATTTTAACATGGATTTCAATATTTTTAGTATTTCAACACATTTTATTAAACCACCAGTTTGTCTGTCTTTTGAAATACAGGGAACAACAACATTGTGAAGTGGAAGAAAGAACAAATGCAATGACCTCATAGGTTTCACATCATCCCTTTAAGCAGGTAACTTCATATTTTGCACTTTGCTTTTGTCATAATTGCCCCAAGGTCAGAGCCTTCTGTGACGTTAGCTTGCCACACGTTTTCGTCTCATTTGTGACCGTTATTCTTGTCAAAGCCTTAAAGTCGGTGTGTAACACGACGCGTCCCTCTGAGGCCTTGAGCAGCTTCCTTTCCTTCTACACCACTATCACAATTCCACATCTGTTCTCATCTCCCTCATCATCATTTACATTTTCAAATCTACATTTTTCATATAGATCCTACCTTACTCTAATTTTAATATCACTGTTATTTCCCATGACACCTTTTGTTTTATTATACATTATGAATTTCTCCCTCTCTCTCTCTGTCTGTTGCTCTCCTCAGTCTTACCCCTCCACCCCCTTTCCCTTTTCTTCTTGCAATCCCTGTGCCCACACTGCGCTTATGAGCTGAAATATTTTATCAGGTGGAACCCTCAGTCAAACTTATCATTTTAATCTTATTTCAATAAAAAAAATAATCTCTCTTCGTGGCTGTTTGACAGCAGCTAATGGTTTTTCGTTATCGTAAAGGAAACTTTGAGAACTGAGTTAGACTGCCAAAAAAATGCAAAATAACCTTCCTGTATATTCCTCCCAAGAAAATTCATAAATCATACACTAAGAGCACAGAACATATGAAGAAAGAAGACAAAACCCTGCTGAGTAGATTCATGCTTACATTCTAATTTACAAATTCCTCGTGTCTTTAAACCACATCTGTGTGGCTGTTTTGTAAGACTGCATTTGTTCTCAATAGTCACAGCATTTTGTAACTTTGCTACTTTTAGTCCTTCATCAGCGAGTTATGAAATTTCTCGTTGTCAGATGAACGTAGCCATGTAGAAACGCCGCCTTAAACAAGCTTTATTTTTAATGGTCACCAATATCTGTGGATTCATAGAGACTTCCGTGGGACACTTGGACTGAACGTGTGTAAACGCTTTCCTGATGAGTTTATGGTCATTCCATTTTCCAGAAAGGAGGACTATTCAGGATATGCTCTTTGATTAATGACATGTGTTTGGCCACTTTCTGTTTTTAAAACACGGGGTCTTAAAAACACTCATCTTGATGCTTCAGACTTCACAAAGCAGCGAGTAATATCACGGTAGCTTCTTCCAGATTGTCTAAGGATAGGGTCAAATACCGTAATTCCTGCAATATGAGCTGAAGATGAAATGATAAACTAAATAAATCAAAATAAGTTCCATGCAAAACGTGACCTTGAGACCAGGCTGTTACTGTCTGTGGCAGGAGGTTGACTCAGAACGTCATACACATTGGGGTAAAAAGAGCAGTTTGTAATGTCTTGCATTAGGCGTGTGTGATTATGAAACTAATATTAAAGTCACAATTATTTGTCACAATGTTTTTATTGCACCGTCATGTAACCTGAACACCGCTGTCACATTTTCACATTTGTACATCATGTTAGCAATCAGTTTTTGTTGTTTTATTTCTTCTTTACCTTCACAGATTCATTATGGATCTGTTTAATAAGTTAGTTGTGTAACTTGTGGCCTAAATATCATCTGCATTGACATTTATGACCCCTCATGTCAACAGATTGGAAAAGGAATTGCATCCAGGACTTGGGATTAGATGGAAGTACTGCTTTAGTTCACCAACCTTGATCTAAAATTAATATCAAACATGCCTGAAAACATCTGCCAGATTCCAAAGAGGACAGTGAACACTTTGTGGCCAAGCTGCACTTTACAATTGAAATTCAGTCCAACAGCATCTGAGATAAATGACTGTTTTTTTTAAAGTAGGCTCAAACCATGTGGTTAAGAGCAGTGTTGGGTAAGTTACTTTAAATTAGTAACTTAGTTACATTACTAGTTACTTCTATCAAAAGTAACTCAGTTACTTCAAGTTACTCGCTACTTTCAGAGTAACTAGTTACTAGGGAAAGTAACTTTGGTTTTACTCAGAATTCTCTTGTTAATGTGTTGCTTCCATAACTTTGCCAGTCTTCTAGCTTGCTTACTTGCCGCAGTGCACTGTGCCACCTACCAATAGAAAGGAAAAAATAATGTGCATATTTCCACGAGAGAAGTCCCACGCCTGGACCGTCGTTGACCGCCGCCATGATTCTAGCCTACGTCACAGCGTCATGTGCGCCTTTTACATCCAGCACAGTCGTGGTGCTTTGATTGTACTCAGAACTTGGAAATCCTGCCTTCTGAATAGGAAGATGTAGGTAACAGCAGACTGCAGGTGAGCTGCATACAGGGCTGGACTGGGACAAAAAAATCATCCCGGGCATTTTGACTATAGACCGGCCGCCATTATAGGAAAAATCATAAAGACTTTGAATGAAAATAAACACTGTTGTGACAGTGATGTTCACTGTTCTGATGGTTTATATGTATCAATCTATCAATTGTTTGTTGTAAGACTCAGATAATTATTTATTAAAAGCGAGACATTTTAAATGAGAATAAGAAAGTATTTCCTTGTGCCCCCTTTCCCTGTTAATGCCCTACATGGACCCCTGGCAACACTTTGCTAGACCCGCCCCTGCACAGTTACCAGCTGTTAGCTACTTAGAAAAGGATCCTGGTGTTATTTGTCTCTCAGAAACACTTCATAACTTCAACTCATCCATGTCACCTAAAAGGTAAACCTGTTTCTCCATCACAGCTCTGATGGTTCAGTAAGGACATCTCCTGGTTTCATCTTCATGTTTCCCTCTCACCACATATCCAAACCGACATCATGACCAGCAGCTTTACAGCTGTGGCTCCAGCAAACATCAGCTGATACTAGAAATTAATATTAAATAAATTCTAACAACAGCTGATCAAGCTTAAACGTGCTGCTGTTGTTTAGCGCGACATCCGCTGGTTTCCTCTTTCTGGCGCAAAGTGGGCGATAAATAAACAAGAGAGAAAAGCCGATCAGCTGATCATTGATCAGTTTCATGATTGAAGTAGAAACAGGGGAGGCAGGGGAGAGAATGAGAGAAGAAGAGGCAGCTGTGCAGCGTAAAGACACAGAATAACTCCAGCTTTGTGTCTTTTTCATTGTAGCTGAAGTCCGGGACAAACTGTTCCTTCTCACCTCAATAAGAAACGCGTAATATTTTCTCTGAATACGAGGCGATTCAGTTTTTTATGGTACGGTTGGCAACTCTAATAATTAACCTTATGAACAAAATAAAGCTCACTATCAGTAACATCATAGCACCCACCCAGCTGTATAGAAACTCCGTCATGCTAGCTAGTATGCAGTACAAAAAAGTCAGCATAACGAAAATAAACTCCAGCTAAACTTAGTTTATATCTGACCCAGATGGACTGCAGGTCATAACTTCTTACCTGAAGTTCAGTTCATCTGATACTCGGACCGGCGGCCGCTTCGGGTCTCTCCTCTTGCCTCCCTTTTCCTTCATCCACCTGCTGGCCTCCACCACTTGCTAATGTTATTGAATCTGTGGAAGCTCCGCGATAGCCACGACATGAAGTAACGACATGAGACCAAAACCTAAACTATGACTGAGGTGAGGTAAACAGGCTAAGACCATGACTAAAACTGTGACCCTGGTGAGATAAACAGATGAACCGACAATGGCATGAAGAAAACAAAAGGCTTAAATACAGACATGAGGTGATCAGGGGAAGTGGGGACACATGGGGGAACAGCTGACAGACATAAACCTAATGACAGGACCAGGAGAGAAAGCTAAATACAATGAACAAAGAACACATGACATTGTCAAAATAAAACAGGAAATACTAACAACTAAACATGACAACACAACTCAACAGACCCAACACGTGATGAATAAATACCAAACCCCAAAACATAGAAAACCCAGGAACAATAACCAATAACTGCCTAAACTAAAGGCAAAATAGGAAATAACACAAACTAATAACATATCAAAAAATACAAAGAAAACTCAGAGTGCTGGGTCGGAGACCCAGCCTGTGACAATAACGCATTAGTCCCAACACTGGTTAAGAGTCAACTTTACCATCAACCTTACTTGGGAACCACCAGCATATACAACCATCATGCTGTGTAACAACTTCAACAGCACATAGTCGTGGAGATTACATCTGGCTTATTTTCCAGTTGAATGCAGGTGGAACTTTGGAAAGGTTTAGACTGCCTGATTCAAACCATTCAAACCATAGCTGCTTACACCATTCAATAGTTGAATACAGAGATGCCCCCAGAAACACAAACTGGGACGTTCATCTCTGAGATGGTAAATGGACTGGTTGTCATGTAGTGCTTTTCTACTCTATATATGTACACAAGCACTGTATGCAAAGGGACTTGATTGTCTCAGGTTGAGCAATTTGGGATACCTGGATCCAGGCTGTATGAGAGGCTGTGTGAGAGACAGAATGATGGCAGAAAGGGCAGGGAAGGAGGATGTGAAGAAAGAACATTGGGTTAAGGATTGTCCCAAAAAGTCAGAAACTGACACTGACTGTCTCGGTGTTGGTAAGAGTAAAGACGCTCAAGCATCACAACAAAAGGTTCCAAGATGGACACACACACACACACACACACACCATCATCATCATCATCATCTCACATCACTGCTAAAACTGCTAAACTTCCCTGCTGCTGTTTCCCAGTGACGCTGTGTCTTCTATGATAAGATAAGATAAGATAAGATAAGATAAGATAAGATAAGATAAGATAAGATAAAACTTTATTAATCCCTCGGGTGGGTTCCTCTGGGAAACTCGGTTTCCAAAAGCACAGCACCGACAGAAGTTACAGTTACAGAATATTATATATATATATATATATATACACACACACATATATAAATACAGAGACATATATAAATAAAATATACAAAGGGGATAAATAGAATAAATAGGAATAAAAATAAAAATACAAGTGAATTGCACATTTCAAGTATTGAGGTCTATTGCACTGTTGACTATTAACAAAAGTATTGCACAAGGTATTGCACAGTGAGGTGAAGAGTGTCCTTTTCTCTGCCACTGTCACCAGAGTGTCCAGCTTCATGTCGACCACAGAGCTAGCCTTCCTGATCCGTTTCTCCAGCCTGCATGAGTCCTTCTTTGCTGTGCTGCTCCCCCAGCACACCACAGCATAGAAAAGTACTCCAGCAACCACTGACTGGTAAAACATCCTCAGGAGCTTCCTGCAGATGTTAAAAGACCTCAGCCTCCTGAGGAAGTACAGTCGGCTTTGGGCTTTTTTATACAGGTGCTCTGTGTTGCATGACCAGTCCAGTGGTTCTAGTGCTTCCTTGTGTTTTTTGATTTCTTTACTCAGTTCTTTGTTGGAATTTTGGACTTTCAGGACTACTGAAATAGTCACTTTGAGTTCACTCTCTCTGCATTTGGGTCAACAAATAAACAATACACAAGGCAACATACTCAACAGGTTTACAATGTGAATAAGGATTTGTTTAAGCATGCATTTCTCTTGTCACCTTGCTGTCCTGTCAGCTTGAGAGAAGATTATAGCTGTCAGGTTGAGTTTTGACATGTAAACTTGTTGATTATCACTGTGTCAGGGAAAGAGGGTTTGAATACACAACTGAATATAATGTTGGAGATGGTTAAATACGACTTGGATGTGCCACTGTATGCATGAGTGGAGACTCCAACTGACTGCTGTGCTTGTTGTTTGTGATTAATGTGTGTAGCTTGCACAGCACGCACACTTGCACGTGCACACACATGCCTGATTACATATAAGCAGGCTCACTACAAGTGACAGCACATGTGTTTGAGGGAGCTGACGAACAATTTCAGAAACAATTTTATCGAGAGAGAGACAGAAAACTGGAAAGGTGTGAATATGTGCACTCAAGGTGATTCTTGCCGATAAATCTAGAGATTTTTAGGCTACGTTCACACTGCAGGCGAAAGCGCATCAAATCCGATTTTTTGACCCTATGCGACCCATATCCGATCATGCTATGACAGTGTGAACGGCGCAAATCCGATATTTTCAAATCCGATCTGGGTCACTTTCGTATGTGGTACTGAATCCGATACATATCCGATGTTTTAGAAATCGACTGCTGTTTGAACGGTCAAGTCGCATTAAATCCGCCTTTTACGTCACCGACACAAGACTGAAGCCAATTATCAGCGCCAGAGAAGCGCCCGAGAAGACATCGCGAACGCTTCCTGGCCATCCAGTGTGGATGTCAGTGAAACTGTTGGGAAGACAACGTAAACATTTTATTTGTACTGTATAATCTGCAGATTCTGACAGAAATCTGCAGCTATCCTTTGAAGCACCGCTCCTCTCTTAAACGGCAATAAGGATAATTATTAGGTTATTTACATTATTATGTAAATAACAAAATAACTTAAAGCAAAAATTGGGAAACGTGAAGACCGAAGTCTGCATATTAAGGGCCATCAGTCAAACAATACTGTTGCTCTGGGTCTAAACAGAGCGCGTTGTGTGTGACATCTTCTTTTGCGCATGCGGGCCGCTTTGAGCGTTCACACTAGAGAGCGTTTGCTGTCGCATTTTATTTGTAGTGTGAACGAGCAGACAAAAAAATCGGATTTGATCAAAAAATCGGAATTGAGCATTAAGACCTGCAGTGTGAACGTAGCCTTACAGTACCCATGACAGTGTTCCACATCTCTTTGTTTCCCAAACCGCAAAAAGACAAGCAAGATGAGGGCTAATAGTACACTGAAAGAAAACCTGTCCATTTTCATCCATTCAGAGTTAACATTGTTGCAAAATGTCAAAAGTTTAATAATCTGTTCTCCTTCTAAGCAGGCCTGCAGGCATGAAAGCAATGTTGAGCTATGTTACTGAGAAGGAGAGCCTCTCCAAATTACAATTGGCATCAGAAAGACACCCGTATGGGGCATGTAGTTTTGTTAGACAGTATGTCCCTTTCTCCAAAGGACTGCAGTGATTCAATCTATTTCAAAGTCACAATCAAAGAAACAAATGATTTTCTTAGCATGATGTAATATAGCTACAAGTGGATACCCAACTATGACACTTTACCCTACTTGCCTACTGGTGTTGGCCAGAGGGGCCGATGGCGCGATATGGCAGCCTCGCTTCTGTCAGTCTGCCCCAGGGCAGCTGTGGCTACAACCGTAGCTTGCCTCCACCAGTGTGTGAATGTGAGAGTGAATGAATAGTGGCATTGTAAAGCGCTTTGGGTGCCTTGAAAAGCGCTATATAAATCCAATCCATTATTATTATTATTATTATGCTGCATGAGAGGTCCGCTTTTGGTGCTGCATTGATTACAAGGCTTTGAACAAAGAACAAAGATCATATTCCCCAAACTGGGTCTCTAGAATTCCATGTTGAAACTATTTCCTTCCTTGGGTTCATGATTGAAAATGGACTTGTGAAAGCAGATTGTCCCAAGGTCCAAGCGGTGGCAGACTGGCCAGAAACCACAGCTTGCAAACAGCTACAATTTGTTTGTTTTTCCATTAGAAACTTTAGTAAAATTGCTTTACCGCTCACAAGTCTCACCTCTCCTGAGGTCCCTTTTTGCTTGAGTACGGAACAGGGCTGGACTGGGACAAAAAATCGGCCCGGGCATTTTGACTGGAGACCGGCCCACCAAAAATGTGACGTCATTAATGGATAAAACCGCAAAGGATTCTGGGAACTTGTGGCAAGAGGTACTAGCGCATGCAGGCTTTCAATTGAACTCAGTTACACAGCGATAAAAAGAAACACAAAAAATGGCAAGAAGCTGTTGTATTATTAACTGCAATAGCCGGTGTTGTGCCAAAAAGTGATTGTCTGCCAAAAAGTGATTCCCGGTATTTGCAAAGAAACTGATTGCTCGTATTTAAATTGCTATAAGTAACTTGTTGGGCTATAAGTGAAACATATGTCAAATGCATCCCTCATGGATGACATAAAGTCATACTGAGCTACAAACAACATCAGTGTAACAAGGTAGAAGCCGCAATCAGTCTTTGGCAGTGACTTTTATATAACCTTTATTTATGCCGTAAAAAAAATCTAATTAACACTAAAAATGTCTTTTGTAAGAAGTAGTTGGACAGCAGAAATGGCTCAAATATTACAATAGTTCTGTAAAAATATTTAAAGTGGGGATAAAGGACCGGATTGGTTATAATGTAAGTACAATAACACAGAGTCGTAAAGATACTTGAAAAAACAGATAATATTTTTAATTCCATATATAGCCCCTTTGTAAACGCTGTTCACCGAAGTCTATTTACCAACATACGTAAAGATATTACACTTAAAAAATACACGCAAACATTGGAAATCAGTTTTTGGCACAACACCTGTTGCATGACTGCCACGGGAAGCCGACGGGTAAAGAGATCGGTTGTTATTGGATTACATCATGGAAGAGAAATTGTTTAAGCCATGTTTCCGAAGTAACGAAGGGGCGACGGATGGCCTGGATATACCAAATATAACGTCCCAGAACACTCCAGCTCACATGTTAGTCTGCTCCAAGCATTCCCACAAAGGTCAGTGTTTTGTAGTAGTTAATCCGTCATTTTTCTTAACATAATTGGTGATATAGGTTACAAGTAAGTCTGGCGCTGAACAGAAACTGTCGCGCTATGCTCCTTTGTTTATTGTGCATAAATAGTGAATTGTCCTGACACAATATTGTGTTTCGCTTCTGTTATTACCATGGTACATTGACAAAAACATATACTTTTATTCACAGGGTAAAACAGGTTTTTTGTATCACTAATTGCCCAGTACGATTACAACATACAATATTATTGTCACTGCTACATTTCTGTAACGAACCAGAAATTATTTCCACTACTAATTAATTACCGTTGAGCTCAAAGGTTATATTAATACACGGTTAACGAATGTGTATTTATGAAGACGATTTGTGAGACGAACAAAGGTAAACTTACCTTTGTTCGTACGATGGTCTTTCGGTGCATTTCAAGGTCCTGCACCCATCCGTCGCTAAACTGTAACTGGGCTTGTTGCAGTGACCTGAAGTTACTAAACTTCATGAGTGTATGCACTCACTCCAAGAATCGTATGATTATAAATCTGAGCGTGGTGAAAGTTGGGCAGCACGCTGACGTCTTTTGTCCCTCTGTGTGCTCGTAAGGGTCTAACCCTTTCACTCCTTTGATTTTTCCTCGTATCTTTTCGTTGTCTTTTCGTCGAGTCTGTCTTTGTACGGACCGGCATTGTTCTCCGTCGTTTTGTACATTCCTTTTTTGGGGGGCAAAGAAAAACCAAGAAGGTGTTGGAACCGGAGAATGAACGTTTTGCGGTGCTGCAATTGTAAATGCTTGTATTTGATGCGGTACTTGGATTGTTTTGCCACAAGTTCCCGGCATGCAATGCGCAAAGTCACGTGGTCTGTCAACCTCTATAGGAAAAACCATAAAGCCTTTGCATGAAAACAACTGCTTTGATGTACACTGCCTTGTTGGTATATATGTATCAATCTAATAAAGTTAAACCTACACCATTCTCCCTATTCTGGATTTTAAACAGTACATAGCGGAAACAAAAAGACTGCTTGGTAGAGTTAACCTCCTGAACTATCTACAACACATGGTAGAAACCTGAAATTAAGACCAAGAACACTAGAGGTGAGACATGATCATTAATTAATATTAAAATTAACAAATGACAGATTTAGGGATATTTTCATAAAGTATTTATTTACCAAAACAATAGAAAACAGCATGGTAGCACAATATATTTTGTTAACACAGCAACCTTTAAATATGAAAGGAGACAGAGAAAGAAAGGTGAGAAAGAAGAATAAGAATAACACTTAATTGAGTTTTTGATGGCATTTTACACACAGTACTAATACAGTATCTAGAAAACATGGGAAAATACTGGCATCATATACAGTACTTACTTCTGAAGAAATTATATGGGACCCTGAAAAACAGGACACAAGTGAAAGGACAAAGAACTATGAATGGCAATTGATGGACTTGCTCAGATGATCACAGTACTGGCATTTTTATTCCACAAAGGAATTAGAGGAATCATATACACCAGTACTTACGTTGATGAACTTAAAAAGTTGAATGGTCTCGAACCTCTTAAACAAACAATGTATGATCAGACCCTGACAAACAGGACAGAAAGGAATAAAGATTAGATGAATATTAAAATCTATAAAGGACCGATTATAATTGAATTGTATCACCAAATACTATTCACTCACCAATAAAAGGTCACCTACAACACTTCCACAGCAGCAACACTGAACATATCTTAAGACATGGAAACCTTTAAGAAGTGAAAGGACAGACACTGAAGGTTGAGAAAGAATTGTACTTAATAGATTTTTTCAGACAATGACAGCACTGGTATGCTTACTCTAGAAAAATGGTTGAATCATATTCCATATAGTACTTACTTAAAATGAACACACTTCAGTCCTCCTAAAATGACTGACAGCATCTGAAATGAAACAATGACAGATTAAGACTGTAAGAATATATGTTTATAAATGCCTAATACTCCAATCTCATATTTATTCTATCTATTAAGATGGACAAATTCTAAGCATTTACCAATCACTTGACTTGTTTGAAGTGAAGGTAGATACTAAATGTATTCATTTAGGCAATAACAATAAAGCTGAATTTAATATTAACAATAGATAATTAGGAATGTTTTGCTCATTTTTATTTCACCTCACCAGGTTACAAAAGGAGCTTTCTCAGCAGGTCACTCTTCTCAGCTACCATGTCAATGACCATGTCAGAGTCCAATGACATGAGAATGTCCTTTTCAGTGGCCATCAGCATAAACATCTCCAGCTTGTTTGCAGACAGGCTGCTTTGGAGTCTGCTTTTAATGAACTTGAGTGTAGAGAATGTTCTTTCACAGGCAACCTGAGTGAGGGAGAGGGTCAGCAGGTACTTGTATGCCAGCCCAAGGAGACGATAGGCATCAGACAGCATGTTGAACCGCCTGAGTATTTGATAGCAGCACAGTGGGCAATTTTTGCAAGAACCACAGCTTTCGGTCACAATTTCACTTTCTTCGTCCCATTCTTCAGATCTGTCCTTTGCTGTTCTGGTCGTGTACTCATCTACATGTGATGTCTTAAGCCTTTCCCACTGTTCAGCAAAACGTTTCAGTTCTGACTGAAGGTTATTAACTGTAGCCCTGCTGTCAAATTTAAGAAGACAGGCGCTGAGTTTCTGAAATGCATTACTTGGAAGAGAAACTGTTCTGACTAGTGATGGGTCGTTCGCGAACGAAATGGCTCTTAGAGCCGGCTCTTTGACGTGAACGACGCGAGCCGGCTCCTTATCGCGAGCCGTCACGTGAGGTTTTTTTTTCTTTCTCTCACCCTCTCTCTCGCACTTTTTTTCCGCTTCACTCTGCACGCGAGCCTTGTGCTTTACGCTGGGCAGAGGGGGGGAGGGGCGGTAGTTACACTCAGTAGCACAGGAACAGAGCCAGAGAGAGAGAAAGAGAGGCAGGGACAACAACATTAGAAAGGTATAGTAATCATCCACAACTATTTTCGGTTGCAGATGTTAAAGGATTCAGAAAGTTTATTCATGCAGGTCCATATGACAGAGAATGTGCATCTTCTGTTTGTTTTCATATTATAATTTATATTTAATTGTGTTGTGGTTTGCAGTGTTTTGTGTTCTTTTCACTTTAAATTTGTAAAAGGAAAAAGCTGAAAATTTAAATAGTTCAAACTTGAAATGTGAATAGTTGATTTTTGTATTATATGATTTATTTATTACATTTTATGTGGAGTGAATAAATAAAAGTATATTTACGGTGGCCCCTAGAGACAAAGCACATACAAACTTCAAATCACGTAAAAACACGTACAAACTCCAAAACACGTAAAAACTCCAAAACACGTAAAAACACGTACAAACTCCGAAGCACGTAAAAACACGTACAAACTCCAAAACACGTAAAAACTCCAAAACACGTAAAAACACGTACAAACTCCGAAGCACGTAAAAACTCCGAAGCATATAAAAACTCAGAAGCACATAAAAACTCAAAACACGTACAAAAGACAACAGAAGTGCTCCAGGATGCTGGGCGCAGTGTTGAGCCTTTGTTATCTTGTGGCTACACAAGCCAGCAAGTACCAACGACCGGATTTGGTGTGTGGTAATAACAGGTAAATGAACTATTTTTTAAATTATTTGAATATATATATGAGTGCCTGTGTATAAATACACAAACAATACACACATGCTTTCAATTGTGTAATTTAAGTGATCTAGTAGCTCTGCTTTGGAAGCTCAGTTCATGCTAGAAATGTGTTTTGGAGTTTGTACGTGTTTTGTCTCTAGGGGCCACCGCATATATTTATATATAAACATATATAAATAAAACCACTTTTTTTTACGTTAGTAATTCCTTTTGTGCATAATTTTATATTATTGTTAATAATAAATTAATTAAAGCAACAAAACAACCTGAAGAGCCGGTTCGGAGCCGAAAGAGCCGGCTCTTTTTAGTGAGCCGAACCGAAAGAGCCGGATCTCTAAAAAGAGCCGGAAATCCCATCACTAGTTCTGACCTGGCTAAACTTCCTGGGGTCCAACCATGCCAAATCGGCAAGAAGAGGGCCATGTATGACAAATCGTCTGTGGATTGCTTCAATAACTGTGTCCAGGATGATGTTGTGCACTTTCACCTCATATGATTTCTCAGCATTGATTTGCAACTCATCTTCAGGCATCTCTCCGGCCATGCCTTTTCTCTTTTTGGCTCTCTTTTTAGGTAGTTCAGCCTCCACTTCCATGTCTGTGTTGTTCTCCCTCTCCTCTAGTTTTTGATTTGTCTGTTTCACAAATGTGTCTGCAGCTGTCTTCACAGTTGGAAAGTCCCTGGCAATACTTTTGAGGCCATCTTGTGTGGCAGTCACCATATGATGGGCAGAGAGAATGTCCATCCCCTTTGACTGGAGGTACTTTGACAGAGGAGTTATTTGCTCAAACACTCTAAGAAATATCTGTGCTGTTAACACAGTTTCATGCTTCAAGAGACACTCTTTAAAGCCTCGTGCTTTGGCACGAACAGCTGGCTTTTCTTTTTCCCTCTTTTCAATGGCTTCCAGCGTCAGCACTACATCAACGAAGAGGCCATCATCTGGTTTTCCAAAATGTCCAAAGATTTTCTGGAGGGCATCATGCTTGGCCCACCACCGTGTCTCACCTATTGGACTGAGGCGTCTGTGTCTTGTGTTTTCGGTTTGTTTCTCCCACAGATTAACCCTGTGATAGGACTCCTTGATGAACACAGCTATGTCATTAAGTAAATTAAAGAGTGATCCACTTTCAATGACACTTTGTGTTGTGTCAGCAATCACAAGATTAAGTATGTGTGCATAGCACCACACATGCACATGAGTTGGAGACTGGGCAGTCATAAGTGCTGAAAAGCCTTTGTACTGGCCCTGCATATTTGAAGCACCATCTGTTGCATTCCCAATGCACATGGCCTTGTCTAGATTCAGATGCTCTAAAACTCTGGAAAGCAAGTTTACAAAGTACTGCCCCGTGGATGCTTCGCACCTCACTATGGAGACAAGCCTCTCCTGCACAGACTCAGTAACATACCTGATGATTACTGAACACTGATCATAACCTGCGATGTCTTGGGTTGTGTCTAGCTGAACAGAAAACATCCCAGCTTTCTGGACATCACTGGCAATGCTCTCTTGAAGGAGATGGCCAAGTGCATCAATCACTGAGTTGACAGTTGTTTTGGAGAGTAGGGTGATGAGAGATCCTCTACCTCTTGATCCAATGGTCTGATGCAACTTCTTGCTTTTTTCAATGCAGTCATTCATATGTTCTCCAAGGCACATATCATACTTGCCTAATAACACAATCAGTTCCAGAAAGTTACCATGATCGATGGTGTTATCACCTAAAGTGTATGCAGCCTCATTCTCCACATGCCTATAGCTGAGTCCCCTCTTCCCAAGTACTTTGATCACATCCACTATACGCTCTAAAACTTGCCGTCTCTTTTTCACTTGTGCTCTGTGAGCTGACAACTGACTGCCAGCAAATAAGCTCCTGATGTTGCCTTTTGAGCACCTTAAGAAAAAAGCTTCAGCACAGGTCTGGTGTGTATTGCTCTTTTCATGCTCCTCTGTGCGCAGATGTATATGTCGCCAGTCACTCATGCCTGTTATAAATGTGCTGGTGTCAGTCCGCCTTGCAAATGCCAGACACACAAAGCAGAACAATAAATGGCGTTCTTTGCAATAAGTAAGCCACTTCCTGTTGGTGCCATCTTTACAGCTGAACACCCTCATCACAACTGCACTGCTACTGTTCTGCTGTGGGTGGTAATCTAAGAAGGCCTGTAATATGGCAGGTTCAGGGCGAGCAAAGTAATCGATGCCCTGGCTCTCACTCTCCTGCTCTTCCATCTCTCTCTCCTGCTCTTCCATCTCTCTCTCTTGCTCTTCCATCTCTCTCTCTTGCTCCATCTCTCTCTCTTGCTCTTCCATCTCTCTCTCTTGCTCCATCTCTCTCTCTTGCTCCATCTCTCTCTCTTGCTCCATCTCTCTCTCTTGCTCTTCCATCTCTCTCTCCTGCTCTTCCATCTCTCTCTCTTGCTCCATCTCTCTCTCTTGCTCCATCTCTCTCTCTTGCTCTTCCATCTCTCTCTCTTGCTCTTCCATCTCTCTCTCCTGCTCTTCCATCTCTCTCTCCTGCTCTTCCATCTCTCTCTCTTGCTCCATCTCTCTCTCCTGCTCTTCCATCTCTCTCTCCTGCTCTTCCATCTCTCTCTCTTGCTCTTCCATCTCTCTCTCTTGCTCCATCTCTCTCTCCTGCTCTTCCATCTCTCTCTCCTGCTCTTCCATCTCTCTCTCTTGCTCTTCCATCTCTCTCTCCTGCTCTTCCATCTCTCTCTCTTGCTCCATCTCTCTCTTGCTCTTCCATCTCTCTCTCCTGCTCTTCCATCTCTCTCTCTTGCTCCATCTCTCTCTCTTGCTCTTCCATCTCTCTCTCCTGCTCTTCCATCTCTCTCTCTTGCTCTTCCATCTCTCTCTCTTGCTCTTTCATCTCTCTCTCTTGCTCCATCTCTCTCTCTTGCTCTTCCATCTCTCTCTCCTGCTCTTCCATCTCTCTCTCTTGCTCTTCCATCTCTCTCTCTTGCCCCATCTCTCTCTCTTGCTCTTCCATCTCTCTCTCTCTTGCTCCATCTCTCTCTCTTGCTCTTCCATCTCTCTCTCTTGCTCTTCCATCTCTCTCTCTTGCCCCATCTCTCTCTCCTGCTCTTCCATCTCTCTCTCTTGCCCCATCTCTCTCTCCTGCTCTTCCATCTCTCTCTCTCTTGCTCCATCTCTCTCTCTTGCTCTTCCATCTCTTGCTCTTCCATCTCTCTCTCTTGCGCCTTCTCTCTCTCTTGCTCTTCCATCTCTCTCTCTTGCTCCATCTCTCTCTCTTGCTCTTCCATCTCTCTCTCCTGCTCTTCCATCTCTCTCTCTCTTGCTCTTCCTTCTCTCTCTCCTGCTCTTCCATCTCTCTCTCTTGCGCCTTCTCTCTCTCCTGCTCTTCCATCTCTCTCTCTTGCTCCATCTCTCTCTGCTGCTCTTCTGTCTCCTCTGTCACAGACTTCTCCACTTTTGATGATAAATCAGCCTGGTGCAACATGTAAGGATTGGCACAATTTGTTAAGATTTTGAGGAGTTTGAGAAACTAACCTTAAGCATAAAATAAAATTTACTATCAGTAACTTCATAGCACCCGCCCAGCAGTATATAAACTCTGTCATGCTAGCTAGTACGCAGTACCAGTTATTCTAAGGGACTGTAAAAAGTCACCACAACGGAAACAAACTACAACTAAAATTGGTTTATATCTGACACAGATAGACAGCATGTCATAACTTCTTACCTGAAGTTCAGTTCTTCTGCCACTATGACCGGCAACCGTCTCGGGTCTTTTCTCCTCTTGATTCCCCTTTCCCTTATCCACCTGCTGGCCTCCACCACTTGCTGATCTTGCTAAATCTATGGAAGCTGTGCCATAGCTACCACCAAACAATTCAGTAATTTTCACACATTTGGCAGCGTCTGCCTGAAGGGCTTGTTTCTTTTTGGCCCTAATTTTTTCAGCACCTCCTTTCCTTTTTTTGTTCTCCATTTTCTTTAGTTCGTCTATAAGATTGCTAAACAAGGGGGAGGGTGCATCCGACCTCCTCGGCTGTAATTGGTCCAGCCCAGAGTCAATCATGACCAATTGGCCAATCCAACACCTTTCATTGTTTATACCCTTCCCAAAAAAAAAAAGAAAAAATCGGTCAGCCCATAAAAACAAAAAATCGCCAGCGGCCCACCGGGCAAATGCCGGTATGCCCGATGGCCAGTCCAGCTATGGACGAGCCTTTGACTCCCTCAAGTAGCTGCTTGCATTGGGTCTCATCCCCATCCAACCCGACAGAACCAAACTATTCGTTGTGGAGGTTGACGCCTTGGACAGCAAGGTAGGAGCAGCATGTTAATATAATAAAAATAATAAAGATGGCATTGTAGGAATAGAAGTACTGACTTGAGGGCTCTAAACTGCTGATATAGATATAAGAACCTGGCCTACCTTCAGTGTGCCAAAGCCTGAACACCAGACAAGTCAGGCAGGCTCATTTCTTTGCTAGGTTCATTTTTAGCATCGCCTATCACCCAGGATCCTGGAACGTGAAGCTGGATATCCTCTCCTGTCATCTCCGAGGGACCCAAGAAACTAGAGCCTATCCTACCACCTGGCTATCTCCTAACTGTAGGAGCAGTTTCCTGGCAAATCAAGTCTTTGGTTAGAACAGCCCAAAAGACTGAGCCTGTCTCTGGAGGGAGACAAAACCATCAAACAGATTCTATGTTCCCTCAACCATTCTCCATCCATCCATCCATCCATCATCCGCTTATCCGGGCCGGGTGGTGGGGGCAGCAGCCTAAGCAGAGAAGCATAGACCTCCCTCTTCCCAGCCACCTCCTCCAACTTGTCCGGGGAAACAGCAAGGCATTCCCAGGCCAGCCGAGAGATATAATCGGTCCACTGTGTCCTGGGTCTGCCTCGGGGCCTCCTTCCAGTGGGACATGCCTGGAAAACCTCACCCAGGAGGCACCCAGGGGGCATCCTTGTCAGATGCCCGAACCACCTCAACTGGCTCCTTTCAATGTGGAGGAGCAGCGGCTCTACTCTGAGCCCCTCCTGAATGACTGAACTATATCTAAGGGAGAGGCCAGCCACCTAGAGGAAGCTCATTTCCGCCGCTCGTATCCACAATCTCGTTCTTTCGGTCACTACCCACAGCTCGTGACCATAGCTGAGGGTAGGGACGTAGATTGACCGGTAAATTGAGAGCTTCACTCATACACTCAGGTCTCTCTTCACCACGGCGGACTGGTACAGCGTCCACATCACTGCAGCCGCAGCACCAATCCGTCTGTCGATCTCCCGCTCCCTTCTCCCGTCACTTGTGAACAAGACCCCGAGATACTTAAACTCCTCCACTCATTTCCGGATGAGGACCATGGCCTCAGATTAGGAGGTGAATCATGATTCGCTACCTTATCGTGGTGGAGGGGTTTGTGTGTTCCAGGGATCCCAGGGGCTATGTTGTTGGGGGCTTTTGTCCTCTGGTAGGGTCTCCCATGGCAAATTGGTCCTGGGTAAGGGACCAGACAAAGAGCAATTCAAAAGACCCCTATGAGTATACAATCAAGGGAACAGTTTGCCCCACCTGGGATAGGGCCCCGACCTGGAGCCTGGCCCTGGCAGACCAATCCCCGCCTACCAAGACTACTAGCAATTGTGACATGGAATGACACCCTTAACCATTCTGTCCCAGGTAATGCATTGGGAACGCACTGTTAAGCTCAACTGTTACACAGGTCAAAACCATACCATCACCTTCTTCCAAAGAATGTTTTGGTGGCTTTCTCTGGGCCATGATATCTGGGAGTACATCTCACTCTGCTCAGTTTGTGCTCAGAATAAGTCATCTAACTCAGCGGGCCCCAGCGCCCCGGCCACGGACCGGTACCAGTCTGTGAGTCATTTGGTACTGGGCCGTGAAGGTTGAGGCTCGGGTGTGAAATTTATCTTTATTTTTATCATTTTTTATCATTTTTATCATTAACTCGGTTTCCCTGGGTCTTTCCCCATGTGTTATGAATAAATCTTCTTTTTTTATTACCGGTACTGGTTTTATTTTGTTGTATTTATCTGTGACACCTTAAAGGCTGGTTTGTGAAAATATTGTCGAACATAAACCGGTCCGTGGCGCAAAAAAGGTTGGGGACCGGCTGATATAACTCACCTCTACCTGTCCTGGGGCATTCATGGTCCCGCATCATACTGGATTTCCTCACCAGCCTCTCTCTGGAGTTAGTACTATAATGGATTGCAGAAAAAAAACTTTTCATAGACTTTATGTGTTCCCACTGTAAGGAATACCTGCTGACATTGTTTCATCCCAAAACACCTGTTGTGTTTGGAAGAGGTTGTGCAATGCCATAGGAGCTAAGGTTAATCTCTCCTCTAGTTTTCACCCACAAACTAATGGTCAGACACAGAGCTTAACAGGAGCTTGAAGCTGCTCCTACATTGCATGGTACGATCCAATAGTGGAGCTTACACTTGGCCTGGGCTAAACTACCACAATCAACTACCACTGCTTCTGGTTTCAAAAATATTCCATTAGAAACAGAATCTAAGACACTATACTAAACTATATATTTTTTTTTTGTTTTTTAAAAATATACAGTCCTTCATTCACCCTATAATTTTCTACCTTAAGCTTTCCAAGAACATGAAAGTTGCAATGCTTTCTATATTTGCCAGCAGAAACTGTGAGTTTTGAATGTAAACCTGATTACTTGTGTAGCCTTATAGCTTGTAACATATTTTAACATAGTGAGGTGCCGCTTCTATTTCATTGTTACACATATGGTATCTGTGTAGTGGCAATATTGACCTCTGGCAGATCTGACACATAAGAGCGACCCTGAAAATTACTTCTGTCAGACACATTGTCTGTACATGTGACAAGCCATTAGCTTTGACAAAACAGCTAGAAAACTACACACTGTAGCCAAATGTTCTCTGTGGTCACTGGACTTTCAACAGATTTTTGAAGAGGAAAATTTTGTTGTATGTTGGTATGAATTTCAAGTTTTATTGATTAACCTAAGAAAACTGAAACTAAAGACAACAAGTCAGCTAAATAAATACTCCTAACTGTTGACAGTGAAACTTACGTGATTTATCTACCAATACTTTTATACATCGAGCAACATAATGGTGTGCTAAAAAAGAGACAACTGGTCCTTAAGTGCAGACCAGTTAGGGTCCTATTCTGAACCCTTTCCATTGCTGAGAGTGCCAACAGCATCAGAACTGGACCACAGTACAATGGGAGTAGGTGGCCTTGTCTAATGAATCGTCTTTTCTTTTACATCCTATGAATGACCAGTTCTAAACATCGTTGCAGACCATGCACACCCTTACATGGAAACGATATTCCCAGACGGCTGCGGCCTCTTTCAGCAGCATAATGTGCATTAGCACATAGCAAAAATGGTTTAGGAATGGTTTTAGGAGCACAACAATGAGTTTAAGGTGTTGACTCTGATGGCACATGTGTGAGATGTGCTGGCCAAACAATTCAACAAGTCCAATCGATGCAGGCCCGCCTTTCGACTTACAGAACCTAAAGGATATGTTGCTAACACCTTGGTGCCAGATACCACAGCACACACCACAGCAAAAGGGGGGCTACCAAATATATTAGGCAGGTGGTCATCATGTTATGGCTGATACGGTCCAGTCGTACAGTCTATGAATATGTAGACGGAATGCAGAAGCTTGAATTTTCCAAAAGGATGGAATTCGAAGCACTGACAGAGGAAATACACAGAGATATGATGATAAAAGTGTCACACTTTATCACTTTACAGCTTTGTCACTAGTTCATACACCTCAGGGAAACAGCATGAACAGATGAAGCGGCACTGAGCAGGCAGAGGGATTAGAGATGCCCTCAACCCAACATTCTCCTCCTGTTTTTCCTTCAGTCGTCGTCCATCCACTGCCATCCTACCTATCCACCTCCCTTCTGCTTATTAGAGACACCAGGGGCATAATTCCTGACAGATAATTTGTTAAGTAAATGAAACAGATGTCTCGGTTTGAGTTATTTTTTCGTTCTGGCTTTTCCGATAGGGAGAATGTGCCCCTGGACACTCCCCCAACAGGGAGGAGCTGTCCAAAGGGTCATAGTGAATTCACTCCAGGGGCAGCTGGAAGGAAAAGGAATAACAAGGCCCTGGTGGAGTGCTTGGGGACCCACAAACATCATTCACATCTTCCCATAATCATCAAGGCCATGCCAGGACGCCTCCTTAATTTACATAATACCGTCCCGACACTTTTACTCCCACTATCCATCACAGCCAGGATGAGAGGATGAGGCCCTCTTCTCTGCTCTCTTTCTCCCTCCCCTCTGTCTTTCTTTCTCCCTCTGATTGTGTCTTGTGTTTATCTGCCCAAGCACAAAAGATTGATTCCCCACTGTTTCTACCCCTCATGTTCAGCAGATATGAATTTTCACAGGATGATGAAGCACCGAGTCAGCTAATAATAAACAGAAAACACATATTCAAAAAAAGAGAGAAGAACGTGTGCGAGAGGGGAGGCATCTGTCTGTGTTTGGCTGATGAGGAGAGATGGATGTTGGTGGGGTAAGAGATTCAGGAAGGCCCTGTGAAGTAAGCTGAATTAAAAATGTAGTCTTGTTTTCTCTCCCTGTCGCTCTTTTAAAATGTCATTGTTTCACAAGGAGAGACAGGGCGGAGGAAGGATGACAGCGAGAGGACATGGTGTCATTGTTTTCATTGTCGTTAACACTACATAGTCACAGAGCAGTCTGAGATGTGTGCTGGTCAGCCATGTGACTGAAGGCCAAAATCTGGCTCCACAGGATGCCAACATGAACCTGAAGGGAGGTGCAGTATCCTACTTACAGGCTGGATTAGACGCAGAGTCATTTGAGAGGCGATGTCATTGACAGAGCAAACAATGACTAGACTTAAGCTGCTGTGCAAACTACTTAAACACAGTTATTACTGGAAGTGGAATTTGTGATTTGGCTTAGGTTACCTGACCTGTCAGCGTCGGGATTCTGGGCCTCAGCTCAGCTTTAAATTGAAGCCTTAAACTGGAAATCTGTGTTTGTGGAGTTAGTGCTTTTTGGTCCTTGGTCTTTGTGTTCTTGGACTTTTGATTTCTGTTTATATTGTTTGCTTAATGTTTAGGTTTTCACCTTGTATATTCCTCAGTGTTTAGATGTCGGGTGCCAGTTTACCTCAGCGCGTTGGCCAGCCGCCCACGTGCCATATGGCTGGGAGCGGCCGGCCCGGGTTCGAGTCTGACCTGCACGTCTGCCTCCGCTTTCCTGTCGTTTCTTCACTGATCTATCTAAGAAAGCTGTAGAAGGAGTTGTCTCTCACTTCCTGTTTTATTTTAGTGCTGTGTTTGGTTTCACTTCCTCTCCAACCGGATTGTGCTGATTGTCTACACCAGTGTAATTTTGCCTTAACAGGCTTCACTTCTGTTGTGTATCATTAGGCTCACTTTGCCTTGTTGTGTCATATTGTTTCGATTAAGGCTCATCTTTTGTTTGAAGTTCACATCGCCGTCTTACATTTGAGAATAAATCTCCTAAATTTGACATGTGGAGTATTTTTATTGGACTTTAAAATGACTGTATATAAAAGATGGACAGAACCACAGTAATTCAATCCACACTCTTGGATTTTGAAGCCTAAATGAAAAGGTCATGGTTTAAAATAACTATTGATTAATAACAAATTATTACAAAACATCCCTTATCAGCTGTGCATACAATAAATGGTTAGCATAATCAATATGATTATTGATGCTTGCATGCAACACTGTTTCCCAACCATCTGTAAAGTTGTTCAGTCATAGGTATAATAAATTTAGTGGACATAATATAATATAATGTAGAATGAACGTGTTTAGGCAACGTTAGCACTGGACAAGATAACATAAACCTGGAGAATTGTACAATCTCAGCCCGGTGACGATGTTTACTTAGAGCTTCCTGGATTTACTGCAGTGTCCTCTGGAGATTCTTTCTGTAAAGTCTCAACAAGGTGTCATTGACAGCACTGCTGAATTTGAAATTTAAAATCTCAATATGCAGCAGTGCAGGCCCGTCTGTGGTGTTTAACTTGTGCGGTGTTAAATCAGAGCAGTGTCGGTGAGCTGTGTGCTGTGTCTGCACACTCACAGGGCCATGTCTGGTTCACAGAGGACATTATCATAAGTACCATTACTGTCAGAAAGCATGAGATCAGTATCGGTGAAATATACCACTGCTGCTGCCGTGGCAGCTGCCTTGACTTACAGCAGCCCTTCCCTAATACTGACATTTACCACAGACACTCACATTGCAGTTTATCGTCACAAGTAATGTGGCAATATGCTGAATATTGCTGCATATTCTCAGTTTAGTCACAACAACAACAAAAATCTAAAGGGATCAACTCAGAGATTCGGCTTCAAATGAACCACTTTTAATCAATTTTTCCCCGTTTTTATTAAATATTTTCTAATGTACCTCTTCAGCTATATTCATGTTTAACTAACCAGCATTCAAAGACATTCTCATTCTACACCATCTCACTGCCAGCATCAGTAAAGCAAGTTGGACATAGCTGTGCCATGAAGAAGTCTTTGCTCCTCCCTGATTTCAGTTTAGTTTTTGCTTTTTGCACATTTGTAACAAGATAACAAAGATAACGTGATTCAACACAAAATGCAGTTTTTAAATAATAGTTTCATTTATTAAAAGGAAAAAAACTAGCCAAACATACTAGACTGTGTGAGAACATGAATGAACTCTTAACAAACACATTTTTGAAAGCTGGAGAAATACAGCATCTTTGGGAGTTCCAGGGTGGAAACCACTGCTGTGCCATAGCTAAAATGTAGGTTAAAGACTCGACTGGATAACATATCAGCACTTGTCTTTACAGCGAATCAACACTTTATGGTGACACCAGAATGATTTCCATTTAGTGATCCTGAAGCTACAGTTCTGACAGACCCACAGCTGTTTCTCTCTGTCCTTCCCATGAACTCACTCTCAGTGGGCCAATGAAAGCTGAGGCTACAAACATCCAGATTTAAAGGTGCCAACGTCACTAACTGCTTCCAGTCTCCCACCATCTTAAGTAAAGCGTAACTGATCACATGATTACCAATAGGTAACTTAACCAACCCAGGTGTGCGGAGTTGAAGGGTGGGAGACAGAATGAGGGCCCTGAATCACTCATTCATTCACAAACACAGGAAATAAAAGCAAACTGTCTTTACTCTGTCTTCTTGGACTTTGTGCAAGTCTCCAGGATGAGGTGCTGTACGTTTGGTGTGCACATGTGTGTCTCTGCATATTTAAGTCTGCTAGTGAATGAGTGCATTTTTGTGTCTGCCAGCCTTTAAAAGGAGCATGTGGTGTTTGCAAAGAACAATTGTATGAGCCTGTTCTTTGTGCCCTTGTCCTTTTTGCTGCTAAAAACAAGACTTTACGATGTTGTAGATGCTAACAATAATTCAGAGCATTTTGATGGTGATTCTAGGGAGGAGTGGTGCTGTTTTGGAAGCTAGAAACAAACTTCTTTTTCACTCTTGCTGAGCTCAGACCCTCTAACGGCTCTGCATCTTTGCCCCTCGCAGTGTGTAAATAGAGTCCACATTAAACTATGACAGCATCATCTCCACGGGTGGAAAACTGGGGGCTGCAGGGGCTAATGCTGAAAATGTTTATTTGTGCACTTATCCTAAATAAGATTCTATTACAGGTCTTTTTTTAATGTGCACATGTAGGTGAAACGCTCACATTTACAGAGCCGTGCATTAAACAAAGTATCAAAGCAAAAAGAAAAAAAAAAGGTTTGAGGAATTTTTAGAGTTTTTAGAGTTTTTTGAATAACTCAGTGAATCACTGAAGTCTAGTGTAATGTGAACAAACTCAAATCCCACCGAGCTACTTTGGCATGAACTTAAACATAAAAGGCTGTTCATGCTCAGAAAGCATCCTGTGTGGGTGAATTCAAACATTTCTGCATAGACGATGGACGACGTTCTTCCAGAATCATTACCAGTTCTCGTAAATGTTCTTTCTGCCAATGGTGCCACAGCCAGGGCACCACTTCTTCTACATAAACACCCCTCCAGTCCTATTAATGAGTGGATGTATCTAAACTCGAGTGGCTCGATGTTACACTCTGATTAAAAACTATTTTTTTAGCATTTAGTTTAACACGAGAAGTTTTTTATCAGATTTTTCTCTTTTTGAATGAAATTTGACAAAGAAATATTTAAGATGAATTTTTAAGGGTGTTATTAGTTTTATTCATTTTATCTAAACAAAAATATAAGAAACTTGAATAATTATTGTAAAAGTTGAACAATCAATAGTCTTCTCCGCTCTGCCTTCGGTCACCTAACCTACTGCCTCTCATCCAGCATCCACAGTCTGGCCTCTCTGCTGCACTCTGCAGCTTTGACTCCTCAGTTCTTCTACTTCTGTTGGGCTATTCCACTCTTTGGTCACTCGATTTAGTTCTCCACACTCTGGACTCTGTTCAGATGGTTCCTCCACGGCTCTGCACAACCACCACCCTACCTGGTTCTCCACTCGGTCGTCACACGCACTCCCTGCTCTGACCCACTCTGCTCTGTCCCATTCTGAGCCTGGTAGTGGCTGTAGTTCAGGTGGCAGAGCAGGTCAGCCACTAATCAGAAGGTCGGTGGTTTGATACCAGGCTGCATCCTGGCTGCATGCCAAATGTCCTTGGGCAAGATACTAACCCCATGTTTGCCTACTGGTGGTGGTCAGAGGGCCCGGTGGCGCCTGTGTCCGGCAGCCTCGCCTCTGTCAGTGCGCCCCAGGGCAGCTGTGGCTACAATGTAGCTTGCCATCGTGAATGTGTGTGTGAATGGGTGAATGACTGAATGTAGTGTAAAGCGCTTTGGGGTCCTATGGACTAGAAAAGCGCTATACAAATGCAGGCCATTTACCATTTACCATAATTACTCATGATTTATCTAACTATAGTCCCCTATGAGTGTATTTACCAATCACATCCAGTGAGCTCTGGCTCGTGTTACAGCAGTAACATGCAGTAGTGGTCTTACATGAATATTTATGGGGTCAAAATTATATTATTGATAGACACATACCCCAAAATTTGATAAATAAGAACGGGTCATGGAGTATCAGTTTAACCTTGAGTTATAAGATTTCTTAAAATACCAAAATGTAAGTTGCATTGATATTTAAAAATATACTTGTTTGTTTTTTACGTAGAGTTCTCCACGGGGCGATCATGGCTCAAGAGTTGGCAGTTCGTCTTCTAATTGAAAGGCTGCCGGTTCGAGCCCCGGCCCCGACAGTCTCGGTCGTTGTGTCCTTGGGCAAGATGCTTCACCCGTTGCCCGGTGGCGCCAGTGTCCGGCAGCCTCTCCTCCGTCAGTGCGCCCCAGGTCTCGACCTCCCGTTAGCTTCGAGATGGTGGGTGTCAGAAAGTTTTGCGAGATCCCGAGTTAGTTTTGTGAGATCTTGCAAAACTTTTGCGAGATCTCGCAAAAGTCCGTCTTAATTTTTCTTTCTCCCATGTCCCCTGCGGGGCTCCGTACTAAACATGTTTTCCATGTAACATGTGGCTAAATTATATTAAATAGTCCTAACCTTGAACCTCGATGGTTGCTGTTTAATTGATGGATGTTAAAAAGCCGCATCACACAGGTTCAACATGCCAGTATGAAAACAGGGGCAGATACTGTATACTGCTCATGACTGTCAGCTTCATAGTTTACAAAAGGCTTAAACATTCGTGCACCAACTTTTCTTCAAGCTTTGTCACCATTTACGCTTCAGTAACATTATGTCCAGAGAAGCTCGCTATAGTCTGTGAAAAAATACCAAGAAAAATACCACGAGATACTTCTCAAAGGAGTGTTTCCATCCAGCACTCCGTTATCATCGTTAGAAGAACGAAGGCCAAGGAATCTTCCTTATTCACATACTGTGTAAAAGCGTTAATAGAGACATGGGAATAGAAGGATGAAATAAATTTGCTTCATGTCGGGTGACGTGTGCTGGAAGCTCGTTGGAGATGGAGAAACTGAAATGATATAAATGGACTGACATTTGTAGGTGAAGGGAGAGAAACCGATAGGCTGAGGTAAACGGAGATAAGAGGGGATAGGTGGAGGTATGCAGAGATAAAGTGGATGCAGATGTGGAATGGAACAAGGTGTGATGAATGAGGGACTGAGTATATTGAGTGTAAGGCAGAGTGACAGACATGGGAGACAGAGTGAGAGACCTTCACACAAAGAGAGAGAGAGGGAGAGGGAAAAAAGTCCAGTCGCAGCCTAGCCACTAATAACCCTCTCTCCATAACCCAACTCTGCCCTTCCATGTTAACATACTGTGAACTGAGCACAAGTGACAAAATCAATCCATCACAGCTGCCCGCCGACCGGCACAGAAAGGGACAGAGGCGCTAACAGAAATTGATGACATCCCCACTTGAATTTTACACCATTTCGGCCACAGAGGCAATTGAAACAGACAGAGATTTATAGTCCAGCCGGGGACTGCGGCTATCCTTGATTGCCTCTTTTTTTCCTTTCCCTTCTTCCTCGGCTACAAAGCTCCCTTTTTTGCATATTTATTCCCAAGCTCATCAGGAGTGAGCGGACGCATCACAGTGACAATCTTATTTCACCTTTGGGGAGGGAGGAGGTGCGGTAGAAGGTGAGAGGTCACATCTTCCTCTTGGATGAAAGCACGGCTGCCTTTCCTCCCTTTTCAACAGCACTGACAAAAACTCTTTTTATGAGATTTAAAAAAAATCAGACTCTAAAGAAGTAAATCAATGATTTATTACTGATCTTGAGAAGGACTGTCAGGCTCCTCAAGTTATTTTACATAGATTATAGTGGTGTGTCTGATACGGTCCCCTTTAAAGAGGTGATTGCATTACAAACTGGCAACCTGTCCGGGGTGTATCCTCCCCTTTGTGTCTTCTGACTCTAAATTTACATTTTAGCTTGCGCTTAAAAAACAGCCAATTTGTTTGAAAGGTTCAAACAAAGGAAACATTTCCTTTGGTGCTTTTTCTTACCAACAGCATACTGTGGTAAAAATAATAATAATAATAATGGATTGCATTTATATAGCGCTTTTCGGGACCCCTCAAAGCGCTTTACAATACCACTATTCATTCACTCTCACATTCACACACTGGTGGAGGCAGCTACAGTTGTAGCCACAGCTGCCCTGGGGCAGACTGACAGAAGCGAGGCTGCCATATCGCGCCATCGGCCCCTCTGGCCAACACCAGTAGGCGGTAGGTGAAGTGTCTTGTCCAAGGACACAACGACCGAGACTGTCCGAGCCGGGGCTCGAACCGGCAACCTTCCGGTTACAAGACGAGCACCCGACTCTTGAGCCACGATCACCCCATCAATAAAATAAAGAGCTTAAAGCACACACACTTGTTTTATTGTATTGTTGTTTCTTTCAGTCTCTTTGCAGGAAAGACAGTGAAACAGCTCAAATAAATTCAGTTAACTTATTGCTCAGGAAGCAGTGGAGAACAGGAAGTAGGTAAGCTTAAAACAGGAAATACAGAAAAACTCCGCTGGCAGTTTAAGGCTTTCCCACAGCTGACTCTCGATCACCACACTGCATGTGGTACCAAAGCTTGGCTCGCTGCTCTGTTTGTGATTAGCTTGTACTGATTGTGAGATGAAGTTTTTTGCCTGCTGGTTAACAAACAACCCTCTGCTGCTGAAACACTGTTTAAAGTCTTTGACCAGATACATTAGAGGTCATCTGATCACTTTCTCATATATGCCCCACTGTCCAACTGTGCAGACATGGGAAAATGAAACATTCACGTATTCATGCATAAAAATAACATTTCCATTGTATTGTAACAACAACAAACAAAGATCAAAACAAATACTACTTGATAATGTTTCTGTATAAACAATTTGAATAACTCATGATGACAGAGAGGAGTAATGTTGTTCCAATCTTCAGAATATTATTCATGTTTATTCAGAAACAAAGCATGTTCCACTGCGCTGAGGTACAGATGATGCATGGGTGCACGAGAAGGCCACAGAGCGTTTGTACAAGTTAAAGTTTGTTTCATGAGAAGCAGATTGTGTGAGAGTCATAAACAATCCTCACTGACCTTAAACCAAAGCAAAAATAACTGCCACATCTTTCAGTGGCAGCATCCTGTGGGCTTTACGCTGTAGCTGGAGATGACTGAGACCTTTTAATGATGGTCCATTCAGATGTTAGTCATTCGACAGCATCATCGGCCTTTGTTGGGCTAAAGAAACTGACGATGGTGCCCGGTGACACGATACTGATACTGTGCAGAGTCTGGAGCTTTTTCCTGATGAGCCTGTTGAGGTGCTCACACACTTCCCTCTCCACTGGGATCGTTGCATGTTTGCATCTGCTCTACCATTTTTAACAATATCACTTTTGATATTGTGTCTTCTATAGTGGCTTCCTTTGAATAGTGAGGGAGCGGACAGACGGGTAGTAACATTATTATATTCATTAGATGTTAGCCCAGGGATGACAAAGCTGCCCCCACTCGTTCCCTGAGCTCCATCAGTCGCTGGAGCAGGTGAAATGTGCTCTTCCACCTGGTTTCTATCTCCTAAAGCAGTTTTAGTTTGTTCTCCCCATCTGTTCCTGAACAACAGCAAGTTTATCCTTTAAAGACAAAAACGTAAATCATGTTATTGCCACATGCAGAACTATAAAACAAATAAAAAATTAACAGATGTGAAAATAACATCAGCCAACTGACTTCTGTGGTTGCACTGCCTTGGAAAGGGTCAGGCCCAGAGTTAGAATGTGGGCAGTGCAGCTGTAATGGCAGAGCTGCAGGTTCCTGTCGTACTGGGAGGAGAGGTGGCAACAGTGCAGACATTCTGTACTCAAGTAAAATCAGAATCAGAATCAGAATCAGAAACTTTATTGTCATTGTCATGAGAACAACGAAATTAAGAATGGTCCCCGATCATTGCATCATCCCTAGCAATATCAAAATATAAATAAAACAATAAAATTCAATAAATAAAATAGATAGAATACTTAAAATACTAATAAGATGTAACAGTAAAACATTCACATACATTCCCACACACATGCTTCAGACCGTGCATAGATTAACACAAGAGTGGCGTGATGGACATTTTTTTGTAGTATTCAGATGTGTTATTGCAGTTGGATAACAGCTGTGTTTGAGTCTATTAGTCCTTGCTCTGATTGCCCTGTACCGTCTGCCTGAGGGCAACAGTTCGAACAGGGAGTGGCCAGGATGTGAGGTGTCTTTTATGATGTTTTGGGCCTTTTTAAAACAGTGGGCGTTGTGTAGAACTTCCAGTGTGGGGAGAGGGCAGCCAGTGATCTTTTGGGCGGTGTTAATGATCCCTTGGAGTGCTTTCCTCTGAGCCCCTGTGCAGCTAGTGTACCAGATGCATATGCAGTAAGTTAGAACACTCTCAATGGTGGCTCTGTAGAAGGACACCAGCAGTCTCTGTGTGATGTTATTCCTCCTGAGAATTCTCAGGAAGTACAGTCTCTGTTGGGCCTTTTTCAGCAGCTCGGAGGTGTTCACACTCCAGGAAAGGTTCTCCTCTATATTGACTCCCAGGAAGCGGAAGCTTGCCACCCTTTCTACACAGTCCCCATTTATGAATAGTGGTTGGATCTCTGCCTTTTTCCTTCTGAAGTCTATTATGAGTTCTTTGGTTTTTGAAGTGTTGAGGAGGAGGTTATTGGCCTTACACCATGACGTCAGCTGCTCCACCTCGTCTCTGTACGTAGACTCGTCTCCCTTGGAAATAAGCCCCACCACTGTGGTGTCATCTGCAAATTTCACAAAGATGTTGCTGTGGTGGCGAGGAGTGCAGTCGTGTGTGTAGAGAGAGTAGAGCAGTACAGATAAAGTACAGATAGTAGTGTTAAAATACTCCAATAAAAGCTGAAGTACTGATTCAACTTCTTTTACTCAAGTAAAAGTGAAAAAGTACCAGCTGTGAAATGTACTCAGAGTAAGAAAGTAAAAAGCAGCTCTTGCAAAGCTAACGGAACCTTGTGCTATATGAATGTAATAATAAAACAATTTAAGTAGATGGGAATACAAACTTTATTTTAGTCTAAAGTTTCATTCTAATAAAAATTCTCAGCTTGAACCAAGTGATCGTCTGCATTCTGCAGCAAAATCGGCTCTGCACTGTTTCCTTGTGTTGTGTTTGCAGTAACCGCCATCCAGGCTCACTCTCCGTGTCTTCTCCGTACTCACCTGGTCACCGGTCCATTCGCGTCCCGCTGCCGCCCGCCAGTAAGGACATCAGCCTCTTTCCACCTGTGTAAGCTGGAGATCACATCCACCTGATCAGCCCATCTAGATTCATCTCAGCACAGCAAACTAACCTGTTTATCCTGCACTAACCTACCTCTGTCTACCTCAGTTTGCTTAGCAGCAGGTTTCACAATATGCAAAAACCTAACGTCACATGTACAGGCCCAATGTTCGATTTAAAGACAACAGGACTGGCACGTGAGCTTTAAATAACCCGTTTATCTAACACCACTGAGCATTCTTACCTTTAACTCTCAGCTCTTCTTCCTCTCCTGTCCTTCTTTCTTATCTTTCTCCATCTCTGAGTGCACTTAGCTCTGTGTCTTTTCTCCCCTTGTCAGATACAGCAGCTGGACCTTTAGCTGCAACACACTGTGAGACAAACTGCACACAAACACTGTGTGTGTGTTTGCTGATTTTTTTTGAGCTGATAGAAAGATTGCATTAGAAATGACCTGTTTTTATGCTTCCTTGTCTTGGCTAGCGAGATGCTGAAGCACTGCAACCCCAATTTATGGACACCTGCAGTCATTCCGGTGTTGTGCCAAAAACGAGTTTGACCTCTGACTACGGCACACAGGTTGGCCTCTTTGATCTATTATTATTGTCTAGGCAGAAGGTCACAGGTATATATGTGCTGCTGCATTCTGGACTGCAGCTTTGGCTTTCGCTTGCGGTGATGATACAGTTGAGACTCTGTGGCAGCTGGAATTATCTGCCCATCATCCACTCGTCTTGGTGCTGGCTCGTGTTTCTTAGAGGAGGAGGACAGGACTCGCCACATAGATTTCAGGAGTTTGACCAAGATAACTTAAACACAAGCATTCTTTTCCATTACTGTCACCTGCTTTTGAGTTGCAAAAGGGAGCTTCCATAACATCTACCATCTAGTTATAGAGGAAGGGGACAAGTTGAAAACCGCCTTTAATACTTACCTGGGACACTGTGAGTATCTGATCATGTCGAACCAATGTACCCGCTGTCTTTACTAGAATTTGAAATTTAACACAATACCCAGGAAAAAGCTTGATTGAGTAGGATTTAATAAATCTTTGAGATCTTTCAGATTAAGGTTAAACTGAGATGGGTTTATCAAAATCTAAATATTTGGTTTGGAGGTTTTATTCATTTTACAAGTAACATAAACATCCATCCATCCATCCATTCACTTCCGCTTATCCTTTTCAGGGTCGCAGGGGGCGCTGGAGCCTATCCCAGCTGTCATAGGGCGAGAGGCGGGGTACACCCTGGACAGGTCGCCAGTCTGTCGCAGGGCAGTAACATAAACGTGTTTATTAGTTTATCATCCTATCTGCCTCTATCTTCAGCATTCACACTCACCTCAGTCACATCCTCACCATAGAGGTCTGAAACCATCCAATTAGGCTGCTCTGCCTATTCACTGTTTATTTGCTTGTATTAGTTCTCCGCACTCCAGACTTATGCTCAGTTTAGCTACAGTCCCCCTGCTGCTCTGCACAGCCAACAACCCACTCAATATTCCAACCTCCACCCGTTTAGGCTGCAATAATTATTCATCCTTTATTTAAATACAGCCCGTTAGCTGCTACATTAATGATAACTGATGGCTAATGTGGCTATTGAGTAATTGCTAATAGTTAAACAGCTAATGTTCACATGTGCACCAACCAGGGGAACGATTGTGAAAACTGTTTAACACTTGAAGCTTTACTGACCTCCAAACGTCCAGTGTTCAGTCAGCTACTGTTCACTGTTAATGAGGGGAGGAGGTGTGTGAAGCTGTGTGTCAGCTGGTCGAGGTATAGATGGCACAGTTGGTAGTATTGTTGCAAATAAACATCTAGTTTTCCCTGAGGTGGGGTCGGGTGGGCTGTCCCGGGCTCTGTGGGGCCGGGCGGCGCTGCTGTACAGGGCCCCGTTCCGGATGGGCCTGGGCCCCCTTTCCCTGGCGGGTTGCAGAGTATGTGGGTGCCTACTGATTTTTGATTTTTTGATTTTTGATTTTATTGATTAGCATTCAAATTCAAATCTCAGTGAAAACAGTGAAAAACAAACAAACAGTGAAAACAGAACAAAAATCTACCATAAAGAAAGAAAGCATGAGACAAGGCTAATCAAAAGGTATTGGCTGAAGCATTTGCTTATTACGCCAACCCTTTTCACAAAATATCTTTTTGTATGCAGCTCCTGTACACAGGGCTTGAAGAAAATAATAAAACAAAGCCAAAACCAAACAAACAAACAAACAAAAAAAAAAACAAAGAAAAAAAACTTTCCACCTTAGATAAGTAACTACATCAAAGCAAAAGAATCAAGAGGTTGTTTTTTTTTTCTCCTTTTTGCTCTTTTCATTCTTGATTTATATATTTTTCTAATACTCTATTTTTAAACATGTTTTTAAACAAGGAAAATGAACTACACCTTTTTAAATCACTGTCATAACTATTCCACAGGTTAACTCCTCTAACAGAAACACATCTCAAGGTTCAAGGTTCAAGGTTCTTTATTATTTGTCACATGCATAGTTATACAAGTATAACACACAGTGAAATGTAGCCTGACACGCTCCTCGACATGTGCAAAAATTGGGGGGGGGGTGTAGAGGAAGAACATTATATATATATATATATATATATATATATATATATATATATATATATATATATATATATATATATATATATATATATCATCAGGAACTCAATGGGGATGTGGCGTACAACACTAGAGGCCAACTCCAAGCCCATAGCACAAGTCACCATCAAGTGCGGGATCTACCAAGGAGATGCTCTGTCCCCACTGCTGTTCTGCATAGGCCTGAACCCCCTCAGTGAGATCATTAACAAGACTGGCTACGGATACCGACTACGGAACGGAGCAGTTGTCAGCCACCTCCTGTACATGGATGACATCAAGCTGTATGCCAAGAGTGAACGAGACATCGATTCACTGATCCACACTACCAGGCTATGCAGCAATGACATTGGAATGTCGTTCGGACTGGAGAAGTGTAGTCGGATGGTATCAAAGAGAGGGAAGGTAGTCAGAACTGAGGGGATTGAACTACCAGAAGGCAACATTGCAGACATAGAGGACAGTTACAAGTACCTGGGGATCCCGCAGGCAAATGGGAACCATGAAGAGGCCGCTAGAAAGGCTGCAACCACCAAGTACCTGCAGAGGGTCAGGCAAGTCCTGAGGAGTCAGCTGAATGGTAAGAACAAGATCCGGGCCATCAACACGTACGCCCTGCCCGTGATCAGGTACCCTGCTGGGGTAATAGGCTGGCCAAAGGAGGAGATAGAAGCCACTGACATAAAGACAAGAAAGCTCCTTACCATGCATGGAGGGTTTCACCCCAAGTCCAGCACCCTGAGGCTGTACGCTAAGCGGAAGGAAGGGGGCCGGGGACTGGTGAGTGTCAGCACCACAGTCCAGGATGAGACAACGAACATCCAAGAATACATTGGGAAGATGGCCCCAACTGACCGAGTGCTCAGTGAATACCTCAGGCAGCAGAAACCCAAGAAAGAGGAGGGAGACGAGGAACCATCATGGAAGGACAGGCCCCTGCACGGTATGTACCACCGGCAGATAGAGGAGGTGGCTGATATCCAGAAATCCTACCAGTGGCTGGACAAAGCTGGACTGAAAGACAGCACAGAGGCACTAATCATGGCAGCACAAGAACAAGCTCTGAGTACAAGATCCATAGAGGCTGGGGTCTATCACACCAGGCAAGACCCCAGGTGCAGGCTGTGTAAAGATGCCCCAGAGACAATCCAGCACATAACAGCAGGGTGCAAGATGCTAGCAGGCAAGGCATACATGGAACGCCATAACCAAGTGGCCGGCATAGTGTACAGGAACATCTGTGCCGAGTATAACCTGGAAGTCCCGAGGTCAAAATGGGAGATGCCCCAAAGGGTGGTGGAGAATGACCGAGCTAAGATCCTGTGGGACTTCCAGATACAGACGGACAAAATGGTGGTGGCTAACCAACCGGACATAGTGGTGGTAGACAAACAGAAGAAGACGGCCGTAGTGATTAGAGATGGCACGATACCACTTTTTTATGTCCGATACCGATATCATAAATTTGGATATCTGCCGATACCGATATGAATCCGATATAGTGTTTTTTAATCAACAAAACTGTTTTTTAAATATCTTGCTGCATTTTGTATAAGTTCATACTCAAGTTTAAAACAACAACTACACTAAAGCTATTCTGTTATACCTGTATACAAAAAAAATATTTCATAGTTCAGCAATACTGATCAATCTAATAAACTTAGACCTACACCATCCTCCCTATTCTGGTATTTTAAAGAGTACTTAGCGTAAATATTAAGCAACCTAACTAATAGGGTTCCAACTCCCAGCAACAACAAAAATAAATAAATAAAAAATAGGGAACCACCCCTCACGCTCCACCTCATGATGCTTAATCGACGTAATCAACCTTAATTTGATGCAGTGTAAAAAAAAAATGCACAGAAATCAATTATTTTTCAAGAAATATTAAATAGATTCAACATCTTTCTTCAACAAAATTGCAGACTGCACAGATGGTACCTTCCCAAAGTAAAAAGTACTATAGCTTACTAGGGTATATATATTAGACTTAATAGTCACTATATACAGTAATTGACTTCTATTCATTTTACATCAAATTAAAACTTTGGGTGTCAGATAATTATTTATTAAAAGCTCAACATTTTAAATGAGAATAAGAAAGAAAAGTATGTCTTTGTGCCCCCTTTTCCCAGTTAATGCCCTATCGGCCCCCCTGGCTAAACTTTGCTAGATCCGCCCCTGCACAGTTACCAGCCGTCAGCTACATAGAAAAAGATCCTGGTGTAGAAAGTAATATTAAATAAATTCTAACAACAGCTTATCAAGCTTAAACGTGCTGCTGTTGTTCAGCCGCTGGTTTCCTCTTTCTGGTGCAAAGTGGACCAAAAACAAACAAGAGAGACGGACTCGCCACAGAAAAGCCGATCAGCAGATCATTAGCAGTTTCACGATTGAAGTAGCAGCCGGAGAGCGAGAGGCAGTCGCTCGTTAAGCTTAACGCAGGAATGCTTTACAAACATTCAGAGATGGACTTACACACTTGCTTTACTTCTCTCGGGGATAACTTTGTCGGAGATGAAATGCCAGGTTGCTAGCGAAGCTCCACATGCTATCCAGACCGGTCCCGCATGCCACAGCTGCTCTATCACGTGATGCATACTGCTCCGACGTGCTAACGTCGTTCTGAGGCGAGTTACGGCGTGTTGCAAGTTTTGTGAGGTGCTTTCGTGATATTTAATGGATCGGATTACATTTTTTATTTTTCTCCGATATCCGATCCAGTAATTTAGGTCAGTATCGGACCGATACCGATACGTAATATCGGATCGGTCCATCTCTAGTAGTGATCGATGTAGCGGTTCCAAATGACAGCAACATCAGGAAGAAGGAACACGAGAAGCTGGAGAAATGCCAAGGGCTCAGAGAAGAGCTCGAGAGGATGTGGAGGGTGAAGGTAACGGTGGTCCCCGTGGTAATCGGAGCACTAGGTGCGGTGACTCCCAAACTAGGCGAGTGGCTCCAGCAGATCCCGGGAACAACATCGGAGATCTCTGTCCAGAAGAGCGCAGTCCTGGGAACAGCTAAGATACTGCGCAGGACCCTCAAGCTCCCAGGCCTCTGGTAGAGGACCCGAGCTTGAAGGATAAACCGCCCGCAGGGGCGTGCTGGGTGTTTTTTTTTTTTTTTTTATATATATATATATACACATATAGTATATACACTGGGTGAATGTGCAGTAGTAGCAGCAAGCAGGTGAATTCTGTACATTAATATGAATAGATATCTGACTATTTTACAGGATAGACAATATAAACATATTTAAAATTAAAGGAATTGAAATGTACATTGTGCCTTGGTTTAGTGTCTGGAAGAGTCCTGTCTCAGTCAATTATAGATGATGTGAGAGGGCGGGTGTGTGTGTTTAGGGCACAGATGGCTTGGGGATAGGAGCTCCTCTTGAGTCTCTCTGTCCTTGCCCGGAAGATGCGGAACCTTCTACCAGATTGCAGAAGTTGGAACAGTTTGTTGCCAGGATGGGACGGGTCCTTCAGTATCTGCGCTGCTCTAGTCCGGCATCTCCTGGTGTAGGTGTCCTGAAGCGGGGGGAGAGCAATCCTGCAGCAGCGTTCTGCTGTACGGATCACTCTCTGGAGAGCTTTTTGGTCCTTCACACAGCTGTTCCCGAACCACGATGTCATGTTCTGTGTGAGGATGCTCTCCACAGCGCCTGTATAGAAAATCCTGAGGATCTTTGGAGAGACCCTGAACTTCCTCAGTTGTCGTAGGTGATACAGGCGCTGCCTAGCCTTTTTGGTCTGGGCCTGAATGTGGGCAGCCCATGTCAGGTCTGAGGAGATGTGGACACCAAGATACTTGAAGGACTGCACCCTCTCCACTGGAGCTCCATTGATGATAATGGGCTTGTAGTCTCTGTGCTGACCCCTTCTGAAGTCCACCACCAGCTCCTTGGTCTTGCTGACGTTCAGCTGGAGGTGGTTGTCCTGGCACCACGATGCCAGATTCTTCACTTCATCCATGTAGGCCGCCTCATCGTTGTTGGAGATGGCACCCAACACCACTGTGTCGTCAGCAAACTTCACAATGGTGTTGGAGCCATGGGTGGCCACACAGTCTGAAGTGTAGAGGGAGTAGAGCAGTGGCGAGAGGACACATCCCTGAGGTGCTCCTGTGTTGATGGTGATGCTGTTGGAGAAGCACCTGCCCACCCTCACCACCTGAGTTCTGCCAGTGAGGAAGTCCAACACCCATGCACACAGACGGCTGTTAAGTCCCAGATCCCTCAGCTTTGTGAACAGTCTGCAGGGCACTATTGTGTTAAACGCTGAACTGTAATCAACAAACAGCATTCGCACATAGTTACCCTGTTTCTTGTCCACGTGGCTGAGAGTGGTGTGTAGGACGTGGGCGATGGCATCCTCTGTGGATCTGTTGGATCTGTAGGCGAACTGCAGCGGAGCTGTGGTGTCTGGGATGGAGGAGGAGATGATGTTCTTCAGCAGCCTCTCAAACACCTTCATTACTACCGAGGTCAGTGCAACTGGCCGGTAATCGTTCAGGGATGAGGGTTTGCTGTTCTTGGGCACAGGGATGATGGTGGATCTTTTGAAGCATGTGGGGACCACAGACTTCGCCAGGGACTCGTTGAAGATGTAAGTGAACACACCTGCTAGCTGGTCAGCACAGCAGCGCAGCAGACGGCCGGTGATGCCGTCTGGCCCCGCCACTTTCCTTGTGTTCACTCTCCTCAGTGCCGCTCGGACGTCATGCTCCGCGATGCTGGTCACCGGTCTCTCGCTGATGACGTCACTGTCCTCGGTAGTCAGGCGGTAGATAGCATTAGCCGCCTGGCTAACCTCGAAACGGGCGTAGAACCGATTCAGCTCGTTGGTGAATGCAGAGTCGGCGTTGATCGGCGCAGTGTCCCTGGCTTTGTAGTCCGTAATGGTGCGTAGTCCGAGCCACATACTCCGTGTGTCGCCCTGGTGGAAGCGGGACTCCACACGTTCCCGGTACCTGCGTTTGGCATCTCTGACCGCACGCCGTATGAGGCCGCTTTGTAGGCGCTCATATCGCCAGTGGCGAGACCCGCGTTGTAGGAGGCGGTCCTGGTGTTTACTGCAGTGCGGATCGATCTGTCCATCCACGGTTTCTGGTTTGGGAATGTGGTGACTCTCGCAGTGGGGATAATCTCCTCCGCTAGCATATTGACGAAGCATACTGCTACTTCCGTAAACTCGTTGATGTCGACTGCGCATGCTCTGAACATGTCCCAGTCTACGTCGTTGAGTGCGTCCTGTAGCGTAGCTTCTGATTGGGCAGTCCACCGTTTTACCTCCCTCTTGGTCACGTCTTCCCTCCGTATGCTTTGTTTATACTGGGGAATGAGGAAGATGGCGTTGTGGTCAGACTTCCCAAAAGCCGGGTGTGAGACAGCTTTGTAGCCCTGCTTGTATGGCGTGTAGCAGTGATCCAAAATACGATCCCCTCTCGTTGGACACGAGACATGCTGGTAAAAGTTTGGCATGACTTGTCTGAGGTTCGCTTTGTTAAAGTCTCCTGCTACAATGAGGGCTGCGCCCGGGTCCTTGTTTTGAAGCGAGCTCAGCACATCATGTAATTCGGACAAAGCCATACCTGTGTCCGCTTGGGGTGGGATGTAGACCGCCGTGGCGATGACTGAGGTGAACTCACGGGGCAGATAGAAAGGGCGGCACTTAATGCTCAGGAACTCCAGATGTGGCGAGCAGCCGCTGGAGAGAGTAGAAATGCTCCTGGCATCACACCACTTTCTGTTTACCATGAAAAACACTCCTCCACCTTTGGTTTTGTTCGACTCTGCCGTTCTGTCCGCGCGGAGCACAAAGAATGAATCCGACGGAGTTACGGCCTGGTCCGGCACGGTGGGGGTCAGCCATGTCTCCGTGAAGCACAGAATGTTGCAGTCCCTCATGTCACGTTGGAAGGTGACCCTTGCTCTTAGGTCATCGAGCTTGTTCTCCATGGATTGTACATTGGCCAGTAGGATACTGGGCAGTGGTGCGCGATGCGCCTGCTGTCTCAGTCTGTTCCTAATACCAGCGCGTTTTCCCCGGCGCTTCTTTGTTCTGCGCCTCGGATGAGCGGCCCGTCCTTTGTTGTTCTCCACGCCGCGTAGAATCTCTGGCAGCCAGGAAGGGTCAGGTTTAAAAGTGTCCAAGATTAGATGTGCAACCTTGGCACCGATCTCTGCTTTATATTTGTCCTTATCTTGTTTTTTTTTAAGAAATCTGTTCCCCTTAAGTCATATTGACTCTCTCTGACTTTGAACAGCTTCTGAGTACTGGGGCAAAGCAAGTTATTTTGTGCTTTATACATTATCTGTGCCATTTTATATTCAACTAAATCATAAAATTTCAGGGTATTCAGATTAATAAACAAAATGTTAGTTGGTTCTATATAGTTTGATTGGTTTATAATTCTTATAGCTCTTTTTTGTAACTTGAAAATATGAAGAGTGTTTGTTTTATATGCATTACCCCATATCTCCAGACAGTAAGTCATATATGGAAGCAACAGAGTACAATAAAGTGTGTATAATGATTTTTTGTTCAGGACATGCTTTGTTTTATAGAGAATAGCAATGGTTTTTGACATTTTTGTTTTCACGTGGTTTATATGAGACTTCCAACTCAGCTTATCATCAATTATCACTCCAAGAAATTTATTTTCGCACACTCTTTCAATTTCAATTCCATTAACCCTTATTTTAGATACATTTTTAATTTGTCTAGTGCCAAAAATAATCAATTTTGTTTTCTTTATATTTAATGATAACTTATTTACATCAAACCAGTTTTTTAATATATTTAACTCCTTTTCCGCTGCAGTCAGAAGCTGTTCTAAGTTTTTACCTGAGCAGTACAGAGTGGTATCATCAGCAAACAATACACATTTTAACAGTTTGGAAACACTACATATGTCATTTATATACATAATATAAATAATTTAGGGCCCAGCACAGAGCCCTGAGGAACACCACAAGTTACCTTCAACTGCTTAGATTTTACATTATTGAATTCGACATATTGATATCTGTCATCCAGGTAACTTTTCATCCACTTGTATGCTATCCCTCTTATGCCATATCTCTCTAGTTTATTCATTAATATAGAATGATCAATTGTATCAAACGCCTTTTTTAAGTCTATAAAAACACCAACAGTATATTCCTTATTATCTATAGCATTAGATATCCCTTCAACAAGTTCCATCACTGCCATTGAAGTGGACCTTTTCACTCTAAAGCCATATTGGTTATCACTTAGGAGATTATGCTTCTCAATATATTTATCAAGTCTATTAACAAATAACTTTTCTAAAATTTTTGAGAACTGTGGGAGTAGTGATATTGGCCTGTAATTGGTAAACTGACATCTCTCTCCGTTTTTATGGATTGGAATAACTTTTGCTATTTTCATTTGTGAGGGAAACACACCAGTTTGAAAGGACAGATTACAAATGTATGTGAAAGGTTGCACTATACATTCTATAATACTTTTAACTAACATCATGTCAATACCAAAACAGTCAGTGGACTTTTTATTTTTAAATGTCTTCACAATGTCAATTATTTCTCTATGAGTTACAGCACCAATAAACATGGAGGACACATTCTGAGTAATATGTTTATTTAGGTCGTTATTATTTCTTGACTCTGGAATTTCTTTTGCTAAATTAAAGCCAACATTTACAAAGAAATCATTAAATTCATTTGCAATGTCTTTAGTTTTATCAAGCACAATATCTTTATCTTTTTTAAAATAATCTGGATAATTCTTATTTTTTGAGCCCTTTTTGATTATACTGTTTAATATCCTCCATGTTTCTTGTGTGTTACTTCTACTTTGCTCCAATAATTTGTGGTAATATTCTTTCTTACTTGTTCTTATAATATTTACTAATCTATTTTTATATAACTTGTACTTTATTTCAGCATCTTTTGTCCTCTGTTTTATGAATCTCTTATATAGATTATTTTTCTTTTTACATGCATCTTCTATCCCCTTTGTGATCCATGGCTTATTTGATCTGTGATGCTTTCTAGTGATTTTCATTAAAGGACAATGTTTTTCATATAGTGAAATTACAGTTGATAAGAATGCATCATATGCACTATTTGAATCTTCATTTGCAAAAACCTCATTCCAATTGTGTTCCTTTAAGTCCACCTGGAGGGCAGCAATGGCTCTTGTTGTTCTATGTCGTATCATATCAAATATTTGATTCTTTTGTTTAGTTTTAATCCCAAAATAATTTTGAAAAATTGCAAAAACAGGAAGATGATCGCTTATATCAGTTATAAGAAGTCCACCTACTATTTCATGGTCAATTTTATTTGTGAATATATTATCTATCAATGTAGCTGTATCAATTGTTATTCTACTTGGTTTTATAATTACAGGGAAAAGGTAGTTACTATACATTGTATTTATGAAATCTGTTGTTTTCTGATGTCCATTTGGGTTTAGCAAATCTATATTAAAATCACCACAAATTATTTGCACTTTTTTATCATTTAGGTTGCTAAACATAGCAGCAAGTTTTTCATTGAATATCTCAAGGCCTGAACCTGGTGTCCTATAGATGCAACTTATAATTATATTGTTAGCTTTTTCAACATGAATTTCAATAGTGACACATTCCAATATGTTATCTATGGTGCTTGACATGCATTCAATCAGACTACATTTCAAAACTTTATCTACATATAAAGCAACACCGCCTCCTTTTTTATTCACCCTGTTCATTGTAAATAATTCATATCCTTCCAGTCCCATTTCACTAACTTTCTCATTATCGAGCCATGTTTCTGATATTGCAATCATATTAAACTTTTTTAACTTACTTAAACATTCTGTAATTTTAGAAAAATTTTTATACAGGCTTCTACTATTGAAATGTATGACCGACAATGCATTTGCCATTTTAATATTCACATTGAATTGGTCATCTGTATAGTACTCACAAGTATTATTGGTGTTATTGTAGAAGTGGGTATCTGGGTCAATGTTACTTTCAGGGTCATGCATGTTGTGCTCTGCATAGTTAAACGTTTTGAAGTTCGTTTTCTCAGCGTGTGTGGCAAAATAACCACCTTGACAGTCCTTTTCATAATCAAAGTCTTCCTCTTCAATATCTCCGAATGGAAACCTATAATCTGTGTCCAAACTTGTCATTTATGTGTTTTTGTTGTTGTTGTTTCCATTGTTTTTGAGCCATAAGGCCAGAAACACTTTCCATACCCATTGTTCATTATCCAATCGTCACTTTTCCAATAGATTCCATAGCAGATTCCTGATTATTTATATTGCTCTAAGTCTTTGAGTTCTCTTATCATCACAACTTTCGCTTCTTTGGGATTGCCATTTAGTCTTATCGTTACTTTGCAGTTCCTCGTCCATGTCGCTTGTATCTTATTTTGTTTTCTCAGGCTGTCTTGCAATTTCTCAGGCCTGTCTTGCAATTTCAGCAGTCTTTTTCGTTAAATGTTCATTTAAATACACACCAGTCCCTTTTAGCTTCTTACCCTGTTTCAGTAACTCAATCTTTGTTTTGCGACTCACAAACCGAAGAATGATTGCTGGCTTTGTTTTACTGTCTTTTCTGGGAAGCGTGTGGCATGCTGCAATATGATGGCTCTGAATACTTACATTCTTCGTTTGAAGGAATTTTATCACTTGCGTTTGCAGCTCCTCTACCGGGGCATCTTCACCGTCTTTACCTCCGCCAGCTGTTACTCTGGCGTAGGTTCGGTGTTGCGTCTCCAGACCACTTATGACTAAATCATCCATTCTTGTGTATTGTTCAAGGTCCTCGATTCGCCGTTCCAAGTCGTCTATTTTCTTGTCCTTGTCCTTTATGAGGTTTTTTAGTTGTTTTATTTCATCCATTAGGTCATGTAGCATACCTTGTTGTTTAGCCACTTTGCTCAGTTCATCAGACATGAAATTAAGCGATTTCCTAATCTCCTCCAACTCCTCTTCAACTCCTGGGTTTGCTTTTTTAGGTGGCATTTTGAAAATGATGAGATTGGTATTTCCTTGTGATGGCCCGTTGAAGTCACTGTTGATTTACTTGTTGGTGCCTTGCTAGAGGAGCCTGGGCCCAGTGGCTGCTGGAGGATCCTGGGCCTGGTGGAGCAGGAGGATCCTGGGCCTAGTGACTGCTGGAAGAGCCTGGGCCTGGTGGCTGCTGGAGGATCCTGGGCCTGGTGGCTGCTGGAGGATCCTGGGCCTGGTGGCTGCTGGAAGAGCCTGGGCCTGGTGGCTGCTGGAGGATCCTGGGCCTGGTGGCTGCTGTAAGAGCCTGGGCCTGGTGGCTGCTGCAGGATCCTGGGCCTGGTGGCTGCTGGAGGATCCTGGGCCTGGTGGCTGCTGGAAGAGCCTGGGCCTGGTGGCTGCTGGAGGATCCTGGGCCTGGTGGCTGCTGGAAGAGCCTGGGCCTGGTGGCTGCTGCAGGATCCTGGGCCTGGTGGCTGCTGGAGGATCCTGGGCCTGGTGGCTGCTGGAAGAGCCTGGGCCTGGTGGCTGCTGGAGGATCCTGGGCCTGGTGGCTGCTGGAAGAGCCTGGGCCTGGTGGCTGCTGGAGGATCCTGGGCCTGGTGGCTGCTGGAAGAGCCTGGGCCTGGTGGCTGCTGCAGGATCCTGGGCCTGGTGGCTGCTGCAGGATCCTGGGCCTTCACCAGCTTCGGTGGTTTCGTGTCAGCTGACAGGAAGGTTGTTGGTGTGAATACCTGCAGCTGATTAAAAAGGATTTCATGGGTGAAGCAACCCATGAAATCCATGAAAGCCTTGGTGGCTGCTTGTCGGGGTCTGGAGCCTGGGGCTCGCTCGGGCCACTTCGGGGGGATCAACACACTGTGTTCTGTTGATCTTATGTGCTGCACAATAATGTTTAATATTTAGTATTTACTGTCATATTCCCATATATCATTGTGATGTTGTTTATTGTATTGCTCTCGTTCTCTTCTGCTTGTTTTCTTTTTTCATTCTCAACAGGTGAAATTAAAAAAGTATCTACTGTTATCTATTGTTTTTATTATGTTGCTCTTTGTTGTTTGTTTTTCTCTTCTGGTTTTTTTTTATCTCCATACAGGTTTGTTTTTCTTTTTTTTCCTTCCCCCCTTTCTCACCGTCTCTTCTCCCCTCTGTTTTTCTCTCTCTCTCTTTCTTTCATTCTTCTGTCCTATCCCCCAGTCATGTCTGTCCTGTCTTTAAAAAATAAAATAAATACATAATTATAATAAAGATCAATCAAATGGACCAATATGGCCATGATGATCCACTTGGTAAAATAAATCCACTTGGCATCTTTCTTGGCCTTCAGACAACAATTCTGATGGCTAAAGATCCAAACGGGACAGGAAAAAAACAAAAAAAAACCCAAAACTAAACATCTTGATTGATTGATTGATTGATTGATTGATTCTTTATTTTGAACATGTTGAAAAAGTACAACAACATAGAATTAAAAAGAGACAAATAAACAAAGCAAAACAGAAGGAAAACGAGCAACCACAACAACAAATAACTTTCATGTTCAAAAAGGAGCAGGAAGAAGCATAAGCTTATTTAATCCCACCCCCTATATATATATATATTTCTATCTATCCATACATACATGTACACATTTTCAATAACCCCAGTAACACCTCAAAGGATACACAACCTACAGATATATAGATACCCACACCAACATACCCGTGCACCCGCACACACATGAAAATATTGGACAAGAACACCCTATCAAATCTCTAACTCGTCCCTGTACCCTGTAAAAACCACATCCTTAAACTGCTTTTTAAACTGCGCCATGCTCAGACATTGCTTCATATCTTTACTTAGTCTGTTTGAATTTTTGATTTTAAGAATAGTGGATTTGTATGATCTCTGTAACCAGTTTTATGGCTTATCCTTATGGCCCTTTTTTGTAATATAATTTGACATTTTTTTGTAACGATTAATATCTCACATATCTCAGTGGGGTTGTCAAAAAAATTAAAAGGTAAGTTTGTTGAAATTCTTTCCTAGGCTTCACTGAGAGGGGAAAGTCCACCCACACACACCAATGCTTCCGCAGGTTTGCAACCTTTTAATGTCACTTCATCTTTTCCAAGGCCCATCCATCCACCTTCAGGCCATTGTTGTTGTTGTTTTCACACTTTGAAATCTGAGGCAATGTTTGAACATGAACAGCTGAAAACCCTTTAAGGACCAGCCTATAATTTTCACTGGTTTTTGTCTTCATAAAATGTAACCAGGATTCACAGTCTGGGACACACACACCAAAGTCTCTCTCAGCATGGGCTATTTGAAATACAACAAATCAGCTGAAGCAGTCCTGTTAAGTCCCATTGTTGAGGAAACACCAACAAACAAATTCAAAATTCCACATACAGATATTCATATTTCTGGTTATATAGTTTATCTGTATAGTATCTGTAACATGCAACTTCTTTCGGTGCTTTGCTACTGGAAACTGAATTTCCCGGAGGAACCCACCCGAGGGATTAATAAAGTTTCATCTAATCTAATCTAATCTAGTTGTACAAACATGTACAATAATGACACAAGTTAAGAAAAAATACTTTTTTAATTGAGCTTACTCGCTAGATTCAGCCAATGTGAAGAAGTCGGACCCGTGACTTAATGCGTAGTCAGATGATAAAAGAAAAAGCGGTCTCATGTTTATCCGTGGACTCTTGGCCTGTGGGAAGCTGCTGTTTTCCATAGTCAGTGGGTGATTGCAGCAGTCAGTGTGGGATTGACTGGTTTGCTGTCTTGGCTTTTATGGTTAGTGTTAAATGTATGCAGGAAGTGAGAGCGGCGGATGCTTCCAGTTGCTATGAGCGAAGCCTATATGAGGAACAACCTTGTGTTGTGCTGCAATCATTGAAATTTTGGGCCCGCTTGCTCTTAAATGTCTTTATTTGTGCACCGGAAAAGGAAAAATGATGCGACTACTCTTTATTATGTTTGCAAGCTGTTTTGCTGCTATTGCAGAGCTGTGTACATAATCTTGTCTATTTGTCTGTGAGTGACTTTGTTGTCTACAGCTGTCATCTTGACTAGGATGTCTGGGCGGGTTTGCTGTCAGGGTGGGGGTGACTCTCCCTGCTCAGTCATGCTGTGAAGGTTTTATGAGTACTTATGGAAAGTATAAATTTCACGGGCAGCACCGAGCTGCAACCAAACGGTGCTTGACGGCAGTGTCACTGTAACGGCCCCAGCAGTTAGCTTGACAGCAAATTGATTAGAATAATTCAAATGTGATGAATAACTTTCATCATGTAAGCACATAGTCCAGTGGGTGCGCCATTCATTAGGGCCGCTCTGGTTTATGATAGGACTGTGCACTGGAGAGAGACAACATATCAAGGATATGTATTACACCAAACATCTTTGTTGCAAATGGAAATGGCCCCACATGCTCTGAGCGACAATTGTCGTGAAAAAGTGGAGCTGTTTGAGACGGGATTCCTGTCAGAGATGTACTTTTCTTTTTGAAATTTGTGTCTTGACATTACAGGAAATGGGAATGATATCCAGGATCTTCAACTATGGCAGGATGGAATAAGTCATTGTAGCAAAATACAGATGATGAATGTTATGGTCGAGTAGGGCTGGGTTTGGGTTTTTTCCCTCTCTCTGACCTTTTTTCCATCTCAGGTGGAACTGCCAGGTTTGCACTGTTTTCCAGAAAGGACTGCTTCCTGCTCAGGCTGCCCTCTCTGCACCTGTCCTGAATGGCACAGTTCATTGTGCTTTAAGGCTGTGGTGTCACAGCTGTCCCCCAGATTGTTCTCACTAATGTAGTGATGGCCTTCCTTGTTAGCTGTTAGTGTCTGTGCTCTTCTGTAACTCAGTTTCCGTGTCATCTTTCTAGTTATCAGAGTTCCTCCTGGAAATCTGTTTGTCTGGAACTTCGCGTATCTGGAAACTGCAAAAACCTCAAGCCACTCTCGCCTGTTTCAGTCTGTCTTTTCTGGTCCCTGCAAAGCAAAGGATTTACCAGTTTGCATCCTGCCTGCCCGGTCTACACCTGCATTTTCCTGTCAGCTTTGGGCTCCTGAGCCTCTGTTCATGGTCTTAACAAGTAAGACAGTTGCAATCAATCACAAAATCTGCAGTATCCTCTTCTTTTCATCTGGGTCATTGTTGACATCATAATCTTTGTCTTGTAGTAAAGCTATTTACATGTTGCCAGTTAACACTTGCCAGCTGTCCAATGAACATTTTAAAACTGACAGTTAAGTCAGTCCAAGTGCACTTTGAGCCCAATTATGGCAACAAATGTCAAGCGACTGTATGAATGAACTTTCTCCAAAGGGTGGCTGGCTCTCCCTTAGAGATCAGGTGTTCAATGAGGGCTGAGTTTAGAGCTGCTGCTCGAGCCAGCTGAGGTGGCTGGAAGAGTTGTTTAGGGCATGTCCTACTTTTAAGAGGCCCTGGGGGAGCCGACATTGCATTTTTTCCATTGCTGTCCGTCGTCATTTGCAATGTCACTTTTACTGTTTTGTGTTTTACCTTTGTTTCTGCTGCTTTCACTCGGAGTACACTGTTAAACATTAAAGGTTCGATGGATGGCTACTGTGATATCTGGGAGAGCTACAGAAAAACATTTCCTCCTCGTGTGTGTTCCTCACCTGAGTGTGTGCTACTGTGCAAAAAACAAAGGACCCTCACTCGCAAGACGGGAATGGTGTCTGAGTGATACTAGAGGCTAGCTTCTTTTCTGTTGGTAGATTCCCCGTGCCTGCGACCACGTCCTCTCCTGACACTGTGTGGGGACGCCACCCTCCCGTCTTTGACCTGGGGTCCATGGCTCGGCAGCACTATGTTCACCTCGTGTCCGTCATCTGTTCTCTGTTTTTAGTGACAGCTATGATGATGTCAGATGACCTTCTGACATCGTCATTAAATTGGAGAAGGTTGTAATACTGGGAGATTTGAAGCTCCATATTGATGATGCATCCTCTAACACTGCTGCTGCAGTCTTTAGGCAGCATGTTTGTGGCCCCACACATACAAAGGGCCACACTGGATGTTTTTTCTTCCTGGGTTTAAATATACTCGATGTATGTGTGGAGGATGTACATGTGAGTGACCAAAGCTGGATATTTTTTAATTGATCCTTTTACTGATGATCCAAAGGCGGATTATAAACCAAGATGCGGCTGGAAGGTTCTCTGGCGTGTTAGACCCTCGCATGGCTCATAGTGACATCGACTCACTTATTCTGTCTTTTAACAATCAATGTAAATCTATTTTATATACAGTGGCACCTCTGAAACAAAGCGTTGTCCATTCTTCCAGTTTTCGCCCTGGATAAATGAAAATATCCTAAATGTTCGGAGATATTATTGCGAGTTAGAACATTTGTAGAAGGCTTCCAAGCTTGAGGGTTATGGGGCACATCTCAAGGAATCTATTTTCTCACTTAGTGAAATGTTAAAAATGCCAGAACAGAATATGTTGCAAATCTTAAAACTTCAAAAAAGAAAAATCTTAAAGTCTTCTTTGATAATACTGTTTATATGAACTTCTATAAACAAGCTATTGTTGAACCACTATTAAAGAAACCTCATTTAGATGCATCTCTTCCAAACAGTTACAGGCTAATATCATTTATGTCAAAGATCTTGGAAAAAACAGCAGCAGAACACTTTAAATATTGTTATGGACATTTTCCAGTCTGGTTTATGCAAATTGCACTCGACTGAAACGGCTTTACTTAAAGTGTGTAGTAACATTTTGATGGCAGCAGACTCTGGAGAGTACACAGTTCTGGTTATACTGGATCTCACCTCTGCTCTTGATACTGTTCAGTATTACAGTATAATGATAAATAAGTTTAAGGATTTGTTTGGCAATACTGGTGTTTTAAAATGGTTCATGTTGTATCGATCTGAGAAAACCTTTACTGTTTGTATGGACCAAGTGTTTCAGTTTCTCAGGCTCTTCTGTTGAATTGAGTCTCAGAAATGTGGGAGTTATATTTGACAGTTCAGTGTCAGTCAGGAATCACTCCAGCCAAAAGAACTGTTTTTATCATCTAAGAAACATAGACTCAGACTACTGGTGCCAAAGGTGGAACTTGAGATGATTATTCATGTTTTTATCTCATCTCACTTGGATTACTGTCTTTTTACTTGTTTCAACAAGTACAGAATGCTGTGGCAAGAAGATTGTATATCACAAAAATCCAGGTTTGCTTTCTCGTCATTGGCTTCCAGTAAATTTTAGGTTTCATTTTAAACTTTTAGTTTTAACTTTTAGGGCTCCACATGGTGAAGCCCACCAGTATATCTCTGACATGTTGCTGTTGGCCCCACGCACTTGGTTCAAAACACATGGGGGTCAAGCTTTTCAGGCAGTGTTACCAAGGTGTGGAAATCTCTTTCACTGTCATTATTCTGTGCACACTCCATTAATTCTCTTAAAAAGCAGCTGACGACATTTCTATCCGGTTGTTCAGTCTGACGTCACTAGCCGTGTCTGGGCCTAAACTCCGCTGCAGGTCCATATATCAAACATCACTGTGGCATTACTGAGAGTTGAAAAACTGTCTAAAGTCTTTCATCTTTAATAAAATGATCAGCGTTCTGCTCTACCAGGTGTAACAACTGAGTTTAACATCCAGGCATTCATGAAAACAGAATTTATGACATTTAACGGAGTTAGAAGTTAGCAGGAAGTTAGCTTGCTAGCTTCTATCTAAATACAATATAGCATGTCCTGACTGCGGGGTTTTGGAAACAAATTAAAACGTACAGCTCTGTTATCACTTCCAACATAAATGAAGACAGAAAACTAAACAGCAGTGACGTTTGTAGGGTTACTGAAGTTGGGCTAGCTGGTATATAATGATGTGCTACGTGACCGCTAGCGACACAGCTATGTTAGCATAATATAAACAAGCTAACTTTTTTTCCACTCGATAAAAGTTAAGGTGAGTGTTCTCGGTGGTCAGGAACAAATGTAATCGCATGGCAGGATGCTGTAAAAGGACCAAACTTCAGCCAGGAGAACAACTGAGATAATCCATCCACAATACGAGGTTAGTCATTCATATACTGCTGCATGGGCTGGGCTGTAGTTACATCCTAAGGTTTTAAAAACTGAGCTTAAATAAATGATTAGCGGTAATAAAAGCCGAGGGAGGTCAACTGACTGTTTTAGGAGCTTTTTCAGATTAAATAGAAGAAAATACAAAACATTAAACATGTTAACAACACAAAAGCCATATTAAACGCAGACTACTTTAGGCCCAGAAGTAGGATTCGTCACGTCATCACTTAACGACTGGATATAGACAAGTTTTCCACTAATTTGTTGTTTTAATCGTTTTTAGTTTGTTTCATTTAGATACATTGGAAATGCATTGAGAAAAATGGATCTATGTGCTGGACATCATCTAAGAACAGTCTGACACCAACAAGTGTTGCCCCGAGTTTAATTAATTAATATTTGAACCTTGTTACACAAGAATACTGACAATGTCATGATGTGTGTGTTTGTGGACACCAAAGGCAGACTCAGTCGCTTTTAGACAACATGAACACTTAGAAACCTTTAATGAATACATGAGGAAAAGTCCAAAGTAAAACAAAGTAATAAAGGTACCAAATCAGTGACTCTAGATAAACTAAACGCAGGGAAAACGGACACAAAACAAACGAGAAACATCACAGGAAGGAATAAAAGTTGCACTGACAAAGAATAAGGGAAAACTGATGCTACTTCCACACACAGAGCTCCTCAAGGGAAATGATCACAGCTACACAGAACACACCTGATCAAACAACTGGGAAACATACTAGGTAAAGTAAAACTAAATGCTAAGCATGTGAAGCAAGGGTTTAATGAAATAAAACAGGAAATAACATAATGGGATCACCTGCCACAGGGATGAAGACAAGATACACCAGGGAAGTGGCAGCCACACACAAAACCTTAAAGACTTAACTGAGAGTCTAACCAACAGAGCCATTAAAAGAAAAAAGCACCAAGTTCAAACCATCATATGAAATATAAACACAACTACAGACCAGGCAAAACCAGTAATCAGGGATTCAAAATACTCTGGAGATAAGATAAAAGTAAACAGTAGTATATAAACCACTCAATAAGCAAACTACAATCAAGATAAATGTAACTAATGATAAACTTAGGAGTCTAAAAAACTGGAAATGCTGGGTCCAAGAGCAGGACCGTGACAGAAACAAAGTCCAGAAGAAAATGAATAATTCCTCTTTATACAACCTTCACATGTTTGAAAAAAAGAGGTGAAAAAAACACTGAAATGTGGTTTATTCAAACCCCTCACTGATGTCACTGAAGGCTATTGTGGTACTAAAAAGTGTAGGAGTGTCTAGGATACACAAACACGTTTGTCTGCAAGTTGTTATCAAGGGAGGCTCAAGAGCCACATCTACACCAACTTTTAAACTAATATTCAGTGACATTTTCTTATGAATAAATGTCAGTGTTGCTGCTGTTCTTTCACTGATTGCTATAACACAGCAGGGAGTCAATCTATAGCCAGTTCATGAAAGCTTTTACATCTGCTGCTGGAAACAGGTGGTGTCAGCAAAGCACTTCCATGTTATAAAAAAAAAGAACAAGAAATCCTGACAAGTGGTGAGGTCTTTGATGTCTGCTTTCATCTTGGAATAAATGTAATAAAAAACTGGACCACAAAAGGTAATTTATATAACTCATCTTTGAAAAGATATTACAATGACAGTTTGGCATCTAAGGGAATAGTCTAAGGATCTTGAAAAGGAAAGCGCTTCCGAGAAGCTTCTTCGCTTGTAAACTGAAGAAGATTCTCGGATGAGAGGTGAACATTCGAAAAACATTCGCTTTTCTTTCCCAGCTCCTTAGACTATGATGACCTGGATGACTGAGAACTTTCAACGACCACTGGAGGAATAAATACACAAGGTGAGGAGGGCAAAGAGTTACACAAGGAAAGACCGAAGTGCAAAGCTGAAAACAGCATAAGTGTTGCACACTTGGATTAAAATGAACTCAAACCAGTGTGGCTTTGTGAGTTCGCCTTTACTGTATCTGCCAATATATATATTGACATAGCACAACGTTACACACTTTTGTAGTCTCACACAACTCTTATAGGCGCACTGCCTTATGGTTAGTCTTTAAACTCAAATTGCTAATATTTCTTACAGTGCAACAATGAAATAAACATAAACAAAAGATAGTGTCATCCACCAGTCTATATCTGCTGTGATTACAGCCCGGTACAGGTATAAAGCCACAAAAGCGCCACGAGGTTTCCGCACAAACTAATGAATTAGATCTAGCTGCTAATCGTTAGCATCACGGCTAATTCACATCGCTACCAATAACTTATATACCAATGACACATAGTGGGGATTAACGGCCAACTTTCCCACATTCTCTTCAACCCCGTGGACTCACCTGTAGATACATTTTAAGTTATTTACCATCTTGTATCTGCTTACTTGCAAATATATATATTGACATAGCACAACGTTACACACTTTTGCAGTCTCACACAACTCTTATAGGCGCACTGCCTTATGGGTAGTGGCTGGGCTTATTTACTCTCGCTAGAGCTGCTCATTTTAGGGGATACTCCCTCTTGTGGTGTAACAGAGGAATAACTACCCTTCCTGCACTATGTCATATTTGGAGACTGGGGCACACATTATTTTACCACAATCAAAGAAAATACATATTTGAACAATCAGACCATTTAACTAACTATAATATTGTAACTAAAGGGGAGTGTCCTGTTTTGTCCACAATGTCTTTCTTGTCCTTACATAAGGAAACTAAACAAATTAACCGCAGCCAATAAATAATCATTAGAACTCAATATCTTTAACAATGTGGCAAGTAACAATAAACGATAGCTGAAATATTGATAAGAATTCAAAGTTCAAAACAAAACTCTTGTCAAAACCCTCCAAAAATCACAAACCAGCAAAACTAAAAAAAATCTCCAGACCCAGGACCACGATGGTGTCAGTGCAGGTGAAATGTAACAACTTTGGAACCTTGAGTGGGAAAAGCAGAAAGAGAAAGAAAGGAAAACATACAGAGGGATGTATGAATGGTAAATTATGCATTATGGATACTATTGTTTGGTTCCTTACTATTTAAATTATCTACTTCTGTGACATGTTCTGTAGTGTTGCCAAGTGCTTCCTGATAACAATCCTTGGCATTTAATGTTGTACCTTGAGATATAAGGTGACTGTTGTTGTGATTTCATGCTAGATTAAAAAAAATGTTATGCAGGCTGAAGACACGTTCTTGGATAATTTGATCTTGCTTTGATTTTTGGAATTGGAAGTGTATAGCATGTGAAGCGGAGCATGTGGAGGGCAGGGAGTGGACCCACAATGCAATACCCAGCACACAAGTGTAAAGTCAAAATCTCAGTGTGGCTTCTGGTAAGAGGGTAAAGCAAACACAAGCCAAATACGAGGGTAATCAGGACAGGAACAGACAAAAGGGAGGATGCAACAGAGAACAAAGGGGACATGGACAATAAATACACAGGAGGGAATTAGGGCACAGTGAACACACCTGGAAACACAGCTGAACAGAACCTGACTGACGGGACAAGGGAAGCAAGACCGAATATAACACACAAGACATGAGGGACTGTCAAAATAAAAGAGGAAGTGACTAACATGGAGACCAGGACTAAGATGCATTCACTTAACAAGACAGAGAACAAAGACAGCAACGGAGACATTGTTCAGAGAGACCAGACAGACGTGGGGACATGACTAGGGTAAACAAACACAGACGCACTGATGAGAGGACACAGAGATGTGACTAGGACAGACTGGACACAAAAGGAGAAGTAATCAAACAAGAAACCAAGAGCCATGAATAACAAACTCGGGGACTGGAACACAAGTGACCTCAAACTTCCAGAGAAATAAAGAAGTCCACAACAGAAACTCAGAATACTGACCCAGGACCATGACAGTGTGAAACAGTGAGGAAATCAAATAAGCCCTACATATAAACCTCACCACAGCTTGCCAAACTTGATCACCAAAGTGTCACACAGTTTGTTACAGACACAGCCATCCATCGCTAGAGCTCAAAGGAAAAGACTAAAGTGCAAAAATGGAATTCAGATATGTCCACATGATGTTTTCTCTGGTTTGGAGTAAATGCTGAAAGTTGATTTTATCCAACTTAAATGCAGATATAAGGAAATATCTGCCTTTGATTGTCTGTTGAATGCTACGTCTCCATGCAAACACCTAGAAAACACAGACACACACACACACAATTTTCCTAACGAAAATCAGCAGCTCGCCATCACACGCATCTGCATCCTGTGCAATTTGTCACTGCCACATCTCATCCCACGATTGGCTGTTGCTAAGCAACCTGTGTGTCTCACAGACTATTTCCCATGATAAATTAGCTGGGTTGTTACTATGCCAACAGAATTTGTTACTTAATTAAACTGATTCGGATCACAGTTAGCTGGAGGGGAGAGAGGGGGAGAAAGATAGAAAGAGAGAGAGGCCAAGTAACACACACACACACACACACACACAGTGGGGCCAGGGAAGTGGGATGAGACAGAGAATGAGTGTTATTAGATGGGCTGAGATATTGAAATGGTCAGGCTTTGCAGACAAGGCCAACAAAAGAAAGGTGGAAAAGAAACAAAGCAAAAAAGAAAAAAGGACCCATATGGAATTAACAGCCTGGTGTCTTCAGAGGTGACTCTCTTTTTCCTTTCTTCTCCAAAGACAGATGCTTTTTTTCCTATTATACTTTTATTAAAATGAGCTGGTGGCAGGTCAGGCTGGTGTAGATCTCCATTGCTGAGGTTCAGCATGAGAGTTCTTTCCCAGAGACAAATGCAACGTCTTTTACTGATGTGAATAAATCAGATGTGTCACATATGACTCATCATTCAACTACCTGCCAAAGAACAACCTTGATCAGCTGCAAAGCTGATGAAGGGGCCTAGCTCCAAAGCTAGGCCCCTTCTGTTGATGCTGACGTTGTGTGGGAAATCACATCATGTAGCCTAGTGACATCACCAGAGGGGTTTGACCACTATGCAACAAAAAGACAAAAATGGCATAACAATTTGGGCATTGGAGTAAGACCAAACGCTGGGGAGCAGTGAGCATGTAATCTCCTAATTTGGAGCATCACAGTGTTACATCCCTGCCTGCTCATTGTATTCTCTCAGCCTCAGCTATACCAGTAGGCATACACTTATTTCCATAACTTCCTGACAAAACCATTCTGTCCTACCCGATTGGGCCAATTTGCATCGGACACCTCTCCTGCATATAGATTGATGGGTTTAATCAGCGAATCAGAGAGAGCGCTCAGACATCAGTCAATGTCATGCAGGTCTGTCTTGCTTTCATTTGTAGTTCTACCCTTGTTTTTTCTCTTTCTCTGCCTTTTGGTCAGTCTTTGGTTCTCATTCCCTGTTCCATCCATCCTCATCCACACTTCTGGAGAACTCAGATACATTTCTACAGGAGTCATGCCATTGGCAAATCAATATGAACATATGAGTTCATATTGGTCACAGCCAAATATTCATTTTTGGACTTGGCATAAGAGTCGTAATGGGAAGCATGTTAACCACTGCCATGTTGGTGTTCTAGGGACAAAAGTGACTATATTTGCCTGGATTACTAATTAGTGTTAAATAACAGTATAAATAAAATATCTACCATAAAACTGAAACACTGAAGACACAATGGGATGGTCTGTAGCACATAGCAATCCATGTTATTTGTCAGATAATTACATTAGAAATGCTCAAGAAGACTCCACTTATTGGAGTAATATACTGTCTTTCTGCTTGAATAGTGGTACAGTGGGGCAAAAAAGTATTTAGTCAGCCACCGATTGTGCAAGTTCCCCCACTTAAAATGATGACAGAGGTCAGTAATTTGCACCAGAGGTACACTTCAACTGTGAGAGACAGAATGCGAAAAAAAAATCCATGAATCCACATGGTAGGATTTGTAAAGAATTTATTCGTAAATCAGGGTGGAAAATAAGTATTTGGTCAATAACAAAAATACAACTCAATACTTTGTAACATAACCTTTGTTGGCAATAACAGAGGTCAAACGTTTACTATAGGTCTTTACCAGGTTTGCACACACAGTAGCTGGTATTTTGGCCCATTCCTCCATGCAGATCTTCTCGAGAGCAGTGATGTTTTGGGGCTGTCGCCGAGCAACACGGACTTTCAACTCCCGCCACAGATTTTCTATGGGGTTGAGGTCTGGAGACTGGCTAGGCCACTCCAGGACTTTCAAATGCTTCTTACGGAGCCACTCCTTTGTTGCCCGGGCGGTGTGTTTTGGATCATTGTCATGTTGGAAGACCCAGCCTCGTTTCATCTTCAAAGTTCTCACTGATGGAAGGAGGTTTTGGCTCAAAATCTCACGATACATGGCCCCATTCATTCTGTCCTTAACACGGATCAGTCGTCCTGTCCCCTTGGCAGAAAAACAGCCCCATAGCATGATGTTTCCACCCCCATGCTTCACAGTAGGTATGGTGTTCTTGGGATGCAACTCAGTATTCTTCTTCCTCCAAACACGACGAGTTGAGTTTATACCAACAAGTTCTACTTTGGTTTCATCTGACCACATGACATTCTCCCAATCCTCTGCTGTATCATCCATGTGCTCTCTGGCAAACTTCAGACGGGCCTGGACATGCACTGGCTTCAGCAGCGGAACACGTCTGGCACTGCGGGATTTGATTCCCTGCCGTTGTAGTGTGTTACTGATGGTGACCTTTGTTACTTTGGTCCCAGCTCTCTGCAGGTCATTCACCAGGTCCCCCCGTGTGGTTCTGGGATCTTTGCTCACCGTTCTCATGATCATTTTGACCCCACGGGATGAGATCTTGCGTGGAGCCCCAGATCGAGGGAGATTATCAGTGGTCTTGTATGTCTTCCATTTTCTGATGATTGCTCCCACAGTTGATTTTTTCACACCAAGCTGCTTGCCTATTGTAGATTCACTCTTCCCAGTCTGGTGCAGGTCTACAATACTTTTCCTGGTGTCCTTCGAAAGCTCTTTGGTCTTGGCCATGGCGGAGTTTGGAGTCTGACTGTTTGAGGCTGTGGACAGGTGTCTTTTATACAGATGAGTTCAAACAGGTGCCATTCATACAGGTAACGAGTGGGGGACAGAAAAGCTTCTTACAGAAGACATTACAGGTCTGTGAGAGCCAGAGATTTTCCTTGTTTGAGGTGACCAAATACTTATTTTCCACCCTGATTTACGAATAAATTCTTTACAAATCCTACCATGTGGATTCATGGATTTTGTTTTCACATTCTGTCTCTCACAGTTGAAGTGTACCTCTGGTGCAAATTACTGACCTCTGTCATCATTTTAGGTGGGGGAACTTGCACAATCGGTGGCTGACTAAATACTTTTTTGCCCCACTGTAATATGTAATATGCCTCACATATAATATATAATAAGTGGCGTTGAACTTGACGAGGCCTATTCATTTTTCAGTAATTATTATTACTGACTATAAGCTGCTTCAACTTTCTCTTTGCCACCATAAAATAGGGTTTGTTTGAGATCATTGAATTCAATGAAACCTTTTATATATATATATATATATATATATATATATATATATATATATATATATATATATATATATATATATATATATATATAAGTGCATTTGTGTGTGTGTGCATGTTTGTGTGTGTGTGCATAGAAACAGTCACGTACTGTACATGGCTGGGGCTGTAAGCTCAGCATTAGGACTGGAGATCACATTAGTATATTACACATTTAAGGGAGGACTTGTGTGATTGCCTTAGAGTTGACCTCTCCACGCCCTGATGCAGGTTCATCAGTGCACTATTCTCCCTTTAGACAGCCAAACACTCCAGGTATAAAGTGGCTGTGGCTCAGGTTGTAGTCTGAAGATCGGTGGTTGGATCCTTAGCTCCTCCATTGTGCATGTCAGAGTATCCTTGGGCAAGACACTGTTAAATGGGAACATTTACCATTTATTTAAGACACTGTTAGATAAAAGTTTATCATATAAGAAAACACGAACCTGTATCATTGGGCGAATGAGGAAAGTAGAAAGCTCTGCGAGTAGAAAAGTGCTATAAAAGGATCAGTCCACTAAGTTGTAGGGTTTCTTGTAGTCAATCCAGATGGTGCTCACTTTGGTTGATAAATGTGTTGACCATGAGCTTAGTCAGCTTGGTTGCTGTGATGCTTTAGAGGAGCTTCCATGTTGTGGAGAGGCAGGTGCCGCCAGAATGAGCCCGTCATTGAGCAACACTGGAGAGATTATAGGGCGAGACGTGCAATCCTACAAGAATGTTCATCTCAGCGGTTGTTTTCTGCTGGAACTCTAACTTTGGCTGGTTGGTTGGGGCTGGCGTGCACTGTGGAATGGCACCGTAGACCCCGAGGTTGCTCACTGCTAGCTTAGTGTTAGTCTCACAGGCAATGTTACTGTGGTCTCAGGGGTGAAATGTTGTTTCTAGACTGACCTCAGCGTGCTCAATGCTGTCACATAAATTAGAGACAATCATAAATCCTCTTCCATTGTCATTTTTGTCCGATCTCCTGCATCAACTGGTTTCAAACCATTTCTGGGCAAGAATTCACTCATCAAGGAGAAAACTGGAAAAAACGAGGTATGTTTTGACGTGTTACAATCTAATGTAAGGTATAGCAACGACAGCACAGTTTGTTTGGAACATGTTACTGTCGGTACTGACAGATACACATTCTTCAGGGTACTACAACCTTTACTAGAGCAGAGCTGCAGCAGAAAGAGTGTGACTCTTCCTTTTTTAACGGTTTTCTTCGGGTCACTTAAATGGTAAATAGTGGAAGTCTGTTTTTAATTTGAGCAGGTGTTGTTGTAGTAGTTTATAATCTTCAGCCCAATCAATGGAGTATAATTGTTTCCATAATACACATGTTCTGGTTTGAGCAGCAGTCCCTTTACATTCCCAGACACTCCTCCTAAAATATCCTCTGCTGTGGTTTTCTACCTAACTAATAAAGATCCTTTATTTGGTCTGCTCTCAGTACCGTGCAATGTTCCATGTTCTGTGAGTATCTGTGAATGACATACATACAGGTTGCAAGGCATCGGCTGAGACATGTAACAACAGTTGCTGTCTGTCAGTTTTTTACAATTCTCTCATTTAGCTAGCAACATGTCACGTGGAATCTGAGCCAATATATTCTGCACACACGCTTGTAAATACACAGACAGCTGTGAGGGGAAATAGCATTTGAGCTGGAAGTTCCACAAATGATAGAAATTTGCAAATGGATGCTTTTCTCTTCTCTAGGTCACCCTTCCTCCCATACTCAGGTCTGCTGCTAAATTATGAAGGGAGACACTTTTCTTTGGAAAAATATATCTATCAAACATTCATGGATGAGTAGGTCTCCAGACAACAGCTTTGAGAAACCAACCCCATTGTACATTTTGTGTGTGTGTGTACACTGGCTTGGCAATTAGAGCAGAAGCTGACCATTATGTAAATGTTTAAATGGGATCATATTTTTATACATAAAGCAGCAGAGCAGTCAAGCGTGCTGCTGAACTTTGTAGAGATCATGGACTTTGTCCTTTAGCACCACCCTCATACACACTCAGAATGTCTCCTCTGGAGACCTGCAGTTTGAGCAAGACGACTGGAGAGGAGACATTCAGGGTTCATTGGGCCAAGAAGCCAAGTGAAAGGATTACAACAGCAAGAGCTTGTAACATGTCAGACTCTTGATCATTGCAAGAACTAGAGGACAATTTAAGAAGAAGACAGTCAGGCCATGAAGGTGAAACATGACGGTCTCTGTAATTTAAGGGAACGATGACAAGGCATTCATAGAAGTCTCACAAATTTTAAGAACTCCTTTATTACAAAACAGCTTTTTATTTATTTAAACCTCTCCTACATATGTAGAAATTTCCCTACACACACACACACACACACACACTTTCTGTGTGCTTTTTCTGTGCTTTCTGTGTGCGTGTGTGGTTAATGAGTGGGCAGGCTTGATGAGTATCAGTGCTGCTGTTGGCTAACGTCCTCTTTGTGGTATTAGCAGGTGGTTTTGACTTAGTGTGCTTCCGTGTGTGTATTTGTGTGTGTTTGTGTGTGTGTTTCTGTTTGTGTGCATGTTTCTGTGTGTGTGTGTGTGTGTGTGTGTGTGTGTATTTAGTATTTAGTATTTATTTATTTATTGTCATTGTCAAGAACAATGAAATTGCGTTTGGGGCTTCCATACAACCCAAAAAAAAAGAAGAAAATAATAAATACCCCTTAAAACCCAAGTGTACATATTTAACCCAGTGTGACTCCAATGCAATAAGACAATCCTTAGCAATAATGTTCGTAGAAATTCAGACAAAGACCTGAGAAACATGACAAAATACAACAATGCAACCCATTCAATATTATTGTACTGTGAGATATGATATCAGATATGATAGTTATCTATTTAAGAAAGAGGGGGGGGGCAGGAGGGGGAAGAGAATAAAGATATGATGCACCAATGCAGACCAGTTCATTGCTATTAAGAAGTTGGATATGGTTATTGTCCGTGAGAGGGGGGCAGAGAGTTCAGGAGCCTCACAGCCTGTGGATACAGGCTGTTGGCCAGTCTGGATGTTCTGGCCTGTATAGACCTGTACCTTCTCCCTGAGGGCAGCAGATGGAAAAGGTGGCGCGCAGGGTGATGTTGGTCCTGCAGGATACTGTGCACCCTCCTCAGACAGCGAGTGGGGAAGATATTACTGATCTCTGGCAGACTTGTTCCAATAATTCTGCCAGCTTCCTTCACCACCCGCTGGAGTGCTTGCTGATCGGCCTTGGTGCAGCTGGGGAACCACACTAGAAATCCATACGTCAGAACGCTGCTGATGGCACAGTTGTAGAAGTTCAACATCAGAGATCTGGGAATGTGTGCGCTCCGCAGTCTCCTCAGGTAGTAGAGGCGCTGTTGGGCCTTCCGTACAACTGAGGTGATATGGTTGCCCCAGGACAGGTCCTCGGTCACAGTTACCCCCAAGAATTTAAAACTGCTCACCCTCTCCACCGCCTCACTGCCAATGAAGAGAGGCAGATGGTTGTTATGGCCCCTCTTCCGGAAATCTACAATGATCTCCTTGGTCTTTTTGGTGTTTAAGACCAAGTTATTGTCGTGGCACCATGACTCTAGTTGTTGCACCTCTGTCCTATAGTTTGTCTCATCATTGTTGGATATAAGTCCGAGCACTGTAGTGTCATCTGCAAACTTAACAATGAGATTGGACGCGCAGGAGGAAATACAGTCATGGGTGAAGAGAGTGTATAGCAGAGGGCTCAGAACACACCCCTGAGGGGCACCGGTGTTGACCACAAGGGTGGAAGAGGTGTTCTTACCCACTCTGACACTCTGTCTACGGTTAGTGAGGAAGTCCACAATCCAGTTGCACAGAGAGGAGTTAAGTCCCAGTTGGTGGAGTTTGGGACGTAGTTTGTATGGCCGGATGGTATTAAAAGCCGAGCTGTAGTCTACAAAGAGGAGCCGTGCATAGGTGTTCCTGTGTTCCAAGTGCTTCAGTAATGTGTGCAGCACTGTGGCGATCGCATCCTCGGTTGACCGGTTCTCCCTGTATGCAAACTGGTGCGGGTCCAGGGATGGTGGAAAAGCAGCTCTGATGTGTTGTCTCTGTTGTATTGAAGTAACCCCAGACTGTGTGAAATAATACACAGTACCACGTTTGTGTGCGTTTTTCTGTGTGTGTTTCTGTGTGTGTGTGTGTTTGTGTCTGTGTGTGTGTGTGTCTGTGCGTGTTTCTGTGTGTGTGTGTGTTTGTGTCTGTGTGTGTTTGTGTCTGTGTGTGTTTGTGTCTGTGTGTGTTTGTGTCTGTGTGTGTGTGTGTCTGTGCGTGTTTGTGTGTGTGTGTGTGTTTGTGTCTGTGTGTGTGTGTGTCTGTGTGTGTTTCTGTGTGTGTGTGTGTTTGTGTCTGTGTGTGTGTGTGTCTGTGCGTGTTTCTGTGTGTGTGTGTGTTTGTGTCTGTGTGTGTTTGTGTCTGTGCGTGTTTCTGTGTGTGTGTGTGTGTTTGTGTGTGTCTGTGCGTGTTTCTGTGTGTGTTTGTGTGTGTGTGTGTGTGTGTGTGTTTCTGTGTGTGTGTTTGTGTCTGTGTGTGTGTTTGTGTGTGTGTGTGTGTTTGTGTCTGTGTGTGTGTGTGTCTGTGTGTGTTTCTGTGTGTGTGTGTGTTTGTGTCTGTGTGTGTTTGTGTCTGTGCGTGTTTCTGTGTGTGTGTGTTTGTGTGTGTCTGTGCGTGTTTCTGTGTGTGTTTGTGTGTGTGTGTGTGTGTGTGTGTTTCTGTGTGTGTGTTTGTGTCTGTGTGTGTGTGTGTGTGTGTGTTTGTGTCTGTGTGTGTGTGTGTGTGTCAGTGGTGGGAAATGTTAGGTGCTGATTACGGTTTACATTTCTCGGTGGATGTTACTTAAGTGGGCCCCAAGGTGTGAAAGCAAATCTGATGATTGTGGTGAAAGCGAGCCAGTGATGATGTTGCCGAAGAGTCAGTTAAGATAAAAAGCTAGGTTAAAGAGTGATCATTCAGTAAGACGAACGGAAAAAAATGTGTTAAACTCTGAAGTGGCTTACACCACAGATGTTGCTGTGGAGGGGTATTTCATGTATCATTACTCACTGACCTGTCATCCACACATAACACAGGATGCAGTAAAATATGTGAAGATACATTTCAGTGTCTGGTCATCAGGGGCCGAACACATTTACATTTACACTTCAACAAAACATCAAGTCCTCTCCAAAACGTAGACTTCGTCGTCACTAATGTGAACTTTGATCTTCGGATAACAGAAGACTCAAAGGCCAGAACTGTAATTGTGCTGCTAGTTTCTAAACGCTGTACTGGTTTAGCAATCTAGTTTAACTGTCAGTCTAACTCAGTGTGATTCACTTGTGACATTGTTGATGTAAACAGGTTAGAAATTATAAATGTATAATAATAATTAGAAATAATAACAACTGCATGCCATCATTTGCAGAAATATGTATTTACCAGTCAGCTAAAATCAGTAGCAGGCAAATGTTGTTCTGCAGAGAAATATTAGGTGCTGGCTATTTTCTTCTATTTGAAGATTTGATTTCCCAAGGGACCACTGTTTGTCTGCATTTACACAAACCTGTAAAATTATCTGAAAACAATTTTAGTTGGACTTCTGTAATAAACAATAAAAAATAGCAACCATTTTTTTCTATATAAATTAGTGTCTGAGCAATGTGTCTTACAAGTGCCACCTTCCAACAACACTGTGTAGAGGTACATGCTTGTTTATTAGAATATAAAATCTGTAAAACAATAAGAACTTAAAAAACAACAACATTTTGGTTAATGTAAAAATGATAATCTGGGTAGGCTTCATCCATTTACTGTCTTTATGATGCATGATTTTTTGTGTTTTTGTCATCGCAGAATGCCAGTAATGTTACAGGGCCAGAGACCAGTACATGGACGTGGACCTAGATGTGGATACAAGTACGGGAAGCAACGGTGAGGTTTCTCACAACTTTATTTGGTGACACAAAGAAACAAAAACACAGGGAAGTACTGCTTGAACAGCTTTCAGATGTGTGGGGCTCTGTGAACAGAGGGAGAGGTTGATTAGCAATAGCTAAGGAAGGTGAGAGTGCAGATGTGGAGCCAGTTTGAGTTATGGCTTATGAGGCAGGTGGCGTGGTAACAGCAGGAGTCCAAGACCAGTGAGATGGCAAGGGAGATCCGAAAGGTGGTGACCAGTGTCCAAGAGGTAAGCGAGGTGCAGGCAGAGCGAGTGGTGGATCCAGACACTACAAAGGCATAAGCAGAGTACGGTAATTTACACATAGAACTTAGTACAACGAGTAAAGATGGCCTGTTGCTAACACGAGTTAGTTAGATAAACTGGCAAAGAAGAGATGGTAAATGGCCTGCATTTGTATAGCGCTTTTCTAGTCCCTAAGGACCCCAAAGCGCTTCACACTACATTCAGTCATTCACACACACATTCACACACTGGCGATGGCAAGCTACATTGTAGCCACAGCTGCCCTGGGGCACACTGACAGAGGCGAGGCTGCCGGACACTGGCGCCACCGGGTCCTCTGACCACCACCAGTAGGCAAACACGGGGTTAGTATCTTGCCCAAGGATATTTGGCATGCAGCCAGGAGGCAGCCTGGGATCGAACCACCGACCTTCTGATTAGTGGCTGACCTGCTCTGCCACCTGAGCTACAGCCACCCCAGGCTGTAGCTCAGATGTCTATGCTGGTCTTAAATACTGCCTGTAGATTAACCAGGATCTGCAGCAGGTGACTGTGGCAGGTGCAGTGAGGAATGCTCCACCCAGGGGAGGAAACAGGGACATCACAGAAAAACACTGGCGACTCACTCAGATGTTTTCCATTGAACCCCCAAAGATTTACAATAACAGGGACGCATATGAGAAAAACTAACGCTAGAGACGGCGTGATACTGGAAGAGCATATTGGAGAAGGATGCAACACATAATGATGATCTTCAGTGGCTAGCGGACTAAGAACAGACCACAGCAACCTCACTGAATAGGGTCCAGGAACCATAACAGTGGCAGACATCCAAGAAAGAGTCTATAGTATTAAGAGTGGGACAACTTGAGGCCCTGACATTATCCAGACTAATGGATGAAACGCACCCAGAATAGCCAACTGGAGGCCGGACAGTCCTAATCTCCAAGGATCCCAAGAATGGACTACTCCCAAACAACTACTGACCATTCGGCCAAAATAAAACATGGGTGCACCTATCAGGCATCATAGCAGCTGATGAACAGGCACATGCCTCAATACATGAGCGGGGCCCAGAAAGGAATCGGCAACAACACCAGAGGGGCAAAGCACCAGTTACTAGATAAATCAGTCTCTCGAGACTCAAAAACGAGACTGACCAACCTGTGCACCGCCTGGATTGACGAAAAGAAATCTAAAAGAAATCTATCTATGGATCCTGGAATGTCTGGAACTGTACAAGATCAACGGGATCCTAAGAACCTTCATCACTAATTCAATGGGGATGTGGCAAACAACACTAGAGGCCAACTTCAATCTAACTGCACAAGTCACCATCAAGTTTGGGATGCTCAATCATGCTGTCACCACTGCACATACAATATGTCTGCAGGGATTTGTGTTGCTGAGTGGGACTGGCCTGAGGTTGTAGCCTGAGGTTTATACTGTTAAATGATAATTCTGAGACACTGCATTGCAAGTCATTTTACAGAAAAATTAGAAAATAATCTAACAAGTAGTATAATGAATTACTTCCTCCTGGGCGGAATTAAATAACGAACTGCATTACGTGAGTATGGACGTTAACACAGATCACGGTAAAGAGGGGAAATACCCACAGCATTCAATTAATTTACAAAAATGTCATATCTGTGATATGCTGCTTTGTGATGGTGGTGATTCTCAAAGCAGAGCCAGTGAGAACCCAAGAGAACTGATAAGGAATCAAATCAACAAGTGATTTTGATAATGGAATTGGAATCACAAAATTTTTATCCACCCATCCCTGTGAACGGAGAGGGATAATCAGAACTGAAGAGATTTTCCTTCCAGAGGGCAACACTGCAGACTTTGAGGATACAAATATGTTGGAATCCAAATGGCAAATGGGAACCATGAAGAGGCAGATTAGTAAAGAGTAAGGCTCATCCTGTCAGCTGAATGGGAGGAACAAGATCCAGTTCACCCACAGCTACCCACTATGGGCCTGCACGGACATGTTTGCTGGGAACTGTTTTTTTAATAGAAACATGATAAGTGCTTTGCCTTCAGGACCACTTTTCTTGTGTGTTTTATACTCTATGAACCCAAACTTAACAATCCAGGATGGCATGGCATGTAAACATGTCTAAAATTGTGAAACTTGTATTTGTGACTCGCTAAATAAGCGTCACACACAGAGTCCTGACCAGGCTTTATCCATAAACATGTTGCAGCAGTGTTTAGTTTCCCTTTGCTTTTCTGATTTTACTACTACAACACAGTCAAAATGGGAATAACATTATTCATGTCCCCAAAAATTTGACTTCTAAGGAAAACAGCATTACAGGAGGCTAATTTCTAGCTAGGCTAGCTTTTGGTAATAGGTCTCACAGAAAGGGCAATGTATAGGAACACACAAGAACTGTGCTATTGTCACCAATGTTGTGGTTTACACCATGTGGTTGCTTTGAAGTGGACTGTTAGGTTTCACAAGTAGAAAGCAGCCCACATATCATATTATCAGGTGCAAAAGCTTGGTGTGGTTCATGCTAAACGGAGTTTGTATGGATGCTTCCAAAAAGTGCTGGAAGCTGTGTCAGCAAATATCTGCAGTGAATTATTAAATAAAAATCACACTGAAGAGAACAGAAACGTTCTACAACAAAAAAACAACAGATGAAGAGTCAAAGTAAAGGCTTTGCTACTGTGCGTCTGTCCAGTATGTCCCTGTTAAACTATAAGCTGGATTGGAATTAAATGGTGAATGGATTTTGTGCGTCCATTTTCCCGCAGACACAAACACACTTGATTTGAAATTTTGAACATTTAGAAATTCCCCCATAAAACTGCGTCAAACATTAGGGCAGAACCAGCCTAGCAAATCCAGGTTGGCTTTCAGAAATCTGGCAAGTACAAAAAAGAAAATCATAGTTTGTCGTTTTTAGTTTGTTGTTTTCCGTTGTTAATGTTGTTTTACATTTCATTGTATTTTACAGAGGAAGAATGTTTCCTTTTTTATATCTTTTAACTCGAACTCTGTAAACTGTAATTGTAATTTGATTGAGTCTTAGTCAGTTTTATAGCCTTCTTACTGAAAAAGACATTAACCATAGGCCACCATGCCCCACTAAAATAAGCACCAAGCCATGTAGACATTTTTCTTTTTTGAATTGGTCTGTATATGGCCCATAAACTAAAATGAGTATGAAAGGTTTAAGTGGTAAAAGTGCTGAAAAGTCACTGATTGATATCATGCTCTGTGGCAATGGCACAACACTATACAAAAAATAAAGACAAGCACAACAATTGTGAGTCGTGACACTTGTACAGGAGAGGAAAAGACCCAGCTGTTGGTGCTGAAAAGCCATCAGGAATTAATTTTCCAGGTAGCTTATTATAACTTAATAGACGGCCACATGGAATGTGATAAAACTATACTGGCTGGATATAAGAGGGGTGATGTGCATCCTGCCCAGAGTGGTAGTTAGAAAATCAACTGCCCATTCCAAAAGTGCAAAAATGACATGGACCTGACTGGGGCATTTCACCAGAGTGCACGCAGACTCCACCGATTATGCAACAAAGCAGTGCCTCTGCATAGTATCTCTGCAAAGAGCGTAGGATGGGCACTGTTTCCGGTCATCTCCTGTCTTGTAATTAAGAAGACACTCTAACTCAGCGGTCTCCAACCTTTTTTGCGCCACGGACCGGTTTATGCCCAACAATATTTTGACAGACTGGTCGTAAGGTGTCGCGGATAAATACAACAAAATAAAACTAGTACCGGTACCGAAAAAAAGAAGATTTATTCATAACACACGTGAAAAGACCCAGGAAAACCGAGTTAACGATAAAAACGATAACAAAATAACGCTGAAAAACGATAAAAACCCTGAAAACCAGACATTTCATACCTGAGTCTCAACTCTCGCGGCCCGGTACCAAACGACTCACGGACCGGTACTGGTCCGAGGCCCGGGGGTTGAGGACCGCTGCTCTAACTTACCATGGCATATTGTTTATCTCGCACACTGTAAAAGAACTGCACAATTTGCTGGACATCAAGTCTGTCCTAGGGGTAACCTGGAGATAACACGAGGCTTCCCACTCCAGCCACACCTAGCAAACCGCCAGCAACACAACAACTGAAAATGCTACGCAGCAGTTTATTAGCTTCGGTAGTAAGCAATACAAAAACAGCAAACAAAAGTCTCTAATGTTCCCGAGTCCTTCCTAACCCGAAATCAAAGACAAAGAGACAAATCTCTAACCTAAGCTACAAACTAATAAACACCAGAAAAAAAGGTTCAGCAAAATATTATTTTCATTTCTACTATTGCTGCAGTCCTCAATATATACAGTGTGATTTTCACAATTACCTGTTTACAAAATAATTTAAAACAAACTGATACACAGACCACAAGTACACACAACATAGCCCACACTTCTCACTAATAGTCACACAAATACACTCAAACGAAAATGCTGGCTGTTTGTTGGTGTCTCCCTTAAAAGAAATGTTTGATTTATTATCTACAGAGTGTGTCAGCCATGATGTTTTCTAAGCATTTCTTATAGCATGTTGATTTTGAAACGCTGCAGTAATAAGGACCAGCACAAAGGTGGAGGTTCCTGCTCTGCATCCAAGTCAGAAATATGAGTAGATTGTGATTGGAGAGCAAAAAGCTGGGAGCTGAGCTGGAGCCAAGGTTGACGTCGAAATGTTGCAATACTAGTAGGTCTCTTTCTCGATTAAGCTATAATGAAGTTGATACTTTTTAAAACTTTTTTGAGAAATAACAAATGGGGTGGTTAAAGTCACTGTGCAGTAAGGAGCAGCAAGCACAGCATCGCTGCAGAGGAGAGCTTTGGTCACCTCTTAAACAAACCGACAATTCTCTGTCCACATGAAGGCACCTGGGGGCTGGCTGGTTAGTTGGGCCAACTACTTCAGAAAAACTCTTAAAGAATGACCGGTAACAACCAGCGGTGCAGCTCCCAGTGTGTTTAAGAAGCTGAGAAATCTAATATTGCCTGCACTTTAGTGGCAACTGGAAGGACCTGAGCTTGTCCTACGTGTTTATGCAGATAGGTAACAATGGGCCATCTGCCAACTCTGTTGCCAACACAGAGGAAACAGGTGAAGATGCTAGACTCATGACATGGAAACCAAACGGCTATGGAACTACAATTTGATAAATAGAGTCATGTGTGTGGTGAGTGGGAGTGGGAGCGCCTCATCTCATGTCCAGGTTAGTCCTAGGCCAAGGAGGAGCCAAACCCAGCAACAACATACATGATTCTGGATCATAACACACTTGCACTGCAGGCATGAACTTTTCTGAATATCACCTGAAAGAGGTGCATGTGCTCTTTTAAAACATGCTTAGTTCAAGCAGCTGCTCTATTCCCACTATGCACACTGGAGGGGAACTATTTCATGTAAAATACTTGCTCGGGGATATAACCCTTATGATGGTCCTGGTGTAGGTGATAATGCTTCATTAGGGCAAAACACAGAGGAGACTCATGGTTAATAGTGCAGGTATTTAATACCAAACCAATTTAATGAGAAGTGTCATCACATCTTTTATTCAACTAACGCCACACAAATAGCATAGGTAACACAGTTATTAATAACACACGGATTCATTGATAAAACAAAAATGCTTAACAAATTCTCATTTTGTAGTCACTGCAATGTTTAGTGACTGTTTAGTCTACTTTAGTGTTGTTAAAGTTGTAGCCTGTTAAAACTATGAAGGCCCACTACATTTGATGCAGTTAGCTCTATTTGTACCAAACAGATTCATTTCCTTTCAGTTATTTAATATGACGAACCTGCAGTGGCCTCATCATGCTTCCCAGTTCTCAAACATTCCTTAGCTCATTCATCCAAGTTGCTGACATTGATTAATTTTTTTTCTTTTTGTAATTTTCCATGGAATAACCTTTCATCCTAACACTTTAGTCTTCTGACTCAGATCTGAAGGGTCAGCGAGAGGTGTTCAGCACCCCCAGGTGCTTTTAATAGAGCTAGCTGTGAAGAGGAACAATGTGAACTTCTGATTGCAGCTTAGGTTACATTTATGAGGAAATTGGAGCAAACCACAGACTACACTCACACATGTGTGCTGTACACAAAGACAGACATCAGGTTGGTGACAAATAATCAGGATCGCCTGTTGAGCCAAATGAAGGCAGTAACTTTGAGTACCACACAGAACCATCGAGGGTGATTTCTTGGACAGATGCTTATGTAAACCCTTAAATTTTCCGTCCTTTTTCCCATTGTGGACTGACAAATCCAACATTCTGTGTTCATGAATACCAAGAACAATATTATTTTAGGGAGATAAGGACTTTTTTTGTTTATTCCGTTTTATTGTTTTAAACTATCCCCACTCTACTGATCCTTTTCTCTAAGCCTCTAATTTAAATGTCCGATGAAGAGCTTGCATCATTAGACTGTCTTGATCTGGCTGAGATAAATGTGAAGTCATTCACTTTAATGTGCTGTACAAGAAGTGAAGGCACTGATAGCCCTTTTTTATTAGTACCTAATCGGCATAATTTGGCTTAACTTGACTCGATTTTTAGGGTTTTCCATTAGGTGATAGTATCTGGTACTAGGTACTTTTTAATACCTTTACCCCCCACAGTTCGAAGTGATCCGAGTCGATCCCAAAGTGTAATGTAAACATGTGCATGCCACTGATTGGCCAGACGAAGGCGTCACTCGCACGATCTGATATCATCGTGTTGGTGTTGTTCCCAGATCATCATACTAAATGTTGTTCCAGGATCAACATTGCAAGTGACCAATCAGAATGTTGTGACGTCATACTTTTGCGACTTCGGGAAAAAGCGCCGTAAAACAAAAAACTGTACTTAAACTGCAAGAAACCGCCTCTGTCCGCTGATCAATGGACCCTGACCCTAACCGTAACCCTTTAATAAACAGTAAACAGAACTGATATTGTCCTTGCCTCATTGGAATTTCATAAATGCACGAATGGCTTGGCGCGCAAAAGAATAACGTCACAACAATGTGATTGGTCACTTGCAATGTTGATCCTGGAACAACATTTACTATGTTGATCTGGGAACAACACCAACACGAAGGCTCCTTCACAAAAATCTAAGCAAAACTATTGAAACCTGGCACTGAGGAAATCAAATGACTTCATGGGACAATCGGCTGTGTTGTATATACTATATATATATATATAATGTTCTTCCTCTACCCCCCCCCCCCCCCCCCCACCACAATTTTTTGCACATGTCGAGGAGTGTGTCAGGTTACATTTCACTGTGTGTTATACCTGTATAACTGTGCATGTGACAAATAAAGAACCTTGAACCTTGTAATGACCCTACTCACATTCAGTGGCATTCAGTTACTCCAAAACTGAGTGAAGTTGACTCAGGTAGATGCTAGTGTAAAAGAAGCTTGAATGACTGGATCAAACCAATAATGCAAATAGAAGTCTTGTCAGTGTACATGCGTGTAAATGCTGGGAGACGGGACCTTGTTATGCCCTCATGTGTAAGGCAAAATTGCATCTTAACTTTTGTCATCAAAGAACAAACAGAAGCAACTGGTGACTCACTAACCCGATAAAAAATATTTTGTTTAGTTCAAAACTTCTCCGAAGCAAATGCACCCCCATCACTCTCCTATTTGTGGACTTTATGGTATTCACCCAAAATTAAATGCAAAAAGGCTGAAATATTTTTTTTTAGAGAAAAGTCTTTAATATCATTTTCTGTCAACAGTATGCTAACCTGGACACGTGTGGAGGAAATTTATGAAGCAGGTTAGGCAACAGTCTTTTCTTTGCAGGTGAGTTATGGAGCGATTTTCTCCAAAGAAAATTCTGTCTCCACAGTTTCAGCTGTACCGTGGCTTTATGGACAACAGGGAGACAAAGGTGAGAAAGTCCACAGAGATAACTTAACAAAACCTTCATTTTTAAAAGTACAACAAAATTAACTGATATAGTTTCAAATACATAAGGTAGATGTAACAAAAATCTCTCAGTGCAAGCATGAGCATTTTCTATGGATGAAGTGCTGCAAGAAAATATTTGAATGTCAGTCTTAGGAGCCCCTTATGTTAGGCACATCACACTGGTACTTCTTTGGCCTCCTTTGTGGTTTCAGAGCTGCTTTTAATCCTTCGTAACAGGGAAATAACACTTCAACAGGATGCTGCAGACATTTAGGTGCATCATGTCATGATAGCATCATACTGTTGCTGTAGATCTGTCAGTTGCGTGTCACTGATGTAAATCTCCTGTTTCTCTGTTGAACTGACTCTGGAGGCTATTTGAGTACAGTGAGCTCATTATGTTCAAAGAACCAGTTTGAGATGATGTAAGCTTTGCCACATGCCATGTAATCCTTCTGGAAACAGCCATAATGGTCAGAAAGGGATGGACATGGTCAGCAACAACACTATGATAGGCTGTGGCATTTGAACAATGCTCTGCTGGTACTAAGGGGCCCAAACAGTGCCAAGAAAACCTCCCTCACATCATAGCTGAACTGTTAATATGATACTGCATGGACTCGTGTTTTCATGGTATTTATGGAAAACTCTAACTCTACTATCGAAATTTTGCCACCAAAATCAAAGACAGTCATTGGTCTAGGCAACATTTTATTGTCTATTTAGTGAGCGTGTGTGACTTGAAACTTGAGTTTCCTGTCCTTGGCTGACAGCACCTGGTGAGGTCTGCTGCTTTAACCTGCCTGCTTCAAGGTTTGACGTGTTGTGTGTTCAAAGGTGCTCTTCTCCATACTTTGGTTGTAACAGGTGATCACTGATGTCCTCCTGTCAGGTCAAAGACGTCTGGCCATCAACAAAGTGTTTTTGCCCAGGGAAATGCCACTTACTGGATATTTTCTCTTTTTCTGAACATTGTCTGTATATCTTAGAGATGACTGTGTGGAAAAGTTCAAGTAGGTCAGTAGTTTCTGAAATACTCAGATTACCCTGGCACAAACCCTGTTATATTTTATTATTATTAACCTTTATTTAACCAGGAAAAGTCCCATTGATATTAAAAACCTCTTTTGCAAGGGAGTCCTGGCCAAGAGGCGACAACACGTTGAAATTACAAAGTTACATACATATTATATTATATTCAAAGTGGCATACACAATGATGTTTGAACTGTAGTGTGAACAAACCTAACTGCACTGAGCTGCCAGCAGGCGAACAGATGTAACTAAAAAGTAGCCAGTGAGTGTATGACCACTGCATACACACACACACACACACACACACACACACACACACACACACACACACACACACACACACACGGGCAGCTGCTGTGAGTGGAGATTAGGCTATCAATGTGAAACTTCAATGACGCTTGTCATCTGATAAGGTTTGTTTTTAATAAATGAGGGATGAGCAGCCAAGCTGAATGCAGCAGTTTAACCCCCTGTAGGCACAGCGCAGTGTGACAGTTGGACTCACAACTCTTTATCACACACACAGTGTCGATGCTCACAAATACCACTATCCTCACATTTGTCATCGCTCAAAAAAGCTCTGAGCTTCATGACTGAGTGGCTGCCAAAAGGTGAATAGGAGCTTGACATGAATAGCATATCAGAAAGTAGCAAATCTAAGCTTGTGGTTTCACAACACATGCGGACCAGAGATGTTTAGTGCGTTTTATCGTTTGAGTGATTAGCAGTCCTGACCTCACTGGGTTTGAATCTCCTGTTTGGGATTTTGTTGTAACTTTAGAACAAACACATACGTGTGAAACACGAGCTTTGTGTTACAAAGTTAAATGAGCACACAGCAGGTCACATTTGCACATCACATATCGAGCATGTGTAGCTCTCAGACACAGTGTAACTGTTTCCATTGATTATAGTGGAAGTGTATTTTTGCACAGTGGTCTACATACTGTACAAGGCACACTTAATATTTTGTCCCGATGCAGAGCAAAGCTCATTTTTAAATTAGAGACTAATATATCAGTGACATCTGGACATGAAGGCAAGGTTCCAGCACATCAGCCCTCATCAGTGAGGTCCCTAATGTTGTAAAATCAGAGTGTGTTTTAAAAATATGTTTCTATGTTTTTCTCCAAAGGATCAATGATGCTGTAACACACAGCACGATCGTCTCCTCTTTACTAAAAAAGAAGGAAAGCTGATTGACAGATTTTTTCAGTGTTTGGCGGCTCACATATCACAGAGCAGGACTCAGTTACTCTTGTTTGAGCTGATGACACATCTCAATATTACTCAGTGCTCTAAAACCTTTTTTGAACATCTCTGTAATGTCTTTTGTGTTTATTAAGCCCTCACAGATTACCTTTTCTTTCCCCTGGTGTTTAACCTGCTTCTTTTATATATTGTGACCATGAAAACACTTCCCCTTTTCCTTTTTGCGCTCTGCACTGTATAATGATTATTGAGGCCTTCGAGCTTCTGGAATTTAATTTCTCTACATAAATCTCCACAATAGGAAAAGGAAATTAAAGTTGCCATTACTGTCGGCAGTATTATCGTATCCTCATTTAACCTGCCATTCAGGAGGAATGAAACATTTATACTGCAGCCCCTCCTTCCTTTGCAGGCCGTGTGTATCGTCTGTGATCTCAGTGTGTGTGTGTGTGTGTGTGTGTGTGTGTGTGTGTGTGTGTGTGAGTGTGTGTGTGTGTGTGTGTGTGTGTGTGTGGGGGGGGGGGGGGGGGGGGACGAGTGAAGGATCAGTAGAGGGATATTTGAGAAGTTCATATTCCAGCCCACTCTCACTGGCACACTGTGTCCACACCTTTGTAAAACCCAGTGAGTCTGGAGTAAAACATATCATACGACTGTATCCATACGTGGGTTTTTTAAGCATTTTTACTGAAAAGCTACAAGTTTAAATATTTTTGTATTGGACAAGTTCTGTATTTGCAGCCTTTGTATCGCTTTTATTTCTTCATCTGTCATTCCTCTTGGTAATCTCCTAAGCAATCCCCGGTTAGCTAATAACACACACACACACACACACACACACACACACACACACACACACACACACACACACACACACACACACACACACACACACACAAACTAAAAAGAAAAAAAAATCAATTATGCTGGCCCTGACCAGGAGTGTCTCATTATTTCATAGGCAATAACCTGAATGATAGAGTAATAAAGAGCAATTTATTTGGAGAGGGGGGAGTGAGGGAGGAGGGATGAGCTGAAGATGGATGTGTTCAGATAGAAAGATCTAATTAGGCTCATCTGAGCTGCAGCTAGCTGCTCCACTCAGGCTAATCCTGGGCTACAGCTAATGACCAGCAATCCACTGCCTCGTCCTGCTCCTCTTCAGGCAGTGCCAGCTTTCTGCAGATGGATGGGACTGACCATGAAACACTAGAACGCCACAGTGCTACAGAGCGTGTTTGGAGTTCAGTCACATCTCTGTGCGGTTTATAAACTTTATTTATTAATACAAATATGTTTTTATTCAAATCAAATCAAATCAAATCACTTTTATTGTCACATCACATGTGCAGGTACATTGGTACAGCACATGTGAGTGAAATTCTTGTGTGCGAGCTTCACAAGCAACAGAGTTGTGCAAAATACAATAATGTAAACAAGCAAAATACAAGAATGGCTACATCTGAAACTAATAAATATATGTACAATATATAATAGTATATGCATTTCTGGATGTGTATACTAAATATTTTTCTACGTGTGTGTGTGTGTACACATATTTTACAAATTAAATAGAGTAAACAATAAATAAAATATATAAAAATATACAGAGTTGAGACATGTGCAAAACAGTGGCATTACTGTACAGTATGGAGTGCACAATGTTGAAGTTCCAGTAGTGAAGCTGAGGTGTCTATGAAGTGTTCATCAGTCTGATGGCCTGGTGGAAGAAGCTGTCTCTCAGTCTGCTGGTACGGGACCGGATGCTGCAGAACCTCCTTCCTGATGGAAGCAGTCTGAACAGTTTATGGCTGGGGTGACTGGAGTCCTTGATGATCCTCCCCGCTTTCCTCAGGCACCGCTTCCTGTAGATGTCTTGGAGGGAGGGAAGCTCACCTCCAATTATCCGTTCAGAGCACCGCACTACTCGCTGGAGAGCTTTGCGGTTGTAGGCGGTGCTGTTGCCATACCAGGTGGTGATGCATCCAGTGAGGATGCTCTCAATGGCACAGTGATAGAAGGTCCTGAGGATGCGGGGGCTCATGCCGAATCTTTTCAGTCTCCTGAGAAAGAAGAGGCGCTGCTGCGCCTTCTTCACTGTTTTGTTTGTGTGTACTGACCACGTAAGATCCTCAGATGTACACCAAGGAAGCGGAAGCTGCTCACTCTCTCCACAGCAGCGCCGTTGATGGTGATGGGGGTGTGTACTTCTCTGCACCTCCGGAAGTCCACTATCAACTCCTTTGTCTTTGCGACGTTGAGGGTGAGATGGTTGTCTTGACACCAGTGGGTCAGGGCGCTGACCTCCTCCCTGTAAGCCGTCTCATCACCATTGGTGATAAGACCCACCACTGTAGTGTCGTCCGCAAACTTCACAATGATGTTAGAGTTGTTAGTGGCCATGCAGTCGTAGGTGTAGAGTGAGTACAGGAGAGGGCTCAGTACACACCCCTGTGGAGCACCAGTGTTCAGTGTGATGGGGGATGAGGTGATGCTGCCCAGTCTGGGGTGGCTGTAGCTCAGGTGGCAGAGCAGGTCAGCCACTAATCAGAAGGTCGGTGGTTCGATCCCAGGCTGCCTCCTGGCTGCATGTCAAATATCCTTGGGCAAGATACTAACCCCGTGTTTGCCTACTGGTGGTGGTCAGAGGGCCCGGTGGCGCCAGTGTCCGGCAGCCTCGCCTCTGTCAGTGTGCCCCAGGGCAGCTGTGGCTACAATGTAGCTGCCATCACCAGTGTGTGAATGGGTGAATGACTGAATGTAGTGTAAAGCGCTTTGGGTCCTATGGACTAGAAAAGCGCTATACAAATGCAGGCCATTTACCACTTGGCGTCTGTCAGACAGGAAGCTAAGGATCCAGCTGCAGAGGGAGCTGCTCAGTCCTAGATCCTGCAGTTTCCTGTCCAGCTTCGAGGGAACGATGGTATTGAATGCTGAGCTGTAATCTACAAACAGCATTCTCACATACGTGTCTCTCTTCTCCAGGTGTGACAGGGCAGTGTGTAGTGTCAGGGCTATGGCATCATCAGTGGACCTGTTGTGGCGGTATGCTAACTGTAGAGGGTCCAGTGAGTCGGGTAGTGCAGAGCAGATGAAGTCCCTGACCAGCTTCTCGAAGCATTTGCTTACGATGGGGGTCAGGGCTACAGGTCGCCAGTCGTTCAGTGAGGAGATGGTGGAGGATTTGGGTACAGGGACGATGGTGGCCATTTTGAAGCAGGCTGGGACTACAGACAGAGAGAGGGAAAGGTTGAAGATGTGCGTGAACACTCCAGCCAGCTGATCCGCGCATGACTTGAGGACGCGGCCGGGAATCCCGTCCGGACCAGTAGCTTTGCGTGTGTTCACCTTCCTGAAGCACTTCCGCACATCCTCCTCAGACACAGTGTGCGCACTGACGTCATCCGCGGTGCGCACACTGTCCGGTCTCGTGGTGTTCGCTGTGTCGAATCTAGCGTAGAATACGTTTAGATCCTCACACAGAGAGGCCGTGGTCTGTCAGTCTTATTGAGACTGACATTTTGTGTACTGCTGTTTGGATTTACTCCGGTGTGTGGTGACAGAGCAAGCTGCTCCCCCTACCCCACCTCCACACACACACACACACACACACACACACACACACACACACACACACACACACACACACACACACACACACATCTTCTCCAAGATGGCGGCGCGCACGGGTGCAGCGGCTCTTAGCTCTCCAGTTTGGTGCTCGTTTTTACTTTTAATGTGGATATTTTTGAATGTTTGCAACGCCGCCATCTCTTACAGTCGCCAGAACCTAATTGATCTAGGTTTTAAATATAGTTTGTCTGTTTCTGGCGACTATCAGCGAACACACAACATCCTGGTGGAGATAGCGAGACCGCCAGGGTCACCGTGGATGGTCTGCCCGCCCAGCAAGCGTAGAAGGCGACGGAGGGAAAGAAAGCAGAAGAGGGGATGCCGGTCGGGCTCAGACGCTAGGCTACGCAAACATCCACACCGGCCAGCACTTCCGAGCCTTTTCCTATCGAACGCCAGATCCATCACCCACAAACTTGACGAATTGGAACTACAGATAGCCAACACAAGCTTTGCACGTAACTGCAGCATTATTCTTATTACGGAGACGTGGCTTCACCCGCTGATTCCCGACGCTGCAGTCGAGTTAGCAGGCCGCACGCTACACTGGCATGACAGAAACAGCAACTCAGGTAAAAGCAGAGGAGGGGGGCTATGTGTTTACGTGCATAACGAGTGGTGTTGTAACAGCAGGATCATTCACACACACTGTTCTCCTGATTTGGAGGTTCTGGCAGTCTCGTGCAGACCTTTTTACATCCCGAGGGAGTTTACAGTAGTTATTGTGATAGCTGTTTATATACCGCCGGATGCTAACGTTAGCACGGCTCTCAGCCTCTTGCTCAACACCATAAACAAACAACAGCTTGCCCACCCCGATGGGGTTTTTATTGTCGCCGGCGACTTTAACAAAGCGTGCCTAAAGACTGTGCTTCCTAAATTTGTCCAGTTCGTGGACTTTGCTACGAGAGGAGAACACACTTTGGACCATGTCTATTCAAACATCAGGCATGCTTTCAGAGCGACACCCCTCCCCCACCTGGCTGGATCTGACCACCTCTGCATGTCCCTCACCCCCACCTACACCCCCCTGCTGAGAAAAACAAAGCCCCAGACAAAGACAATAAAAACCTGGCCTGAAGGAGCCCTTTCTCAACTGCAGGACTGCTTCTCAACAACTGTATGGGATTTATTCTCCAGCCACAACCTCCAGGAGTACACGGACACTGTACTCTCGTACATCAGGAACTGTGTTGACAATGTCACCGTCAACAAAAGGGTCAGGGTGTTTCCAAATCAAAAACCCTGGATGAATAGCGAAGTGCAATCCCTCCTAAAAAGCCGCAACACTGCCTTCAAGTCAGGGGACAGGGCTGCGTATAGGGCGGCCAGGGCAGACCTGAGTAGAGGCATCAGGAAAGCTAAGGCTGCCTATAGGAGGAGGATTGAAGATCACTTTGCTGACAACGACCCCAGAAAAATGTGGCAGGGGATCAATCACATTACCAACTACAGAAGCAATAACCAGGCAACATCTAGGACTGATGCCTCACTGGCTGAGGATCTAAACCGTTTCTTCGCCCACTTTGAGACGACCAAGCCCTCAGCTGCCACACCACTTCCACCCGCCCCCAGCACTGGCACACTAACACTTAGGGAGCACCAAGTGAGGTGTGTTCTAAGGTCAGTGAATCCCAGGAAGGCGGCAGGTCCTGATGGAATACATGGAAAGGTTCTCAGAGCATGTGCTGACGAACTGACCGGAGTCTTCACTAAAATCTTCAACCTTTCCTTGTCATCAAACACCGTCCCGCCCTGCCTCAAAACCTCCACCATCATCCCCATCGCCAAGAAGACAGCTGTGGCCAGCCCAAATGACTACAGGCCTGTTGCACTTACGCCTGTAGTGATGAAGTGCTTTGAGAGGCTGGTCTGTCAGCACATCAGGGCCGGTCTGCCTCCCACTCTGGACCCCCACCAATTTGCCTCTCCACCCCCATCTGCCTCTGGATCAAGGACTTCCTGACAAATAGACCACAGTCTGTCAGACTCGGCCCCCACCGGTCCAGCACCATCACACTCAGCACCGGGTCTCCACAAGGATGTGTTTTGAGTCCCCTCCTGTTTAGATAAGATAAGATAAGATAAGATAACCTTTATTAGTCCCACACGTGGGAAATTTGTTTTGTCACAGCAGGAAGTGGACAGTGCAAAAGTTATGAGGCAAAAATTAGAATACAATAAGAATAAATACAGTACACAGCTGTACAGAATAGAATAAAATAATATACTATATACAGTAGAATAAAATAGAATAAATATACAATAAGATAACAATAGAATACAAATACAAATACTATATACAACTGAGTAAAAATACAACGATGACAGAAAGGATTATTGCACTTAGTATTATTGCATATGTATGGATGTGTGTGCTTGATCAGTTAAAGTCTTTATTATGGAGTCTGACAGCAGTGGGGAGGAAAGACCTGCGAAATCTCTCCGTCCCACACCGTGGGTGCCGCAGTCTCCCACTGAAGGAGCTGCTCAGTGCTGTCACAGTCTGCTGCATGGGGTGGGAGATGTTGTCCATCAGGGATGACAGCTTAGCCGCCGTTCTCCTGTCACTCACCACCTCCACTGGGTCCAGAGGGCATCCTAGAACAGAGCTGGCCCTTCGGATCACCCTGTTCAGTCTCTTCCTGTCCCCAGCAGAGATGCTGCCGCCCCAGCAGACCACGCCATAAAAGATAGCAGAAGCCACAACAGAGTCATAGAAGGTCTTCAGGAGTGGGCCCTCCACCCCAAACGACCTGAGTCTCCGCAGCAGGTACAGCCTGCTCTGCCCTTTCCTGTAGAGGGCGTCTGAGTTATGAGTCCAGTCCAGTCTATTGTTCAGATGAACACCAAGGTACCTGTAGCTGTCCACAGCCTCAATGTCCATACCTTGGATGTTCAGTGGTTGCAGTGGAGAATGCTTGTGCCTGCGGAAGTCTACCACCAGTTCCTTGGTTTTACTGGCGTTGATCTGGAGGTAGTTCAGCTGGCACCAGTCCACAAAGTCTTGGGTCAGACCTCTGTACTCCTTGTCGTCCCCATCAGTGATGAGGCCGACTATTGCAGAGTCATCAGAGAACTTCTGCAGGAAGCACTGGGTGGAATTGTGGGAGAAGTCTGCAGTGTAGATGGTGAAGAGGAACGGAGCCAGAACCGTTCCCTGTGGGGCCCCCGTACTGCAGACGACCCTGTCCGACACACAGCCCTGAGTCCTCACATACTGTGGTCGGTCGGTGAGGTAGTCCAGGATCCAGGTAGTGAGGTGATGGTCCACTCCAGAGTTCACCAGCTTGTCCTTTAGAACCGAGGGAAGAATGGTGTTGAAGGCACTGGAGAAATCAAAGAACATGATTCTCACAGTGCTTCCAGCGGTCTCCAGGTGAGCGAGGGAACGATGTAGGAGGTGAATGACGGCATCATCCGCTCCAATGCCAGGCTGGTAGGCAAACTGAAGTGGGTCCAGTGATGAGCTTATTAGGCGCCGAAGCTGAGCCAGGACCAACCGCTCCAGGGTCTTCATCAGGTGGGATGTCAGAGCCACCGGCCTGTAGCTGTTGAGGTCCTTGGGGCGTGAAGTCTTTGGCACTGGTACAACACAGGAGGTTTTCCAGAGCTGTGGGACTCTTCCCAACCTCAGGCTCAGGTTGAAGAGGTGCTCCATCACCCCACACAGTTGGTCCGCGCAGGACCTGACGACCCTCGAGCTGATGCCATCTGGACCCGCTGCCTTCTTGCCATTAATCCTCCTCAGTTCCCTCCTAACCTGGGTGGTTGAGAGAGACAGGCTGGAGCCTTGTGTTGAGTGTGTATTGGATGCTGTTGTTGGGGGTGGGGGGGAGTGAGCAGGGTGAATAGAGGAGGTGTGAAGTGTCTGAGGTGGAACAGCAGCAGTGGGGGTGGGTGAGTCTGCAGCCGATGTTGCAGACTGCCTCATGGCTGAATCAAATCTGTTGAAGAAATGATTCAGTTCATTTGCCCATCTCACATCCCTCCCAGGCAGAGAGTTCTGCTGTTTGTGGCCCGAGATGGTTCTGAGGCCTCTCCAGACTTCACCAACGTTGTTTTGTTGAAGCTGGTTCTCCATCTTCTGCCTGTAGCTCTCCTTCCCATTCCTTATCAGTCCCCTCAGCTCTCTCTGCACCCTTTTCAACTCCTCTTTGTCTCTGGATTTGAAGGCCCTCCTCTTCTGCTTGAGGACGGTTTTAATTTCTGGGGTAATCCAAGGTTTGTTGTTAGAGAAACACCGTACAGTCCTGGTAGGTACAGTGTTATCCACACAGAAGTTTATATAGTCAGTAATGCATGTAGTAAGGCTGTCGATGTCCTCACCGTGGTCATCACAAATCACCTCCCACACAGTCGACTCAAAACAATCCTTAAGAGCCTCCTCGCTCTCCTCTGACCATCTCTGTACTGTGCGGGTGGCTGGTGGCTCCCTGCGCACTAAGGGCTCATACACAGGGACAAGGTGATCAGATCTGCCCAGGGGAGGGAGAGGTGATGAACTGTATGCCTCTTCTGCATTGGCATACAGTAAGTCCAGTGTTTTATTGACTCTGGTTGGGCAGGTCACATACTGGGTGAAGGTGGGCAGTGTGGAGTCCAGTGAGGCATGATTGAAGTCCCCTGATATTATGAGAAGGGCTCTCGGTGATTGTGTTTGCAGTCTGCTGACCACAGAGTGGAGAGAGTCACAGGCTGCATCCACGTTGGCCGAGGGGGGGACATACGCTGTTATCGCGATAACATGCGAGAACTCCCGGGGCAGGTAGTACGGACGCATGCTAACGGCTAACAGCTCAATGTCTCTGCTGCAGAGTTGCTCTTTTACAGTGATGTGCCCAGGGTTACACCATCTGTCGTTCACAAAAACTGCCAGTCCCCCTCCTTTCCTCTTACCGCTCTCTCTGGTCCTGTCCGCTCGCAGCAGCTGGAATCCCGGTAGTGTCACGCTTGTGTCCGGAGTTAGCGATGTTAGCCACGACTCCGTTAGCATCATGATGCTACATTGCCGGTACTCCCTCTGTGACCAGGTTAGCGACATGAGCTCATCCATCTTATTGGGCAAAGATCTTACGTTTCCAATAATTACAGAAGGAAGAGATGGTCGATAACGTCTCCTTCTCGGGCGACGGCGCTCCTTCCCAGCACGACACCCCCGAACTTATCTTGGACTTCAGGAAGGGCAGAGCAGACCCGGCCCCACTTTACATTCACGGGAACTGTGTGGAGAGGGTACACTCCATGAGGTTTCTGGGCGTGCAGATATCTGATGACCTCTCCTGGACTGCAAATACTACAGCGGTGGTTAAAAAGGCCCAGCAGCGTCTCCACTTTCTGAGAGTGCTCAGGAGGAACAACCTGGAGGAGAGGCTGCTGGTGACATTTTACAGAGCCACCATAGAGAGCATCCTAACGTACGGCATAACAACATGGTATGCAGGGTGCTCAGCTGCAGACAGGAAAGTACTGCAGAGGGTCATCAACACAGCCCAGAAGATCACTGGCTGCTCTCTGCCCAGCCTGGAGGTCACTGCAAACTCTCGGTACCTCAGCAGAGCTGGCAATATCATCAAGGACCACTCTCACCCCAGCAACCAACTGTTTGAACTATTACCGTCAGGCCGACGGTACAGGTCACATAAAACCAGGACAAACAGATTCAGGGATAGCTTCTTTCCCAGAGCTATCACCGTAGTAAATAAGCACAAAAACAATTGAACCTATTCCATACCGTCACTGTCATTATATTATGCTGCTATTCATACTGTCATCATATTAATGCTGCTATCCTGTATATATTGTACATACTATTGTTTGATCACTTACGATTGTTTTTTTTGTACTTTTTATATTTTACATTTATATTTATTATTGAAACTTGCACCAAGGGAGTGGCACTCCAATTTCGTTGTACTCTGTACAATGACAATAAAGGCTATTCTATTCTATTCTATTCTATTCTATTTCTGCCGTTTGTATCCGCGATCTCGTTCTTTCGGTCACTACCCACAGCTCGTGGCCATAGGTGAGGCTAGGGACGTAGATCGACCGGTAAATTGAGAGCTTTGCTTTTACACTCAGCTCCCTCTTCACCACGACGGACCGGTGCAGCGTCCGCATTACTGCAGCTGCAGCCCCAATCTGTCTGTCGATCTCCGGCTCCCTTCTCCCATCACTCGGGAACAAGACCCCGAGATACTTGAACTCCTCCACTTGTGGCAGGAACTCATCCCCGACCCGGAGTGGGCACTCCACCCTTTTCCGGCTGAGAACCATGGCCTCAGATTTGGAGGTGCTGATCCTCATTCCCGCTGCTTCACACTCGGCTGCGAACCGTTCCAGTGCGAGCGGGAGGCCCTCACCCGATGAAGCCAACAGAACCACATCATCTGCAAAAATCAGAGATGAGATTCTGAGGCCACCAAAGCGAAAGCCCTCCGCCACTTGGCTGCGCCTAGAAATCCTGTCCATAAAAATTATGAACAGAACCGGAGACAAAGGGCAGCCCTGGCGGAGCCCATCACCCACCGGGAACGAGTCCGACTTATTGCCGGCAATGCGAACCAAGCTCTTGCAATGGTTGTATAGGGATCGAATGGCCCGTAGCAATGGGCCAGACACCCCATATTCCCGCAACACCTCCCACAGGACACCCCGAGGGACACGGTCAAATGCCTTCTCCAAGTCCACAAAACACATGTAGACTGGTTGGGCAAACTCCCATGCACCCTCAAGTATCCTGGAGAGGATAAAGAGCTGGTCCAGTGTTCCGCGACCAGGACGAAAACCGCATTGTTCCTCCTGTATCTGAGGTTAGACTAACGGACGAACTCTCCTTTCCAGCACCCTGGCATAGACTTTCCCTGGAAGGCTGAGGAGTGTGATCCCCCTGTAGTTGGAACACACCCTCCGGTCCCCCTTCTTAAAGATGGGGACCACCACCTCGGTCTGCCAGTCCACAGGTACTGCCCCTTAGTTCTTATGTTTCAGGTACATGGGCCAGACGTGGCCGTCAAAAAGGCCAGGTGGGTCTGGTACCAGGTAGTTGTTATACCTGTATGCAAAAAAAAATATTTCATAGTTCAGCAATACTGATCAATCTAATAAACTTAAACCTACACCATCCTCCCTATTCTGGTATTTTAAAGAGTACTTAGCATAAATATTAAGCAACCTAACTAATATTGTTCCAACTCCCAGCAACAACAAAAATAAATAAATAAAAAATAGGGAACCACCCCTCACGCTCCACCTCATGATGCTTAATCGACGTAATCAACCTTAATTTGATGCAGTGTGAAAAAAAATGCACAGAAATCAATTATTTTTCAAGAAATATTAAATAGATTCAACATCTTTCTTCAACAAAATTGCAGACTGCACAGATGGTATCTTCCCAAAGGAAAAAGTACTATAGCTTACTAGGGTATATATATTAGACTTAATAGTTACTATATACAGTAATTGACTTCTATTCATTTTACATCAAATTAAAACTTTGGGTGTCAGATAATTATTTATTAAAAGCTAGACATTTTAAATGAGAATAAGAAAGAAAAGTATGTCTTTGTGCCCCCTTTTCCCTGTTAATGCCCTATCGGCCCCCCTGGCTAAACTTTGCTAGATCCGCCCCTGCACAGTTACCAGCGTCAGCTACGTAGAAAAAGATCCTGGTGTAGAAATTAATATTAAATACATTCTAACAACAGCTGATCAAGCTTAAACGTGCTGCTGTTGTTCAGCCGCTGGTTTCCTCTTTCTGGTGCAAAGTGGGCCAAAAGCAAACTAGAGACACGGACTCGCGACAGAAAAGCCGATCAGCTGATCGTTAAGCAGTTTCATGATTGAAGTAGCAGCAGGAGAGGCAGTCGCTTGTTAAGCTTAACGCAGGAATGCTTTACAAACATTCAGAGATGGACTTACACACTTGCTTTACTTCTCTCGGGATAACTTTGTCGGAGATGAAATGCCGGGTTGCTAGCGAAGCTCCACATGCTATCCAGACCACCGACAGGTCCCGCATGCCACAGCTGCTCTATCACGTGATGCATACTGCTCCGACGTGCTAACGTTCTGAGGCGAGTTACGGCGTGTTGCAAGTTTTGTGAGGTTCTTTCGTGATATTTAATGGATCGGATTACATTTTTTATTTTTCTCCGATATCCGATCCAGTAATTTAGGTCAGTATCGGACCGATACCGATACGTGATATCGGATCGGTCCATCTCTAGTTGCACACTGTAAATAAACACACTGTTTACACATAGAGCACCGCGCCTGGGTCCTCCTTCCCCACTCCTTCCACGGTTTGCCATGCCATACCGTGACAGAATGATCCCGCCACATATGGACCCAGCGGTCTCTGAGGAGAGGCTCAGGAGGGAGGTTATGGACAAGGTTTACCGCCTATGTGAGTTGTGGTGGGAGAAGCCCGCGGAGATGTTGCGTCCCGCCGTGGAGAGGCGGCTGCAGGAGATGCTGTTTAAATTCCCCTGGCTGGTGGACTCCCTTAATTCAGTAGTCCTGGACTTCCTGCTTTCCACCCTCCACCTCCACTCTCCTCCTCAGGCTGCTCACCTGCCGCGCCGCACACCTGCTGCTGATCAGGCCTCGTCGGGGGAGCTACTTAATAGAGTCTTGGAGCTCCCACCGACGCGGGATCATTCCTTGAGGCTCCACGTTAGTCGTCCCGTTGATTGAATTAGTGTGTGTGTATGCCGGCAGTTGTATGTGTCCTGACGGCTGCGTCTATTGTTTCCCGCAGGAGGAGCGTGGAAGACACGAGAGCAGCGAGCACCGGGGGGTGCTGACACGGGAGCGGAGAGCACAGAGACACGGACTATTCACGGAGAGACACGACACGGGAGTCTGGGAAAACACGGGGATTTATTGTTACTTTGTTGCACACTGTAAATAAACACACTGTTTATACATAGAGCACCGCGCCTGGGTCCTCCTTCCCCACTCCTTCCACGGTTTGCCATGCCATACCGTGACATCAGGAGCCCCGCGCCATCTTGGAGATGTCCACTGATCACTCTGCATTCCTTCACACATAACTGTTTCTGTAACAGAAACATGCCCTCCACCTAGGGCTGCTCGATTATGGCAAAAATGATAATCACGATTATTTTCACTGAAATTGAGATCTCGATTATTTGACGATATTTATTTAACCCTTTAAGACCTACTATAGAACCAAGTCCGCCAGAGCTTATATTATTATTTTACATGTTGTAGTGCCATTTGTGGGAGCATTTCAAGTTGCTAAATAACTGTTATAGCCCATATTTTAATAATATGTATGCATTAAGTCCATAGTAACTACATTAATTGCAAAAAAGTGCAATAAACTACAAAAAAATTGAAAATCGTTTTTGTTTTGTTTTTTTTACATATATTTCTACTTGGAGAAATTTAAGAGGTTTATCCCTCAAAACTTTAAATACAAAAAAGTTGCAAAAAATAGTTTACAACAACAGGAAACTTTTTTTTTTTTTTTTTTCCCGCCTGTCCCATTTGGTTCTTTAGCCATCAGAATTGTTGTCTGAAGACCAACAAGGATACCCAATGGATTTACTTTGCCAAATGGATCATCGTGGCATTGCCGTATTGGTCCATTTGGTCGATCTTTGTTTTTATTATTTATTATATTTTATTTTCAGATGTTACAGACGGGACAGACATGAGTGAGAGATAGGAAAGGGAGAAAGAAAGAGGAAGGAAAGGAAAAACAGAAGGGGAGAGGGACAGTGAGAAAGGGGGGGAGAAAAAAAAATCTCCTGGATCACCTGTTGAGAGAAGAATAGAAAACAAGCAAAAAAAGACAAAAAAAAAAGAAAAAAAGCAACATACTAAACACAACACCATCGCATTAATCTAGCTAAGTGTAAACAGCAGTAAATACTAAATATTCAATGTTGTTGTGCAGCACGCAGGACAGATGTGCTTCGAAGTAGCAGCCAAGAAAGGTGTAATTTGGGTCTATGAGCAGTGAACACCCGTGTGCATACCTGTGTGGATCAGCGCGCTTGTATTCCAAAGGTTTCTCCATGTAACGATCTGCTAGGGAGTGTGGGGGGGCCACAGCCCCGTCCTCCAGGGTGTGAGGCAGGTATGGAGGAGATCAAAACTCCAGACATCCAGAGGTCCCCAGAACACAAGAAACCATGGAAGACCAACAGAGGGGCAGCCGCGCCACTGTTCCAGTAAGAGCTGAGGAGAGTCCCAGATGAGGGTTCACTCAGCAGCCGCGGAGCAGAAGCCAGGGGGAGTTGCAGTGACGCGCCTGTGAGCTCCGCCGGCCGCCAGCTGTGCCTGAGTGACCGAGCCCCAGGCCGAGAGGCCGGGGGCACCCCACCCCCGAAGGGGCCCGAGTGAGCCCCAGGCTCCAGGCCCCGATAAGCGGCCGCCAAGGAGTGAGCCGGTGTGTACCTGGGCGCCCACCCCCAGACACAAAGAACCACCAACGCACCGACACCTGAGGGAGTCCGCCACCGGCAGGGGAAGTGGTGGTAGGTGGAGATAGGCCTCCAAACCTTGGAGGGCCTGAGGTGTCCCCAGAGAGGTGGCGCCTGACACCCAACCTGACATATAGACACAGACATACAGGCACACACAGACACAAACATCCATTCCCCCCCTCATGCTCTCATATGCACTCACTCCACACTCAACCAACGTGGAGACAGACATAAAGAGACGCTGTACACATGATCACACTCCTCAAGCGTACTCTACAAACCGGGTCTAGGTACCCCCGCCCCTGGAGGGGGGAACTGCACCCAGACCCAGGTGGTGTTACCCTTTTCCCTGCGGTGGGGAGAGGCAAACCACCCCGACTCCGTAGCAGCAGGGAGGCCCCACACTCCAGACCGCAGTCGGACGGCCAACTCCACCTAGCCCTCCCGCTCCAGCAGGCCGCAGAGAATGGGGGTGGGAGAAGACTCCAAACCTCCCTCCACCCGCTCATTGTAGTGTTGATGCATGTGTGTTCTAAGGTGCAATTAAAACCCAGGAGGGCATGGAGCTACCTGCCAAGGAGCAGCAGGTAAGCGCATAGTCCCTCCTGATAGCCCTCAATGTCTAAGTGTATTTAAAATTGAGAGGTGGGCAACGACGCCAGGGGTGAGGTGTACACCCTGATGGTAATTTGGACTCCGTGATTGTGCCCACCCCCAAGATCCTATATGTATGTGTAATGAGAGTGTGAATAATGTGAATGTCTAAGTTGTGGGATAAAATTGAGGCAGAGGCAGCCAGAAGGGGACAGAGGGGGGGGGGGGGGGGGGTAGCCTCCTCTGCACCCTGGTGACATACCCCTACTCCAAGGCCCTGCATGTGTGGGTGGTTGTGGTGGAGCGGGAAGAGAGAGGCAGCTGGAGATGGGGAGGGAAGGAAGGGAGGGGCAGGTAACCCCTCCCTGGGGCCAGCTCCCCCGCTGACCCCAGTAGGCACTCCCACACTCCGCGACCCGCCAGGGAAAGGGGGCCCAGGCCCATCCAGACCGGGGCCCAGTGCAGCAGCGCCTCCCGGCCCCACAGAGCCCGGGACAGTCCACCCAACCCCACCACAGAGAAAACTGCACCCACCCCACCATCCACTCATCTTCCAGACTACATAAGACAGTAAACGCCCAGGCTGAGATCTTCCTCCACCTCTCCTGTATCTCCCCCTCCTGCAGAGAGAGTTCCTGAAGAGAGGAAAGCTCCTGCAAGATGTGACCATCTCCCCCACCAGTTGAAGAGCCCCCCAGGTGGTTCGACGCACCGGCGGCACCCTGCTCCAGGGCCGGGCCCCCATGCACCCACCCGCCCACAACCCCGGCAACACACCAACCAGGATCCAAGCCCCCGAGGCCCGGCCCGGGCCCCAGCCCAGAGACGGAGCGCCCCCAGAACCTCACGCCCATCCTGGACCCACCCAGGGCCAGCCAGGCTACCAGGTCAGTAACCCACGTCCGTCAGCACAGACCCTCCCCTAGCCCCGCTGCACGCAGCCGCGAGGAAACAGTCACCTGAGAGCCAACAGAGCCCCCAACCGGACATGACCGCTACCCCGGGTTGAGCCCCCCAAGGAAGATGCCTCCGGGGAACCCCCCGACGCCCTAAGCCTGTCCCTACCCCCACACCAATCACAACAGTGAAGGTGGGACCAAATTATGACCCCCCACCCCCACTAGGTGATGGAGCTGATAAAAGGAGTCCAGAGCAATTGATTTGATGTGGTGGCAGAGGCTGTATCAAGACTAATGTAATCTAATAGATAATTTCTATATTGGTTAGAATTAAGATTATTTTTATTTTTCCAGTTCATGAGGACTGTTTTCTTGGCTATGCATAGGGCAGTGAAAATCATATGGGCTATATTCTTTTCTGAAGTCCATTATCTAAGCTGCCCAGTAAACACACTAAGGGGGAGGTTGGAATGTTACATTTCAGACACTTTGATAAGTCTTCACATATCTCGCGCCAAAACTTTTGCACTGGTGGACAGAACCAAAGAGCGTGGATGTAATTGTCTGGTGTATTGCCTTGACAATGTGAGCAGTTGTTGGAAGATGTAAAGCCCATCTTGAACATCCGATGACCTGTATAGTGCACTCTATGTAGTATTTTGTATTGTATTAATTGCAGACTGGGATTTTTAATTAATTTAAAGGTTTTTAAGCAAATCTGAGACCAGAAGTTTTGGTCTAAGCTGACTGATAAATCTGCTTCCCACTTTGCAATAGGAAGGGATATTGATTCATCTAATTTAGAAAGTGTTCTGTATATTTTAGATAATAATTTGGGGGATTTAAGAGTAAGAAAATGTGCCGCACTTAGTGGTGTTTGTAATTCAACTTGACTGAGGTTAAATTTCTTTTTTACTATGGATTTAATTTGTTGATATTCTAAAAATCTTGTCTTGTTGATCCCATATTGTGCAACTAGTCTGTCAAATGGAATAAATTCTGTTCCCTCTAATATATGTTCTAAGTATTTAATTCCTTTACAACTCCATTCTGGGAAATTAATCATATTATTGTTTTGTAATATGTCAGGGTTATTCCAGATAGGTGTACGTTTGCATGGGATTAATGAAGACTCCGTTATTTTTAGAAACTCCCACCATGCTGTCAGAGAAAAGCTGATGTTGATACTTTTAAAGCATTCATGTCTTTTGATGTTTGAGCTAATAAATGGTAGGTCTGAAATCTCTAGATCCTTGCATAGTGCCTGTTCAACATCTAGCCAGGGCTCAACTAAGAAGGTATGTTTTAACCATTCTGAGATGAACTGAAGCCTGTTGGCTAAGAAGTATTGGTGAAAATTAGGCAGATCTAATCCTCCTCTATCCTTGGTTCTTTGTAGCGTTTTTAAGCTGATACGCGGGGGTTTATCTTTCCAAAGGAATTTGGAAATATATGAATCCAGAGATCTGAACCAATCTTGTGATGGTTTGTTAGGGATCATCAAAAATAAGTAATTTATTTTTGGCAAGATCATCATTTTTATAGTGGCGACCCTTCCCATGAGTGATATGGGTAAAGATTTCCATCTAGTCAGATCGCCTTCTACTTTCTTTAGAAGTGGGATGTGGTTTAATTTAGTTAAGTCTGAAAGCTTAGGAGAGACAATAATACCTAAATATTTAATATTTCCGGATTGCAGTGGGGCAGAGGAAGAATTATGGAAGGAGCAGTTAATGGGAAGAACTGTAGATTTTGGCCAGTTAATTGAATAATCTGAAACTCTTGAAAACCAGTTTATTAAAGTAATTACCTCAGAAAGGTTGGTTTGTGTGTTTTGCAGAAAAAGCAACACATCATCCGTATAGAGACTGATTTTATGTTCTATGTTCTTACATTTTATGCCCTTAATTGTTGTAGCCTGTCTAAATGCTGCTGCTAGAGGTTCGATAAAAATTGCAAAAAGTGAAGGGGAGAGTGGGCATCCCTGTCTGGTGCCCCTCAGGAGACAGAAGCTGGAGGATGTCTGGTCATTTGTTCTGATACGAGCTGTTGGGGAATTGTATAATATTCTTAGCCAGTTTATGAAAGAGTTTCCAAAACCAAATTTGTGTAAAGTTGCGAATAAAAATTTCCAGTTAACTCTGTCAAATGCTTTTTCTGCATCTAGAGATAATATTATGGTTTCGATGTTTTTATCGTATGAGTAGTCTATTAAATTAAGTAATCTACGAGTGTTTGTTGAGGAGTGCCGACCTTTTATGAAACCAGTTTGGTCAGGATGAATTAAGAGGGGGGTCATTTTCTCTAATCTCTTTGAGAGAGCTTTGCAGATTATTTTAAGGTCTACATTTAAAAGAGAAATTGGACGATAGCGTGAGGGAAATAAAGGGTCTTTGCCTGGTTTTAGCAGGAGACTAATGTTGGCAGAATTCATATTTGGTGGTAGTCTGCCATTTTCCTCGATTTCCTGCAACATGCCGTGGAATACTGGTGCCAGAATTGTCCAGAATTCTTTGTAGAATTCTGCAGGGAAGCCGTCTGGACCTGGAGCCTTATTATTGGGCATACTTATCAGGGCTTCCTGGAGTTCACTTGGCATCAGTGGCGAATCCAGTTCCATTGCTTGACTGTCTAGTAATTTTGGAAGAGTTACGTTGTCAAGAAACAGATCAATTTCATTTTTAGATGGGTTTATTTGTGGTGAGTATAAAGTTTCATAGAAATCCCTAAAAATGTTGTTTATTCTTCCAGGATCATATATTGTGTTCCCCGATAAGTCTTTAGCAGCACATATAGTTGTTTTTTCTTTATTTATTTTTAGCTGGTTAGCTAGAAATCGACCTGATTTGTTACTGTGTTCAAAATTCTGCAAGCGAAGTCTTTGTATAAGGAATTGTGTTTTTTTATTAATAATTTCATTTAATTCTAGTTTTGTTTTGCATATTTTGTTCAATGTTTCCTGATCTTGGTCGCACGCGTAGGCTTCTTCTAGTGATTTGATGTTTTTTTCTAATTCCTGAATATTTTTGTTTTCTTTTTTCTTTTTGTGTGATGAGAAAGAAATTATTTTACCTCTCATCACAGCTTTCCCTGCTTCCCATAGAACAGAAGCAGATATTCCGGGAGTGTCATTAAAGTCTAAATATGAAGTCCATTCCTTTTTAAAATATTTAATAAAGTCTTCATCTTTAAGTAGTGATATATTAAATCTCCAGTTTTTTCTTGGCGTAGTATTATTCTTGTGCATTAGTGTTAAAGATACAGGACCATGATCGCTGACAGCTATAGGATGAATCTCAGTGTCTGAAATGTCACACAGCAGTGAGCTGCTGACCAAAAAATAATCCAGACGAGAGTAGGAGTGATGAACATGCGAGAAAAAAGTATATTCCTTACTGGTGGGGTGAAGAGAGCGCCATGCATCGCAAAGACCAAAGTCGCTCATATACTGTTTGATTATATTTGTGGACTGCCAATTGCGCTGAGTTCCTGTTGTGTTGAGCCTATCCATGTCTTCATTTAGTCCAAGGTTGAGGTCACCGCCAAGAATGAGTGTGCAATCAAGGTGTTCAGAGAGTGCACTAAAAAATCCGTGGAAGAATGAGGGTTCATCAACATTTGGACCGTATATACTTACAATACATAGTTTTTTGTTCAATATTGATAGTTCAATAATTAGAAATCTACCCTCTGGATCTATAACTGTATCGAGTACTGTAAAATTAACATTTTTATGTATTAAAATTGCTACTCCCCGTTGTCTAGAATTATAACAGGCTGCAAACACGTTAGGAAACTCAGGTGTTTTAAGTTCGTTTAAACCTGTGACAGGTCTGTGAGTTTCTTGTAATAAAACAACATTTGCCTGTAGTTTTTTAAGCTGGTTAAATATCTTTAACCTCTTTCCTCTGGAGCCAGCTCCATTTACATTCCATGTGACAAACCTCAGCATGCCCATAATTGTGTGTGTATGTCTAATGAAGTATGCTGGGTGTTTCGTTTAGACAGGTGGAGAGAATGTGGAAACATCCCTTGTTTGTAAATAGAAAGAGAAAAAGAAGTGTGGTGAGAGGCTCCATAAGTCTGACTATGTGTGTGAATATTCACTAATATGAACAAGCGTGGCTTGCTTATGTGTCCTGCAAGTCTGTGCGTGCTGTGAGGCTGTTGTGAATGTGCTGCCGTTGAGCTGATGTGTTTGCGTGATCGTGTTGTGAAAATATGGAGAAATAGAGGGTGTTGTTTGTAGGTGAGTGGGGAAGTAGGTGACCACAGCAGTGAAAGACAAGAGAAAGAAAGAAACCACATGAACTGTGAGCGACAACAAAAAAAAAGAAACGAAACGGAAACATTCCAATTAAAGCAATGACGGAGGGTGACGGTGTTATATCTGCTATGACATCATATTGATATTACTAGCTTAAACTCATGTTAAAGGAGAGAGTGTGAATGAATAAGAAAAGAGTGTAGCGGGTTCTTATCTGGAGTGCAGTCAATATAACCACGGTGTGGTGCCGGGGTCGCGGTACAGCTGTCCGTCCACGTAGAGCCGGTCCACGGCGATGACAGCACGGGAGCCTTTCTGGATGAAGCTACGTCGAACTGGGAACAGGACCTTGCGTCGTTCCAGGATCTCTTTGGGGAACTGGTCTTTCACGCTGAAGTCCGTTCCTTTCAGCTCTCTGCCGCGACTCTTCACCTGTTCCTTTTGTTTGAATTGGCTGAATTTGGCCACAATAGGCCGTGGTCTCCCGGTCCGCGACCGCACGCCCCCCAAGCGATGTACTCTATCGAAGTTGATATTCTTTACAGTGTCCTCCGGCAGCTTCAGGTGGATTTTAATGAAGCTTTTCACCGTTGCCTCTGCGTCCTCTCCGGCAGTTTCTGGAATACCAGAAAACACAAGATTATCTCTCATGCTACGGGCTTGTAGATCGATAACGGACTCTTTAATTTTTTTATTTTCAATGTTTAGCTGGGTCACGTTATCGGTGAGAGATTTGACCGACTCCCGTAGCGTGGCATTTTCAGCGGCAAGCGTTTCCACCTGCTGCTGGCTGAATTCCAGGGATTCTCTCAGAGATTTAAATTCCCGGTGTAAAATCTCCACCAGGGACAGCCTCGCATCGAAACTGGACAATCGCTTGTCGATTGACTCCAGGATGTCTGTGATGTCTTTGCCGGCAGGCGATGTTGTACCGGGGGAGTCTGCCGGGCGACATCTCTTCGATGACGGCGTCTCAATTTTGGCCGGGGAAGATGCACTCTGGGCCTTATTCATTACTAAATCTTGAAAACAGCGGTCGATGTAATCTTGGAGAGCGTCTAAACTCTCCCCGTTGTCCTCCAGGGTGTTAGAGATGATAAAACAGATGTTGTTAGTTATATGACAGTTGATTAGTATATTTGGTAATACTGAAGCTTGAAAAACCTTTGTTAAACTCTATGCTACCATTTGCTTTTTCTCCGCCAAAATCTCCGGCGTCTGACGTCACCTACAACATGGGTCGCTTACCTTGTCCGTCACTCAACAGGAAACTTATTGTGAGTGTCTTCATAGTTTTATTTTGGAGATACACCAATTTTTATATACTGCAGGAAAAACAAAAAAACAATCCTATGATGCAAATTTGCAAAGAAAACAGCAGATGCATCAAAAATAAACTATTTCCAGCAGTGCAATTCGAGTTCTAAGCATCCCAGCAACTATTCAGAAAAGTCAAACATGACCAGTATAGGCTTTTAAGGCCTACAAGTAAAAAACTACATTTCCGTGAAAATGACGTCACTTCCGGTTTCGGCCAGGAAATGGCGGACATGCGACAGTTCGTGCTGACGTCTGTTTCACTGTGGGAAGTGTTACGAACAGCTGATCGGATCGGCAAAGCGTGTTTCTGGAATATTATGTTTTTGTTCCTGCAAGCGCTTTTTATGCAATTTTTGCAAAGCTTTATGTGGAAGGAAACAGTGACCGAGGACAAGCTGATGGCATAAGATGTAAGTACAACTCCTCCGGTTTCATATGCAAAACAAATTATTGCGCTAGCTTACAGGGTTCAGGTTCTACAGGGATTTAAAAATAGTTACACAAAACGGAGCGTGCTGCTCTGACCGGCTTTAAAGGGTTAACAATGACTTTAAAAAATAATATAAAATAGTGTGCAACACCACTGAAGTTTTTTTTTTACCTCTCTTTTCAACCAACGGCAGTCACTCTCCTCTCCAAATAATCTGCTTAGCTTTCCGAGCTTCCCTCGGGTCCTCTTAATCAGCGGTCTCCAACCTTTTTTGCGCCACGGACCGGTTTATGCCCGACAATATTTTCACGAATCGGCCTTTAAGGTGTCGCGGATAAATGAGGGAGGGGCTAATAATCGGCTCAGTCATTTTTAATGATCGTTGAAAGCCCAGATCGTAATCGTGATTAAAATTCGATTAATTGAGCAGCCCTACCTCCACCCTCCGGAAACATGAGAGTACAGGTCATATAAGGGCAGTATAAAAACGACGTCTAAAATGGGTCTAAGTTTGACATTGAAAAGACGTCTACAACAACCACATTTTAGCCCGTACATGGAGGTTGTAGGGACGACAAAACTAGACGTTCAGTAGACGTTGAAAAAAAGATGCCACCTGGTGTTACACGACAACCCCTTCGGGGGACTTGTACGTCCAAAAATGACTTTTAAAAGACATCACTCCAATGGCACTTTGTGGTGGACAAGCAGTGGAAGACCCCATAGCTATGTTGAATGGTAGCAACAAGCTCGAGAAATACCAAGGGCTGAGAGAAGAGTTCGAGAAGATGTGAGTGCAACAGTGGTCCCAGTGGTAAATGGGCCGACTCCCAAGCTAGGCAAGTGGCTCCAGCAGATCCCGGGAACATCATCGGAGATCTCTGTCCAGAAGAGTGCAGTCCTGGGAACAGCTAAGATACTGCGCAGGACCCTCAAGCTCCCAGGCCTCTGGTAGAGGACCCGAGCTTGGAGGACAGATACACTTACGACAAATTCCAATATATAGAATGAAAGTCTGAATATATGGAAGGAAAACTGATGTTACTCTTCTGACATCTTTTGTTTTACATGGAGCATGTGATAGTGCTAAAAAGAAGCAGCACTATCAATAAGTTAGCAGCGACGCAGTACTCCGAAGCAATAAAGAAATAATTCTATGAAAATGGCTGTAGTGTGCAAATTAATAGTAGTAACAGGGTTCAGTAGAATACATGCATTTTCCGTAGATATATGTCTTCATTAATTAGGAATGGCACTTCGTTGCTAACTTATTCATAGTGCTAATTCTTGTTACGACATCACATGCTACAATGTTACAAATCTAAAACACAGCCTCTATGTAGCAGAATGAATATTATATTAACTGGTCTTTGATCCCACTATTAGTCAAGGACATTAGGGGGCGCTGCTATAAATAGTAGCTGCCATCTGAGCGTCCCTGAATCGTTCACCTGTCGTCCTCCGCATCCGGCTTTCCGTCTTCTGACTTCCCCCGGTGTTACAGGTAGGAGTTGCATACAACCAATGCTGTTTATAGGTCGAAGCTGCAGAAGCTTCCTATGACCTGCTTTGTTAATAAATTGAGTGACACTGTTTGATTGATATGTAACTCCAATTTGTCACAATCTCTGCCTTTTATTGTCTTTTATAGTAAATACTCATGGTTTGATTCCTTGCAGGAAGTGTGGGCCTCAGTGGGCGGCCGACAGCCTTACAGCAGGGTCGCTACTGCCTTTCCAGGCAAAGTGTTGCTGCTTTGCCTTTTTGCCGTTTTTGGGGGTTTCCTTTTTTTGTTTCTTTTTTCCTTTTCCCTGTTGCTGTTAGCTTCTTAGAGGTGGACATTTTAGAGAACAGTGGCACCGTACATGCCAGATATGGAAGCCTGCTGATGTGCATGTGGGATGATGATGTGGCGTGACACTGTGACGCCGTCTGCTCTAGAGCGAAGAGTTAATTTATTTTGATGTATATTTGGTTTTTAAACTTTTTTGATTTGTAACCTTTTGTTTTTGCTTTACACCACTGGAAGGAGGCTCTCTTTCTAACCGCAGGTCACCAGTGTGTTCTGCAGTTGGCCACAGCGGGTGTGTGTCAAGTTTTGTGTTGGAGTACATTATAACTTTTGTTCCTTTCACTCAGATGCAGACGGCCTGAGTGGAGGTGACGGGGGTGCCTCGGTGGTGGGAGCCTTTGTGTACTACTCACCTTGGTTTGAGCAGCACTACAACTGAGTGTGAGTGTGTGTGACTGTGTGTGAGTGTGTGTGACTGGGTGTGTGTGTCACAGTGTGAGTGTGTGTGAAAGTGTGTGTGTGTGCGACGGTGTAAGTGTGTGTGACAGTGTGAGTGTGTGTTTGAAAGTGTGTGTGTGACACTGTGAGCGTGTGTGACAGTGTGTAACTGTGAGTGTGTGTGACAGTGTGTGTGTGTTTGAAAGTGTGTGTGTGTGTGACAGTGTGAGTGTGACAGTGTGAGTGTGTGTTTGAAAGTGTGTGTGTGACACTGTGAGCGTGTGTGACAGTGTGTAACTGTGAGTGTGTGTGACAGTGTGAGTGTGTTTGACAGTGTGTGTGTGTGTGACAGTGTGAGTGTGACAGTGTGAGTGTGTGTTTGACAGTGTGTGTGTGTCTGCGTATGTGACAGTGTGAGAGACAGTGTGTGAGTGTGTGTGTGAGTGTGTGACAGTGTGTGTGTGTCTGCGTATGTGACAGTGTGAGAGACAGTGTGTGTGAGTGTGTGACAGTGTGAGAGACAGTGTGTGTGTGTGTGTGTGTGTGTGTGTGTGTGTGTGTGTGTGTGTGTGTGTGTGTGTGTGTGTGTGTGTGAGACAGTGTGAGTGTGAGACAGTGTGAGTGTGTGACAGTGTGAGTGTGTGTGTGACAGTGTGTGTGACAGTGTGACAGTGTGAGTGTGTGACAGTGTGTGTGTGTGACTGTGTGAGTGTGTGTGTGTGTCTGAGTGTGTGGCAGTGTGTGTGTGTGTGTGTGTGTGTGTGTGTGTGTGTGTGTGTGTGAGACAGTGTGAGTGTGAGACAGTGTGAGTGTGTGACAGTGTGAGTGTGTGTGTGACAGTGTGTGTGACAGTGTGACAGTGTGTGTGTGTGACTGTGTGAGTGTGTGTGTGTGTCTGAGTGTGTGACAGTGTGTGTGTGTGACAGTGTGAGTGTGTGACAGTGTGTGTGTGTGTCTGAGTGTGTGACAGTGTGAGTGTGTGTGACAGTGAATGTGTGACAGTGTGTGTGAGTGTGTAACAGTGTGACAGTGTGAGTGTGTGTGTGAGTGTATGACAGTTTTGTGTGTGAGAGAGTGTGTGTGTGAGTGTGTGACAGTGTTTGTGTGTGTGTGAGACAGTGTGACAGTGTGTTTGTGTGTGTGTGTGTGTGTGTGTGTGTGTGTGTGTGTGTGTGTGTGTGTGTGAGAGAGAGTGTGTGTGTGTGTGAGTGTGTGTGTGAGTGAGTGTGTGACAGTGTGAGTGTGTGCGTGTGTGTGTGACAGTGTGTGCGTGTGTGTGACATTGTTAGTGTGCGTGACAGTGTGTGTGTGTGAGTGTGTGACACTGTGACAGTGTGTGTGACAGTGTAAGAGTGTGTGTGTGTGTGTGTGTGTGAGACAGTGTGTGTGTGTGTGACAGTCTGAGTGTGTGTGACAGTGTGTGCGTGTGTGTGACAGTGTGAGTGTGTGACAGTGTGAGTGTGTGACTGTGTGACAGTGTGTGTGTGTGAGGAACAGTGTGTGACAGTGTGTGTGTGTGTGTGTGTGTGTGTGTGTGTGTGAGACAGTGTGTGTGACAGTGTGTGTGTGTGTGTGTGTGTGAGACTGTGTGTGTGACAGTGTGTGTGAGTGTGTGACAGTGTGTGTGTGTGTGACACTGTGTGTGTGTGAGTGTGTGACACTGTGACTGTGTGTGTGTGTGTGTGTGTGTGTGACAGTGTGTGTGTGTGTGTGTGACAGTGTGAGTGTGTGTGTGTGACAGTGTGTGTGACAGTGTGAGTGTGTTTGACAGTGCGTGTGTGTGACAGTGTGCGTGACAGTGTGTGCGTGTGTGTGACAGTGTGAGTGTGTGTGACACTGTGTGTGTGTGAGTGTGTGACACTGTGACTGTGTGTGTGTGTGTGTGTGTGTGTGACAGTGTGTGTGTGTGTGTGTGACAGTGTGAGTGTGTGTGTGTGACAGTGTGAGTGTGTGTGACAGTGTGTGCGTGTGTGTGACAGTGTGAGTGTGTGACAGTGTGTGTGTGTGACTG